>NC_090936.1:848204546-848900590 GCF_040938575.1 Ambystoma mexicanum
GGCTGCAACAACGCAGGATGTGATAACACCGGCTGTTGCAACGATAGTCCCTTTTGGGTCCGGCGCTAATTTTGCAGGGTCGTGATCAGACGGAGTGGTATTCCAGGTGCTAATACCGTTAAGGCTGTATTTAAGGGCTACCGCCCAACTCGTGATGTGGCCCTTTAAAAGGAAAAGTTAAATTAAGCAAGAAAAAGTCAGTTACATTCAAGAATTTAGTTTTAAGGGAAAAATATAATTGCTAGTAAATATAATAGGAAATGTTAGAGTTAATAATTTAAGAGATTGCTATGCACATTTTCATACATCAAGACAAGGACGCATCAGTACAAAATGTTACCAAGTATTCACCTTTCAGCAAAAAGCAAAGGCAAAACAGGTAAAGAGGGGAGTCGAGAGGGAGAAGAAATTAATGTATTTTAGTAAGATAGAATGCTTGATGAACTAATGTTGTATTTGTTAACTCCCTGCTAAAGATCTCAAAAGATCAGAAGTGAGGAGTGTCTGTAGTTTGTTTTTTTATCCACTACCCATTTCCCTTCCCAGGGGTTTCAGACTCAGCTGTAGATTAAAGAAGGTTTGAGTTGGGAGTGTCCAGAGAGGGTCTGTGGAGCAGCAGCTCATCTGAATCTTGGCAAAACAGACTTGACGATATATGTATTACCCTTGAGTCTGTGTCATTATTTCTAGGGCCTGTTATCGGACAAGCCCATTCCAACCAATCTCCTTGGTCCATGGGCTACGTGGGCACCGATCACGCACTGCCATGCTCTGTATCAACTACATTACCGATAAGCATGAGGGTTACTCTTTTGGTACCCTTTGATCAAACAGACTAAAAAGAATGAAGCAAAAGCAGCTGAGGTAGCATTAACGTGCTTGAATTGAGATGCAGATGCAGTATGTTAATAGCACTAAAAATGTTCCGAGCAGATGGGGTAAAATGTGTGTCGGTGGAGCACATCCAGTGCAGTCATCGGTACTCTATTACCCTCCAGACTTTCAAGAGCAGTGGAAACTAGGGAAAAGCAAGAAATCAAAATGCTTCATCACCCACTATTTCTCTTTTTTCTTTGGAACCTACAGACCTGATGAAAGTTGAAGAGGTTTACTTAAGGATGAAGAAGCCATATGCAGGAGTGTTAGGGAGAATTCTCCAGAATGGCTAATTTCCCTTACCTACTGAGTCCCTCAGCAGCTTTGCTGGATTTCTAGGATTTATTTTATTCAACTGGTAAGAGTGTGAGCCTTTTTTCCCACTCTTACATGTGTTTTGCTGTGTGTTTTACATTTTTGTGTTCGTAGACTGTGGAGTCTCACCTACTCCGTAGGCATCATCTTTTTACTGTGTGTCACAGAGCACCTTTAGTGCAGTGACACATTGTTGTCTTTTTCAGGCTTCCCGCTTTAAACTCCATTTTCTGGGACTGACTACGGTCTACCAGAACATGTAAAGTTTCCATTGACTTTATCAGTCTTTTTAAATTCACAGACCCAGTACAAACTATCTTCCATAGAGTAATGGAAAGGGTTAATAGTTATCCCTTTTTGTCTGTTTCTCATGGAACATTATTTCGTTCCCCTAAGTGGCAGTGGTATCTACCATTTTTTTCCTACCGCAGACTATGAAAATAGCCTTGGTACTGTTTTAGGCTATCTTAGTAGCCTCTAATTGTAATCCGCTGGACCCCTTTTAATTTTATTTGGTTCTAGCTGGGTTTATTCGCCATTTCTTTTTGTAAAGGTCTTTCTCGTGTTTTACTCTGTGCGCCAAACCAGGTTTGGTTCCTTTGTTCGCCATCCTTTGGCAGGCTTCTGCACAGAAGCCCTCTTTAGGCGCCTGAGTGTATGGGTGGACAGGATGTGAAGGAGGGGTTTTAGGCCCCTGCACAGGGTCTCCTTGGTGACCCAAGTCACACTCTTGTTTGATTGGCTAGGTGACTTCCCTGCCAAGACAGCCACCCTGCTGCGTGATTGATAGCCAGGCTGTGTGGTGAATGGGGGAGCACTGCATAAAAAGCAGGTCTCTGAGACTTGGAAGGCAGAGTCGCCACTGGATCGAGAGAACCAAAGAGAAGCTGAAGGAAGAGGACTACTGCAACTACTGAACCTCCTGGTGAAGCCCTGCTGTGGGTCCGAATCTCCTAAACTTCAACAACAGAGAAGAACTGCAAGGAATCTTCTTCCCTTGAGCTGGTGGGACCAACCAGTTTGCCAAACACCAAGCAAGGCCTCCCTCCCCTGGTCGAATTTGCTGTGCATCGCTGCAGTGAACCGGATAGCCAGGAGGACCAGACCCTGTGTGGGTTTGAAGGAGTGCACCTTTTATTTGTCGCTTTGCTCTGCTGCTGTTTTCTTCCCTGGGAAGTGCAGGACCCTCCAGTCCTCCTCCTTCTTGCCAGTCTGACAGTCGCTTCAGGAAACATAAGCCTGCAGCACCTGCCAGGTACTTCTGCCTCAGCTACAGCATTCTTCTTCTACTAAGGTACTGTTCAAATCCGGTCGTACATTCCGTCCGACCACGGTGAAAGTGTTTGAAATCTTTCCCTAAACCGAGGGCTTGTCCTTCTCTACTCTTTTAAATAACTTTTCTTCCGACCAACCTCATTTTGAACTCTTGGCAAAGACTTAACCGTGAACTACTCTGAACTGTGTGATCCTCTGCAAAGACTCTGAACCATTAACATTGGCCCAGGCCTATTGATTTGAATCCTCGTTGTAGTAAGCCGTTTCTAGATTTCCGTGCCTACTTACTTGTTGGTGCGGCTTGATTTTGAATAACCTTGAATTTCCCTCCCTTTTTAAAATTAATGGAGTGCATTTTGCTCACACTTCATTTTAAGCTTAATTTGTCCAGAATTCATTGGGTGGTGTGTAGTGTATTAAGATTGTGATTTTCTGCTGCTTCATATTAGTGAACTGTTTTATAACTGATGGTGTAAATAAATGTTTATTCTTTTACTCAGAAACCTTGAGTCAGTGTTTGTTTGAACCATAGAAATTGCTGTCCTTTGTGTAACTTCTGATACTGCTCACTTTACTCTTGAGAAAAGTCTGGCTGCTCAGCATTCGCTACCACTTTACTGTTTAGTACAGTATTGTACCAAAGGTGAATTTGTACTTGCACTTGTAGTCTTCATTGTGTGTGGTGTTCCCAAAGCGTACTGCATATGATTCTGCCTTACAAGGAGCCATCTATAGAGTTTCCATCTGTCAGCTTTGCATTTACTACATTCTGCAAATTAACTGCCAGGAGCATTGGATGGAGTTGACAAAAACTCTACTCTAAAAAAATGTTTTGCTCTCATAAATGCAGATTAATTATCTGGTTTATTGTCAGCTCTGGGTCAGGTCAATAGTTAGTTCTTGTGATTCTTGTATGTTTTACAAATGTAATTTATGTAATTTGGGTAAAGAAGGGGAATTAAGTTGGCTTGGCATTTAACAGGTATGCTTCAGAATGAAGGTTTACCAATCCATCATGGTGGAGAGGGAGCTGGACACTAATTGATGCAGAGGTCCTCTTGTCCTGGCCAACATTCTAAACTGCCTTTCATTGTCCAGAGAAGATTAGGAAGATCCTGTTTAATGAAAGCTCCAGTGTTTTTAGGGCCTTGTGACAAAGTAACAGGTTTAGTAATCTAAGAAAGAAGATTCTCTTGACTGGATCCTGCGTTGGACAAGACAAGCTATTAAAAATGGTGGGAGCACAGCGTTTCTAAAGACTGCAGCAAGAAAAAAACAATTCTAAAAGAACTGATGTCAATTTTCAGTATCTGTATTTAATATATATAGTCTTAGTTTAGGTTAGTTTAGGTATTTAGTTTAGGATCTCCTTAAGCTTTCAAAAATTACAAGCTTCGGTTGAGTAAACTGATTTGAGTACTGATTTGAGTACTCTTGTGGAGTGAAAGGTGAAAAGTGTTTAACACGCTCACTCCCCAGAACTTCCTGTGCCTGTTTCATGACTGGATAAGATTTTATTGATTCAGATTTGTTAGCCAGTATGGTTAGATAAAGCCCTTTGGATAAAGACTTACTTCTATTGCCTGAGTGTTCCGTTTTGTGAACATTTGTTTCCTTTGATTCTATGCCAGAACGCGTGTGCAGGAACGAAACCGCTACGTTTCGTCCCACTGAATTCTCTGACCTTGGTTTATAGACAAAGGTCCTATGCGCATACACTGAATAGTGTGTTCCTTCATGGAAAGCAAGCCGCGTGTCAGGCTGGTAATATCCACATCCAACGCAGGAGCTGCTGAGTCCCACGATCCCACTAAGATGTCTAGCTCACAACTAAACTGAACAGCTGAGTACTAGACACCCCTGGGGGAAGGGGGAAAAGTGGATAAAATAACAAATCAGACACTGGATCTTCTATCTTCATCCGGTCTCTGCATGAATGAAAATTGTTAAGCATTAAATAATATTACAAAACTAAACAACTATTATTTTATGAATATCAACAATCCTACCTGAATACCCTCTGCAAAAAGCCCAGAGGATGATAATTATTTCTATATATTTTTTTTAGTTTTGAAATAACTCCAACTCTTTCACCCTAAAAGCAAACTTTGGTGGTCATGTTTCATAACTGTGCTGCTGAAAACCAATGAACTGCATGTCATTACAAGTGACTAAACTGATGGAGGTTCCTTGTGGAAATAAATGAACTTGAAGAAAATAAAATGTGTTTCCAAACAATGTCAATAAAACTGTGAACACAAACTCCAGAATGTCTCAAGAAGATGAGTCTTTTGAATGAAGCACACTTTAAAAAATAGTTGAAAACACAGAAATAATCTTTTGTTTTCCTTAAAATGATACTATTTCCTTAATCAGTTCATTCCTGTCAGGCTGAGATCCTGGTGTCTGCAGAAGCTGCTGCTCCCCCGACAATCCACCCAAAATGTGGCACTCTGAGCTGATACTATAAACTGCTCAGTTTACCTCACTTCCAGGGGAAAGGGGGAAGGGACAAATTAACAAACACCAGGCTGGAAGCTAAGACTAGCTGGTTCTTCACCTGTGGTAAAACATAAACATATAATACACCTTGTTATTCATGAGGCACTATACTAACCTTAAGTATCAATATCCTTTACCAAATAAAGTAAAAACCATACCTGGAACTTCTCTACAAAATGCCCAGAGAAGTAATAAGCTGACTAGACTTCCTTACTAGTTGACTTGAATCTCAACGATCATTCAGCCTTCTTAGTAGGTCCATGAATGTGAAATTAACTTTGCAGGAAATCTTCTTTAAACTCAAGAAGCTTGAACAAAGTCTTAAGTTCATTAATAGTAAATGGAAGTTCTAGTGTTTCTGGAAAGTATTTATATTTCTTCTTATTAATTTCTTTTTAGAGTGTTTTTACTTAAATAAACAGTTCTTGAGACTTGCGTCAAAAATCTCACGTGGAAATCTCTTGAACTCGCATAGGGATCCAAACTGAGTGAAGATCGTTGAAGCGCTGCAGTCGAAACCGCGGGAAAAATCCACACGCGATTAAACGAAAACACGCACACGCGCTGAAGTCCAACCGCGGGAAATATCCACACGCGCTTAGTCCAAGATGCGAGCACACGCACGCGCTTTGACGACAAACCGCGGTTAAAAATCCACACGCGCTTAGTCCAAGATGCGAGCACACGCACACGCGCTGACGACAAACCGCGGGTAAAAATCCACACGTGCTTAGTCCAAGATGCGAGCACACGCACACGCGCTGACGACAAACCGCGGGTAAAAATCCACACGCGCTTAGTCCAAGAAGCAAGCACACGCACACGCGCTGACGACAAACCGCGGGTAAAAATCCACACGCGCTTAGTCCAAGATGCGAGCACACGCACACGCGCTGATGACAAACCGCGGGTAAAAATCCACACGCACAAGAGTATCACGCGACACCATAGAGCTCGCGCAAGATTCTCAAGCGAAGACTCTCACGCGCAGGTTTCTCTTAACGGAAAAACCGCGCGCTTGATAGAAAACGTAGCGTAGCAAAGCCAAACATGCGACAGCAATATAGTTCTTAGTAAATATTTTTTATATGAACTTGAAAATCAGATTAAATCTTCTACAATGACATCATAGAAAGAGTCTTGAGTTTTAAAAGGACTTATCTTGTGAAGAGTCTTTGAAACCTTGTTTTCTTTTCTGATAACTCGAAATCTTCTTACTCCTGTTCAGTGCCAAAATGAATCTCCGCAAGATTCCTGTTTGCTTTTCCAAATAAGCCGCTCGACCGCTTGAAACTTGAAACCCCTGAACAAGTTAAGCAGGAGCAGCTTAATACACGACCTCTCAGCTGGGCAAAGACGATGAAAGGCAGTTTAGAATGTTCACTGTCTTCCCTATAAACAATCACCAGCCAATCAGAACTTAGACTGAGGACCTCCATCTTGGCTTGGGGCATTCTCCATAGACTGCAATCAATGTTAAGGGCAAAATTGGCTGTTTTAAAATTAAACTCATAATAACTTCCAAAAACCTTTCTATACTAATTTTCCCCAGACCTAATGTCTCAGAATATGTCACTGTATCCTAACAGTACCTGACAGTACCCCCCTTCTAACGCCCAGTCCCTGGGCCTTTCTTCAATGGAAATTTCTTATGGAATTTTTCAACCAAATGAGGAGCATGTACATCACTTGCTTTCTCCCAAGTGCGTTCTTCAGGACCAAAACCCTCCCAATCAATGAGATACTGTAGCTTTCCTCTCACTATTCTAGAGTTCAGAATTTTCTTAACTACATATTCTTCTGAATCATCTTCCTCAAATACAACTGGTGAAGGAGTAGGTGTCAATCTAGTTCCTTTAACCACAGGTTTCAACAAGCTAACATGAAAAGTTGGGTGAGTTTTCATATGTCTTGGTAATCTAAGGCGAACAGCCACTGGATTTATCACCCTTTCAACAACAAACGGCCCTACAAAACGAGGGCAAAACTTATTTCTTCCCTTAATTCTCAAAAATTTGGTTGATAACCATACCAAATCTCCCTCCCTATACTGGGGACTAGTCTTTCTTTTAAGGTCCGCAAATCTTTTATATTTTTGTTTACTCTCCACCAACACCCCTTTTGCCTTCTCTAAATTTCTTTTCATGATCTCTAGTCTCTTTTCCACTTCCGGGTTTTCAGCATCATAATCGATCTCTATACTAAGAAAACGAGGATGAAAACCTCGTCCCAAATAAAATGGAGACATTGAGGTGGCATCCTTACTACAGTTGTTATATGCAAATTCTGCCACCCACAACATATCTACCCACTCTTCCCCTGTCTGTAGATAACATCTCAAATATTTCTCCAACTCCTGATTTATCCTTTCCACTTGCCCATTGGTTTCGGGATGGTAACCGGATGATAGACATACCTCAACTCCCAATCTCTTACAGAAAGCTCTCCAAAATTTAGAAATAAATTGAGACCCTCTGTCTGAGATAACCTGACTGGGAATTCCATGCAGTTTAACTACTTCTTGCAAGAAACTGTGAGCTAAACTATCAGCGGTAACCTCTCCCTTCATTGGAATGAAATGTGCTTCTTTAGTGAGTAAATCCACTACAACCAATACTGATGTACACCCCTTATCTAGTGGTAGATCCGTGATGAAATCTAAAGACACTGAATACCAAGGCCGTGGTGGAACTGGCAACGGTTCCAATAACCCAGAAGGCTTTCCGATGAGGTTCTTAGATCTAGCACAAACTTCACAGGTCTTAACAAAATTAAGAGTATCTTGTCGAATTTTCTCCCACCAAAAATGTCTTCTGACCAACTCAAGTGTTTTTCGATATCCTGGATGTCCTGCCAGAACTGAATCGTGACATTCCTTCAAAATCTTTTCTCTAAGTTCAATAGATGGTAAATAAAGCCTGTCGTCTAGATAAGGTAAACCATCTTTAATCTTGCGAGCTGGATCCAAACGAACCCAATGTTCAAGTTGTCTCTCAGATATGGATTCTCATACTTGTTTAAAGATTTCGTTTTCTTTCTCAATTCCAGCAAGAACAAAACGTTCTGGAGCGATCAGAGGAAGTGACTCACAAACCGACTTAACTTCACTTTCTGGAAATTGCCGTGACAGAGCATCTGCTTTTTTATTTTGATTTCCTGGCTTAAAAGTAACTATAAAATCATAATCTGCAAAAAATAAAGACCACCTTAGTTGTCGAGGTGTCAGAGTTCTTGCTGTCTTCAAAAAAAGTAAGTTTCGGTGATCAGTTAATACTGTCACAGTGTGACGTGCTCCTTTTAAAAAATGTCGCCATTCTTCAAATGCTGCTTTGATAGCAAGAAGCTCGCGATCTGAAATGGAATAATTTTCTTCCGCTGGTGAGAACCTCTTAGAAAAGTAGGCCACCGGATGCAATTGTCCAGTAACATTATGCCTCTGCGACAACACTGCTCCCATTGCCACATTGGAAGCATCAGCCTCTACAAAGAATGGCTTGGAAGTATCAGGATGAATCAAGATAGGAGTAGTTATGAATTTCTCCTTCAATACTTTAAAAGCCTCATTAGCCTTAACGTCCCAAACAAAAGGAACTCCTTTCTTCAAAAGTCGAGTAATTGGAGTCACCAAACTGGAGAAGCCTTCAATGAATCTTCGGTAAAAGTTGGCAAATCCCAAAAAACTCTGGATCTCCTTCACCTTCGTTGGAATAGGCCAATCACGAACCGCTTCCACCTTTTTCGGATTCATTTCCAGACCACTAGGAGTGATCACAAAACCTAAAAATTCCACTGAATTCGTATGGAACTGACTCTTCTCCAATTTAGCGTAAAGATTATTCTCTCTCAATTTTCTCAAGACCTGCCGAACGTGAATTTTGTGTTTCTCCAAACTTTGGGAAAAAATCAAAATATCGTCAATATAAGCAATAACAAAAATATCAAGAAATTCCCGAAGAACCTCATCGATAAAAAATTGAAAAGCCGCTGGGGCATTGCAAAGACCGAATGGCATCACTTGGTACTCGTACAGGCCAAATCTGGTCTTAAATGCCGTCTTCCACTCATCCCCCTCTTGAACTCGTACAAGATGATAAGCCCCCCTTAAATCCAATTTAGAAAAAACGGTGGCACCTTGAATTTGATTTAACATCTCAGAGATGAGAGGGAGTGGATACCTATTTTTTACTGTCATTCTATTTACCGCCCTATAATCTATACAAGTTCTGAGGGAACCGTCAGATTTTGGCACAAAGAACAGTGGTGAGGCAGCCGGCGATTGAGAGTGCCGAATAAAACCCTTAACCAAATTTTCCTTTAAGAATTCTTTCAAACAGTCATTCTCTTTTTCTGTCAGGTCATAAACCCTACTGCTAGGTAAAATAGCTCCAGGCTCCAAATCTATCCTGCAGTCAAACAGTCTATGAGGAGGCAACTCTCCAGCTTCCTTTTCATCAAATACATCCCAAAAATCTTGATAACAAGTAGGAAGTTCACCCACTACTGCTCCAACATCAAAACCAATTGCCCCTCTTTCTGCAAGTGAAAACGAAACAGAATTCACAAATCTTTCTTCCTCTCCATGACTTTTCCCTAAGAAACAATGTTCCTTACAAAAAGTTGATTCTAGGGATACAAGTCTTGCACTCCAATCAATTCTAGGATTATGCAGAGTAAGCCAGGGCATACCCAAGATTATTTTCAAGATTGGAGCATCAATTAATTCAAAAGAGATAGTTTCCTTATGACCTCCAGTTAACTCCATCTCAAGTACCTCTGTATTATGAGTGATTGGACCTGAAGAAAGAGATGTACCATCAACTGCCCTTACCTGCTCAACTTCTTTCTTAGCCACTAAAGGAACACCTAAACTCTTTGCCAATCCTCTGTCCATAAAATTTCCTGTAGCCCCTGAATCAATAATAATTGGCCCAGAACCTAAGATTTTCTTTTCAAACATTAAGGATACGTTCACAGTTATATGAGGAACAGCTGTCTGTATCGTGTTAGCAAATTGTTGTACTCTGCCTGAAGAATTGAAGATCTTCTTGGAGGTAAAAGGACAGTTTTTAAGGAAATGACCACTCCTACCGCAGTATAGGCACAAATTATTCTCCCTTCTTCTTGTCTTCTCTTCCTTTGACAACGGACCTCTCACCCGACTCTGCAGCTCATTTCCCTTTGACTTAACTTCCCTGTTCACCACCTCAACCTTAGATCTCTCTACTCTTCCTGGAAACCTAACTTCCCCCTGAGAACGTCTACGCTCTAAACGTCTTTCAGTTAAACGAAAATCTAACCGAACTACCAAATCAATTAGAGCATCTAAAGTAGTTGGTCGTTCCAAAACACTAGCCAAAGCATCTTTCAATTCATCTTTTAAGCCCCGATAAAATAAGGAAGCCCTCTTCTCCTCTGGCCATCTACTCTCTAAAATTAAAGTTCTAAATTGAGTGATATAAGAAATCAACTCCTTTCCTCCCTGACGCAGCTCCAGTAGTTCTCCATCTACCTCTAGAGATACATGTCTCTTATCAAACATCTTTTTAAATTCGGCCTGGAACAGGGAATAATTATTCAAAGCCAAACTCTTTTGACTCACCAAAAGACTTCCCCACGCAGATGCTTCTCCTGATAAATAAGATAATGTAAATGTGACCTTGGAAGCATCCGTTTAAAATAACTCGGGACGACTTAAGAAATGTAATTCACACTGAGTCTGAAAAATTTGAAACTTTCTCGGATCTCCCAAAAAACGCTCAGGAGCAGCCAAAGGAACTGGCATAACTAAAGTTCCTAAACTACCCACCACTTCTCTTGAAAGTCTATGTTCTTGTTCTTCCCCTACTCTCACCAACTCAGGTGGGTTTCCTGCACCTTCCGAAACTTCCACTTCCTTTTCTTGTATTTGTGTTACCTTTAAATTTAACTCATCTATTCTTTTATTAAGATTTGAGTATTCTCGATGAGCCACCCGTAACTCTTCTCTAATTTCCCTAACCATTTCTCCCAACGCCTCCATGGCTGTCTCGTCGGGGTTCATACAGCTTGGGCAGACTTTTTCTTTTTTATAGGCCTTTCATTCTGTCAGGCTGAGATCCTGGTGTCTGCAGAAGCTGCTGAGCCCCCGACAATCCACCCAAAATGTGGCACTCTGAGCTGATACTATAAACTGCTCAGTTTACCTCACTTCCAGGGGAAAGGGGGAAGGGACAAATTAACAAACACCAGGCTGGAAGCTAAGACTAGCTGGTTCTTCACCTGTGGTAAAACATAAACATATAATACACCTTGTTATTCATGAGGCACTATACTAACCTTAAGTATCAATATCCTTTACCAAATAAAGTAAAAACCATACCTGGAACTTCTCTACAAAATGCCCAGAGAAGTAATAAGCTGACTAGACTTCCTTACTAGTTGACTTGAATCTCAACGATCATTCAGCCTTCTTAGTAGGTCCATGAATGTGAAATTAACTTTGCAGGAAATCTTCTTTAAACTCAAGAAGCTTGAACAAAGTCTTAAGTTCATTAATAGTAAATGGAAGTTCTAGTGTTTCTGGAAAGTATTTATATTTCTTCTTATTAATTTCTTTTTAGAGTGTTTTTACTTAAATAAACAGTTCTTGAGACTTGCGTCAAAAATCTCACGTGGAAATCTCTTGAACTCGCATAGGGATCCAAACTGAGTGAAGATCGTTGAAGCGCTGCAGTCGAAACCGCGGGAAAAATCCACACGCGATTAAACGAAAACACGCACACGCGCTGAAGTCCAACCGCGGGAAATATCCACACGCGCTTAGTCCAAGATGCGAGCACACGCGTTGACGACAAACCGCGGGTAAAAATCCACACGCGCTTAGTCCAAGATGCGAGCACACGCACACGCGCTGACGACAAACCGCGGGTAAAAATCCACACGCGCTTAGTCCAGGATGCGAGCACACGCACACGCGCTGACGACAAACCGCGGGTAAAAATCCACACGCGCTTAGTCCAAGATGCGAGCACACGCACACGCGCTGACGACAAACCGCGGGTAAAAATCCACACGCGCTTAGTCCAAGATGCGAGCACACGCACACGAGCTGACGACAAACCGCGGGTAAAAATCCACACGCACAAGAGTATCACGCGACACCATAGAGCTTGCGCAAGATTCTCAAGCGAAGACTCTCACGCGCAGGTTTCTCTTAACGGAAAAACCGCGCGCTTGATAGAAAACGTAGCGTAGCAAAGCCAAACATGCGACAGCAATATAGTTCTTAGTAAATATTTTTTATATGAACTTGAATATCAGATTAAATCTTCTACAATGACATCATAGAAAGAGTCTTGAGTTTTAAAAGGACTTATCTTGTGAAGAGTCTTTGAAACCTTGTTTTCTTTTCGGATAACTCGAAATCTTCTTACTCCTGTTCAGTGCCAAAATGAATCTCCGCAAGATTCCTGTTTGCTTTTCCAAATAAGCCGCTCGACCGCTTGAAACTTGAAACCCCTGAACAAGTTAAGCAGGAGCAGCTTAATACACGACCTCTCAGCTGGGCAAAGACGATGAAAGGCAGTTTAGAATGTTCACTGTCTTCCCTATAAACAATCACCAGCCAATCAGAACTTAGACTGAGGACCTCCATCTTGGCTTGGGGCATTCTCCATAGACTGCAATGAATGTTAAGGGCAAAATTGGCTGTTTTAAAATTAAACTCATAATAACTTCCAAAAACCTTTCTATACTAATTTTCCCCAGACCTAATGTCTCAGAATATGTCACTGTATCCTGACAGTACCTGACAATTCCATTTCATTTACCTCTCTTTATGGAAATAGTTCAACAACCAAAGGAAATACCATTTAATGTTGAGTGCAGTTTTAAAGTAAAGTTATTCCTCAAAAACGTCTTTGCATGTAATGAGATGCATTTGGAAGATTCCTCATATAATATGGTAAACAAGTCTTATATATTTTCCTCTTTGTTAAAAATACCTTGGCTCAAAAATAAATATCCTTCTTGGTGCTGCTTTTAAAAAACAAGGTTGCCTGTGAAGTCATTAACTTCAATAGCCTTTAAATATCATGTTTTCATGACTTAATCTCTGATGAATGAGTTTGCCATGTAAAAACACTGGCTTCACAACACAACATCTTTTAATCCTTGCACTTCAGAGGAGAAAATAACAGAAGATAAGGCTAACTTTGGCAGTTCATTTAGATTAATTACATAAAAAGTACTTAGCTTATTTTTTGCTTTAGAAGACCTATCAGCATTTTCTTCCACAGGGAAAAAATAATTTCTTTAGAGTAGATGTAACTTGAATGAGTTGTTTCTTTTTCTTTTAGTGTTGAAGATATTTTCTTAAGAGTTTTCCAAGGCCCAAAACATAGAAGATAAACAGAAACATGACCAGCTGAGGAAACTAAACTAATGAAAGGCAGTTTAGAATGTTGGGAGCCACACCATTGTCAACCTGCCACCCAATCAGAACTCCTGCCTCTGCCCTCCATCTTGGCTTGGGGTATCTGCAGTACTCTGAATATGGACGTTAAGGCCCAACCATTTTAACAGTGAAAGGACTATATTTAGTTTTTAAACCTAACAATGAAATAAACAAAGAACATAAGGATAATAATTCTTTAATTACCACCTATTTACTATGGAACCTGACACCGCGCAACTGTTAAAAGCTAGTGCACACGCAAAAAAAGTGGTTTCCTCCTTAACTCAAACACAGAGCGGTTCATGCTAGTGCGCATGCGCGGAAAACACGAAATAGTGTTTTCTCTTGAATTAACTCACGTTATTGTCCATGGTCAGTATCCCAACTTGAAGGAGAAGCAGAAGCTTTTAATTCAGTTTCTGAGTGCCAATGGACCTTAATCAGAGCCCAAGAGTACACTGTAAATAGGAGGTGTTAATCTTGCTCCAGTTTGATTTGATTGTGTGTAAGTTAAGTTCAAGTACTTTAACTTCATTATTGGTGTAGACTTTGCCCTTCACATTCGATTTAAAAGGAAGCTCAAGGCTGGTGTCCAAGTTAGGTGGTCTGACTGAGGTGGGGTCTGTTGGGTCTTCTGACCCACGTTTGGACTATTATGCTGCAACATTTGGTGCTGTGGGCTTAGGAAATCCAAGAGGACGGAAAAGGCCACATTTGCGCCAGAATCCTGGGGAACCGTGCAGTTTTGCGCACAGCAAAATGGTCCCCTGACCTGCCGCCCACCAGTGCAAAGAAAGATGGTTCTGTTCAAAACCCGTTTTTTTATTAATGTCAAAAATTGCTAAGATCATGGGCCCGCAACCACCAAACAAAAATCCAACTATGGTTGAGTGTTTTACTTTACTCTACTACAGATCCACATCAATGCCATGTCAAGCAAGGATCATATACTATCAAGTAAAATCCTTTCTTTTGGAAATGTATTAATTCAAGACAGATCCCAAAAATAGGTGAAGTACTGGCATTTTCCACAAACCGGCGTTAGCGGTCTAAACTCTGACTGGGCACCTCCATTGCAGAAGCTAAACAGCATACTGAGCTAGCTGGGACTTCAAAGGTTTGTTCCCAGGAGGCAGTCTGATTCAATTAAAACAGTTCAAAGGGCCTCTGTCCATGGGAAGCATTCACACCAGCCCTTACCAGCAACAGCCCAGGAGATCACATGGTCATGCTAACCAAATGCACTGTGGCCCCCAAGTCTGCTGACCTCAGTCAACACAATAGACTCTTTCAATTGAATGGAGTATGCTGATTTTGGTGTGGACTGTAAACAGAGCTCTGCCTGGAAGAAGAGACACGTGATCGATGACTCACCCAGTTCCTAGGGGAGGGCCAGACACTTTTTGTGAATTGAATTGAAGGCAAATATATGTTTTATAAAAACACTGATAACTAATTGTAACCAGATGACAGGAATGTACAATTTGGAGATCCTTAAAATGGAAAATGTACCTACAATTTGAGTCTAAACTCAATTCTGTACGATGCTCTGGGACCAAACCCCGCTATTTATCAATATTACAGACACTGTGTTTATGCTAGAGACATGGAAATTTACCGGAATATGTGTAGAGAGGCCGGGTACATTTGCGTAATTCTTGAGAAAAATCCAATATTGGTAAACCAACTAAAAACGAAAATAAGTTGTCATTTTTGAATGCAAGCTCTTAGGAAGATCAGAGTTGAACAAGAATGTACCTTAAGTCATCTGCAATCTGTACATGTCATGCCAACCACTTGTGTATCTGGGAATGTGTTTAGTTATGAAAATTATTTTCTAAGGTAAAAGCAAAGGGGAGTGTTCTTTCTGTATGCCATAAAGATGACTCACTCTGATTCACTGCTCCCTTCTCAAAACAGGTCAAAGAGAAATCCTTGACCTATCAAATCGTGAGTGGGTTAGGCAAAGAAAGTTAGCATCCACACCCATTTTCAAAAGACATAAAAAGAGCCACTGGAACCCAGGCAGGGAGATTCACTTTCCACTTTCTTGCAGGAAGCTTTTCCGGGAGACTCCAGACTTGAAATTCATCAATCTCCAGAGACTACAGAACTTTGAACCAAGAAGGCCTACTGCAAGCAAAAGTATTCTCAGCAGGCCTCAAAATCATTTGCAAACTATTCAACAGCCAGGCGAGCTGTTTGAACTCTTTGCCAAGAACTTTTGCCAGAACCGGTAGCAGACCCAGAAAGCAGTGCTGTATCCAGAGAGACCAGAGATCCAGAGAGACCAGACCCAGACCAGATTGCTGAGAGCTGACCCAGATCGCTGTGCGCAGAACCAGTACCCAGTGGCGAGAGAACCGCAGCCAATCCTGACCCGATCCGTGACGAAGTCACATTCCTGTCCATAATAAATTGTGAGTACTCAGCCAGAACTGTGCAAAACCAATCTCTTAGTTTAAAATAATCTAATTCAAACTATTTTAACCTATTGAGAACTGCATCATAGAAATCGTGTCCCTCCTGTTGATTCAGAGCTGCAAAACTGTCATCTGTCATTCTGAGCTTTACTTTTATTTTGAGAATCTACCTTCATGAAATCGTCCGTATCTCTTAAACCGTTTGTGCCAGAAACTAGATTTAACTTTCATATTAAAGCTAAGATTCTGAGCTTTCCAACGACTTTCTATTCATTATACTTTTTCCGTAATCACGCTCGGTTTATAGTCATAATATCGAGAAAAAAAAGGTCGAACTACAAAAATCTCAAAAAAAATATCGAAAAATGGAAATATCGAAAATATATACCTAGAATTAAAATATCGAAAACAAAAAAAATTACGAATATGAATAAGTGGAAATAAAGAAAAAACAAGAGTATCATTTGGTATGAGGGGGGTTCCCCCCCAACCCCCCCACCACCCCTTCACCCGGCACCCCGCGGCCAACGGCCCCCACCCGCCCCCCCACCCATCCTCTCACTCCTCATACTCAACACAAGAGTGTAAGAAAGGGTTAAACTCATAGATGACAACCACGAGTAAAGAACCTTGTTCAGGTACCAAGAAACCAATAACGGTTGAGGAAAACCATCATTACCTGACAGAACATCACTTGACACGGTACAGCAGGAAATCGATTGGATTTACTTCACAAGACAACAGGTACTATTTATAAAACGTTCATGTAACAAAACATAAAATAGTCATACGACATACAAATATATGACAGGAAACTTTTTTTTTTTGTTTGTTTTAGAATACGAAATGGAAAGCAAAGTGGAATTTGTGGCCACACAAAAGGGAGGGAGGCAGTTGATTTTAAATGGATACGTTTTCCATAAGGAATACGAGAAAAATGAACAAGTTTACTGGAAATGCACTGAATACAAAAAAAATAAATGCAGCGCACGAGCGATTACAGAGGGAACGAATGTGAAAAGTAAAAATGAACATAACCATCTGCCAGACCAAACAAATATTATTATCAAAAAAACATTATCAGAGCTAAAAAGAAAAGCCGAAGAAAGTCACGGTGAAGCAAGTGGATCGTTACTGGCAAGAGTTTGTGACCAAATACCAACACATATAACGGCACAGTTACCGGCTGAAAAGTTGATGCAACATACAATAAACAGAACTAGACATCAGAAAGAGAATCTACCACCTGCACCAGTGTTATTTCAAGACATTACAATTCCGGATGTTTTCAAATTAACAAAAAACGGAGAAAGTTTTCACCATGCCACACTTGAATTGAACACTGAGAAAATATTAATATTCTCCACTACTAGTAACTTTCACCATCTAACTCACAGTGACAAATGGCAAAGTGACGCAACGTTCAAGGTGTGCCCGCAACCATTTCACCAGTTTTACACAATACATGGCACAATAAACAATAAAATCATACCACTTGTGTATATATTAATGTAAAAAAAAACTGAAGAATCATACAGAATTGTGTTTAATAAAATTAAGCAAACTACGCCTGATTCAAACCCAACAACAATAATCATGGACTACGAATCTTCACAAATTAAAGGATTTTCATCAGTATACAAAGAGGCAAGAATTCAAGGATGTTTTTTTCATTTTACGCAAAGCATATGGCGCAAGTTACAAAAATTAGGCCTAAGCACTAAATACACAGAGGAGAGTTGCTATCAGTTTAACATTAAGAAACTTTTTGCATTGGCATTTGTACAGGTGAATTATGTTATTGATTTTTATGAACATTTAATTGACACTGACTATTACAAAAATCATGAAGAAGAAAATAGTGATTTATTAGACTAGTTTGAGAACACATGGGTAGGACAATTAACTAGAAATGGAACACGACGCAGGCCAAAATACCCAGTGCAATTATGGAATTGTTACCAAGCAACATTGGAAAATAAAACCTCCAACAAATAACGTCCTCGAGGGATGGCATAGCAGATTGAATAAAAACTTCAACATCCACAACCCCACATTATGGCATTTTTTAAAGGACTTACAGAATGAAGAACAACACCAGCAATTTAAAATAGCACAAACAATTTATTTGGCTAACCAAGCACAAACAAGAAAAAAATACAGGGACTACGAGGGTAAACTGGTACAGTTAATACAAAATTTTGACCCACAAAATAAGGAAACCTTTTTGGATTCGGTAGCATTTAACTTAAAATGTTAAAAAAAACACTTACGGTTCAGGAACCTATCCAATCCAGTGTGACATGGCCAAAATACATCCAAAAACGACATCCAGGTGGTCCAAAATACGGAATCTGGAACAGAAATCCATGGAAAAAACCCAAGAAAGCATCTGAAAAAAAACCAAATCAGCAAAAAAGAAAAAATACACAATCCAAGATGAGAAAGTCCTAGAAACGATGTTTGTAAAATTATTCCAAGTAAAATATGCCCAAAAAAAAGAAGAAAAATCCAAATCCACAAAGGAAATAAAGTGCACATCCAGGAAAAGTCCACATGCGAAAAAAAACAAGCTGCTCCATAAAAAAACCAAGTAAAATCCGAAAGCAGGCAGGAAACAAAGTGCGACTCCAAAAAAAAAAAAAAAAACTAAAAAAAAGACGATGCTCCATGATCCAAATGAAGAGGCAATACAAATCCGTCAAGCCCAGGTAAATCCATTGGAAAAAATAGCAATCCATCGAAAAAAACCAAGAAAAATCCATAAAATCCACAAGCAAAAGGACGGAGACGCGACCGCTGCAGAACCCAAAACTGAATGAACTTTAAAAATGGCGCTTACGCATACGTAGGCAAACGTAACGTGCATTTGCATATGTAAACAAACAAAAAGATTAAATGTATACGACTAGTTATTCTTGATGCAATAGCACCATATAGTGGAATGTACATATATCACAAGTTAAAAAAAAGAAATACAGAAGATATTATTGGTTAAATAGACATATATATATATATATATATATATATATATATATATATATATATATATATATATTTAATATTACATAAATTACATTTCATTTAATGAATTTATAAATTTAAAACAAGTTGTTAAAACATATAACAGAAAGAAAAATTATTAAAAAATAAAACCTAAACAGTTAAGTACAGATTGTGTTATTTGTTTCATTACTTGTGTTGTACTTACCTGAAATATGATAGTTAAAAAGTTGCAGTGAGAATTCGAGATTATAGAAAAAAATTCGATATTATAACTTTCGAGTTTTTTTTTCAGTCAAAAAAATTAGAGATTTTTATTTTCGAGATTTGTAAATTCGAGATTATGACTGACCACCATCGCGCTCGACGCACTCGGAAAAAGTGCCGTGATTTGCGATTTGGCTCAAATTTCTTCACGTGTCAAAATAGCAGCTTCTTGCTTTCCTTTGCTGAAATTCGTTTGCAACCTGACAATCATTCATAGAGCATTTCTAAAGTGATCCTGAACTAATTTAAAGTAGCTATCACCCACCCTGAATCTCTTATAGGGAATTAAAATGGTTTTTAGCATATTTTTCCCTTCTTTGCATGCCACCTTTAAAGTACTTTGCCTGTGTTTAAAATCAAAGAGAAACAAGAAAGGGGTTTCCAACAAACTACCTTTACATATCCTCACCAGAGGTCACCATAACTAGCTCTCACACCAAAGCCATGTACTCAGAGACCATCAATCTTTTAACAAATATAAAGAGATGGTAGGCTCAATATTAGCAAAAATACGTCATCAGTTTATTATATTTTTCTAATAAAACAGACAGTTAGGTCACGTTTGTACAACTCATTATACATAAAAAACACAAATAAAAAGAGACATATAATTTACATCTTATGATGTGTTCACGTAGTATTTGATAGTCCGACAATAGTGATGTTAGTAGCACAGTGGGTGACTTCACAATAGCCTGGTCTTATATTGCTAAAGCGTCCCCACTTCCTTTGTGTTTAAAATCATCCTGGTTTCTCTAAGCTTGCTAGGGGGGAACTGAATTCGTATTGTACTGTGATTGTATTCCTGAAGACTGTGTGTTTACTTCCATCTCCTTACATTGGATAGAGGGGGGGTGAATTGCCAAAAGGGGAAAAGTGATTATATTATGTTTTGCTGAAATCAAATCAAGTTTATTCCTGTGTTGTTTTTTTCCACCTTGCATTTCCATGAACCATATAAAGCATTTTCACAAGTGTGTTATCAATTATCAATTTATTTATAAAAGTGTGATATATATATATATATTGTTTAATTATTCAAATCTTTTAAATTGCAAAACAAACCTGCTTCTTGGCTCAGTGAGGTCAGGGGAATTCAAAGAGAGGGGCGTTATATAAGGGCTATCATCCAGAGTATAATGGGTCATAAAAATATATAAATAAGGGCTTCCCTTGAGCAATCCCAGACAAGGCACTGACTTAGTGGGAATGCTTGATTGGAGTCTTTAACAGGTCATTTTCTGATTTCACCTGAACCAAGCAACTAAGGTTCAGCCTGTCAAATGTAAAGATTCCAAAAAGACTTTATTCAAGGAAAGCTTTTGGAAAGAAAGAACATTTCTGCTGAGTAAAGAATTCTGCTAAAGTTTAAGAATTACTTTTAAATCCTCTACGCTGCTTGCTGAGGAATAACTATTTATTGGGATTTGGAGGGTAGTAGGAAAGTGGATTGACTGTAACCTGTTTTTCTTGTCTCTCACTTTCTGCAGATTAGTGCCTTTACAGAAGACCTGAATCTGTGTCCTTTTTTATTTTCTCCACTTCCCCTTTCCCTTGTAGAAGTGGGGATATCCGCTGGATCTGAACTCAGTTGTTGACCACACTTTTCCGAGGGACTGTGGGGTTCAGCAACAAGAGCCTACAGCACCGGACATTTATACCATGAAGGAATTGTGCACATTCTAGAATGTGAAACATCTTCAAATCTTTTTGGAGCCAAAGAGTTCCTTTCTATGGGCTCAGTGACCAACAAGTTGGTTAGCAGAACAATTTCCCAGCATCTACATTTAAATTGCTTAGCCTTGACAAATTACATAATGTTTACGTTTTTCAAACATACAAAATACAGCACCTACATCATAGCTGGCAATTACCAATGCCCTTTCTTGCAAGATTATTCTGCAGTAATTCAAATTTAAATCTGAATGGTCTCATTCACAATTCTAATACTGTCCAATGGGGAGGCACTTCCAGATATTCATTGACTGAGAGTAGAGTAGGGGCCTCGCCCTTAATTGGGGTCTCTTTACTTCTAACTACAGGAGCACCCCAATACTCTTGGCTTTGAGTGCTATACATGAACAAGATAACATAACAAAACCTAACTTGTGTTAATAACTACCTTTGGGAGCCCTGACACTTGTATGACAATGCTTCAATAGGAGACAGAAGGGCTACTAACTTCACACCACTTTGATGCCATATCACCAACCATTGACTTTGGTTGTATTCTTCCATAATATCACAGTCCTATAAAAACAAACCCGCCCCATTCTTCTTCCTGTTGCAATAGAGGACACCCATACGTGGTGGAACAAAATGTATAGAAAGATATCAAGAACACTTTCATGTGGCCCTTGGGCAATTTGGGAATGTGTCACATTTTAGAGAGCACAATAATCAAATGCCCATGTTCCCAGAGATCCTCATGATATATGGGTGGACACCATAGAAAAAAATCATTCATCAGTTTTCATTGTGTCCAACGTATTGGAATCCTTAACTGAAACAGGAAGCCAGCAAGAGAGATATTGTGGAGTAGGTTGAGTCCTGCAGAATGTGCCAGTTTTTTCTATATCGGAAAAAAGCAGTTCATGGGAATCAATATTTATTGATGGACATTATAGCTGACATGGCACCTACCATTCCTTGATTCCCCCAGGCCTGAAATGTTGAGATCTCTGTAGATCAAACACAGGCTGTGGTGGAAGGCATGCAAATTCATGGTCCACTGGGATTATTGTACCAGTGAATAATGAGGTCCTTCTAGCTGGAAGATTCTGCTGGATTCTCCAGGTGGACCAGAATGAACCATTTAGGGAGTTTATAAACATTTAAATATGACAATCAACATTTTGATCCCGTGCACTTTACAAATGCAAATGTCTGACCATACAGTACATAAAGATGTTATCTTGTTGAAACGGCAAAAAAAAAGAAGCAGTGTCTCTAAAACAAAGGGCCTGAATGATGAGATTCATCTTTCAGGATTTCAAAGATACTCTTTTTTATCAAGTGATTAAAATAGACCATAGTGTAGATGGTTTATGGATATATTGGAATACTCACGTGGAGAAGGATTCTCTTTCAATTTTGTGGGTGTGACAGGTGGCACAGTGCTCACGGTATTGCTAACTCTAGCTGGTGACACAGCAGGTGTTGAAGGAATTGATTGAGGGCTCTTCACTGTGACTTTATGTGCAAGCGGCATACCAGACATATCCTTATCTGTAGGGGTCTTGGCCCATTTATTGTTCTGAAAAACTCCTTTTATTTTCGGTCTTCCAGAAGGTGCTAGTTAAGAAAATGTAAAAAACAAATATAGACTTAGCTTTTTGGGGATCATAATATTGTAGGTTGTTGACATGGACCTTAACATCTGGAGGAAATGTAAATGAAGGTAATTCTCTCATAGATTAACCTGTAGTTGTGCGTCAGATTTTGTGTGTTGTCATTGCGGGAATAGCAACAAGAAAAGCATAATATTTCTCTAGCGTGGTGAAAATCCACCCCCATAGGAACAAAAAGAGTGCAATTTTTGCCCACGTTTTTCTCTGTATGGAAAATATTAACTACATTCAGTCGGCCTTTCCTTATCTAAAAGAACGCTTTCACACACACATACTTCCCCACACTAGTCGCCCTTTTAAGCAGACCATCTTTACTTTTATTTAAAAAACTCAATAGTGAATACAACAGCATGTCATTTGGAGTTACTTGAAGTTATACAATTTTTAATCGGAATTTAGTTTAGAATATTACGTTTGTTTAGTTTTCAGTTAAGCATCAGTGATTTTTTCCTTAGCATTGCACCAAAGTTGTCGCCCACTTAAAGGGTGCAATTGGTGCATGTGGGCCAAACTGCAACAATGTGTACATGGGCTATGCACTTGAGTCCCCGTCTTTGTTACTGGTTGCAAATATGAAGATGCTCTGCTGAAACATTACAATTAGAATGTTCCATTGTTTGAATTGGGGGGGTTTCTCATTCAATGGAGTCAATCCTTAGTTGCCCTGATGCATTTCACCCAGGATACGAATTTGAAGTGGAAATATTTTAATTCCCTACTTTTGAAGTTTTGTGTAAAATGAATTTTCAGTTTTCCCAATTCAAGTAAAAATATCTTTTAAATGAAAAATCAAGGTGCTTTTTTTAAATCCATATGTCGTTGCGCCTGTTAATTGACGCAAATTAAAAGCTTAATTTTTACCTTAATGCTCCTTTCTAGACCACGCGTCTGGGAAATTCGTTAGATACACCTACTGGGGCAGTGGCCAGGAGGACCCCAGATACACCATCAGGAAGTGTGGGTCTACCATTTCCACTCTCTGCGTTGCATTGCCATTTTGGTTTATGCACACACTGTTTCAGGAGTGTGTGCTTCACCTTAGATGGGGTGTAAATGTACTGTACACACGGTGCATTTGCCAGGGGCCCTTCAACCAATCAAACCTGTTACATTTTGTTTTTGTTTTAATCACAATTGAAACTCTATTTGAATACCATTTCTATGCAGAATCACATATATTAACTGCATATCAGCATGTATTTAATGTGTACTGTACTTTTGGACTTTCTAATATGATTAACATGTTTTTAAGCTAATGTATCCATTCATTCCAAAATACGTGTTTTCTGTTTTTAAAAGTTCTACATCAAACGGTTTGCGGGCAATATAAGTAATATGGATGATTACCCAAGAGGTCGTTCACAGAGGTTGCTAAAATATGCTCCAAAAACCAACAGAACACATTTGAAACATGTCGCCATCAATAATCAAATACAAATATTCCATGCTTTCTTTCAATAAAGACTAACATGAGCTATTGAAATGAGGTGCATCATGGTCTATCCTATTCCAGACCGTTGCAGCAGCCTTTGCCCTGATCCTTTCCATGCCCATTTAAAGTTAAGTGCTGGAGTGGGAATACACCTGGCAAGTGAAACATTCTGACAGGACCACCTCTGCTTTTTAGGCTTCTCAGATCAATACATTGAGTACCATCAAAGTGACTAATAACAGCACATATATTGCAGTGCTGAGAAATCGGAAGAAACAGACTTGAAGTGTTATATAAAAACGTCTTATTATTATGACTCTTTAAATACATTTCTCTCTAAATTACTATTACCATGATTGAAGTAGGATATATACCAAAATCACATTGCGTTACAACCTTTCTGTGGTATGGCACATCCAATGTAATTATAATAATGCATACCTTTACCTCTAGGAAGAGTGCTGGAAGGCCTCTGAGAATCCAGCTCAATCGGTGTTTTGTTCCCAATGTGTTCAAAAAACCTTTTCTTGAATGTTTTTCTCCCATCTTTTCCTGAAATCAAAATATTCAGACATATTGGAGACTGTGAATGAGTGACAGCTCAAGAGTGTTCTGAGAGAGTCATGGCGCATCTCCACACTTGCGCCAAATAAAGGTGCATCACAATTCTAAATTGGCAGCTGAATGCATTCAGATTCCCTTTTTCTTCCTTCGAGCATTTGCATAAATAAGTTTCTGTTTTTGCGGATTTAAAAGTGCACTCCAAATGTATAAATGGGATGTGCTTTTACATGTGCAGAAATGAGGGTCTTCCCCCTGCAACAGGCGCAAATCATGGCAGAGTAATTTCTGACCCCATCATGATTTGTTTTTGAAGTGTGACGGCCCGGGTTTAAACTGCGGCCATCACTCTAACATTTCCATCCCCTAAACAGGGTTGGAAATGCTTTTTTGTTTTCCAACATTTCACCGAGAAGAGCCCTCTCAGTGAAGTGCACTCCTAGCAACTCTGCAGTTGCTGGGAGCCTGTCATTCATTAGTGTTGGGAGAATGAATGCAAGGGGGCTGGACAGCGCAACTTTGCACTATTGTGGTTTTGGTATGAATAGTTGGTGTGAGTTTTCAGTTGGTACCGTCAAGACTTTCATTATGCCCAGCTGAGACAGTAGCAGGCGTATCAGATCGCTCCCTCACAATTCCTTATGTGCATAGAAAGATATTTGAGAATCTGGCCAACAAAGTCAAAAGACTTTGGGCCTCATTCCGAGTCTGGCGCAAAGGTATTACGTGCACCGGTAAGGACACCGGTGCCGGTAATCCCTTTGTGCCCTATTCCGAGGTCCCTTTGCGGGTCCCGCTAAGGCCGCCTGGTGTTATCAGTTTTACCAGGCGGCCTTAGCGGGAGCCGCAAAGGGTCCAGGGAGCAAATAACAGTACCGGAAATTGCGGTACCGTTATTTGCACCTTCCCCATTCCTATTGAGCCCTATGGGGGCTCAAATGGGAATGGAGAATGGTATTTTCAATGGGGACTTACCGGTCCTGCAAAGGTCCGACTAGACCGGTAAGTCCCCATTGAATGAGGGCGGACTTGGTACCGTTATTGGAGGCAGCCATGGCGCTATTAGCGCCATGGCTGCCTCCAATCTCGGAATGAGGCCCTTTGACATGGTAAAAGTATTTACAGCTAGTAAGAAATGGAAATGTCTTGTTTTACTATTTTGCAATGAACATGTCATGCATCATAAGCAGAGCACGAAGAGGCATTGTTGAAAGCTCTTATGGGGTATCGAGGTGAGGGCCACCCATGAGATTCTTGTCTCTTCTTAGGCTGCACAAAAGCTAACTTATTTGAATTTCACTGCAACAGGGCAGGCCCAATAACAAGGGGAAGAAAAAGGGAGGCGTATGCTGACTATAGGCATAATAATTAAAAAATGATGATAAAAAACACATCACAGGTAAACTAATTATCAAGGGTGGAGGAGGTAGAGGGGAGCTAACTGCAGTGCGAGAGTTGAGATGGGGAACAGAGTCAGATGCAAAATGATTGGATTAATTTTCAAAATCATCAAAAGAATAGGCTGTCTCAGAATCTATGTTAATGGAAAATATAAGTCCCTGAAGTGCGTGTTTCGATATGGTGCCCAACCTTAGTTTCCCTATTTTGGGCTACACTAAATTGGAGGATTATTTAGTGCTAGTAAACTCTCATTCATTTTTTTGTGTTGTAAATTTGGTTTTATTAGTTTTACAGATACAAGTTATGCAGAAAAAGGATACAGTAGATGAACAATTGAATGTTTCACAATAATGAAGCAAACCCTCAGGATTCCATGTATTTCGCGTCTGTCCCGCAAACACTGTCTTCATGCATGGGATTCGCGTAAAAACATAACTTTTCCCCCATCCCATTTCTCACCCCCTCCCCCAAAGTTAGAGCCTTTATCGCAGATCATGCAGCGTTCATCATGTGACGATCAGAGTCAATGTGTGTTGTCGGGATCACCTCGATCATGAAAGTATCTGTTGGAGGGCTCAACTTGTATGTCGCTTAGGTCGCTCCTTGTTCCTCTGTATTCAAAGTAAGAGCTGTGTTACGGGATAGTCCGTCGGGCAGATATATACTTTTGTATTCCATCCACAAGGTTTCGGTCTGTGACAGTTTTCCATGGAGCGATGCTCTCATTCATTTTCTAAACTCAATGATCGTGTAGGTCGCTGTTCCGAGTCACTTATTGCTTGATGTGCTTTGCACTCTGATGTAAACTGCACTGAGAATGGGCACGTGTAGCTAGCTTACTTTTCCCGGACCAGTCGTGGAGGCGGGGCGAGAGTTGGAATGCTACAGCATACTGGGATCTACTGTGCGCTTTCGCCACCTGTCGTTGTGCGCTCTCCACACCTATCGCCTCAACCTGGTACAGTGCAGTGTGTTGCAGTGTGTTGCAGTGTAAATATCTCAGAAATGGTGCATCCAAGGGCCTTGAAATGTGGTTTTTGATTTAAGTTTTGTTTCTTGCGTCAAGACACTTCCCCCCCTGTCGCCTCACCCTGGTGCGTTGCTGTGTGTTTCAGTGCAATATCTCAGAAACGGTGCATCCTAAGACCTTGAAATGTGGTTTTCAAGGCCCTTTCTGGTAACCATGTCGTATGTTGAGGTGATGAAATCCAGGGAAAGGGGTGGGGTGTGCAATTGTCATGTAGATAGACATGATAACACTGTCATTAGTTGTTGAAAATCAATGATCCTGGAAGTCCATCTTTCGAGTCGCTTATCGTGTGATGTGCTTAGTTTGAGAATGGGCATGTGCTAATGGCTTACATACCCTGGAGCAGACGTGGAGGGGAGACGAGAGTTGGCTTGCTGCAGCATATTGGGACCTTCTGTGTGCTCCCCCACCTGTCGCCTCATTCTGGCACTGTGTAGTGCATTGCACGGCAAATGTCTCAGAAACGTTGCATCCTAGGGACTTGAAACATGGGTTTGAAGGTCCCACAGGGACCTCAGAGTTGTGTCCTTGGTGTATAGTTGCTTAAAATTAGCTTTGTTTGGTCCTTCTATGACCACATTGACATTTTGCCAATTTCGTGCATTGCGGTGCAAATATCTCGGAAACGGTGCAATGGTTTTTTTAGGTCCTTTTAGGACCTGAAGTTTGGTCCCTCCATCGAGACACTTAAAAAGACACTCATGTCGATGTTTCCCCATTTCCAGGCAACCATTTCATGTGTGCAGGGGCTGAAATCTGGGGAACGGGGTGGGATGTCCATATGTATTGTAGCCAGAGACGTCCAGAAGGTCACCACAGGTAACAATGCAACATTTGGTGCAGATTGGCGGAATTGTGTGGAATTGTATAAGGAACAGACAAATCAACTAACAGATTTCCTGTTTTATATATATATATATATATATACATATATATATATATATATGTATATATATATATATATATATATATATATATATATATATATATATATATATATATATACACATATACATATAGATGAGTGAGAACACCCTTCATTCCTCCCACAGGACATGAAAGTAAAGCTGAGTTTTCCAAAGTCTGAGAATGGGAAAAGGACAGTCAAAAGAATATTGTTCCCTGGCAAGGGATATATTTGATATATGATAGGTTCTTTATAAAGTGCTTAATACTGGGGATCAAACCTGTGTTGCTCCACGTCCGTCGTCTTGTTTCCAAGGTGAGCACGTTGCTGGTGAGCTATCCTCCCGAGACGAGGGGAGGAAGCTGGCCTACTTTATGTGTAGACATTAATATACGATTGCATGCATTTGGAGATATGGAGCTATATGACACAGGTGGATAAGTACCAGAAAATAGGTACAGAAATGAAAGCACAAAGAAAGAAAAGGGAGAGACCTGCCTACATTACAGGCACCCTTACTGCTTGATATCCTCATTGGGTCTTAGAGACCAGGCCAGGAGAGGGAAACAAAGAGGAGGAAGGAGAAGATATTGTAAATTCTTTTGGTTCCTTAGGTGGCAGCCATGTCAATGCGCAATCTTTAGCAGCAACAGCGATACATGCTCAAGCAGCGGCCAGCCAGGGTGCACAACCTCAGATCCCAATTGGATCAGGCATGCAGACACAGAAGCAGCCCCCTCGCCCCCAGCACGTACCATATGCAAGTGCTTCTGGCTCTATTATTAGCCATTCACTCCTCGGGAAAGACAGATTGACCAATCCCTTTTCTGATGACGGCGGCCATTGTTTTCCATGTTTCTTAGGGCCTCTGTCATTCAAAAAGGGACCTTGTCCCTTTTCCATTTTAATTGAGGCAGCCATTTTTTCCTTTTTTTCACTTTCTTCACGAGATGGGCTCGTGCACTACGCGCTGGGCCCATCTTCCGACTGAAGGAAAATAAATACAATAAAAACCATCCTGGGGTACAAACGGCTTTCACCCCCTTGGCTGGGGGCTGACATGGCTGGTAACGGGCCACAGCCCTCACTGAGGCTTTCGCTTTGCTCGGGCCTACCTTGGCGAGGGATGGCAGGCCATTACCGTCCATGTCAGCCCCCCGCCACGGGGAGGGAAGCTACATTTTCATACTTGTGCAGGCGCTGTGTACGGGAAATCGGGAACACATTTACAGTCACTGCTGTGCCAACTACCATGGGTTAGCACTGATGATACAGGTAATCTGCTAATGGTAAATGCCCCATGGAGCCCTGCAGATCTGAGAGATCTGTCAAACGATTGTGCTAACATTAGGGAAGAACAAGAAAAGTTTACAGAAGAATTAAAAATATTAGTGCTTTGTTATAATCGTACTTGGGCAGATATGAACCATCTAATGAGGGTGATTATGCTTACAGAGGTGCTCCAGAATGTAACACAAGAAAGCTGTTGTCGACATCCAATATCCTGGAATAGGGGTTGGCTAAGTCAAGCAAGGGAAAAACTGTTGATTAAAATGACTGGCATATATCCAAGTAAAATGGATTGATATAATTGCAGAGAGAATAAAAAGGGTCTACAGCCAATTACCTTGAACAATTGAACGTTGTGTTTACTTGGTATTCAGGGATCAACAAACTGGCAGCGTGCAGGAATCAAGGGTCTCTCTCAAGCAAGGAATCAAAAATGCAATGTTCTTGACCTCTTGCATAGCCAATACCAAGTAGGGTTAGGGGTGCCATGTTAATATATTATTGACTTAATGAGCTAGTTTCATGAAGCCTTTCTTGTGGACAGCTCATATTTTGCCTAGGGTTTGCCTTATCATCATGCTCACTACCACACATTAGCAAGGATGAGCTGCGTATGTAGTGCATTCCTGAGTTCCTAATAGGATGGGTCTTGCATGTGTACTTACAGAAAATAAACTAGCAGCGTTCAAACCACTTGAATCCTCTACTCATAGTAACTGCATTCCTTCATGCAATAATGTTTCATGCTCATATTGAAATTCCCCATTCCCTCAGAAAGCTCTAGATAATATAACTCATGAACTCCTACTCCCTGACCTCACAGAAACCTCCACTGGCCTGCCTTTAAAGTAGCCCTCTCCCATGGCCTTTGAAAAAGAAATTATTTACGTTAGCAGGTCAGAACACATCACGGGATAACTCCCTTCCTTGCAGGGCCACACATATAGGAAGCTCCTACAATGCTGCCGCTCTGGGCCGCCAGCCACCTCCTTCTGGGCGCCTTTCTGGCATGCATATAACGCCAATCCACGCTAGCACATTTGGAGCGCACATCAGTGCCATCAAGCTCCCATTTTCAAGAAACACAAATAACCCTTCAGGATAGACAGAGTTTTGTTTGTTTCTCGCATCAATATTGTTGGTGTGCTCTGCAGCAATGCAATGTAAAACATGAAGTGTATGCACACAAAAGAGGTCCCTGGGGCAGAGACACACCAGGAAAACTCCAGTCCAGCACTGGAAATCATCAGATGTGACTAAAATGAACAATGTTTAGTGCACAATGGAGGCATGGGGTCATAATGGGATGCGCAGGCGCTGCAGTAGATCCCCATATAATGAAACGGATATCATATACTGTGCGTATCCCCCTTTTACAGAAGTATAGTGTATCCTTACTGTTATTTCTATATCTTGTGCCATATTCCCAGCCAAACACGTTTTCCAACTTTCTTATTTTTTATATTTTAGTAATGTATTTCTGAGGTTGTTCACCATTCTGCGAGCTAACATTATACCATTCAGCAGGGCTTGAGAAGGGGAGGAAAACATTGTGCAAATACACAGCAGGAGCAACTGTGCAAAGTGAAAGATTGTGTTTTCTTGTGCTTTCCACAAACAGATGGACCGGCCTAGTAGTAATGCCCCCAATCCAATGCCACATACTACATGACCTGATTCTCCTGCATCAGCACAGGATTATTTATGTCGACTTTATGTTACTAGATTGCAGCTCCTGTCCTCATAACCTCAACTTCAGATACTAATTATACCACTAATTGATAAGCCAAACACTACTAACAATAATATACATTCTGGCACCATGACTACTGGCGCCAGTAATGCTGGATATACTAATAAAATTACTACTAGTAATACTAATATTATTACATGAATGATTACTAAAACTTTCAATGGTGGCCTTGATGATATTGCCGCTACCACTGACATCACTACTACTACTACTGCTACTTCTCCTACTACAGCATTTACACAGGTGGCAGTAGTACTCATGCCACCAGGAGTATTTCTAGTCGCTGTGGTATTACTACTACTACCATTGCTACTACTATTGCTACTCCTGCTACTAGTGGTATGACTATGCTGCTACTAGTACTGCTAGTACTATTTTGACTACCAGTAGCACTTCTCATGTCATAGTACCAGTAGCAGTCGCTGCAGTGATACAACGTGTAAAGGTGATGCTACTACATCTACTACAATTAACACTATCATTGCACTAAAACAATTCTAATTCAAGCACCAAGGGCAATGGAAGTGGGGGAGGGGAAAGGTATGTGTTAAAATGAAGAAGCTTGTATCACAGGCAACGGTTCCAGCATGCAGATATTTCCCAGAAGCCTCTAAGTTCAAAGTGACATTTATTAGAATTTTTAAGCAGTAGTTGCAGTATGAAGAGTATTACTACCAGTAGTATTAGTAGAAATGGTAGTTACAGTAATATTGTAGAATTGCAATCAACCAGGAGCCCACTAAAATGTCAGAACATGTGTCTAATAAGACCACCTTATATTGCATTAATACTACCTGCACAATGCTTGCTACCGGTAGCAGTAATACTAGTAGTTAGTGTTAATACTACCAGTAGTAGTAGTATTAACATCATCAGTTGTAGAAGTGCTACCAGTAATAGTATTAGCAGTAATACTAGTAGCAGTATCAGTAGTCGACATAGCAATAGTAATATGGAATATGACTGGTAATACTACCACTGCTAGATGCTAATGCTACTACAAACAGGTGCAAAAGTAGTAGTAGAAGTAATAGAACTACTGATAGTAACAACAGTGGTATACTAGTGTCACTGGTAATATTACTGATTATACTAATGTTAGTAACTTTTGTAGAGGTAGCTGTAGTAGTATCAGCCGCATTATACATATTATCAGCAATAGCAACAATATTTGTTGTAGCAGTATTAGTGATTATAACTGTGTCAGGAGCAACACTTGTATTTCTGATATCAGTGGGATTACTTATCACATTACTTGTAGTTGAACTAGTAGTACTAATACTAACATCAGTAACGCAGTAGTAGTGGTACTATTGGTAGATATAACACTTTTAACGAGACAAGTATGATCCACAATCAATTATTGGTAAAGGTAACAGTACCAAGGGTAATAACACTTTGGAACTCATTTTCTTTTGAGCCCATGATTTGGCCACAGGGAGCAGTTGCATTAACACTGCAATCTAAAGGCGCCACATACCCACAAAATTTGAACAGCGGAGTGCATAGAGTGTATGCTGCCTTTTGCCCTACCCTTTTGCACTCTGGCATACAAATAGAGCAAACACTGCCTGCCATGTACACTTGACAGGAGATGTTAACCACTGATCCCGATGGAGTCCGCCTGGTTTTGCTGGTGCATAAAGCAGGCAGATTCCATAGGGATACCCAGCATTGCTGGTGCAAATGCTGAAGTATTTGCATGGTGGAGAGGAAGGGAGTGGCAGAAATGCAAGTTGCGTTTGGCCCCTCCTCTCCGCCATACACATTGATCAAAATGTGGCATGGCGTGAAGGGAAGGCATAATAGTCTTAGGCAAGGCTTTCACGCCTTCCATTTACATTACGCGCCCATGAAAATGATCTCCTTTGCATTCTACAACCACTGCTTCCCAGAGTACCTGCGTTAAAAGCACCAGGCGTATCAATAGTAGTAGGAATCAATTAGCTCAGCAAAAGCAGCACTCGCACCAGTAACAGTATAGTAGGCACACTGGAAGTGTAGGAATAGTAGGGATACCAGTGGTGGTAGTATTGGTTCTACAATAGCAAAGATTCATGTCCACAATGCCACTTTACCTGTTTTTATCAGCAGATTCTGGAGGGTTTGCAAGAACTCTCACAACCAATCGCTTTCATTGTGCCCTGTTGATATGGAGGCCAAATATTTATTTGCCAGCGGGGTACAGCAACGTATACTGGTCAATGTATGATTCACAATGGACTTAACACTCACAACAGTCCATTGATAATATGCAAAGCGTTTTAGGAAGCACAAAGCAGGACACTATGAATGGGGCCACTTTACATTAGCACTAGCCAGTAATGCACCTGCCATTGTTCTAACCCTGGTCTTATTCCTTACACACTGTTCCATGAATCATTTAAGAAATACAACTTAGCTGGATAAAACCTGCTGGTCACTATTCGTCACGGTTTCTAGAGGCAAGAAATTCAAATGATCTCAATAGGAATCACGCAATACCTCTAGAATCTGGATGTTTCGATGATATGAATTCATTTTCTTGAATTAGTGTTTTTCTTTCTTCCATTTTAACAAATAGATTCCTGCGGGGCACATAGCAATCCCCTCCTGTGTACCAAGAAAAAAGGGAAAACAGATTACGCATGGAAATATCACAGCATCTCTTATCATTATCTAAGATCAAAATACTTTACGACATTCCATGGAGCAGAGCTTTACTACCTACAGTCCTGCTTCATTAAAAAGCACTCCAAACAAAGACCTGTGCTTGCTTTGAAAAGGTAATTGAACTTTACCATTATTGTATTCCTTTTATCTCTCAAATAAAAACCTTCTTATGTAGGAGCATTTACCACATTTAATATCACATAAGCAATGGGTAGGATAAGGTCAAAAAGTGAGGCTACGCAGCAGTGTTTGCAAGTCATCAACATGGTTCAGTCATATGTATAGAAATATCATAGGAATCACAGAAGGGGCAGCACTCACACCACCTTTGGCTCTGATGGCATCACAGTAAGTAGATACAAAATCATCTTTGCATAAAATGGAACATTAACCTGAAAATATTCACGAACAGATAAAAGGTAAACCCTTTATGTTACGCATGACCTAATTTGCTATACTACCGAATGCCTAGCCAATAATGTGTAGCTCCGGTGCGATATGGTTTGGGGAGAACAGTGCGAGTAAACCGAGTGCATCGATAGCATGGAATTTCTAGGGAAATCTGACAAAACATGAACGATGCAAAAGCAAATATTGCCGAATGGAGCACTAGTATTATGCGAGATTGATACCTGTAGAAAGTTATTCCCAAAAAGAGTTCTGACTCTGTTCACTCTGAAATCGTGCAGCCAGTCCTATGTTGTACCTGCATGTTTGGGTAATACACACAAGTTTGCAGATTCACCAGCTAAGCACTGGACCCACTCCCAGTTTCGGACATTTAGTGCTTACCTCCTTTTTCAAAGGGCCTGAGATCCACCTTTGCTTTTCCATCATATGATACCAAGGCCTTTCCTTGTCTCCCACATGTGGCAAACTTGGTGGGTACTGCAAGTCCATCACCTGTTAAGGCAAATCACTTCTAGTTAAGAAGGACTGATGACAAATTAGAAATGTTCATATCTTTAAAACATTTTGGATTTTATTGAAAACATTCCTGGGCCACATCCCCAAACTAGCCAATTTCATAATATTAACATTGTCAACATTAGGTCCACCCCATCCTCATGGAATTCAGCAGCAAAATAAAGATCTTCTTCAGCTATAGCTTTCTTCAAACCCTGCACATCACCCCCAGACCCACCAAGAGCAGTGTCCCTCCTGACGACAATGGTCACAAGAACCTTCCATCAATGCCACACCGACTAATTTCAGCATTTTGCATGTTCCTTAGTTATGTAAATGTTAATTATTCTTGCTACCCTGAAGGGTATGTTCATGATAATGACAGGTTAGGAAGGGCTACAGTTCAGAGTCAAAATTAAATAACAAGTGTAGAAGACCTTGTCTTAAATACATTACCATTGTTTTCTTATTATTAGCACAAGCTTTATGGAAGAGTGCAACAAATAACAGAGTAAATTATAGTGTATTCATTGTTCATTTATACTGATTATTCAAATTGATGAATATGATACTTTTTGGTTTGTGGCCTTTTTGGTTTAGTTGGTGGATCACGTCTGCAGTTATTTCTAGTAGCTGCGTAATTTGGTGATGTGGAGTATTGGCAGAGGCTTGTCTCTTCCATTTTCTTTTCAATCCTTGGAGTAAATGCTATTATCAGAGGAATAAGCCAGTTCTCAGCATCCTCTCACTGCTAGTGGACTGATGTGTGCACATGCATTTAATCCTAAGATTATTGTGAAATATGCCTCAGCATTCCCGAGACTTCTGTATGTGTGTGTGTGTGGATTCTATTTATGTTTGTATTTATTACATTTATATAGCGCACCTAACCCTTGGGCATCTGGGCGCTTACGCTTAAGAATATGGTTACAACCAGTTACATTTAAGAGCGGTGGGAAAAGAACACGGGCTCTAGGTTGGAACCTGCCTTGCTGAGCTCTGGTAATAGGTTTTCTTGGTTATTGATGTTGCGGCAAGATCACAGGTTAGGATTGAGGTACAGCTCACACCTCGTTTGGTTGGTAGGAAAAGAAAGGGAGACCTGGATACCTTGTCTTAGTTTTACATATCGAATAATACATTGTCCACACAATTTTGTATTTGAAGTGCTATCTTTGTAGCACGGTTGGTTTATTTTCTTAGGTTGTCAACACTTTTGGAGGGTACAAGTAAAAAGGGGTTCTAGTTGCCTCATGTGGTCAGCCGACATGTGTTTCGACCCGTAGGTCCTTTTCAAGGCTAAGTGGTTCTGTCCTGTGCCCCCTGTGGGGTCCTGGTTGCAATTGGTCCTGTGTATATACTGGCTCTGTTGGGCCCTATTGTCCGGGGAGTGCCTCCTTATCCGCGTTCGGTAGCTGTGTTACATTTTAGTCTTGTGCGTAAGGAGATGGTTACATCCAGTCCTTCCTTCTTAGATAAAAAATCAAAAGGCAAGTGCCAATATAATGTTGTAGGAAGTAGGCGATCAACGAAAAGACTGAAGACAAGGGCATATTTGCTGAAGGCTGAAGTCAACGTTGCTGAAACAAATGTGCAAGATCATTGAGAGAGGTACATATGACAAACAAGGATTTCACTTGATGGAGCACCTGCAAGGATTAATGAGATCAAAACCTTAGAGTTCTGACCTTGACCTTGGCTCAACCATTCAATTTTGTGTCGCTCTCACCTGTTTAATTTGACAAGAAATGCATTCAGCAACAGCTGCATTTTAGACTTAATCCAGACAATAGACCTATGTAAAACTGACAATAGAATCAAACAGCTTTCTAACCTTCCCAATTGTGTCAAAATGGCTTTACTAATTCCAGGCAGGACTACTTGATTTTAGAGCTTGTGGCTGCACCCTATTCACTATCATTGGGGTATCTTGAGTAGCCGAAGATAATAGGCCTACCATATAAACGTTTATTTTATTCTGAAACATCATTTCTGTAAAATTGACTTAAAAGAAATGGGGGGGTCATTCCGAGTATGAAGGTAACCATGCCGCTGTTAGCGGCATGGCTACCCCCATACCAGCTCCCAGGTCCGGGTTCCTTGAATGAGGAATTACCAGGCCATTCCAACCTTGGAGGGCCCGGTAATTCCTCATTCAAGGAACCCATCCCCATTCCCATTCGAGCCCCCATAGGGCTCAATGGGAATGAGGAGGGTGCTAACAACAGGCCCGTTAATAACTTACCAGGCGTCCTTAGCGTGTCCCGCAAGCAGAACTCGTAATGAGGCGGTAAGTGGTTGACGGCTCTGGCACCTTTACCAGCGCTGTTAACCCCTTACCGCCAAGGTCATAATGACCTCCATGGTCTTGCCATTTTGGCATTCCAACATCACTGTTGTAGGATTTCCCAAATTATGAAAAATCTGTTGGGATGCAAGTTCAACATCCCAAACGTGAAATAAAGTTCAAGGTTAGGAAATCTCTTGAACATGCAACATGAACCACATAGAGGGTCTGTCACCTTGTTAATTTGAATGACATCTAGGCCTCATGTGCAGCAGACAAAGTGATAGATGAGTTTGAGCGTACTCAATGACGAAATGAAATGTACATCAGACACTTAAATGCATTTAGCAGTGGGAGTGCAAATTGTGCACAGTGACAAAGGTAGCAGTTAACTTATAGCAGAACAGTAGAAATAGGGTACGCTTATATGCAATAGAAGGAGACACAAGATACATCGTTGGAATGGAAATAATATCTAACAAATATGTTAGATGACAGTCAAGGAAATAGTAGAGAACATATACACATTTATAGTGATAGGGTAATGAGAATCAGATGAAGTTTATGCCATTCTAGAGTCAAAAATGCAATCTTAGAAGGTAGCTCTTCACAGTAGTTAGAAAACAAGGCCACAGAGAAGCATTAACATATTCACTGGTTAAACACAGCCCATTCTGCCTTGTCCCAAAACTGCAGAGGACAAGGTCAGATCGCATGAGGGAATATGCAAACAGCTGCACATGGATTGGCTAGGAGGAGAGGGTGCAGCAAGTTCCCAAGCCAAAAACAAGTGAAACATATAACAATGAGTGTTCCTACTCATTGCTTTCAAAACTAACAAAACCAAGGCCACATCTCGATGAGAACGAGGTAACGTGCACAAGACAAAGCCAATCAGACAAATGACACACACTGCCCTCTGTCAGAAAACATCCACCTAGGAGTGGAGTTACGATTACCAAGCCACAAGAATATTTCAACTAAGAATATGAAGAGACAGTTATTCAATGACTATAGAAGTACAAAGAGGTTGGACCAATGTAGAAAATACAATGGGGAATACATTCATTGTTTTGATACGTCATCAAACCAAGTATGTTTGTAAAAGTTAGGGCCACTCACACCCACCCACACATAAATGCCCAGTTTAGATTTACCCATGGTCCCAAAGCAAAGGGCTAAGAACAACGTCCAATGAAGTCATGTAGTTCCATCATGGGAAAGGAAGGATATGTACAAAGAGGTGCAACATGTTTGCAATGAGAAGTTGCAATATTAACTGTCAGTTGAACAGTTAAACGTCTGAGAATGGTCAGATGGTACCAAGCTGTGTCCCAGGAGAATTAGATGAGGTATTCTTTTTTGTTGCCATACTGTCTACACCTCACAAAGTGATTGGTCAATTAAGGTGGAAGCAACCCACCCAGGAATACTCGAGGCGGAACAGTCAATGAACAACTGAGTTGTATGTTGTAAAATGTTAACATGTCTGTCATACAATTAAAACTGGAGCAACTGGATAACCCCATTATTAGATCACTGTCAAGAGGAAGTCATTAGCATGGTCACGAGGAATAGGATAGGCAATAGGGCAAGGCATTGAATAGATTCCACTATAGAGCAGCAACTATCATCCAATCGTTGGATGTACATGTAGCTTGAGACAAATTATGAAATGTAAACTGCCATTTAATGATGTAACGTGGAATGATTTTTGGATTATTCCTGGCCGCGGCTGCATGTAATAAACTTCTGTTTTTCTCACTTCTCGTGATTTATTGGCTCATTGGATTTTTTATTTTTTTATTTGGTTAGACAAAAACCTTTTACAAAATCTTCTATTTCCATTCACAATATTAAAAGGAAGAGAAAAAAGAAAACAATCAAAGCTCAATCTTCCATCTCTAGTAACTTAACATAACTATTCAGCGCTAAAAGGAAGCAGAGGCGCAGAATAAACTACATTTTAAAATTTGCATTCACTAAAAGATGCATAAAATAAAAAGAAAAAAAGAAAAGGAGAGATAGGAAAGACACAGCCTATGCAAAACACATAAACTAACAAACACATGGATGTCTTATTCCTTCTCATTTACTGCTTCACTGAGGAGGTAATTTTCCTGGAATTGGAATTTTCAGGGAGAGACCTTTAACTTCTTCTTGCTCAACACGATGTCAAACTTCTCAAGGACTTTTACCACTGCCGTTGTCAGAGAGCTAGAGTGTGCAGAGATTAATCTATCCCAAACCAATTCAGCAAATTGGCCCTCTCTACCAACTCCAAATCTTGCAAAGAAGGAAAGTCTCGCAGGCCAGGTCCCCTCACACTCCAACAGTAGATGTTTCAGAGTTTGGTTGGAGGGTATTTTACAGATGTTACATAGGATGATGGAATTCTCCCCTTTTCGCCTTACTGCAATAATCTTCCCTGTGTGTGCTATATTAAATCTTACTCTGAGAAAGTTCATCCTAATCCTCCAGTCTGCAAATTTCAAAAAGTATTGGGCTAGAACCCCTTGTTTTTTTTCTGCTTTTAAGAAGAGGTGTTCAGGAGTATGGGAGCGCATTTTATAGATTGTGGTTATCCAAGTTCTTTTTTGCCTTTAGAGGGTTGTGTAGCAATGTCTCCAGGTCTGTTCCTGCCTTTTCCAGACACTCCATTGACCTTTCTTCAAAAGTAGATAGTATTTTGGATTATTTTGCTTCTAGGTGGTCCTTAATATCATAATACAAGGTATCCTTCTGAGCATTGATGATTAAGCGCAAGAGGGAGATTCATTTCCAATCTTCCCGGGATTTGAGTGAACGTAGGCCCAGTTCAAATCTCAGCGTAGACATGGAAAGGCTCAGTGGGAGACACAATACTCTCTTCCAGACTAGCCCCTCCAACCTTTGCCAGTCTACATTCCATAGACATGATTTTGTTTCTAGTCCATAAAGGATCACTGGGACTTCTTTAGATGTATAAAATGTAATCAATAGAATGATTGAAAATCTACAGAATTTTACTAGGATCTTTTTCATCTGGGGAACTAACTGCGCGATCTTCAACTGCACATGCTTATCAACCTTCCCCTGCGATGGTGCGGCATAGACCTTAGAACTCAGGTAGGTTAGATCTTCCACTCTTAAGTTGCTCTGTCCCCCTAGCTTCCAGTCTAGGTAGTTTATCTTCTTGAGAGGGTGCTTGAAGACGACTTTCCTCGGTTGCTATCGATTAATGGCGAGATCATTTTCCTTTGCATAGGCATCAAGTTTGTCCAAGAGACGCTGCAGCCCTACTGGTGTTTTGTCCAGCAGGACTACATCGTCAGCATAGGCAAGCCAGTGGATCTTGCATCCGTTGATTATAGATCTGGCCAATGCCGATTCTTCTAGGGACTCTCTCATGTCAGCAAGATAGAAGTTAAAGAAAAGAGGGGCTCCCAGACAGCCCTGAGGTACTCCACTTTCTACCATGATCGATTCTGACAGATAGCCTTCCTCATCAAGCCGGACTCTGATGGTGGTATCTTTATGGAGTTCTACCAGCATAGACAAAAGCTCCTCTGGAATGCCCCATTTCCTTAGTTTTGACCATAGACGATTTCTGTTCTCGAGGTCAAAGGCCTTTAATAAATCGACCCAGGCACCATATAACTGTTGTTCTCCTTTGACCTTTATTTTTTCACTTAAAATGTTTAGTATAAGCCCATTTAGTACTGGCGAGTACCCTCCTCTAAAGCCCGTTTGATGTTTTGAGAGGATTTTCTTTTCCTTCACCCAGCCCTCTAACTCCCCCAATAAGATCTTCATGAAACGTTTACTCTCAATATCAAGGAGGGCGCTCGGCCAATAGTTTGTAGGTTGTAGCCGGTCACCCCCCTTGAATAGTGGAATAATAACTGCAGATTTCCATGATGCAGGGAATTGTTGTCTTTCTAGAGTCTCTCCAAATAGCCAAGAGAGTAGTTGTGTCCATAGTTGGGGCTGTTTTTTCAGTACTTGATAAGTTAGGCCATTTGGCCCTGCTGCTTTGGAGGAGGAGGATTTGGCAATCAGCTCTAATAAAGACTGTTCCCCCAAGGGAAGACACCAACGGGTGGTTTTATCCGGCCTGCACTCCATTGTTGCAGGTTCTTGAAGCTGGATGACAGATACTCTATCCAGCTCCTTTCTGGCACTAAATTGCACAATGCAGTGTCTGGGTTCCCCTCTAACCAACGAATTACTGACCAGAATTCTCCAGTCATTGCTTCTTGTTAACTTCAGCATACGCTCACCATCTTGCTGGAGTCGCCACATCCTCCTGCCCACCGACCACTGCTTGTACCTTTGTGAAGCTCTCTTGGACTCCATTCCATATTGCTCCCTACTGAGACCCACTCTCATCAATTGTCTCAGTTTCTGGTTAAGGAGCTTTTTCTCCTGTCTAGTCGCCTCATCATATGAATGTCGATGAACTTGTTTGTATCCGCCCCCCTAACCCCACACTTGGCGGACAGATCTGCCAGATGTGTTTCACAAATTCCTCTGCCTGGCATAGACCCTGCTGGATGGCCTCTGGAATCTCCAGGAGTCTTGTATTTAGAGCTTCCCCTGCTTTTTTGTATTTACACAGACGTAACCTGCCATTCATTAGCGAGTAAATTTGAGCCTGTTTGGCTCACAAATCTGTTGTAATATCGAGGATAGTTCCAGTCTGGAGTGATCACTTCCACACCCTTGCTCGATCTTCAGTGAAACATTGAATGTGAATAGGTCCGCTGTAATGAAAATATAATCTATTGTGGAAACGGAGATCCCTCAATGCCAAGTCGGGGCTGCTGGAGTGTCCCCTGGCAGATTCCCATTTACCATCTTCAATCCCCATCCTGCTAAAAATTGCACCCAAACTTTCCAATACCTGAGATTGTTTAGGATCTATGATTACCAGAATTTTTTTCCAGTGCTATACATTGGGCATTGAGGTCCCCCGCTAGTATTACTCGAGCACTCCCAATGTCGGTTTTGATCCTTTCCAGCAATATTGACAGAGTATACAGGAAAGCCTGGAGGCTGCAACAGGCGCGGTTGCAATAGATATTTATAAGAAACAACTCAAAGGAAGGTTTTGAATTGTTCATGATGACCTTGCGCGCTTGACTGCCGATTTTATTTTCAAAGATCACTGTCAAATCTTCTATCGTGGCATTTCTGAGTGCCATCAGCCGGCCCTCTGATGGTCTGCTTTTGGCTTTTTGGAGGGCAGCTATGCAATAAAAAGATTGGATTTTCCAACCAGGTTTCTTGTAATAATAGAATATCTATATTCCGGAATAGGTGGTCTTCAATTTCCCTGGAGGAGAATGTATTGGGGCCCATTTGATTCTTTTTTACATGATTCAGGTTTTTGGGCCTACCTTACAAATTTGAAAATGTCTATTTATGCATTCTCTTCCAAATTAAGTCAACTTATCGCACTACCTTCTACCCTATAATAAAACTTTGATTTCCATTTTAGGGATTGCTTAGATATGTGTTAAGTGTAGCATTGTACTAACAATGTCTTATCGAAAATCTGAATTATTAAAATACCTTTCTCTATTTTTTGTGATGTACATTTTTTGTGATCGGATTTTATTTAATATTGAGTAGATTGTGTTGACAAATGTTCATATGAAAAGTGCTTTATAGTTCATCATTCCTAGTGTGACCCCATTAAGCACTTTCTTGTGCAGAGAAAAGCGGGCAAAATTGTGTCCTACATTATTTAACTGTATTAATAGAGAAAAATATGAGTTTTGTTTATTTGCGTTCAGTTGCCTACTGTCAAGCTGACCATGTCATTTTGAATAATGGTCTACATATTTTTAATTGACACATTAAGGCACAAACACACATTAAGGGCCTGATTCACAGGTGCGTTTTATAATGGTGCAATCCCATTGGAAAACTCTCTGTCAATCAGGCTCTTATTGTCTTTGCATAGACACCATTCCTACACCAATCACACACTTACCCTCTTGTAAATCTATTCCAGTTTCCATGGGTTTATGAAGTTTGGTCTCTAAGGAAGAATTAATCAGAAATTTGGTTGATAGGTCTTCTTCAGGAAGATGCAGTTTGTAGATCTCGCCTGAAATGCATTAGCACATAATTACAGTGTCATATGTGAGCTGTACCAAAAGGATACATGATTTGGGCTTGCATTGGATAGTTACCAGATTTGCAGCACATTTCCTTTATTGCTTTTTCTTCCTCTATTTCCTCTGGAGTCTGTGTCCTTGGAATACTGTCACCTGCTGTTTCAACCGGGAAAGTTAAATAATTGTTCAAAGAAAGCGTAGTGCCATATAAAATACAAGAGATGATACTACACAAAATAAAACAACTTAAAAAACCCACATACACAATTCATTTTGGGACTCATTTTTTTAAGATACGGAGTGCAAAGTAAGGCATAAAATCAAGATATGCAACAAATATGCCTTACTTTTACACTTAAGGGTATTTTACAGCCGTTTTAAAGTGGAGAAGGAGAATTAAACAGAATTCATATTCTGCAGTTTATTCCTCCTTTGACCTCAAAGGGCACATGCTTTTAGGCATGCATGAGATTTCCAGTTAAGCGTACAAGGAATGTCGAATCCGCTTGTTTTTACACTTTTTTACAAAATGACCTCCATTGTGTAGTAGTGTACAGCCTTATGAGATTGATTACCCATCTACAGAACCCCAAAATGCTTTTATTGTCTACATATCCATTGTTTACCCTCTGAAGGATTCTGCCTTGTGATATGTAAGAATACTAATGTGTTCAGTATAACCTGTAAAACCTTGCAGAAAAGGCATTTAACAGGATGCACATGTAATCCTAGCTTGACTTAAACTTCAAAATGAGAAACGTTTCTTACTGTTTACCTCAGGTCACATGTGAACTTTTATGGGCACGTTTAACCAACCGTTTCTACATAGTCTTGCAAAAATTGATCTGTCTTGGTGAGGGATAATTCATAACCTTTGATGGAACAAGTATACCATTATTTCTAAATCAATTAACTCTAATATTAACAGCAAGAGTATTCTTATTGAAAAATAATAAGCTTTGGTGACTTTTATTCTGCCAGTCAGCTTTCTGAGTAGTAGGTCTACCAGGCAGTTTCCCTTCAAAGGGTTTCATCTAGCTTAGAAAAGTCAGAGGAGATACACCCTCAGTGTTAGGGAGAGTTAAGTGAACGCCTTGTGAAGGAGAGGTGAAATTCTAGTCACTGGGCCGCTCTGCCAAACAACCCAATGGAATTAAATGCCAATCTTTGAGTCACAGGAATCCCACTTCCATTGATGCACAGTAAGAAGGACAAACCCAAGTGCTAGTTCAAGCTGCTTACTTGACTAATGGCCAGAGGAGTCGCTAGGGAGGGGGGGTAAGGGGGCTATAGCCCCTGGTCTTTTGGTTATAGCCCTGGATATAATCTCAGGAGCTACAGCCAAAAGGCTAGCTAGCCCCCAGTCCCAACAGTTCCGACATCAGCGTAGCCCCGGATCTTTTCCAGACCTAGCAACACCCCTGCTAATGGCAACTGCTTTGCTTCATTAAGCCTCCTTAAAGTGAAACATCTCATAGCTGTACCTCCCCAGCTCCTTTATTTGGCAGGGAAGGAGGAATTTATAATTCTATCTCGAGAACTCTCCAGATAGAATCAGAAAAGAGCTCCATGTGTCGCGATAAAGGGTGTTTATTTTTTATTTTATTTTATTGGGCATTTGTATGGCGCTTATACACAGGTGTTTCCAGGCGCCCAAAAGACAAGTTACGGGGGACATGGAAATCAAAAAAGTAGAACAGAAACAGCTATAATGGCCTTGTGAAAATTCTACCGTGCAAGTGAATGACAAGGTGGTAAGTGCAAGGCGGTGGGGTCAGAGGGAGAAGTGCAGGAGTGGGGAGCCCCCAAGTGTGGGGGTAGGCAAGTGCTGGGTGGGCCAAGGCGACAAGTGCCAGGGGAAGAAGGGGTGGGGGAGGATGAGTGTGGTAGACAGGGAGGATCAAGTTGGTCTAGTCTGGGAAAGAGAGCCAGAGGACATGTGCTGGCAAAGGATGCTGGGGGACTGGAAGGGGGTGGTCTGGCCCCTGTATGACTCTGAAGGTACCAGGTCCCAGTCCAGCGGCAGATGGAGAGTTAGCATAGGAGGGGGAGAGGGAAGGAAGGGGAGAAAAGGAAAGTCTTGAGAAGTTTCTGGAGCTTAAGAAGATCTGGAAAAAGTGTGAGGGGTGGAGGCAGGCCGTTCCAGAGGGAGGAGCCAGCCGAGGAAAGGGATCTACTTCCCACTCTCTGCTTGCAGAAACATTCGACCTGCAGAGAGTTGGAGCCAGAAGGACTCTGGCCGGGAGGTGTTAAGGGAGGGAACGCTGGATGTAAAAAGGTCCCAGGCCCCAGGCAGCCTTGTGGATGATGCAAAGGGTCTTGAATTTGATCCTTGTGGTCACCCAGAGCCAGTGGAGAGATTCTAGGGCTGGAGAGATGCAATCCCTGAGCTTGAGGCCAAGGATACGTCTTGCTGTCCTATTCTGGATTAGTTGAAGGGGGAAAAGGGAGGAAAGAGGCAGGTTGAGGAAGAGGCTGTTGCAGTAGTCTAGCCTAGAGAGAAACAGGGCTCTGGAGATGTTGATCTTCTGGGGGAAGGTGAGGAAAGGTGGGATGCCCCTGAGGAGATGCAACTGAACATTGGACTTCTTGGCAAGGTCCATGGTGTGTGGAGAGAAAGAGAGAGAGGAGTCAAAGATGATCCCATGGTTGTTTGCCTCACAAGTGGGTGCAGGGAGAGGACCCAGGGAGTGGGGGTGGGGGGAAGGAGCAAGTTTCCCAATGAGAAGGATCTCTGTCTTTCTGGCATTAAGGCAAATATCATTGGCGGAGCACCATGCCTGAATAGCAGTCAGGTGCTCAGGTACGAGCGAGGAGGAGGAGAAGGTACAGGAATGTAGCTTCAAAGATAGCTGCATAACATTGGAAATTCAGGGGTGAAAGTGGAGATCAGGTGGGCCAGAGGGGTCAGGAGATGTTGAAGAGCCATGTCAATAGAATATAGCCCTGAGTGATGCTACAGGTAGAGAGTGAGGTGGAGGAGAGAAAAGGACACATTTGCACTTGGGAATGTCTGTTTGAAAGGCCATGCCAGTGCCCAGTCCATGATGCCTAGGGTATCACAGAGACAGTTTATGAGGATAGAGTGATTGACTGTGTCAAAAGCAGAAAAAAGATCAAGGAGGATCAGAACCAAGGGATTTGTGCTGAGAACCTAGTTGGCTTTGGAAGTTGGCATCAAGCATGTTGGTACTAGGCCTCGCACTGTGCAGGACATAGGCCGCATTGCCCAAAAATAATCACAGAGCTTTTGAGTCAATTCAAAGTTGTCAGGATGACTTTAATCCCATTCAACATCTAGGTCCTGCTTAACTCAAGATTGGGGGGGAGAGTAGTTGTTTAATTATTATACAATGAGATCTCTTGATAAGTTAATGTGTGAACCTTAAAGCTACTCTATATTCTTCTATGGCAATTTAGTGTGCACAAGATTAGAACAATCTAAGTGAACAAGAACTGCCCTTGAAAACTAGTGATCAGTCAGAGGACCTCCCCTCTTTCTTTCACCTAAAGCAATGACTTTTCATGTCTAGAGCTTTTTAATCTCCTCGAGTTGTCATCACCACAAACCCCTGTCTTGCCATTCCAGTGCCATGAAACTCACTTCTGGTGGTGTATTTTTCCTGCTCCTGCCCTTGTTTATTCAGTTCCATGAAAGTTCTGATGATAAATTACTACCTGGCTCTTTAACTCACCAACCTAAACAGGAAGTATTATTGAAGAGAAACAGTCAACCACTACACAAAGGGAGACACCACAAACCAAAAACAACCAAAACCAAGCAAACCCAATCTGGGCTGCCCAACGAAAGAAAGCATATTATGCCAACCACCATACAAGCATCTGAGCTCAGCCAATCCAAAGGTACCCACAAGAACTCATTGATCACTGCCACCACTAACCCTACTAAAACTAGTTTATTCTCCTGCAAACTCACGTTCAACCTAATAACACAGCAAACTGCACACACTCTACAACACCTGAATCAACCCAACACAATAAACCCCCACAGAAATGTACACCACAGACATGCACACACTCCCATATCAAACAACACCAAACCCATACCAACTAAAAGCAAACCCAACACTGAGTGACCTTTTTTTCTGAACTGAAGCAATCAACAGCACAGTAAAGCTCTTTTGCGATCCCCCTCTCCATCCAACTAACTAATCCTCCTGAGCCCTCCTTGCTTTTCCAATCCACCTAAGAGCCTGGAGACCATGAAAATGGCTGTGGTTCACAGTACAAATCTCAATAACATAAGTTAACAGTGAGTCCTACCTTCAAAGTAGGTTGGCATGGTCCCTGATGCAACCAGAATGCCTGCAAACAATGAGTCCCAAAATAAAACTTTCAAAAATATTAAACCACTAAAATCAAAGCGGCTCTTGAATTATCGCTTACTGTTGAGTCCAATCTCAATTCAACTGTTAGGGCATCATTATGAGCATGGCGGTAATAATAGAAATATTTGGTGTTTTAAATACCACTTGTTCAAAAATACAGGCACAGTATGAGTTGGGGTTCCATGGGATATTTCCTGCATGGGCTGGATAGAAAGTACTGCAATGGGTAAGTAAGCCATGTTTTCCCCAGGCAGCACTTTCTAAGTGCTGCATGTAGTAAATATCCCACGTGATTCCAACTCATATTTTTTTTTATATCTTAAGAAGAAGTGTACAAAATACCACACATTTCTACCATAACGATTGTGGAAGCTGGTGAGATTTTTACTTTATGTCTGTGGACATACATGAGCCTTGGGTTGAGCAAAGCCCCGGCCATTATTGTGACAGTGAGGCAGTAGCTGCATCCATGCTAGGGGAGATGACACTGAAAGATCATTGCTTGGCAAGCACATGAGTGCCCATAAGGTGGTGTGACCATGTTGTATGCCACCATCCGAAGCACGGGAACACCCAGCTCCACAATCTATGTCATGTCATGAAGGCAGATTTAGCTTCCTGAGAATCGGAATGTGTGTCACATGAATGCTAAGTTTGCAGTCAGGTGCGAATATGTGTACTATAAAGCTAACCTAGGCGAGGTCTGCCTTATGCAGGTAGCCAAGTGAAACAAAGCTTGGATGGTGTTGTAAGGCCATTTCTCCGGGGTCAAAAAGATTCATCGCTTTGTTTATGTAACTGATTAAATGTATCATGTTGATTCTTCTGTATGAAGCTCTTTGTGTAAAACTGTATTGAATCCTGAGTTGTCTGTGTTTGGGGGCCACAGTTTAGGGGCAGGGATAAAAGGCTGGATGCTGACCTGTTTCCATACAGCGGTCTGGAAATAAACATTTCTTTGTCTTTGCTGCCTGCCTCCATATTGGACTAAGTGGCAATGTGTTGCTAGTTTCGACCTTAGATTCACTGTGTCCAGCTAAGAAGGCAAAGGGAGTAGCAGATCTTTACCTCGGAGCCACTTTGTGCACACCGAGATAGGTAAGAGGACTACTTGAAACGTCTAAAAGGTGTTCTGGAGAAGGACTGCTCATTAAGTTTGATGTTTCTTCTTGGGCTGCTTGAAAGAAGCGTTATTTAATTATAATCAAGCTCACGCTTTGGGGCATTGGGAATGCTACTCAGCGACTTGGAATACACGAAAGTATAGCCCCCTCCTTCTTGAAAATTTAAATACGTTTCTATTCTTCAAGTTGAGCCAGAAAAATAGACATCAAAATAAAATAACAGAGTCGTTTCACACTTTTCTCGCTTATTTATTGTATATTTGCATGTACTTCCAGATGTTTCAAAAGATCTGTGTCCAATAATAGAAGATGCCAGTGTTTTTTAAGAATGTCCTGAATTCTGTAATGGTTTTGACAGTGTGTTGTGATGAACTTGACTTTAGCTCCTGCTTCATCTAAGCTCTTGTCTTTAATAAAATAACAGAGAGTCGTTTCAAACTTTCCTCACTTATTTATTGTATATATGCATATACTTCCAGATGTTTCACAAGATCGTTGTCCAATAATAGAAGATGCCAGTGTATTTTAAGAATGTCCTGAATTCTGTAATGGTTTTAACAGTATGTTGTGATGAACTTGACTTTAGCTCCTGCTTCATTTAAGCTCTTGTCTTTTTGTTTCAACGTTTCCGTTCTGGCAATTTGCTTTGCCTTTTTCTGTGCCTGTTGTAAACTAGCTTTAGAATACCCTCTTTGGTGTAATCTTTCCTGTAACAAATCACACTCTTGTTAAAAAATGATTTGATCATCACAATTTCTCCTAGCCCTTTTGAATTTGCCGACAGGTATATTGCGAATTACTGAGTAGTGATGGCAGCTTGTTGCATATAGGGTTGAATTTACTTCAGTCGGTTTTCTATATGAACGGTCAGTAATTTGTTTCCCGATGCATAGTATCCTGTTCTTTTTAGTTTCCCCTTGAATCCTACCTTTTTCCAACCCCTAATCTTCTGTCTACTAATTAAATTTAAATAACACTTTCAATGTATATAGAACCATATAGATATTGTGAATGAGAGTAAGTCCGGTTTTGAAAAAGGCTCAAGGCCGAAACACGTGTTAACCTAAGGACATCCCATCTAATACACACAAATATATGCAAGGCTTTACATGCATATATACAATAAATAAGCAAGAAAAGTGTGAAACGACTCTGTCAATTTAATTTTATGTCTATCGTCCTGGCGCAACTTGATGAATACAAACCTATTTTATTTCATTATAAGGCAGCACTGGTAGATACGTGATAACATTATGGGGGGTAGTAATTGAAATGTTCAATATTATGTGAAAGGTGGGGTAACTGGTTAAATTAAACCAAATTGTCACGAAATTGTCACAGTTGACAACTGATCTTTTATACAGTCCAAAGAATTTAGAGAAGTCCCATTGTCCTCTGAAAAGGTAGGAGAGGTTGGCATTTCCACAAACCCACTATTTCCTCTCGTGACTAAACCCTCAATGGTATATATTAGCCCAATTTAAGAAGAATGTGCCTTTTTTTAAGCTTCATGTCCTGAGTTAACTGACCAGTGCAAGTCTTACTACGGAAATTATGATGTACAATGCATTGTACCCTGGATGGGATTCATTTTCTAGCAATATTAATACGTGTATATGAGTCATGGTCAAGACAGGGAAGAAAAGGATTTATTGTATTTATTTGTATCAATAAGAGTTGGGACACTTTTCCTGCACCTTAGCTAACCATCCCTCTCTCTTGGTTTCCTGCATGTTTCCTCCATCTTACCAAGGCACAATCCCTAGATTTTCCTATGGCATCCGGACCAATGAAGTTAAAGAGTCATGTAAGAGGTGGGGCAAGCATGACCGTGAAACGCGTGTGCCATTCATTGCCTCGCCTATTTCTCTAGCTCAGCATGCGCTAGAACAAACCCCAGCAATATTTTTCTCACATAAAAATGAATAGTAAAAACAACTGGGTGTGCCTGGCTGATATGAAGTCATGTGTTCATCTCCTACAACACCTCTGGCTCTTGCGGTCGGGTACCCCTTTTGTCTTTTGCAAATGTGTGCATTCACATCTTTTCAATCGGAAATGTATATGTATCTTGTATGCAAGGGAAAGTGATCCTGGCTATTACTGGGATAATAAATGACTGTTTATCCATAGCAACCTGTGAGGACACATGTATTGTGTGGGGAAGCTCTGCTACATCCTGCATAGTAACTATGTCCATGATGTCACCTTAGAGCTGTGTCTCTGTGCTCTAGATGCCACATTAGATGTACATTTTAAAAAAGGGTCTTGTTAAATATTATATTTTTATAGAACTACAGAGTTTTCTGTTCCTGTTCACTAATATCACTTTAACACAATGCCTGTCCACTCAAAGTGTTGCCCCCAATTCTGGTAGCTGCTATGCAATTAAACTTTACTTAATGAGGATGATGTGCAGTAAGGTGCAGATGATTGATTGATTGATTGATTGACTGATTGTTTATTTGTATAGCGCCTATACACAATGTGTTTCAAAGCGCTTCAAGGAGGGAGGGAACATAGGAAAATACAGTTTCATTCAGTTAAAGTCCTTGAAACAATACAGAATGTGAAAAATAACTATCGAAATAGGCCTGTCGACATTTCTGATAGTGCAAGTGCATAGAACAAGTAAGGCAAGAGGTAATGGAAAAGAAGGAGAACAAAGCAAGCAGTAACATTACTATGTCTGACGACAATTGATGTTGTGCAGGAGGTATACAAGAGGAGGGCTGAGGGGGGGGCACGGTGGGATAAGAGTGGGGAGAAGGGGATGAACAAGGCACGCTACTGAGCAAGTTTGTCAGTGACAAATTTGAAAGCAGGGGTGGGGAGGAGGAGGGAGAAGAACAAGGGGGGAAGGAGGGGAGACAGACAAGCTGCTATCAAAAGTCAAGGGAACAGATGATAGGAGTAAGTGCTAGGAAGGGGAAAGCTTAGAGGAGGGAGAAATAAGTAGGAAGGGGAGTAGAAAGAAGTAGAAGAGGAGGGAGTTGTGGAGGGTAAAAGGGGAAGAGGGCAGGTAAGGAGGGAGCGGGGGGGCACATAGACACTCACGGGGACAGGGGGGCAAATAGACACTCACGGGGGCAGGGGGGCACATGGACATCACGGGGCAGGGGGGGCACATGGACACTCACAGTGGGTAGGGGGGACATGAACACTCACGGGGGCAGGGGTGGGACATGAACACTCACGGGGGCAGGGGTGGCACATGGACACTCACGGGGGGCAGGGGGGCACATAGACACTCACGGGGGGGGCGAACCGGCATACCGTGGTGGACAGGGGTAGACAGGGCCTTTGTTGTGGGCCTTAGGTGGTTGGGCTGGCTCCCGCCTCCTGGTTACAGCCATTGGCTTAAGAGGCCAATGGCAACCAATGGGAGAGGGGGCAGGAGCTGGTCCACAAAACAGGAAACATTCCAACTACACTTCGGTGGTAAGATCTTTAGGAATTGAATTTCTCCCAATATTTCAAGTCAACACATACAGTGGGAGTATACTTTAGTTAAGGTGCTTCACAGTGCTTTAATGTCCTTTGCAGTATAGTTGTATTGTACAAAACACTAATGCATATTTGTTCTGTAAATAGGATTTGGCTTTAAATCTATCTTTTGCAACTAGAATGCCTCCTGATGACATCTATTAACGGGTGCAGCTGGCTAATGGTCATGCATTAATCATGTTGACTTTAGACGTGCAATCATCCATTTTCCCAACAAGTTGAAGTCATTTGCATACGTGAGGCCCATTTTCTGCTTCTGTGACCGAAGAGTGCATATTGAAGGCAGAGCAGTAAGTGTGTGGCTATTCTCTTTACTGAATAACTGTTTCATGGGTGAGGTGGGACATGGTGCAGAAGGTGGGGCTTTGACTGAAATGTACTTTGTATTCACCAAATATATTGGATAACAACTCCCATTACCCCATGTCAGATATTCAATGTGGAGGAATCATAGAAGATGTAGTCCAAAACATTTGACAAGCTGCATGTTTCAGAACTCTGCCCTAACTTCCCTTGCTGAAAAGGGAGTGATTAGTCCGCACGTGATTTTCTTGTTCCTACAAATTACCTCTGACGTTCAGTGATGACAACTGGCAGAAACTTATTTTTTTTATTCCTCACATGTCTGCCTTCCCCCTGGTCCCTCCCCTGGTTGTGGCCACTTTACCCTGAAACTGACGCTGAATTACGTATAGTGTTGTAAAGAGGTAGCTTCTGTAGAATGCTGTTTGTGACCATGCAACATTTTTGTGTTAAAAAAGGGAAAAACTTCACGTGGGCGTGTGATATGTCTGGCAGTGGTCTTAAAAAAAGAAAGTGTGTTTTAACATCGTCCAGATTTTAAATGGGGCTGGGTGTTAAATGGAGGCATACAGCTGAAGTGTAATTCTTGTATCCCTTAATGTACGTCTCAGTCCATTGCTGGGCAGTGACCAAATGGACGAGGGGCGCAGAGCAGATGCAAGATCGCCACAGTGCTGTCCTCTTCCAACTCAAGTGTGTTTTTTATGCCAGCATGAGACTTTCATGCTGGTGCAAAATTAAAGGGTTCTTATGGAATATACTGTGGTTTTGTAACTGTTCACACACAGTCAGATTCTGTAGGAATCCATTAGTAAACGCTGACTGAAAATCATAATTTTCCGGCTAAATGTACCTGCTTTTATTTTTTTCCCTGTCCTCTCCGCTTTGTGAACATTTAAAATTCCATTCAGGGGACCCAACAGCATGTATGTGCTAACGTTGGTGGCTCCCTGCATGCAGTTTACATGTCTTACAAAATAACCCTGCAGGTTACACTGTGATTTCCATCAGGAATTTTTGTTTCATTTCTGTACAGTTGAGCTAGTGCACCACATGGCTGTTGTGAGCTATGCATATGTAAATATTATTTACAAGCGGTGACGTTGAAACAGCAGATTGAGAGCAACAGTTGCGTAACAATTGACTCAAGTACTGTTCTCATATTTAAATGAATCAGCAGATGGGAAATGTAATGGAGTTGAGGTCTCATCTATTTTTGTTTTGGTCATTTTAATGGACTGCAGGGATCTCTAATGTACTTTCATACTTTTTATTTAATCTTTTTGAAAGTATAACATTTTGTAGGTACTAGGTGTATGTCTCCAAGTATGAGTGTACACACTATGAAGTCTATTATACTCCAGAATGTCTGTTTTTACTTTGCTTGCATTGGAGTTTAGTAAACATAGACCTGTGAGTGTACAAACATGTGAAAGTACCACGTAATAATACTTTATTTGAACACTTTATTGCCTTCAAGTGCATGATCCAGGATTGACCTTGAGACTTGTGAACTGTTCCCATGTATGCAAGACAAAAAATACATTGGGCCTCATTACGGGTCCAGCGGTATCCCTGCCGGTGCTACCGGTGGGTTGCCGCCAGACCCATAACAATTTACCAGTGCCTGACCTCCCGGTGTCACCGGCTCATTACGAGTCTGGTTGCCGGGAATTCAGGCGCCGGCATATTTGCTAATCCCCATTCCCATAGAGTCATATGGGACTCTATGGGAGTGGGGACACGGGAACACTGGCAACGGTGCCGGTCCTCCCATGAAGAGTCTGCCTATCGTGGCCGCTGCACCGGGCAGGGTCAGAACTGTTGGTCACAGCTTGCCGGTCCCGAATCAACGGTGCCGGTGAGCTTACCGGCACCCTTGTTTCCAGACCAGCAAACTTATAATGAGGCCCATTGTTCTCCTTTTAAATATTTTATTAAAACAAGGACTGTGTGGGGATTGTTTGTGTTTCATGAATATTGTCAAATTTGAAAATAGCAAACTGGAGATCTCCTTGTTTTGGATACAGCTGTAAACCAACTGCACCCATTGCTCCATTTACTAAACCACAATCCACGCCCAGATTGCATTGTAGAAACACTCTGCAGTTGAGGCAGAGAGTCAGTACATTTTCTAATCTGGTTGTGTTCGACAAATATGTTTCAAGTTGGTTTAGATGTTCGGTAGCACGTTGACACATAGGTAGCGTTATGCCATGTCATCTAATGTGTCTATACTATTCATGTGGACTAATGGATGATTTTGTTATGGAAGCATGTTTTCATTAAACTGAGTAGACATTATGCACGCACATGTCCATGTTTGTGTGTTAATTGGTGCATCAGTTGAGGACCTGTGGCTTGTTTTTCATTTAGTTCAATTACAAGTCTACTTTTTAAGGTTGTTTTAGCATGCTCAGAAAGTACACCTATTCTGATCCTCTTTCGTTTTTTTTTAGCATAGGCAGGGCCTGTTGCTTGATGCATATTGTTTACTAGTGCTCTGCAGCAAAAGTGACACCAGAGGTTTACATCATCTATGCAACCAAGTGTGTTACAACATTATTTAAGACCTAATCTGTTGAAAAGAGGTTGGCAATTAACTAGTACTAACTGCAGGAAATCACCAAATACAATGACAGGTTTATGTTAAAAAAATCGACATATTAATTCCTAACTACCGTCTTAATTTATGGGTGAATGAAGGCTAGCATGCTTAGCTCATCTAGTATGAGAACCTTGATTTGAAGAAATATGCCTACTTCAAATGCTGCCTCTCCATATAGTTTTTGGTGATTTAGTTTATGTTTACACTCAAGTGGCAGCAGTAGGAGTTGATGTAAAGTCACGTTTTTTCTATGTTGTAGGCAGCTACCCCTGTAACAGTACATGAGTAAGGGAATTATTAGCTTTTTCTTGTAAAAATGTATGTATTGTTTTAGTTAGAAAATGTTTGCAAAAACCATCTTCATCACTGACATATTGGAGAAGCGGTTGATAATGCTTGAAGTTGCAGTTTTTCGAGTCATGGTGTAATCAACGCTTCACGTGTGCATTGGCCTGTGGGCTATTGCTGAGTTATTAATCCTTTAAATGAGATACAAGCAGTGCTAAATATTGTTCACATTGTTTGGCTTGTATCGGTGTCAGAGATAGTTCAAGGGTTACTCTGTGAAACTGTTCAAGGGTTTTTATTGAATTAATTCTGAGGTTCTGAAGGCTGGTCCCCTCACTCTCGTCTAGAAAGCATCAATCCTCTTTAGCCCAGGCGTCCCTTCACCCCAGGTAAGTAAATACAGAATATTAACCCCTACTGTCTAGGTTCTGAATTATCTACATGGGAGCACCTAAAGGCAAATGCCTTATCTGTCTATCCTTCATCAGGGATTTCCTAAACAGAGGCTACACTAGCACAGTGGTTAGTTGACTAATCATGATAATGGGGAGTGACTTTCAGATACCCTCCCAGATTCGATCTTCTTCACAGCACGACCATGTACTCCGCTCCCTCTTGCTCTCTGATGTTTCCCTCTTACTACTTTCCTGTGTCCAATTCCACCTGCCTCCAAATCTTTCCTTCCCTGCATCTTCCTCCACTGTCCCTCCTATGTCTCACTCCTGGTAATCCTGTCTCCACTCTTTGATTTTACTGCTCCCTCCTCCACACATCTACATCCTCCTTCTCACTTCTACTACAAGTCCACACAAACTCCTTCTCAATCACCTCTGTTTCACCCTCAAATTCACTTCACATTCACTCTCTGCACTCCCTTACCAAATCACGCTCACCAGTCTTTCACGGGCACACACAATGCAGTACCACTTGCTCTCAATAACCAATATCTCACCTGGTAGAAAAATCATCTCCACACTCCACTCCACTGTCCTTCCTACTGCTGGTCTCTTGGTCTGCCAACTCCTCCTCTGACCTTATTCACAACATCCTGCTTCCCGGGGTCTACTTTTGCCCCCTCCCTATTGATTGGTGTGATGGCCCTGGCCAATTTGGCCCTTTCTCCACCAGCCAGGAGGTACAGCACACAGCAAATCTTTCATAAAGTGTGTTAATCCCCACCCCCTTTCTCCACGTGGTGGTGCCGCAGAACAACAATGGTGGTTCATATCATACAGTGTCTGAGTTCATGTTAGGGGGTCTGGTCTAACCAACCCCTAGGGTAGATTCCGTCCTTGTTTTCTTTTATTTTCGTATGTCTTTGGTGATCTGGGGCGACTCGCTACAGTGCTGAGTGAGGCTGGCATGGGAATAGCCACGCAGGAGCTCTGGGTTCTCGCTCAGTCACTTCATTTCACCTGAAAGTGTTGGTACACCACTCACATAGGGCTAATGGCAGGTGAGCAAGGCCTCCGGCTTTCTTCCCACTGGCTCTCTCTCCCAAGTTGGATTTGGATATGGGTTTGCATGGGGTATGATGGGTTTCTGTCTTGCAGTTGGTCTGCTCCTGTGTCTGTGGTTTGTCTGGAAAAAGAAAAAACTTGGACAGCACTTTGCATCACCCCATGAACCAGAGTCATGGGGTGATGCAAATTGGCACTGCAAATGCAAAGCCTGGCACTTGGAAAAGGTAAAGGAAATGGGGCCCTTCCAACTGCCACCATCCCCCTCTGGGGTATGTGACGAATCTGTGGGTGTCATCCAGACCTTTCCCATGGGGCAAGGGCGGTGCGTCCACAGTACAATAGTCCTCCTGGGGGTGGTGCACTCGGGGAGGATCACTTGGGAGAGGAAGCCTATAGGATTAGGGATGACCAACCCCATACCTCTGCTATGCTAGACCTTCCCTCTTCTCCCCAGCCTGACTCTCCTTCCCTCTGCCCAACTATTGCCAATAACTTTTGTCATAAAGGCAGCCAACCTAGCATGCTAAACTGACTAAATCACCAAAAACGTAATGTGCTTTCCATATTGTTCCAATGCAAGTACTGTGAAGAAGATGATGACGAGGAGTATGAAGATCATTCCAGAGAACCAAAGGGAATGGTCTAGTCTTTCACAGCATTTGATTGGTCAAAGGGAATACAAAATAACAGAGGGAAAGCAAGGTGGGGAGAGCCATCCTCCAAGGAAGAAACCTGGGAAACGCTGGGCCGACAAGCAGGGAAGTGCAGGATGAGACACAGAGGCAAACAGATGCACAAAGGTAGTCCAGGAAAGAGGAACTACCTCAACCGCTGCCCAAGAAACCATCCGGGCATCCCACAGACTGGGGAGCTGCTGGAATCAAGAACCGCAGCCTGAGAAGGAAACATTGAGTGGCGGAGCTACCGCCGACGAGCAGAGAAACCTGAACAGGTCTGGAGATGGAAAGCATAGCCCGAGAAAGAAGGAGCAACCGCACAGTTGCCAGAAATCTGAGAGAGCACCCGAACTCTACCAGAGCCTTACAGCTGAGCTCCACCACTAAGAAGACACAAGACACAGGCAACCGGGCAAACTGAGAGGTGTTAGAGGTCCAGGAGGAATAGGGGAACAACTACAGAGTACGAGACAAGAGGCACTGGGTACATGCCAGGCCAGAAACATGGTGCGATTCTGCGACCCACACCCATATGAGAGCCGGAGAATAAGAAGGTCTGAGACCTTGAAAGAAATACAGACATTCTAGAAGGACATATATTATTTGAAGAAAAGTAAAGCAAGCTATTGTGAAACCGCATTGGAAGTCTGGGGCCCACACGTATATGAGAGCCAGAGAATAAGAGGTTCTCAGACCCTGAAAGCAAAGAAGATAGACCAGAAGAAACCATGCACCTATCTGAAGAGTACACCATGCTGGTATAATTCATCATGCAGTACACCATGCTGGTATAATTCATCATTCAGAGTTTGAGACTTGCACCCATATGAAGGTCTAAAAGCAAAAGGAAATCCATTAAAAAAAGTATGGGGTCTGGGACCCAAGAAGAGGGAAATAATAGTTTAACAGTGACTATCCATTTACAATATCCTGGGATATGTTTGTAAGGAGAGTGAAGCTGCCATAAACCCTCCAAAGGGCTATTCACTGGAAAGCTGGAAAATGTTGTTGTGCCTCTAAAGTAAATGAAACTACATAAGGAGGAAACACGCTCCTAACTTGCCAAGTAGGACAAGAAGAAATCCAGGGGAAAAGAGCTAATCCTAATCATTGGAATATTACTTTGTGGCAAGGGAACATTTGTTTTGTTTGACAACCCGACATTGGGAGCATTCTGTTGACAAGAACTGTCTTCGTCACTTTAGTTCCAAATATAGCATCCTTGCACATTAGATTTAAGTCACTAGTGTTAGGGTCAGATGTGTGTTTTTTTTTTACACAACAGCAAGTGACAATATCTATTTGACATCCTCACATTTGTATTAGATTTCATTGAGTTAGACAGACCCCTCTTAGCTTTAGAGACAGAGAGGCTTTTTGTCCAACCCTTTTACTGGTTAATAAATGTTTATAACCAAAGCTATGTCACCTTTGTGTCCAAGCCTTAATTTCTGCACACTTACAGGTAGGACCGGCTCAGGATAACTCTGTGGTGGGACTCCCAGCCCAGGCTGAGACAGGTTCCCATCCTTTCTCGACAAAGTCAGGGACTGACCTTGGTACACACAGCATGTTCAACCTCAAACATTGCAATTTCTGCTTCTTTTTAAGTAAACGGTTCTTTGAGTGGTACCAGTCTACCTACAAGTCTGTAGCTAACTGTTCTTGGAACATCTTTACATTTGCCATGGCTGTTTTTTCTTGCCTCAGAAAAGGTTTAAAATGGGCCATACTGCCCTCTCAATTCTTCTTCTTTTAGCAAGGCTTGAATAATTGAATAACATGAAGAACTGAAGTAGAACTGTAGCAGAACAATGTAATACAATTCTTTTGGTCTAAATATTGTGAAGGTATTTTTACATGGTTGATTTAACAACGTCTTGAATATTTCACTAGACAATCTTCGCAATTTAAAATAATATTTGTACCAACTGTTTAATCTATAGGGGCATTCTTTGTATGTGTCACATTGTGATATTTCATACAAACATATGTTTTCTCAATCAGAACTCCTGTTTGGATAGTTTGTGTTGATGAGATTAGTTTTCAAGATTTATTGATTGTTTGGATGTTCTACAGCTTATGCATTCAAATTCTTAGACTGACTTTAGTAGTCTTTATCAAGATGAAGCTGGAGAAAGGCTGAGCCTGCATATGTGTTCTGATTTTCCATACAGAGCTGTGCCTGCTAAGCTGTCTGGCACTTCATAGGAACCATGGGAGAACATTTTCATGCCAAAACTGTATCATTTGAGAAAGAGTTTTCCAGATTGAATGTCATTGCAGAGATCTGTTAACTCACTCTTTTCAGCTTTGGTGTGGCATATCCTGTGACTGCAGTTGAATTATCTATTACAAATTGAATCTCTACATTAGCATTCCACATGGATGCACTCATAGGTTTGTAACCATTCACATAATTGGAGGATACATTTCTATGAATATTATATGTGTTTTTGGAGACTTTCCTTTAATGCTGTATCTAACAGCAGACATAAATGTATTTATTTGACCTTTGGAGCATGTCGGCCATGAGAATCCAAAATAGTATTTGGTATAGTATTCCCCTTTGTTTCTGTAGCATTGTCAGCAGTGTTTGCATCACTTATTTCTATGGAAACATACAATTTTGTCTTTTAGTTTATCATTTATACCTTCTGTTCAGATGACAAAGGTAATGTATTTTTATACATATCCGAAGCATGTAAATTTGTGGATACCCGTTTGACTTATATTCTTTTCTCCAAAAGAAATGTTCTCTCTCGCCAACGCCAATAAAACTGTGATGAAAGTAATGTAATTAAATCTATTCCTTCTTTATTTTGATTTGCATTATGTAAAAAGACATGTAAATCATCCCATCTGTATTCTTCAGAACTAAATGTAACAAACCGAGAGGGAGGAGCTAGATTCCTTAGCATCCATTGAAAATCAGTATGACATTAGAACATGTATACTTTTATACAATACATATTTACCAAGATATTCATAAAACTTGACCCCAACATTTCATCTTTATCTTTGATCCTTTGGAGTAGTTCACGTTCTGCAATACTGAGACAAGGAGTGGCAGCTTTTCATGTATTGGCAACACCATTTCATATGGATTCCTGCTCACTTTCGAACAAAAGCTAAAACGTAACTCATTTGAATGTTGTTTTTGTTTGTGGACATTTACTTGAACTGTTAATTGAATGAAGGGGACCGACTTTACACTTTAGTTCAAAAAGCTGCATCGATGTGGTTTCAATGCTTTATTCATATACTGGAACTGTAATCAGAGAAACACAAGCAGCATTACCTGTACTGTTTATCTTTCCATTTTATGTGTGAGCCTCCATGCCATTTGCAGATGCAAAAGCTAGATGTATCCCATAGGAATCAATTAAATTACTGTCAGTATGGAAATCACATACTGTTGAGAGGGAAAAGCTGGGAACATGTTAATTATGCCCTTTTCTCCATCTCAATATGAACAATGTAATATGATCTAGCAGATTGGGGAAAATGTCAGTGTCAATTTTACTGTCAGTTTTAGAGATCTTTAAAGAATTATGAAATGTAGTAATATGTGTGTAGTGTGTGCAGATTCTTGTGTTGTTTGGCTAATAAAGGCAAAGAAAAATAAAAGTCTTATTTTCTTTCTTTAAATGTTTATTTTTATTTTTGTGATTTCTTTACACAAAGAAACAAGAACAGCATGAAGAATGGTAGAAGGAGGTGTAAAAACTGGGGGGGGAAGATGAGAGCAAAAAAGATGTGAGGGGCCATTTCTTCTCATAAGCCTTTAAGGCAGCATCAACTGTGCGCTTAAACTGTTCCCCTCTGCAGAGGACAGTATCCCAATTGAGGGCACCAGATGATGGCCCTTGCAAGCAAAGCATCTGCTGCCTGATGAGATGGCATTTGTCTTTTTATGTCATCTTATTTTATAAAGGCTACTTATGAAAATTGTGAAATTAAAAAAATAGCTGCATTTTATGTGAAGACATGTTTTAATGGGCATGACCAGCACTTTCAAATGGTTGTATGAGGAAATATCCATCAGAAGAGAAAATAAAAATAGAAGGTTATGGAACTTGTAAGTAACTATGATTGCAATGTTATAGGCTTCTTAAATGCTTTGGGTGGTTAGTAAAAAGTTATTTATGTTAATGTTGTACCTTTGTAGACAATAAACACACTTGAAATGCAAGGCAAAAGTGTTGCAATAGTTTAATTGTACCATTTTATTTGTTAATCATTGTCTCTAGAACTACGGAAAGAGATATGGATGCATCATTTTTAGAGCTGAATGAGTATTATTTTTTTTTACCAATGTACATGGTGTAATACGATTAAAAGTATACCATCAGAATTTATATAGTGCTGGGTGATCTTTGATGTTTGAGGAGTTGGTTAAATCTTGACTCTTGAATATGTCTTAATACAGAAGGTGTATAACACAATTATGTAACAATTGTTTCATATATAGATTTGAATGAATATTGTTTTCTTTCTTTTAAAAAAATAGAGTAGACGCAATTGTAAATAATATAATAAAGAAAGGATTGGATTAAAGGCATACTCTAGTAAAAAATTTTATTGTCCCTATGGGTCGGCCATGTTTTTTTAAGGCTAAGTGGGTCGATTTTAGAAAACTTTCCTATGGACCTTACCCGAGTTTTCATCCATTAAAGGCACGCGAAAACAAGCACCTGTGAGACGCCATTTTCTGATAATCCTATCTTTCCCCCGATCGCCCTGGCAGACCTGCTTTTGCGGCACTAAATCAATTCCCCCGCCCCTGAGCCTGACATCAGCAGACTCGTACCGCCCATTTCCCAACGCCAAAGCACGTCTCGTGTCAACATTCGCTGCGCTTCAGCTAATGACGTGTCGCCATGGAAATGGCAGGACGCCTCTCTCCTCAATAAGTATAAACAGACCGTTTCACAACACACAGCAGCTGATTTTCGATTCCATTCCTCTCTCTGTGTTACTTTGAGTATTCTGTGACTCGTTTCAGTGCTCTGGTCAGCTACCTTCGCCGCTTGTAGCCCGTGTGAACACCTGTACCATCTCGGTAAATTATTTTACTCTGTTTACCACACAATGGCTACAATAATGCCCTACATGTACGAGCCCGAGTATACCGAGGAGGAACTACTGGAAAGGGAAGCACGCGAAAACGATGGGGATTCGGACGGCAGTTGGGAGGACGATTCAACAGATGAAGAGCCTGGGCCTAGTCGCATGGACGGCGTCTCCACCTGGTGCACATGCAATCGGTGCGAGCTAATGCCAACCGAGGACGAGAACTGCTGCTGCCGAGAAAACTCGGGATGCCTGGCCTACATTTCGGAAGGCGAGCCACGACCGCAATGCATCACCGAGCTGCCAGACTTCAGGGCAGCCTGCCTCACACGGGCCGTGTTGACAATCTTGATGGTGCTTATGCACGAACTTCGAGCAACTGTTCGTCCTCGTAATCCGAGTAACGAGTAAGTATACTCTGCATGTCATGCCACTCCTATTTCATGTTCTTCTACTATATCCAAAATTACATCTACATATCATTGTAACGCATGTAAGTCGTTCAATAGTGTGCATTGTCTAGATAGCATTTGTCCGTGTAAAATGCCATTAGTTACAAGAATTGTCATTGACAACAAACGTTTATTAAACTTATCTGGGTCATTTAAAAACAGTTTTTCATTCCTTTTCACAGGTGGTACAGGCTGGTGGCCTATCGTTCCTATACACGGGAGGCTTGGACACCGCGTTCGAAGAGTGATACCCGCCTGTGCCATTCGTGCCATTAGAGACACGTTCCCGAGTGACAGCGGTCAGTACAGGGGATTTTCTCTCGCTGTGCTGCAACCTGACCTGAATAACCTTTAAAGTCTTCTAATTTATTTTTTTTCATGAAAATAAGATACAAAATAAAACACCACATTTATTTTAACAACGTTTGTCTCGATTTTTTAAATGAATCACATATATCTATACTATCAATTACCATTGGATTATACAGGCCTTCGGGTCTTGACCACTATAATACACTGGTTGAAGTGTGGGTCTGTGCTCACAAGAATCTGCGTTATGTGGCATTTGTTATTGATAAGCAACGATATACTATCATTCATATAAAGGCGATATACTGTATATTCATATAAAGGCGGTTCACGCCGGTGGATGCTCGCTGGCATGGGGGGGCTGTCCGGGGCGCGAAAGGCCAAGGTGCCTGTTATGACCGGCTCTTGGTCATAGGGTTCACTCCAAGGGACACTCAGGATACACAGGCCAGGTACGCAGAGTGGTTACTTTATTAGCTTCTTAGGTTACAGGATCAGATGTCAACAAGTCATTAGGAGATAAAGAGGAAAGGGACAGGAGCCCACTGGCTCCCACCACCCAGGCTCACATAATCTAACTGCCTGGGTTAGAACCCATTCAACCCCAAACATTCTAATCTCACACTCCAGACTCACAGCCTACATTCTGATGGTGACATCAATCCTGGCTCAGCACACATGCAAGTATAAGAGCCAACCCTAACACCTCCTTTCCTACAACAAACAAACACACCTCAAACACACACTTAGAGAAAGCAACCCTAACACCTCCTCCTCTTGCATAAAGAACAACACACACTTTCACAACAGCAAGACACACCTCACTCTCAGCAGAGTTCCGCTAACCCCAGAGATTGAACAAACAGGCGTAACTAACATCCTATGACAGTCCCAGCCGCCACAACTAACATTCCTAACCAATCAAAACATCACAAATCGCCTTCCGTTCCCGCCTGCCACAAAGGAACTTCGAACTGCCACTTTCGAGCACTAACCGCCCACCTCGGCAAACAAACCACAACACTACCAAGACCAACCAAACACAAAGCTCCTTCCGTTCCTCTCTGCCACAAAGGAACCTCGGACTGCCACTTCCGAGTACTAACTCCCAAAACCGGGAAAAACCAGGTACTGTCATAACTGCGCAAGATACTTACTAACAACCCAACAATCTACCTGGGTCACCAAGAAACCACAGTCACAACTCATGCCGCTGTCAAATCCATTCCAAAATTCAAGCAACACAGACACACCTAATCACCAGTCACTCACCTCATCACACCAAAAGAAACGCAACCAGCTGTCACTAAACAACCACCACCAGCATAACGCTACAAATGTTGGCCAGACAAATGAGCCCTTCAAAACCAAATAAACACCCCAAAGTGAACACAGCTGCAGATGAAACGTTGCCAGGCTTCTGAAATTAATCAAGAGCGGACTCAAGAACAATTCCAAAAGTCACCTAAAGTTAAAAGAAAACACTAAATGCAATGTAACTTGCATCTCCAGAATTCCAAGCAATCCCTGGACCTTAACAACTCCAGGGTCACCAAAAACATCAAAGCTTCACACAGCTTCAAGTAAACTCCGCAGAGCTAGACACCTTCAAAAACAACATAGAAGCTTCACACAGCTTCAGGCACTAGTCCCCTGCTAGATGCCTCTGGACTGCTCCGCAGAGCCACAATCCAAAACAACATAAAAGCTTCACTAGGTTTCATGTGAACTCCTCAGAGCCACCAATCATCACAAAAACACAGCTTTGCAAGGCTTATGGTACTAGTCTCCTACTAGGTACCTCTGGACCCCTCAGAGTCACTAACCAATTAATCAAAGTTCCAACTAGCTTCTATACTAGCCTACCACTGTAACATCACTAACCCCACAGGGCCTCAAAACACCAAACACCTCCAACTCCGCAGAGTCCCCTGACCAACCCTGGTCATGTACATCAATTAAAACATATTCCAAAAAACAATAAAAAAGATTTCAAAACCCAACACTGGTCATGCACCAACACTAAAACATTCACATACTGCTACAACACACACACAACACAGGATGTTCAAAATACAGACAACCCCGGCATAGAATGTTAACTGCTAAGGAGCGCTGCAGTCACTCTGGCAGTCATCATGGGTTGCACATCCATACACGCACAAACAGAACATCACGCCTACAATGCCTCAAAAATGGTTATAGTAAGCATTGCAATGACATATCAATAATCACATTATAAATTGCAGATCTCATTTCCTAAAAGTCCATGTTGCCAAAGCATAGGCAACTCTAAATGCTGAAATGACTCAAAGATTGTGGTAACCATTAATGACCAACATCACTCTTATTGTGCTTTAAGATCACAAATCTCACACCACACACACACAAGCAAAACATAGTCTTAGGATGATCAGAACATTGAAACATAGTACATCCAAGTCACATTTTCTAAAAGTCCATGTCGCCATTAAACAGGTAACCTAATATGCTAAAATGCCTCAAACCGTTATACTAAGCATAATAAGATCAACACCCTTTGATTGTCCACCTCAATCAACCTCATATGTGCCACTCACACACAACCCCTGTCACAACACAAATGTGGAAACCAACTTTAAATGAGACCTAAACGTCCATGTTGCCAACTGGGGCCAACTCTAAAACCAACCTGCAATGCCTCAAAATGGTTACATCTAAAATAAAATGCATCTCCTATTCTAAGTGCAACATCATTCTCACTAATACTTCTCATGGTAATTCACTACTAATGCACAACAGTACTCTTCAGTCGCTGCTTGCCACATCGTTGCTCAATCCATTATGACATTTTACTTTTAAATGAAACTCCAAAATTTCTTCTGCAAGCATAAACTAATCATCCCCAAAAACTACTATCATACCCAAACCCAAACAGTAACCATTTTCTCATTGCATGGTCCCCACCTCAGACCAAATCAGCATAGCGTCTATTCTCATTAAAACCTTTAGCCTCCAGGTGCATAAAAGGCACAATTACGCTTACTTGGCATGGAAATTACACTTCCCCTTTTTAAATAATGCTGGCATAGTCACTCAAGAAATGGTGGCACACTTGGGCAGCCTCATGCAACCCTGCCAATGTCTCCTCATGTACCAGGGGGCCTGTTACTGGCAGACTCCAACAGGCCATCCTTGCCCCAGGCTCCATGGGGCAGGATGCTTCTGACACCCCTGGGTGGTCGCCTGCAACAGCCCTGGGGGCTGACTAAAGCAGTACTTGGTGGCTGACTCAAACAGCCCTGGGTGCTTTCCATTTCTCCAGACTCTTGGACAGCCTCTAATGACTCCTGGCCTCAAACAGGGCACTCTCCCTTCTTCCCAGGGGTCTCCTCTGACATGCTGTCCCTTCCAGCCCTGGGTGATTTCCATTTCTCCAGACTCTTGGACAGCCTCTAATGACTCCTGGCCTCAAAGAGGGCACTCTACCTTCTTCCCAGGGGTCTCCTCTGACAGGCTGTCCCTTCCAGCTCTGGGTGGACTGGCTCAAACAGCCCTGGGTGGTGGGTGCAACCAGTCTATGGGGGGCAGTGGGCTCTCCCTCTCTCCTTTCATTTACTTGTCCTCTTGCCTGCACCCCCCGCAGCAGAGTCTCTTCTCCTCTCTCACATGACATCACACAGGTACCTGTATCTCCTTTTGCTTCACTTGGTGTCCACTCCAAGGTCCTCCTTCACCATACCTTGGACCATCCTCGTCGCCAATTGTTAAGACCGGCTCTTGGTCATAGGGTTCACTCCAAGGGACACTCAGGATACACAGGCCAGGTACGCAGAGTGGTTACTTTATTAGCTTCTTAGGTTACAGGATCAGATGTCAACAAGTCATTAGGAGATAAAGAGGAAAGGGACAGGAGCCCACTGGCTCCCACCACCCAGGCTCACATAATCTAACTGCCTGGGTTAGAACCCATTCAACCCCAAACATTCTAATCTCACACTCCAGACTCACAGCCTACATTCTGATGGTGACATCAATCCTGGCTCAGCACACATGCAAGTATAAGAGCCAACCCTAACAGTGCCAAAGTACATGTACACTTCAAAAGGTGTCCCACGCCAAGGGGCCATCGTTCACATGGGCTCCTCAGACCCTGTGTCTCCAGCCAGGCCTCCCCTTGAAGCAGGCCGCCCCCCTGCAATCCACATAAGTGTGTCTCCATTCAGCAGTCTTCCTGTGCCTTATCTGCACGCCCCAGGCCCATCCATCCCACCCCCCTGTATCAAAGGCGGTTCGCGCCGGTGGATGCTCGCTGGCATGGGGGGCTGTCCGGGGCGCAAACGGCCAAGGTGCCAAAGTACATGTACACTTCAAAAGGTGTCCCACGCCAAGGGGCCATTGTTCACATGGCCTCCTCAGACCCCGTGTCTCCAGCCAGGCCTCCCCTTGAAGCAGGCCGCCCCCCTGCAATCCACATAAGTGTGTCTCCATTCAGCAGTCTTCCTGTGCCTTATCTGCACGCCCCAGGCCCATCCATCCCACCCCCCTGTATCAAAGGCGGTTCGCGCCGGTGGATGCTCGCTGGCATGGGGGGCTGTCCGGGGCGCAAACGGCCAAGGTGCCAAAGTACATGTACACTTCAAAAGGTGTCCCACGCCACGGGGCCATCGGTCACATGGCCTCCTCAGACCCCATGTCTCCAGCCAGGCCTCCCCTTGAAGCAGGCCGCCCCCCTAAGACCACGACATACATACGTCATTCAACACACCCCTGTTCCAAATACTTTATAAACCACTTGATATGTCTCATGAGAACATCTTTGTGCTTTGCAAGTCAACTCATGAACGTGTTACCTGGCAACCACCGAGATCTATGCTAATCTGGTCGTCGTCGTGCTATCCGTGAACTTCTGTGACCGCTTAGAGCAAACCCATCAGTGTGCTACCTGTGGCCATCCACCTATTCTCCTGCAACATACTGCTCTGCTTGCTGAATCCAACTGTTTGTTGGTCAAGGTAAGTCCATGTATCCTAGTCATATTTCACAGATTTTTAAATTTCTATCTATTTGCGAGTAGAGTACACAATAGTGCTATGTTCATTGGTCTCATTGCTATTGACTAGAGTTTCCATTGCTATGCTATCAATAGATCTATTTATTTTCATCTGTGTCTACTGTCATCGAATTGCATCCTTCGGGGGTCCAGTCTATAATGTAAGCATGTTTCCTTCTCGTGCAATACAGAACAGCCAAGGGATGAGTCACATGTTCAGATTTTAGTCACATCATTTATACATTTCTGCAATTTATGCAAATACTAAGCTGCACATAATGAACTGGTACAGTTCCTGCGACCAAAACAAACCTTGCATTGATCAATGTATGATTCATTTACTTTTGTATCAAATCTTTATTCTTGAAGATTGTATAATAATGTCGATATTTACTTTTCAGATTTATCAACAATGCCTGCCTGTTCGATTAGCGGTTGCCCTTCGAAGACCCATGCGAAATCTGAAGGAACTACAATGCATGTATTCCCAAAAACTGTTGATCGAATAAGAGAATGGGTCAGACATTGCGGATTTCCACTGGATGAGCTGGAAAGTAGAGTCCAACAAGTCTTACAGGACAAGAGGGGCGATCGATACCGCATCTGCAGCCGGCACTTTTCCTTGGCATGTACACAACTTCTTGGGTAACAAAGAAGAATAAACGGCGAACTACACGGAAATTGCTCGAAAACACTATTCCCACTCTATTCGTCCACATTCCGCCACCGGTGAGTCAAGTGTCCGGATTTAGCTTTAGGCCTTGCGGTAGTGTGTAGTCGAATGGACTAATAGATATTGTAGGTGTTCTATCCCTTGTAATAATTTCGATATTGATATGAGTGTATAGTTTTTTGAATAATGACATTTAACAATATATTCTTTTTCGATTTCATAACCCACAAACGCAATGTATATATATGGGAACAGGGAACTGTGCTGTATTGAGCATTTTTCAAGTATTCTGTCAGCTTACGTGGCTATTTTTTATATTGGCATTTCATTATCAATCATTGATTGACCTTTACAACTTCTTGACTATCCCTTGAATCTGAAGCAAGAACATTCTACATCCTTGACGAGGTCGCAGTTATCAACCACTTCTAGCGCGTATTAGGTAATCTTACTAGGCTAATCCGCTACATACTTGTGTTATGCATGTCAAGTAATAGTTTTATTCTATCGTGTAATTATTTTACCGAATGTTTGGTTACTGCTTTCCAATTGATATACACCTTAGTTATCGTCCACTGGTGTTTGTTTTCGGTTATAATTAGTGTTATCCATACTAATGCAAGTACTGTCTTTCAGGGAGATGCAGAAGCGTCCGCCACATCTACAACATTTCTAGATGTTCCTCACCAGCAGGAGGTATGGATACTGACAGCTCCATCGAGCGTCATCTTCAGAGCCGGAATTCCTGTCGTTTGATTGTTCTACACAATGTTTCATTCGTGGTTAGCCGTTGATATGTACCTGTGCTGTCGACCCCAGGTGTGTGTTATGCTTTCACAGTTGTAATCCTCACTAATGCAAGTCCTGTGTTTCAGGGAGACGATGGAGCGTCAACCCCTACACTTGATGCAGAGCCTGACATTCAAGTATACGAATCGGCGCAACAGCTTTCGGAAGTGCGCACTACATTTGCAACATCCATAGATATTCTTCAGCAGCACGAGGTATGGATACTGACAGCTCCATCGAGCGTCATCTTCAGAGCCGGAATTCCTGTCGTTTGATTGTTCTACACAATGTTTCATTCGTGGTTAGCCGTTGATATGTACCTGTGCTGTTGACCCCAGGTGTGTGTTATGTTTCCAATATTGAAAGCCATACTAATGCAAGTGCTGTGTTTCAGGGAGACGACGGAGCTTCCACCACAATCACAACATCTCATTTAGATGATGCAGATGTAAAGGAATCGTTGAAATAAGTAGATGAAATTTGTTCATATTTGGATTTTCCTTGATTCTTTTGGACAATGCATCTTTTGCGGTTATCTCTTTATATGTACCTGTGCGTTTGACCCCAAGTGTGTGTTGTGTTTCCAATATTGAAAACCATACTAATGCAAGTGCTGTGTTTCAGGGAGACGACGGAGCTTCCACCACAATCACAACATCTCATTTAGATGATGCAGATGTAAAGGAATCGTTGAAATAAGTAGATGAAATGTGTTCATATTTGGATTTTCCTTGATTCTTTTGGACAATGCATCTTTCGCGGTTATCTCTTTATATGTACCTGTGCGTTCGACCCCAAGTGTGTGTTGTGTTTCCAATATTGAAAGCATACTAATGCAAGTACTGTGTTTCAGGGAGATGCGGATGCCTCCTCTCCAATACAACCATTCATGGCAGTCCATGCAGAGCCAGAGGTATGGATACTGACAGTTCCATCGAAATAGATCATCACTGGTCGAATACTTGTCGTTTGATTGTTGCACACAATGTTTAAATCGTGTTTGGCTATTGAGATGTACCTGTGTGTCCTCACGTGTTTTATGCGAACAATATTTTGATACATAGTAATAAAAGAACTATGTTTCAGGGAGACGATGGAGCCTCATTCCTTGCTGTCTATGCGGATACAGAAAATATAGTCCTTGCAGCGCAAGCGGAAGGGAGGACAAGCGGAAACGAATCGGAGCTACAGCGTGCAGATGTTGAAGGTCGAGTCAAAAAAGTTGCAAAGAAAAAAAACAAAAAAAGGTTAGTTACAAACAGTTCATAACTTTAAAACAATTGTTGTGGTGGGGACTATTTTATGTTTTTTTCTATTCAATTCTACTACACTCCATCTTGTGTTTAAACTGAACATCCCTTTTCCAATCTCTCCTCCAGTTACCCGTCGGCGTCAGAACTATACACACACAGACAGTGAAGCGAATGAGAGATGTGGCTTGCCAGACCATGTACACTATGGAGGAACTATTAATTGAGGCGAGGCGTGTTCAGGCTCGAGATGCTTATGTCCAATGGCCAGAACATGAATTAGCTCTGTTTGGAGAGTACAGCAAAGTTGCATTGGACCATGGCTACTGTGCGACCGGACCACCACAAGAAGATGTTATTGAATGTTTTGGAGATAGCTCGGAAGTAGTTGCAGATCAATTTACACAATCTACACCAGCCAAACAATTGCCACCAAAAAACATGTCGACATTGTTGTGTTCTCCCATCAATGTTGAATTAGCAGATGTTGAAATGAGAGAGAATGAACCAGCCGCAGCATCCATAGACGCAACAATACTTGATAGCAGCGATATTACTTTCCAATGTGTTGACATCTCCACAACGTCAAAGGCCGAAACAACGTTGACGCAGGATGACAGTCTAATGAAAGAGAGCAAATACATTGTATTCGACAGTTGCTTGATGGAAATTATAAGTATGCTGAAATGTGTGCATTCCGTTAGAGGGAAAGTATGTGGGAAGCCATTCATTAATGTGACTCGTAAAATGAAAGGCAGTAACCTTAAAATAAATGCCGCCTGTAGATTAAATCATAGGTTCTCATGGTTTGCACAACCAATGCTGGGGAAACTGCCAGCAGTCAATTTACTGTGTGCAGCGGCTTTACTTTTTAGTGGCTCAAGTTTTAGAAAGTTAGAGGCTTTCTTTCAGTTTGTGGGACTCGAATTCATTTCAAGTGCGCTGTACTACACATACCAACGTGATTATCTGTTTCCGGCCATTAGTGATGCTTGGAGAATTGAACAATTGTCTCTAGCAAGTACATTCGAAGGCAAACGATTCAGGCTAGCCGGCGATGGACAGTGCGATAGCCCTGGATTTTCTGCCAAGTACTGCACCTACCACTTTCAGGACATGGATAGTAAGAAAATTGTGAGTTCCGAGGTCGTGCAGGTAACACAATGTACATCCTCAGTGGCCATGGAGAAAGTAGGATTTATACAATCAGTGGAAGATCTACAATCGAGGGGGATGCACATCGACCTAATAGCCACGGATAGGCACGTTTCAATTGCCAAGACAATGAGAGAGCAGTTCCCACATATTAAACATCAATTTGACGTATGGCATCTTGCTAAAATCAATAAGAAAATCTCGGCTGCAGGAAAAAAAAAAGGTTTTGAAAGTATTTTGCTGTGGTCACATTCTATCAACAACCATCTTTGGTGGAGCTCAAAAACTTGCGAGGGGTCAGTGGAAATACTACTTGAAAAATGGCGGTCACTGATGCACCACTGTACCAACGTTCACCGCTGGACAGCAAATGAACATTTCCACCAATGTGAACATGGCCCTTTGTCCCCAGAGGAGGCACGGAAGAAGAAGTGGTTGATTCCATCATCACCGACGCACAAAGCCATTGAGAAGATTGTTTTCGACAAAACTCTATCAAGAGATTTGAGAGGACTGACAGAATTCTGTCACACAGGAGATTTGGAGGTGTTCCACAATATGTGCCTAAAGTACAGGCCAAAGCGCTTGCCTTTTAGCTTTCGGGGCATGAAACATCGCACCCTACTAGCGGTCTTGGCCCATAACAGTAATGTCGGACGAGAACAATCTAGGACTAGGGGCAAAGTAAGGATGCCTCGCTACACCAAGGTGTTTTCAAAACGAAGTAAGCAATGGGTGATCAAACCAGTCTATGATGAAATGCAGTTCGACTTTGTGAAAGGCCTTATTATTGCTGTGTTAGAGAAGCACAGATATGGAATTTTGGACGTTTCTGTACAGAGCAGTGATCCATTGCCACCAAACATTGCGACTGTGCCATGCCCACCCGAAGCACAGCTGATTGTGAAGTACAAATCGCGGTTTAAATAATTGCAATAGGATTGTATTTTTGTAAATAAATGTTATTGTACAGTGTACCTGTAAACCTAAGCTGGGTGTCATCTTTGAATTCTCTCTATTCACCTCACATATGTGTATGTATATATTTTTCTCATGTCTCATCTCATGTAAATGTAAATGCTGCGCACTGTTAACGGAGGGGAGGCTTGCGTATTGCAAAAAATAAAACAAACAAACAATAAATCTCACTTTTAACTCAACTCCTGTGGTACTTTATACTTTCCCTGACCTTCCGCAAAAAATTAAATGTCTCAATTTGGGCTGCAAAGCTCGCAGACAACGGGGAAAAAATTGGGGCACTTAGAACGCGCCAGCCAAGCAGGCCGTGGCATTTGGGAGAGAAGCCAGTTCGCATTTGCACATTGAGGCGCACTACATAGACGGGTTCAAAACTTCAAGTTCTCATAGATGCCTATACTACGTGATGTTGCAAATAAAGAATGCGAAGGACAGTGCACAGATGAGGCCCACAAGTCGCACTGGAAGTATAAGGGTCTATTGTTTTTTGACCTTGAGACAGGGACCATGCAGAAAGAACTACATTTGTATGGGAGTACTGTCAGGTTTCGTGGGATTTGGATGAATGAGGTGAAATGAGGATATGATTAACATAGTATGGTTTGGGCCTTAACTTTCTGTGCAGAGTGTGGAGAGCTTCCCAAGTCAAAATGGAGAATTCCAAAAGGATCAGTGATTGGCCAGAAGTAAAAGAAAGGCATTGTTGGAACATTCTAAACCGCCTTTCATTGTCAGAAGCCCAGCTGGAAGGTCTTATGTTTGAAGCTCTTAAGTTTTAGAAAACTTTAGTTAGGCCCTTGTGCCTAATATTAGTTATTTGGACCAGGAAAGTGTTGGAGATTTAAAAAGAAACTTAGAAAACGTTCCGGTGAAAGAAAGAAGCAAGCTAAGTGATTTCATTATCTTTTATGGAATTTTATGATTATCAAGCAGGAGTTAAATATCAAAACTATTAATTAACTTGTTCCTGTTTTTTCTTAGTTTTTGTTTATATAGTAGTTCTTTTTGTTCTTTCAAGAATTTATTTTTGAACTCCTAGAACTGTATTTAAATTAATTGAACTGCGTCACATTTTTTGCACCTGGCAAATTGGAGTGTGGAGGTCTGTTATTCATTTTAGCGTCGTGTGTTTTTTCGGCCGTATAGAAGTTTATTGAGTACTGTACCTTTTGTCGGTAACAGTGCTTTTTCTTAGCGTCGGACTAGCGTTAGAAATCTTACACTGTCTGCGCAAGTGACAGTGTGGTAGCCACGCGACTCCGAGGCGTTATGTTTAATTTACTAACATTCTAACCTGGCGCGTGATCTTCACTGGGCTGCCTCTTCAAGGATTAGTCTCTGGAACTGAGGAATTACTCCTTTCCTGTTTGAGCAATTCATATTAAGAAGAGTGGAAGACTATTCCTTTACGCATGCGCCCAAGCCAGTTTCATTTTTGAACTCAATTCCTTGTTCATGTGCGCTTCCATTTTAGAAGGAGTAAACAATATCTTCACGCATGCGCATATTCTGGTAAAAGGAACGCTTCTTTTACGAGCGATCTTCTTTGCAAGCAAAAGATCCAATTATGAACACTTTTACACATTCAGAAAACAAACAATTTTAAATTGAATAGTTAGAGTGTCATTCTTGGAATTTGTGTTGAAGCTAGACACCAATACAAACTACATGTATAATATTTCCAGCGGGTTGTTTGGGCAAAAGACAGTTGAACTGCTTGAAGACAAACTCCTTAAACTGAGAGAGATAGCAGTTTTTTGCAAAACCGAATTGAAGAAATCAGTAAGAGCATCTAAGACTCTATTTTTATGTTTTCTTCAGTAGAATTCATACACGTCCTCTACGTAATTCACAGAGGATAATCAGGTATGGTGGCGTGTTTATTTACTTAAATTTATAAAGAGAAGTCAGAGCCAAGGAATTCAAAGGTTAGTGACTAAAGTGAATTGTTGTTATTTTCACCAACAGGTTGGCAGATAAAGAAGCTGAGCAAAACCTGAAGTTTATTATTTTGTCCCATTTTCCCCCTTTCCCTTGGGGGTGCTCTCAACTGAACTGTTTGATACCAGTTAAGAGGTTAGCATCCAAAGGGGATTGCGGGGGTTCAGCAGCTTCCGGGGACAACATCAGATTTGAGAAAGCCTGACAGTATGAAAGGCCAGAAAAAATAGTCCTCCTAAGCTGTCATGAACCCAGAGTTCTCAATGGAAGCGTTAAGTGTTTTAGTGAGGGAATTACAGGAGGAATTAAAGGTGGCATATCAAGAGAATAAAAAATTAGGACAACGAGTAGATGAGTTAAGTGAAAAGGTGGCACAGACGCAGGGAATTTGGAGAGAAGAATTTCCCCCTGAATTGGTAAGGGCTGGTGAGGAGAGAGGTGTGGGTAGAGGTGATGGGGCAGAGGGAGGTTTTAGGGCATTAGTTATGCCAGTACCTTTGGCAGCTCCAGAGCGTTACTATGGAGATTCAAGTAAATATCAGACATTTGTAACCCAATGTGAGTTGCACTTTCTTAGTAGGCCCGAACTATTTCCTTCTGATGCTTCCAGAGTTACTTTTATGATGTCTTATTTATCTGGAGAGGCTTCTACTTGGGCAGGTTTATTGGTCAGGCAAAAGAGTTCATCTTTAAAAAATGTTTCTCTTTTTATGGAAGAATTTAAGAAAATGTTTGATAAAAGACAAATGTCCTTAGAAGTTGATGGGGAATTATTAGATTTGCGTCAAGGAAACAGAGACTTGGTCACATATATCACACAGTTTAGGTCTCTGGTTTTAGAATCCCAGTGGCCAGCAGAGAAGAGGTCTTCTCTTTTTTATAGAGGTCTCAAGGAGGAATTGAAGGATGCCTTGTCCAGTGTAGCCCAACGCCCTTCTTCTTGTGAGGAATTGATTGATTTAGTAGTTCAGTTGGACTATCGTATAAGTGAAAGAAAAGCAGAAAGGCGTCGTTGTACTCAGGGGGAGGTGAGGTCAGTCACTAGAGGAGATCGTTCAAGGCTTGAGGTGGGTAGTAAAGAAGTGAAACCAAGGTTAAATGATCAACAAAGTAGAATAAAAGGTCCTTTATCAAAGGAGGAAAAGACTAGGAGGCGTGAGAATAATTTGTGTTTATATTGTGGTAGGGGCGGTCATTTTTTAGGAAATTGTCCGTTTACACCCAAATAATTTTCATCAGCCGGAGGAAAAGGACAGCAAGTTGCAAATACAGTTCAGTCAGCGGTTCCACACATAACTGTAAATGTATCCTTGTATTTTAAGGAGGAAAGGAAAGGGTATGGACCGGTAGTGATTGATTCAGGAGCCACCGGGAACTTTATGGATTGGGGAGTAGCTAAGGCATTGGGAATACCACTTGTGAGGAAGGAAGTTGTGGAACAGGTTCGGGCTGTAGATGGAACTTCTCTTTCATCAGGTCCTATAACTCATGAAACTGGTGTTTTGGTTATGGAATTACTTGGAGGTCATAGAGAAGAAATTTCATTTGATTTAATTGATACACCAATTTTGAAAATAATTTTAGGCATGCCATGGCTAACCTTGCATAATCCTCAAATTGATTGGAGTAGGCGAGTGGTAGAATTACAGTCTAGTTTCTGTTTAGAAAATTGCCTTTTGAAAGGTAATCCTGGGAGGGAAGAAACACAAGGTTTGGTTTCCTTTTTTCTAACTGATGCAGGTATTACAGGACATAATAGAGGAGCGGTGTTAGGACATCTTCCGGAGTGTTATCAAGGGTACAAAGAGGTTTTTGATGAAACGGAGGCAGGAGAATTACCTCCACATAGGAGTTTTGACTGTAGAATTGATTTGGAGCCCGGGGCGGTTTTACCAAGTAGTCGAGTGTATGCATTAACTGAAAAGGAGAATGATTATCTTAAAGAGTACCTTGCAGAAAATTTGGCTAAGGGTTTTATTCGTCATTCTCAATCTCCAGCCGCATCTCCATTATTTTTTGTACCAAAACCGGATGGGTCTCTCAGAACATGCATTGATTATAGAGCTGTGAATAGGATTACGATCAAAAACAAGTATCCTCTCCCTCTAATTTCGGAAATCTTGAATCAGGTCCAGGGAGCCACAATTTTTTCCAAACTAGATTTACGTGGTGCCTATCATCTGGTGAGAGTCCAGGAGGGTGATGAGTGGAAAACGGCATTCAAAACCCGATTTGGGCTTTATGAGTACTTGGTAATGCCTTTCGGTTTATGTAATGCACCAGCTGCCTTTCAATTCTTTATGGATGAAATTTTAAGAGATTGTCTAGACATATTCGTAGTAGTATATATTGATGATATTTTGATTTATTCTCAGGATTTAGAGTCTCATAAAATTCATGTGGGAAAGGTTTTACAAAGACTCAGAGAGAATCATTTGTTTGCTAAATTAGAAAAATCCCAGTTTCATACTAATTCTGTGGAATTTTTAGGATACATTGTTTCTCCCAAGGGATTGGAGATGAATCCGAACAAAGTTCAAGCCATCACGGATTGGCCAGCACCAACGAAAGTAAAAGAAATTCAAAGCTTTTTAGGTTTTGCAAATTTTTACAGAAGATTTATTGAAGGATTTTCTCGGTTGATTACTCCCATAACAAAACTCTTAAAGAAAGGTGCCAAATTTGTGTGGTCGACAGAGGCAGAGGAGGCATTTCAAGAATTAAAGAAAAGGTTCAGTTCAGCCCCTATTTTAATTCATCCAGATCCATCTCAGCCTTTTTATGTAGAAGCGGATGCATAGAATCTTGCCATGGGGGCTGTTCTTTCTCAGAGACATCGAGAGACAGGACAACTTCATCCAGTGGCTTACTATTCTAAAACATTTTCTATGGCAGAACAAAATTATACCATCTCAGATCGAGAATTATTGGCAATCAAGTTCGCTTTTGAAGAGTGGAGACATTTTTTAAAGGGAGCAAGACATACTGTGACTGTGTTAACAGACCATAGAAATCTGCTTTTTTTGAAATCAGCTAAGACTCTCACACCAAGGCAGTTAAGATGGTCATTGTTCTTTGCTGATTATGATTTTGTAGTGACATTTAAGCCAGGTAGGCTTAATGGAAAGGCTGATGCTTTATCACGTCAATTTCCTGGAAGTGAGATGGAATCAGAAAAGGAGATGATATCCATTATCGATCCATGCTGTTTTATTTCTGCCGGAATATAGAAAATTGAGGATGTTAAGGAAGAAGTTTGAAAGTCCATGTCAATTGCACAAATGGAGGAATGGGTTCGAAAGGATCCGGTTCGAAAAATTGAAAAAGGATTGCCGTTTTTTGAAAATAAACTTTACTTACCTATTTTGGAATTGCGAGAGAGAGTAATAAGAGACTGTCATGAATCTATGCTGTCCGGACACCCAGGTTTTAGAAAGACGCTGGAATTGGTCAGGAGAAGCTTCTGGTGGGAAAAAATGCGTCAGGACATCTTAAATTTTGTAAAAACCTGTGCTATTTGCGCTCAAATGAAGAATCAAACCGGAAAACCAGTCGGGTTGTTGGAGCCGTTGCCTATTCCACCTCGTCCTTGGCATACAATCTCCCTGGACTTCATTACAGATCTTCCTTGTGACAAGGGTTGTACATCTATTCTAGTTGTGGTGGACCTCTTGTCAAAAGAGGCTCACTTTGTTCCAATGGAGGGAGAGGTTACTGCAGACGTTTTGGCCAAAGTCTTTTTGCGAGAAATAGTTAGACTGCATGGTCTTCCTAATCAAATTATCTCAGATAGAGGTCCTCAATTCATTTCTAGATTTTGGAGGGTTTTTTGTAAGGATTTGGGTGTGGAAGTCAGTTTATCATCAGGTTATCATCCCGAGACCAATGGACAAGTAGAAAGTGTAAATCAAGAACTGGAGAAATATCTGAGGTGTTATCTACAGGCAGGGGAATAATGGGTGGATTTGATTTGGCTTGCCGAATTTGCTTATAATAATTGTGCTAAAGATTCAACTAACATGTCTCTGTTTTACCTTGGAAGAGGTTTTCAACCACGGTTTTTAAGTTTTGAAATTACTGAAGAGTCAGAGAATCCTGGAGTTGAGGTTCGAGTAAAAACTATGAGAAAGAATTTGGAAAGAGCAAAAAGGGTACTTTTCGATAGTAAACTGTCAGGTTTCCTTCTCTTATTTAAGTTTCCTTTTCATTATTTATCCTTTTCAGATTAGCTTTGTGTGGGTGGGAAGTTTTCCATTATAGTTGGTTAGGCCTTAACTTAATGATTCAGAATCCTGGTTCTGACCCAAGGCAAGATGGAGCCTCACAGTGACAGCTCTGATTGGCTAGAAGACAATGCTGAACAACAATGAACATTCTAAACTGTCACTCTGTGCCTTTCATCATCAAAACCCCATCTGAGAGGACGTGTTCAGTGGCTGCTCCTGCTTTAGTATTAGGCCTGGTGGATTTTATCCTTCAGATCTCAGCAGTTGAGCGGCTACTTTCTTGGGGGTTCAGGAGAAGTCTTCAGCTGGCAGGAATTCGTTTTGGAAGATAGGAAAAGCAGGAAATCTTTGTGAATTCGCTAAGGAGATAAGTGACTTTATTTCTACTGTAAATCTGTTCATCTTAAATACAGTCTCCTTGAAAATTCGTTAAAAGTAGTGTTTCAACTAAAACAATTGAACTATCGGTGTACGCTTGTGTTTCCAGTGCGGTGTTCCTTAGCGCGAGATTTTGACTGTAACGTGCGTATTCAAGTGAGCGCGTGCTTTCTAGCGTTTGTATTCCGAGCGCGAGCAGAGGTTGGTCTCGTGCCATTTTAAAAGCGCGTGTGAAATATAAAGCGCGTGTGAAATACAATGCGCGTGTGATTTTTAGCGCGAGTATACAAAGCGCGTGTGAAGTATAAAGCGCGTGTGAAATACAATGCGCGTGTGATTTTTAGCGCGAGTATACAAAGCGCGTGTGAAATACAATTCGCGTGTGAAATATAAAGCGCGTGTGATTTTTATCGCGTGTGTACAAAGCGCGTGTGAAATACAAAGCGCGTGTGATTTTAAGCGCAAGAATCTGTTCGTCGCGTGCCTTGGGAGTGCGCGTGTGTTTTTTCCATCGCGAGTAATTTTGCGCGTGCCAATCACTTCGTTGCTTTTGAACTCAATAGCGCGGGTGTTCTTATTTCGCGTGTCTCGCAGGAGAATATTATTGCGCGTGTGGACCATTGCGCGTGTGAATTGTTGCGCGTGTGGATTTTTGCGCGTGTGGATTACTTGGATCGCGCGTCTTCATCCGTTTGCGCGTGTTCTTCAACCAGGAAGATTTCTATGTGAAGTTCAACGATTAATGGAAATAACCTGCGTGTGCAGTTAGCACGTTTTTTCCTCTTTCTTCAAGGATTCAAAGACTCAAGATAATTATAAATAGTTTGAAAAGTTTTGATATTACAAGAAAAAACATTTTAAAGACAATCTAATTGAACTACCAGTGCAAGTTGGAAAAAGACAAACAAAGAACTAAAACTTCCAGTTTTGCCTAATGTAAGAAGTTGCTGGGAATTTCTAGTATCGCAAGTAAGAGAGATTTTCAGCTTCTTATCCGCTTCGCTAAGAAATTTCAAGAGAAGAACCAGGTAGGATTCTCAATTATTAGTTAAGGATTAATTACTTCCCATTCATAAGGTTAAGTAAGTGAATTAAGAAAGTGTATATGTTATTCTTTATCCTCTGCAGGTTCAGCACTGATTAGCCTTGACGCAGTCTGCCTGGTGTTGTTTTGTTGTCCCATTCCCCCTTTCCCTTTGGGGTGTAGTTTACAGAGCTGTATTGAAAACTAGTTCTGGGAAATACATCTCAGGGGGATTGTCGGGGGTTCAGCAGCTTCCGCGGATACAGGACCTCTCAGCCTGACAGAATGAAAGGCCAATAATTTAGTCCGCCCGAGCTGTCATGAACCCCGACGAATCCATGGAGATGTTAGGATCTTTGATTAGGGAGTTACGGGAGGAGTTGAAAATTTCTCGGGATGAGAATGCTTTACTTAGTCAAAAGGTGGATGACTTAAGTGTTAAAGTTACACAAATTCAACAGAGGGGAGAAAGGAGAGAGGATGAGGTTTCAGGGGGCGCAGGTTCTCCACCAGAGTTAGAAAGAGAAGATCAGTTACCACACATACAACGGGCGCCAACAGTGGCAGAAGGGGTAAGGAGTATAATTATGCCAGTGCCTTTGGCGTCCCCAGAACGTTATCATGGGGATTCCAAGAGATTTAGGGTGTTTTTAACACAATGTGAATTACATTTTATGAGTAGACCAGAATTATTTCCATCGGATGCTTCTAAGATAACATTTATGTTGTCATATCTTTCTGGGGAAGCATCTGCTTGGGCTGGGTTGTTGGTGAGTCAAAAGAGTGCGGTTTTAGAAAATTATACCAACTTTTTAGAGATATTCCGAAAAATGTTTGATAGAAGACAGCTATCTCTGGAAGTGGATGGTGAACTTTTAGAATTAAAACAAGGTAATAGAGACTTGATTGCTTATATAACACAATTTAAGTCCCTTGTGTTAGAAAGCAAGTGGCCCGAGGCTAAACAAGCCTCGTTGTTTTATCGGGGCCTTAGAGATGAGTTAAAGGATGCCTTGTCTGGAGTAGTTGAACGCCCTCCTACTTGTGAAGGTCTGATTGATTTGGTTATTCAATTGGATTTCCGTTTGAGTGAAAGGAAGGCAGAGAGACGTCATGGTCAGAGTGATGTAAAGTCTATACTTAGAGTAGATAGACCCAAAATAGAGAGTAGACCCAAAGGGAATAATTCATCTCCAAGAATCAGAGGCCCGTTAACAGTGGAGGAAAAGACTAGGAGGAGAGATAATAATTTGTGTTTATACTGTGGAAGAGGTGGGCATTTTTTAGGAAACTGTCCTTACACTCCCAAGAAGACTTCTTCCTCAGCAGTCAAGGTACAACAGATCGCCAATACGGTGCAGACAGCGGTTCCTCATATAACCATAAATGTATCCTTATTTTTTGATTTGGAGTGTAAGGGAAATGGTCCTGTAATGATTGACTCTGGTGCGACTGGGAATTTCATGGATTGGGGTCTGGCCAAATCGTTGGGAATTCCAATTATTCTGAAGGAGGTTGTAGAGCAGGCTAGGGCTGTTGATGGTACATGTTTATCTTCTGGTCCTATTACTCATAGAACTGGTTGTTATCAGGAGGTCACAGAGAGATAATTTCATTTGAGTTAATTGATGCCCCTTTGTTGAAGATTATCTTAGGCATGCCTTGGCTTACTCTTCATAATCCCCTAATTGATTGGAGTGCTAGGACAATTGACATGCAATCCGATTTTTGTAAAGAGAATTGCTTTTCAGGAAGTCTCTTAGAGGAAGAGGTAAAACAAAGTAATTCCGTATCTAGTTTTCTGGCTGAGACTGGAATTGGAGGTCATGATGTGGGAGCTGTAGTGGGTCAACTTCCCCAGTGTTACAAAGATTTCTGGGACGTATTTGATGAGAAAGTGGCAGGAGAATTACCACCCCATAGATCCTTTGATTGTAAAATTGAACTGGAGCCAGGAACAATTTTGCCTAGTAGTAGGGTATATGCTCTTACTGAGAAAGAGAATGATTATTTAAAAGAATATTTGTCGGAAAATTTGGCCAAAGGATTTATTCGTCATTCTAAGTCACCTGCGGCCTCTCCTTTATTTTTTGTACCAAAACCGGATGGCTCGCTTAGAACTTGCATAGATTATCGAGCAGTTAATAAAGTCACTATTAAGAACCGGTATCCTCTTCCTCTCATCTCAGAAATGCTTAATCAAATACAAGGAGCAAATGTTTTCTCTAAATTAGATCTGAGAGGAGCTTACCATCTTGTACGTGTGCAGGAAGGGGACGAATGGAAGACAGCGTTTAAGACCAGATTTGGGCTGTTTGAATATCAAGTTATGCCATTCGGTCTATGTAATGCTCCAGCGGCTTTCCAATTTTTCATTGATGAGGTTTTTAGAGAATTCTTGGATATTTTTGTTGTCGTTTATATCGATGATATTTTGATTTTCTCTTCTGACCTAGATCAACATCAGAAACATGTGCGCTTGGTGTTACAAAAATTGCGAGAAAATCATTTGTTTGCCAAATTGGAAAAAAGTCAATTCCATACCGATTCTGTGGAGTTTTTAGGTTTTATAATTTCACCTAAGGGTTTAGAAATGAATCCTAAAAAGGTGCAAGCCGTTCTTGAATGGCCCCCTCCTACTAAGGTTAAGGAAATACAAAGTTTCTTAGGGTTTGCCAATTTTTATAGGAGATTTATAGAAGGTTTTTCTCGACTGGTTGCTCCTATAACGAGACTTTTGAAAAAAGGAGTGAAATTTGACTGGGACCTTGAAGCAGAAAAGGCTTTTCAAGAGTTAAAACAAAGATTTACTTCTAGTCCAATTCTAATTCATCCAGATCTTTCTAAACCTTTTTTTGTGGAGGCGGATGCTTCAAATTTAGCGTTGGGGGCGGTGCTTTCTCAAAGGAATGAAACTACTGGTCAAATACATCCAGTTGCATTCTTTTCTAGAAAGTTTTCTGCTGCTGAAGTGAACTACACAATTGCTGATCGGGAACTGTTAGCAATAAAGTCCGCTTTTGAAGAATGGAGACATTTTCTTAAAGGAGCAAGACATACAGTAACGGTCCTTACTGATCACAGAAATTTATTGTTTTTAAAATCTGCAAGAACTTTGTCTCCACGACAACTTCGTTGGTCTTTGTTCTTTGCAGATTATGATTTCATTGTGACTTTTAAACCTGGAAGTCAGAACAAAAAAGCTGATGCGTTATCTCGCCAATTTCCTGGAAGTGAAGACAAAGAGATTATAGAACCAGAACCTATAATTGCCCCAGAACGTTTTTTGTTAGCTGGAGCCATTAAAGAAATGGATTTTTTGAATGAAGTTCGTCAAAATATGTCCTTGCAGAAGATGGAGGAGTGGGTGAGACTGGATCCAGCTAGAAAGTTGAAAGACAATCTTCCTTTTTTTGATAATAAGCTTTATGTACCTACTGATGAGTTGAGAGAAAAGGTTTTGAGAAATTGTCATGAATCCATTTTAGCAGGACATCCTGGGTTCAGAAAAACTCTGGAACTGGTTCGAAGAAATTTTTGGTGGGAAAAAATTCGCCAAGACACATTGAATTTTGTTAAAACTTGTGTAGTCTGTGCACAAGCGAAAAGTCAAGTTGGGAAGCCGCATGGTTTATTGGAGCCGTTACCTGTTCCTCCTCGTCCTTGGCACACAATTTCTATGGATTTCATAGTAGATCTCCCTCAAGATAAGGGTTGTACTACCATTCTTGTTGTGGTCGATCTTCTTACTAAAGAAGCACATTTTTTACCAATAGAGGGAGAGGTTACCGCGGAAAAACTGGCTCATAGTTTTTTGCAAGGTGTAGTTCGACTACATGGACTCCCAAGTCAAGTTATCTCTGACAGGGGATCTCAATTTATTTCGAAATTCTGGAGGGCCTTCTGTAAGAAACTTGGAGTGGAAGTTAGTTTGACTTCTGGGTATCATCCGGAAAGTAATGGACAAGTGGAGAGAGTAAATCAAGAATTGGAGAAGTTTTTAAGGTGTTATTTACAAGCTAGAGAGGAATGGGTGGATTTGGTGTGGTTGGCAGAATTCTCTTACAATAATTGTGGAAAAGATGCTACTTCTATGTCCCCTTTCTTGTTGGGTCGTGGGTTTCATCCTCGCTTTCTGAGTTTTGAGGTGTTGGAGGAGGATTCAGGGAATCCTAGAGTGGAAGATCGCTTGTTGATAATGAAAAATAACTTGGATAGAGCAAAAAAGGTTCTGGGAGAAAATAAGTTGAAATATAAGAGATATGCCGATTTGAGAAGAAAAACTGGTCCTGAATATAAGGTGGGAGACTTAGTTTGGCTTTCTACCCGATACCTGAAAATTAAGGGGAAGAATAAGTTCAGTCCAAGATTTGTAGGCCCTTTTGAGGTAGAGAAAATCATCAACCCTGTGGCAGTACGATTGAAATTACCCAAGCAGTTGAAGGTACATCCTACCTTTCATGTTAGTCTTTTAAAACCAGTTTGTTCAGGAGCTAGATTCAGAACACCACCTTCCCCTGTGATTTTGGAGGATTCATCTGAGGAATTTGTGGTTAAACAAATTTTGGATTCTAGGAAAGTGAGGGGAAGATTGCAGTATTTGATTGATTGGGAGGGATATGGACCGGAGGAACGATCTTGGGAAGATTCAGTTGATGTACATGCCCCCCGTTTAGTTGCTAAGTTTCACGCTAAATACCCACACAAGATAGGCCCAGAGACTGGGCATTAGGAGGGGGGTACTGTCAGGTTTCCTTCTCTTATTTAAGTTTCCTTTTCATTATTTATCCTTTTCAGATTAGCTTTGTGTGGGTGGGAAGTTTTCCATTATAGTTGGTTAGGCCTTAACTTAATGATTCAGAATCCTGGTTCTGACCCAAGGCAAGATGGAGCCTCACAGTGACAGCTCTGATTGGCTAGAAGACAATGCTGAACAACAAAGAACATTCTAAACTGTCACTCTGTGCCTTTCATCATCAAAACCCCATCTGAGAGGACGTGTTCAGTGGCTGCTCCTGCTTTAGTATTAGGCCTGGTGGATTTTATCCTTCAGATCTCAGCAGTTGAGCGGCTACTTTCTTGGGGGTTCAGGAGAAGTCTTCAGCTGGCAGGAATTCGTTTTGGAAGATAGGAAAAGCAGGAAATCTTTGTGAATTCGCTAAGGAGATAAGTGACTTTATTTCTACTGTAAATCTGTTCATCTTAAATACAGTCTCCTTGAAAATTCGTTAAAAGTAGTGTTTCAACTAAAACAATTGAACTATCGGTGTACGCTTGTGTTTCCAGTGCGGTGTTCCTTAGCGCGAGATTTTGACTGTAACGTGCGTATTCAAGTGAGCGCGTGCTTTCTAGCGTTTGTATTCCGAGCGCGAGCAGAGGTTGGTCTCGTGCCATTTTAAAAGCGCGTGTGAAATATAAAGCGCGTGTGAAATACAATGCGCGTGTGATTTTTAGCGCGAGTATACAAAGCGCGTGTGAAGTATAAAGCGCGTGTGAAATACAATGCGCGTGTGATTTTTAGCGCGAGTATACAAAGCGCGTGTGAAATACAATTCGCGTGTGAAATATAAAGCGCGTGTGATTTTTATCGCGTGTGTACAAAGCGCGTGTGAAATACAAAGCGCGTATGATTTTAAGCGCAAGAATCTGTTCGTCGCGTGCCTTGGGAGTGCGCGTGTGTTTTTTCCATCGCGAGTAATTTTGCACGTGCCAATCACTTCGTTGCTTTTGAACTCAATAGTGCGGGTGTTCTTATTTCGCGTGTCTCGCAGGAGAATATTATTGCGCGTGTGGACCATTGCGCGTGTGAATTGTTGCGCGTGTGGATTTTTGCGCGTGTGGATTACTTGGATCGCGCGTCTTCATCCATTTGCGCGTGTTCTTCAACCAGGAAGATTTCTATGTGAAGTTCAACGATTAATGGAAATAACCTGCGTGTGCAGTTAGCACGTTTTTTCCTCTTTCTTCAAGGATTCAAAGACTCAAGATAATTATAAATAGTTTGAAAAGTTTTGATATTACAAGAAAAAACATTTTAAAGACAATCTAATTGAACTACCAGTGCAAGTTGGAAAAAGACAAACAAAGAACTAAAACTTCCAGTTTTGCCTAATGTAAGAAGTTGCTGGGAATTTCTAGTATCGCAAGTAAGAGAGATTTTCAGCTTCTTATCCGCTTCTCTAAGAAATTTCAAGAGAAGAACCAGGTAGGATTCTCAATTATTAGTTAAGGATTAATTACTTCCCATTCATAAGGTTAAGTAAGTGAATTAAGAAAGTGTATATGTTATTCTTTATCCTCTGCAGGTTCAGCACTGATTAGCCTTGACGCAGTCTGCCTGGTGTTGTTTTGTTGTCCCATTCCCCCTTTCCCTTTGGGGTGTAGTTTACAGAGCTGTATTGAAAACTAGTTCTGGGAAATACATCTCAGGGGGATTGTCGGGGGTTCAGCAGCTTCCGCGGATACAGGACCTCTCAGCCTGACATAAACAGAAGTACAAAAGATTTGCAGATCAAAAAAGGAGGTTGGGTCCTAAATTTGAGGTTGGTGACTTGGTTTGGCTTTCGACTAGACATTTGAGAATTAAGGGCAAAAACAAATTTACTCCACGTTTTGTAGGTCCATTTAAAATAGAAAAGGTGATCAATCCAGTGTCAGTACGGTTAAAATTACCTACTTCATTGAAAATTCATCCCACCTTTCACATTAGTCTATTAAAACCTGTTATTCAGGGGACTAGAGTTGTACATCCACCTTCACCAGTTCAGTTAGAGAATTCATCTGAAGAGTTTGTAGTGAAAAGAATTGTAGATTCCAGGAGGTTAAGAGGGAAATTACAATATTTAATAGACTGGGAAGGTTTCGGACCTGAGGAACATACATGGGAGGATGAGGTGAATGTGCATGCACCACAATTAGTCGCAAAATTTCATAGAAAGTATCCTTCTAAAGTTGGCCCTGGGACAGGGCATTAAGGGGGGGGGGTACTGTCAGGTTTCGTGGGATTTGGATGAATGAGGTGAAATGAGGATATGATTAACATAGTATGGTTTGGGCCTTAACTTTCTGTGCAGAGTGTGGAGAGCTTCCCAAGTCAAAATGGAGAATTCCAAAAGGATCAGTGATTGGCCAGAAGTAAAAGAAAGGCATTATTGGAACATTCTAAACCGCCTTTCATTGTCAGAAGCCCAGCTGGAAGGTCTTATGTTTGAAGCTCTTAAGTTTTAGAAAACTTTAGTTAGGCCCTTGTGCCTAATATTAGTTATTTGGAACAGGAAAGTGTTGGAGATTTAAAAAGAAACTTAGAAAACGTTCCTGTGAAAGAAAGAAGCAAGCTAAGTGATTTCATTATCTTTTATGGAATTTTATGATTATCAAGCAGGAGTTAAATATCAAAACTATTAATTAACTTGTTCCTGTTTTTTCTTAGTTTTTGTTTATATAGTAGTTCTTTTTGTTCTTTCAAGAATTTATTTTTGAACTTCTAGAACTGTATTTAAATTAATTGAACTGCGTCACATTTTTTGCACCTGGCAAATTGGAGTGTGGAGGTCTGTTATTCATTTTAGCGTCGTGTGTTTTTTCGGCCGTATAGAAGTTTATTGACTACTGTACCTTTTGTCGGTAACAGTGCTTTTTCTTAGCGTCGGACTAGCGTTAGAAATCTTACACTGTCTGCGCAAGTGACAGTGTGGTAGCCACGCGACTCCGAGGCGTTATGTTTAATTTACTAACATTCTAACCTGGCGCGTGATCTTCACTGGGCTGCCTCTTCAAGGATTAGTCTCTGGAACTGAGGAATTACTCCTTTCCTGTTTGAGCAATTCATATTAAGAAGAGTGGAAGACTATTCCTTTACGCATGCGCCCAAGCCAGTTTCATTTTTGAACTCAATTCCTTGTTCATGTGCGCTTCCATTTTAGAAGGAGTAAACAATATCTTCACGCATGCGCATATTCTGGTAAAAGGAACGCTTCTTTTACGAGCGATCTTCTTTGCAAGCAAAAGATCCAATTATGAACACTTTTACACATTCAGAAAACAAACAATTTTAAATTGAATAGTTAGAGTGTCATTCTTGGAATTTGTGTTGAAGCTAGACACCAATACAAACTACATGTATAATATTTCCAGCGGGTTGTTTGGGCAAAAGACAGTTGAACTGCTTGAAGACAAACTCCTTAAACTGAGAGAGATAGCAGTTTTTTGCAAAACCGAATTGAAGAAATCAGTAAGAGCATCTAAGACTCTATTTTTATGTTTTCTTCAGTAGAATTCATACACGTCCTCTACGTAATTCACAGAGGATAATCAGGTATGATGGCGTGTTTATTTACTTAAATTTATAAAGAGAAGTCAGAGCCAAGGAATTCAAAGGTTAGTGACTAAAGTGAATTGTTGTTATTTTCACCAACAGGTTGGCAGATAAAGAAGCTGAGCAAAACCTGAAGTTTATTATTTTGTCCCATTTTCCCCCTTTCCCTTGGGGGTGCTCTCAACTGAACTGTTTGATACCAGTTAAGAGGTTAGCATCCAAAGGGGACTGCGGGGGTTCAGCAGCTTCTGGGGACAACATCAGATTTGAGAAAGCCTGACAAGTACGAAATAACGTAAGGGACGATAAGGCAGAAAATTCAGAAACTAGACCGAGTTTCAGTTTTAGGTCAGTATACGAAAAATCATTGTCAAGAGCACGGTCCGTTTTACAGACTGCATTACAAAGAGACACAATGGAAATTTCAAATATAATGTAAGTAAATCTTTACACGCTTTTATACCAGAATGAAGATTTAATGAATGGATGCATGAATAAATGAATGAATGAAGACTGTAAAAGATGTTAAAACTATTCGTAGTGGGCACATCGGCATGCAGGATCACTGGTGTCACCGATCTCGCTCCTTGGCCCAGCCACTTTTCCCTGCACCACGGGACTGTCTCTGTACCCTTCAGCCCCTTGTCCCGGCATTTACCTTGCACTTGCCAACAGCTGGCCCAATTATTTAAATTGTATTCAACTAACCATGTACAGCCCTTCCCCATGCGCGATCAGAAAGACACCTGGCCTAGTAGGATCGTTGTCTGTCTGCCCTTGTTCCCCACCTGCCTCGTCACGCCTACAAACACTTGAGTATACGCGCGTTACAAATGCCATATCATATATCATATCATTCCTCATGCATGTAGAGTGTCGTTTATCATTGTGTGTTGCCCTCGATTTATCTCGTTACTTTTCGCATTTATGATAGAGAACAACATACTCCATTGAACTACCCTTGCAAGCAAATAGTTTCTGATCGGCCGTAATAAATGAAATGAGTAATATTAATGAAGTTCGGCTAGCGAGACTAATTATCTTTTATTTGTTTTCTTAACAGGTATTTGATCCCTTTCTGCAACTGCCACCTGTTTGAGACACCGGCGGACGGATTCTTCAATAGACACCTGCAGCTTTGTGTCAACAACTGGAGCACGATCACCATATTATGGGACGATCGCCAAGGGCCCACATGCCCTTACGCTGTACTAGTGGCTAGAAGTAACATAACACATTTTAGGCTGGACTAGTGCCTAGTTGATGGAACAGCCTTGCGGTTCACCGTGCTTACAAAGTGATTCTTTTTACGAAAATGAACACCCTGTGTGCCAAAATGGAACAGCGCGTGACTCAAGATGAAACGGAACAGTTATTGCGGATACAGATAAAAGAAAATAAATGGCTTTCAGAGTTCATATGGCATTTGCTGAATATTCTCTAAACATTTAATGTCAAATAAATGTACTTTACCAAATGTACCGTGTTGCTGTTTCATTTTAAAGTACAGTTTCAAATTCCGAATTGTGGCGCGCTGTGTTGTGAGTTGATCTGTGTTGGTTTCCGGGTTCTGTGTGGAGTCGCGCAGAAGACGACTGGGCGCTTTTGCCTACGCAGCACAGTAACGTCACGGGGAGAGGCGAGGAATATGAATGTTTTGATAATGTCAGGCTCAGGGGCGGGGGAATTGATTTAGTGCCGCAAAAGCAGGTCTGCCAGGGCGATCGGGGAAAAGATAGGATTATCAGAAAATGGCGGCTCACAGGTGCTTGTTTTCGCGTTCGTTTAATGGACGAAAACTCGGGTAAGGTCCATAGGAAAGTTTTCTAAAATCGACCCACTTAGCCTTAAAAAAACATGGCCGACCCATAGGGACAATAACATTTTTTACTAGAGTATGCCTTTAAGTCAGAATTAGGCAAAATCAAGTAGAGACTGAGTCGTTGAATCAATGTAGATTCACAGTTCAATATTTGTGGTGTAATATAAGAGACAGTTAAAAATAGTAATCATTGTGAAGGGTGTGTTTGTGAAGCACTGCCACAATCCAACTACCATGAGATCTTTGATGAAAGAAAACATGAGTTTAAAATTATTGCTCTTTCTTAAGTTTTTTTTGGGTACTTATCGTTTTATTGAAATATTGTCAAACATTATCAGTAGACTCTAGAAAACAGTTTTGTAATCATACAGTGATGATTCTACTTTGTCTTCATGTTTTTCTATTAACTGTATCATTCTTATTTTGTATTACTATGTAGTGTTTGTTTTATGTTGATTCCTTTTTAACACATCCGTTTTGCTTCTATACTTACAAATATCAAACATGTTTTTGTAAACATTGATAATTAGGTTATATTATGTTTAAAAGGTACAAGTTTAATTATGTGTGTCCATTGACATTTTTGTATTAAAATGGGAATATTATGAGAGGGAGTTGTTGAGTGCATTATAAGCCTGCAGGTAATTCTGTAAAGTGGTTAGTGGGTTTAGTCAGGCCCTTCGACCATTTTACATGGCACTGATAATGCAGTGGTTGTAGTGTTGCAAAGAAGCAGTGTCTGTTTAATGTTGTTAGTGTTCATGGACATTTTACCAGAACTGTTAGTTGAATGAAAGGCACCGATTATGCACTTTTTTTCAAAAAGATGCCTCTGTGTGATGTCAATGCTTTATTCATGTACTAAAATAGTAAGCAGTAAAACCCAGGCAGTATTGCCTGAACTGTTTACATTGCCATTTTATGTGGGAGAAGGAGTACATGCCTTGTGCATTCAACAATGACAAGGGACATTAAGAATAGATTTTTATGGAATATGCACGCCTTGTGCAAGTGCAAAAGGTAGTTGTATCCCATAGGAATCAATTAGATGACTGTCAGTATGGAAATCACATTATGTGGAGAGGGAAAAGCTGGGGACATTTAAAGTAAGCCCTTTTCTTCAAGTCAATTTGAAAAATGTAATATAAGCTAGCAGTTTGGGAAAAATGCAATACCGCATACCGAGTCTGGGTTCCCTGAATGGGGAATTACCGGGCCATTCCAACCTTGGAGGACCCAGTATTTCCCCATTCAGGGAACACATCCAACCAACCTTGTAATGACCCCCAATGTCAGTTTTAATGATCCTTGAGAATTGTAAAATGCAGTAATGTGTGTGTATTGGTTCAGATCCTACTGTTATTGGTGATTAAAGGCAAAGGAAAAGAAAAGAGTCTTATTTTGTACCTTTTTTTATTTTGTGGGGTTTTTTGCACAACAAACAAGTACAGCATGAATAATGATAGAAGGAGGTATACAAATCAGGGGGGACAGAATAAGGGTAAAAAAGAGGGGAGGGGGACGTTCTTCCCATGAGCCTTGATGGCAGCATCCACTGTGCTCTTAAACTGTTCCCCTCCGCAGAGGATGGTATCCCAGTAGGGGGCACAGGATGATGGTCCCTGCAGGCAAAGAATCTGCAACCTCATGAAATGAAGCAGCAGTGGATTCAGGAACTCTTTTATCAACTGGGATGGCATTTGTCTTGGCAGAGGTGGAGGTGGAGGGCTTCACTGGGTGTTTTTTCATGGAAACAGCAGCTAAGAGTGTAGCTAGATCTAATCTGTGGACATGCCGGTGCATGGAAGAAGTACCAAAGAAACACTTCCCAGTTGTGCACTGACTGAGTGTGAACACAGTGATTTTACTGCACCTGGAAAGCCAGAGCCTTTGATACACTTCCAATTGAAAAGAACTGCCATGCCCAGAATTCACTCTGAGAATCGGGTCCAGGCACTTCCTCCTCCTGTTACGCCTCCTATTCAGGCGTCTCCTGATCCTCGTCTAGAGAGCTCCTTACCCTTTACCCTTTTTTGACTCCTACCGGGTGGTCAGGATGCCTAGTCGGAGATGCTGTCATTGCAGCTGGCATTGTCACTGATGTTAGTCCAAGAGTTGTTCAGAAATAGAGAATAAATCAGAGGGTCCCCTTGAGTGAGCACTGTCTACTGACACATTCTTCTGTCTGCGGAAAAAAGTGACTGAAAAAGGGAGAAAACTTAATTTATTTGTTTAATATGCTACATATAATATACCCTCCTGGTCAATGGCAACAAATCAAAAATTGTCATTTTTACAACTAAGTCCAGCCAAAGACCATGTACTGGAAGGTGGGAGACACAAAAGGCTGGAAAGAGTTCTATCCATCAGATATTTGGGCTACAACCTAGCAAACGGTGGCTCTATAGCTGAGTGGAAGAACTCACTGAGAGTTAAATCTCGACCTCTAATATCCCAACTAAAATGATTACACAATCCGTTGTGCAAGTACTCGCTCCTTCCACTAATTCAATTCTATTTGGCTAAAGTGGAACTGATACTTCTCTATGGTCTGGACATGATGAAGATGGAGCTGGGTATGTACTTAATCACATTACAGGGCATAATCTGCGAGGAAACACTGGGTCTGTCTAAATCAACCCCAAATGTGGCCATAAGACATGAATTTTGGTTGATTTCATTACAGGATAGGGTTTTCTGAAGAAAGCTGTCTAGTTATGCTAAACTAATAAGCCCTCCAGCCAATTCCTGTTATATGGACTTGGGGGAAATTTTATAATCTAAGTCCTTGCATTCTGTCAACTTGTTCAATGAGAAGATGACTAAGCTCTTAAATGACATCCAATCGTTGAATGAAGAATTTGTTTCTAGGCCTGCTAAAACAAAGTCAAAACTATTCATCATGGACTGGTCTGAAACAATAGAAAACACTTAATTCTTACCATACCTAGAAAGACAATGCGAAATTCCAAAGGAAAATAGACAATGTACCAATATACATCTATCTTTTTCCCTACAATAAGATACTCAGTTTATACTTATGTTTTTGCCTAAACCAATTACCCCCATAAGAACATTCTGGGTGGCTGTAAACATCGACCAGACTAGTCTTTGAATTGTCGAATGTGTAAGTGTACATCTACGCTAGAAACACTTAGGTATTTAGTTCTAGATTGCCCAAAACTAACTAACATCAGAACACACCATTTTAAACCAGTAGTACCGGAAGGAGCAATCTGGTTAAGTGAAATGTTTTGGACACATTTAATTTGGGACAATAGTGATTTGTTAATCTTGGTGTTGTATAGATTTCTTTTGGAAGCATTTTAGAATCTTGATGAAGGACTGTAAATCATAAATCAGTAATGAGTATGTGCATTATATTGTGTTTGTTTTCTTTTATGGATTTTATGAATAATGATAAGTTATAATTGTTCTTGAATGTTGTTTTGTATGTGAAATCTTTCATTTTACAAACCACATCACAATAAAAAAAGAATTTTTATATAAAAAGGAGGCAAGTACCATAAACGCAACAGGATATATGGACATTGTTAAGGCACATGTGGAGGTGATGAGCATCCACAGGAAAGCCGGCAGAAAGTGATTTAAATTGCTTTATAATTGCATGTTCAAATGGTTTGCATTCTGTGGATAGTGGATTCAAAACAGATGGCTGTGGTATGTGCTATGGCAACTGTGTCAATCCACAACTACATATCAGTGCCTTTAGACAAGAGAGAAGCTCTTCTTGTTCTTTGGGGTTTAAATAACGTCGGATTGATGCACGTCGGAAGCAGCCAGTTTACGGACGTTCTGCTTTGTGAACGTGAGTTCTGAACTCTGGTGCGGCTTAACGTGCAGGAGAGGTGCCGCCTAGGTCCTTTCCTCTACTTGCATGAAGGCCCAGCTGTGGAACCTGTCTGAGGAGCTGAGAAATCCGAGGGGCCGGCGGCCTGCCCTGCATTGTGGGAAAGCTGTGGGTGCCGCTACCTTGGAGCCCTGGGGCATTGTGCTGCTTGGGGAGCGGGGGAGGTGCGGCCTTAATATTTGCAGCTTGCCTTTCCCTGCCTTTTTCTACCTACGGGCATGAGCACTGCCGCGTCCTGAGAAATCTACTAACTAGCTAATTGGCAGCCGGCAGCCGCCTGCAGGCAGTCTGAGGACATAGTACTCAGGCGGGTTCACTAAGAGGAGGGAACATAGAGGACTGCAGTAGGAAAAGGGGGTAGGAGGCCTTCCCTGTTTGCCTCCTTTCTGTGATTACCCCACTACCTGCCCCTCTCTCCCCTCTCCCCATCCCCTCCCCTCCATTTGCCTCACCAAGCGACCAAATGTCTGGTTAACTGGCACCACATATCCATGAATCCTTATTTATTCGACTGCCTATGGTGTTACCACAGGCACCTGGGTGGTGAACCTAGTAAAGCAGACAGCATCAGTTTTGGTGGAATAGTGACGGACCAGATTGTTTCGGGACTACCACGATTTGCCTACAAAACTATTCGTGAATGTACCTGAATATTGCCTAACTCAATTTCAGGAGACTGCTGGCTAAGTGCCTTTGATCCTGCAATTCACTTTAGTTAAGGTAAGGAGCCCTTAGTGTCACCGAGCTTGGGCTGCCACTGAACTTCTGTGGGTTTTTGACCAACAATATAATCTGACTCACTTCAATAAGAAGTTGTCTGAGACACATCCAGGTGTGTCTCTGATCAATAGTAAAATTTGATCCACTCTAATAGGACGTTACTGTAGGTGCATTGAGTGGGAAGTGGACCTGGACATAAAGGCCATCACTGGCAAATTGGCAATGTCCCCAGAAAAGGGTTTGGCACAGACAAAATACAACTTGCGCAAAACCAGAAAACAATCCAGCAAGGCGAGTGCCGACTCGGCTCCCTCAGAGACCATCACAAGGTCAAAAAAGGAACTTAAAAATCACATTCCCACGGACCAAGCCATGATCACAGGTGTCTTTCCCCCGAACCCTTCGATCCCTCCAGTGGATATTACCAACACCAGTATTGAAGAGATTGCCACTCCAGGACCCTGTGCCAGTGAGTAATGAGCTCAACCAACTACAAGGACATTGACAATAATTCACTATTGGAGCTATGTTTAAATATCCAAAAAGGAATGTTGTCACAAATTCCATTGCCAGCAGAAAATTGCACTCTGCCTTCGGCTGAGAACTTTCCAGGTGGAGGGACGGAACTACCGAATCCGTCTGGTAGTTTCGGTCGCCTATCTGATTCACCCAACCTGGTTTTGACCTCAATGGAAGATGGACCAGAGAAAGAACCAGAGGAGTCGAACTGCCCGGCACCTATGACTAACGAGATCGCAGAGCTACAGTCCTCAGTGGCATCTATACAATTTGCTCTTAAAATCCTGCTGCAAAGGTCAGATAGAATTCTGGCCAATACTATCACACTCACGCAGACCCAGGATCAGCCGGAACACAAACGTGAAGAGGCCGATGTTAATTTGTCTGAAGCCATCCAAATAGCAGAGGACAACAATAAACAACAAACCAACGAGAACAATTACCCTTAAAAAATACAAATAGGAAATCATCAGATGTGAGGACTCGAAGTTCCGGGACCGAATTAAACCTCACCAATAATTCAGATCGTGCTAGCCATTTGTTCTTACCACTCTGATATAGGTTCTTTATAATATACACACGCTTGTTGGATGGCTCTTTGCACTCATCCAGCAATATTGGAGTTGTCCTCGTCGATTTGTCGCCTATATCTGACGATTTTACTGATTTAGCAGGCGTGTAAGGTGCACTTTCTTCTTCACTGTGGTCTGGGATGTCTAGCAGTGAGATTAGAGATGCCAAGAGGGGTCTAAGAGCTAATCTCCGCAAAATTAAGGCACAGAATTTATCCATCTCAAAATATGATGCATTAGCAAGGAAAATAAAAAATAGATATAGGACCATCATTAAGAACATCAAAAGGGCGGTAAGAAATCGCGCTCATCAGCAATTAGTCCAAACCATCTGCTCTAAAAATTCACAAAGCTTTGGTCACTTTTAATTGTCCAGTGAGCTTTTACTCTAGAGGCAAAAGTAAAAGCTCACTGGACAATCCAATAAGTAGAGCTGATTGGGAAAAATATTTGGACGATCGTAACTCTGCATTAGAACCAGATGAGATCAATATTAACAGCGAAGCGCTGACATATCGCCCTTCAGATGTTTCATCGGGAGCTATATTGGCCAAAATCAAAGACCCCAAATCCTCAAGAGCACCTGGCCCGAATGGATTGGCTAATGCTGTCATTAAGAATTATCCTGAATTTTGGGCCAATCTATTAGCCATCCTTTTCGATAAGATCTTAGAACATGGAATAATCCCTCACTCCTGGAAATCTGCAATACTCATCCCTATTTTCAAAAAGGGAAATAGATTAGATCCTAATAACTATAGGTTATTATCTATGCTAGATACAACAGGAAAACTATTTTCATCCTTGTAAATTTCAGTGTGGATTTAGGCAAGAATATTCCACGACACACAATCTCGCTGTGATGTACATTTTACGCACGAGAGTGCTCACTAAGGAGCAGCCTCCACTCTACGCATTGTATATAGATTTCAAGGCAGCATTCAATTCCATCCCCAGAGAAATTAGAAACCTAGGGTGTCCAAAGGGATTACTATTCTACCTCAGACTCCTCCACCATAACACTACGGTCAGGCTCAAATTAGATCAGGAAGGGCATCTGACTAACAAGGTTTACCAAAATAGGGGAGTCAAACAAGGGTGTGTCACTGCACCATTGGTTTATAACCTATATGTGCATGACATACCAGCTATAATCGAGGCTGCTAACAACTGCCCCCCTAAAATTGGAGACTCTCACTGTGCTGTGTTAGCTTATGCAGATCACTTGGTACTGCTGGACACCATAAGCGGCCTCAGAAGATCTGCTATAGCACTATGGGAGTATGCCAATAACAACGGGCTGATGATTAACCTTGATAAAACCAAGGTTATCAGATACACACACAAAAGAGTCAGTCGGGTCATCCTCATGGTGGGCAACACGAGCATAGCATACACACCATGCTATCGATACCTGGGGATCAAATTCGAACCTCTTGGTGACTATAATGCATGTAGACAAACGCGTATAACCAAAGCTATTCAAGTGTCTGCCCTTATGGTTAGTTTCTCCTACAAACAGGGGGGATTCACAGTGTTGGCCATACAGCACTTATACATCCAAGTGTTCTCTCCAATGATCACCTACGGCTTAGAGGCATTATGGACATTTGACCTGGCCTGGCTCCAATTTATCGAAGGAAAATGTTGGCGTTGGATCCTGGGGTTCCCAATGGCCCTTATACAGCTTGAAATCGGTCTCCTCTCTTTGAAAGCTACTGTTATAAAAAAGAGAGCAGACTTTTTCCTGAGGACGACTGGCGGCTCCACCAACCCACTATTGATAACTATCAGACAGGAACTTGGCAAAAGCTGCACCACTGGCTCATTGTACGAACCCATGATCAAATACCTAACAGAGATAGGATGGAACCTCAGAGGAACTAACTACGCGAAAGCAGCGCAAAATGCACTCCACAAGCAGGTAGCCTTATGGGACTGGCTAGAAAACTATGCCCATTTGTGCAAGCTAAACAGATACCACCATAGACACTATGATTTCATGAAGCCCCAGGCATACCTAAATCTCTGCCCAGAAACTCGACTCAGGTGATTTATCATCTTGCTAAGACTGGAACAACTCCCCACTAAGATGAACTTGGGATGCAGAGCAAAAATACTGATAGAAGATTGAATTTGTCGGCTCTGCAAACAAGCAGAAACTCCTGAGACTCTGAGACACTTATTAACTAATAATAAATAATTAATGCCAAATCCATCCAGGCAATGTTAATCAAATACGTACATAATTCAGGAACCATTGGCGATCAATCTTTTTGGCAATATTGCATAAACTCTGGGAACATGAGCCTATTAGTGGCTTTGTAAAACATATGGACAAGGATTGAATCTAAATTGGGCTATCTGCTATAAAGTGTGATAAAAAAAACCATACCAATTGTGACTGAGGTTATTCTGAATTGAGTATCAGCATAACTTTTTACAGGAAATATTAATTTCTTCTTTTTTAACATTTCCTGTGGTTGATGCAGGAAGGTATTTTTCTTATAACTAGATAACTGTGTAATTATGTGAAGATGTATATATACAGATATTTTGTACTCTATTTTTATTCTGTATTATCCATTGTGTATGTTTGTTTTTGATACATGTAAAGTTTAATTTACTTAAACTAAATCACATTAAATAAATAATAAGTAATGGCATCATCCGGCTGGAGTCAATGTCATAAGCATGTTCACAGTGTTGTTTGTCTGCAGACACATTAGAAGTGCATCTCAGGGTCAAGGCCATTGGAGCCAGCTTAAAGAGAGGTCATGTAGCGCAGACACCACTATACGATCACATACAAAATGTATACAATGAAACCAAAAACTGTGGAGTGTAACCATACATGTAGATTTGTATGGCAAAATCTATCTTGAGATACTGTCAGGACTGGCTGGGTTAGTAACAGGAAGAGTAATAGGATTAACATTGTGCATTCAGAGCTGGCTGGGTTAGTTGTGCTTTCAGAGCTGGCTGGGTTAGTAACAGGAAGAGTTTGTACATAGAATTAACATTGTGCTTGCCCAAGTCAAGATGAAGCGAAAGAAACTTAATCTGATTGGTTAAAGGAACAATGATATGTTTGGTTTGCCTGATTGGTGGAAAGGACAATGGGTTTGATTCTTGGGAGGTGAGCAAGATTCTAAACTGCCTTTCATCCATAGAAATTCAGTGGCTGGTTGTACATTAGTTAAGCCTCTTAAGTAAGGCCTTTTCAGAGCTCAGAAAATCTACCAAAGAATATCGTTAGCTGATCCAGTTTGAACAAGAAGACATCAGGTGGGATCGTTCTTTTAAAGATTTTAAGATTGTCACAGTGAACTTTCATGTTCCTTTATAAGAAAACTTAAAGAGTTAACAAGTTTCAAAATTATTTGAGAAAAGAGACATTTACAGTTAAAGTTATTATAAGGAAAAACAAGCTTGAAGATTGTGCGTAGAAGTTTAAAGTTAATTAACTGCGTGTAATGTTCTTCAAGACTGTTTAATGTGTGTGCAAGCTCGCAAGTCGTCGTTTACGTGTTTTTTTTAAAGCGCGTGTTGGTTTGCGATAGAGCGCGTGCCCAAATGAATTGCGCGAGTGCGCGTGTACATTTTTAACGTGAAAGACGTTTCATGAGAAAGCACGTGTTGGTTTGCGATAGAGCGCGTGCCCAAATGAAATGCGCAAGTGAATTTTAGCACGTGTACATTTTTAACGTGAAAAAAGTTTCATGAGAAAGCGCGTGTTGGTTTGCGATAGAGCGCGTGCCAAAATGAAATGCGCGAGTGAATTTTAGCGCATGTAAATTTTTTACGTGAAAGACGTCTCATGAGAAAGCGCGTGTTGGTTTGCGATAGAGCGCGAGTCCATTTTGATTAAGCACGAGTTGTTTTTAACGCGTGAACTATTTTACGTGAATTACGTTTCGTTTCTCTGCGTGAGTGCCGTAGCGATAGAGCTCGAGTCCATTTTAACTAGCGCGTGTTATTTTTATCGCGTTTACGTATTTTTTCACACGTGCAGGTTTGGTAAAGAATCGCGTGTGTATTTTAAACGCGAGGACAATTCTTCACGTCTTCTGATTTCACGTGTTTAACGCACACGGTTATGAAGGAAGAAACTATACGTTCTTTGTGTAAATAAGGAACAAGTCACACGCAGAAGGAAAAAACAGCATTCCAGAAAGATAAAGAATATTTATTTAATGTAACTTATGCAAATGGAATTCAATACTTCAGAGAAAGACTGCATTTTATAAAAGCATTGAAAACTACATAGAGTTAAAACAACTTTGAAGCAAGAAGAATATCTAGTTCTGAAAGGTGTTTGCAAGGGCCATCACTTTAGGATTCTAAAGAGACTTGAGTGGCTTGAACTATATGCACTACACAAGAAATTATTTACAAGATATTCCACACAGTTTACTAGCCTCTTAGTCTTTTACTGAGGTTTAAGAGGTAAAGAGTTCAGAGTTTATTTAGAATAATTTTAGAAAAGAAGTGTATCTTATCATATAAGTAACCAGGTGTATTTGTTTACCACAGATACCAGAGCCTACCAGACGGTTGCAGGGCTGCAGTGTCTCCGTTGTTATTTTCTCCAAATTCCCCTTTCCCTTTCTTGGGGTTTTCAGCTCAGCTTATATTTAAGGGTTGAGAGGTGAACTCCTGGTGAGGGTCTGTGGGGCCAGCATCAGCTCCTGTGGAATTCAGTCAAGCCGGACCCTGACAGGATGAAAGGCCCACGATAATTTTTTCCACCTGAGCTGATATGGATCCCACAGAGGCACTAGCAAGTTCCATAAGGTACATGTTTTCAGAGTTAAGGGAGGAAATGAGGGCTGTGCGAAAAGAAAACCAGGAATTACAAGTTAAGTTTGAGGAGTTAAACTCTAAGGTTACCCATAAGGGTGAAGACATTTCTTTGGAGTCAAGAGATTCAGAGGATCCTAGTAGAGAATTACCAGTGTTAATTAGAGAGGATTTGGGTGAAGGAACGAGTTCTCAGGGAAGAAATAGGGGAAGTTTGAATATACCTATAGATCCAGTCCCCTTAGCACCTCCAGAGAGTTTTGGGGGAGATGCCAAGAAATGCCAGATTTTCCTTACACAGTGTGAACTTCATTTCCTTTGTAGACCTGAAGCTTTTAATACAGATGCTTCTAAAATAGCTTTTATGCTGTCTTACCTTACTGGTGAGGCGGCAACTTCGTCAGTATTATTAGTTGGTCAAGAGAATCCTATACTAAAGAACTTGTTAGCTTTCAAGTTAGAATTTAAAAAGATGTTTGACAGACGCCAATTATCTCAAGAAGCTGATGGAGAACTATTAGAGTTAAAACAGGGAACCAAAGATTAGTGTCTTACATCACACAGTTCAGATCTTTAGTATTAGAGAGCAATTGGCCAGAAGAGAAGCAATCCTCTTTGTTCTATAGAGGCTTGAAGGAGGAATTGAAAGATGCCTTATCTACAATTGTTAACAGACCTACTTCATGTGAGGATTTAATTAATCTAGTCATACAAATTGACTATAGATTAGGGGAACGCAAGGCTGAGCGTAGAAGAGGAGGAGTTGAGCAACCCAGAGTTTTCCCTAGAGTTGATAAAGGAAGATTAGAATTTGTAAATAAAGAATTGAGAACTGGGAATGCAGAGAGAGTAAATAAGGTGAGAGGCCCTTTAACTAAGGAGGAGAAGGATAGGTGAAGACAGAATAATTTATGTTTATATTGTGGGAAATCAGGACATTTTGTTGGAAATTGCCCTTGGTGTCCAAAAACATCTGCATCTACTAACAGCTCCAGAAATCAGCAAGTGGCAAATACAATCCAAGCAGCGGTACCACATATTACATTGAATGTATCCTTGTATATTAAAGAGGAATTAAAGGGAAGCGGTCCAGTAGTAATAGATTCTGGAGCCACTGGTAACTTCATGGATTGGAATGTGGTTAAAGATATGAATGTGCCTTACGTTGTAAAAAATATCCCAGAGTATGTGAGAGCGGTGGATGGGTCTCAACTGACATCAGGTTTAATTACACACGAAACAATCCCATTGGAAATGGAAATAGGAGGACACTGGGAGGAAATTGTGTTTGAATTAATTGACACTCCACAGTTGAAAATCATTTTGGGAATGCCTTGGCTGACGTATCATAACCCTCAGATTGATTGGGGAAGAAGAGTGGTGAAATTGGATTCTACTTTTTGTGTTACAAATTGTTGTAAAGAAGTAGCTCAGGAAAATGTTTCTAGTGGTAATTGTTCAGAAGTAGTGGAAGGTTTGGTGAATTTGGGAACTATAGTACATTCTATAGGGGCTGTAATTGGAGAATTACCAAAGTGTTACCATGATTTCAATGATGTGTTTAGTGAAGAGGAAGCTAATGAATTACCTCCTCATAGAGAGTATGACTGTAAAATTGATTTAGAACCAGGGGCCCACATTCCTTGCAGTCACATCTATGCCTTAACAGAAAAAGAGAATCAACATTTGAAAGATTACATCCAAGAAAATTTGAATAAGGGGTTCATCAGGCACTCTCAATCGCCAGCAGCTTCTCCACTATTTTTTGTTCCCAAAAAGGAAGGCACTTTACAAACATGCATAAATTATAGGGCATTGAATAAGATAACAATTAAAAACAGATATCCTCTGCCCTTAATATCAGTAATGTTAGACCAGATTCAAGGAGCCTCAGTATTTACCAAACTAGATCTTCGTGGTGCATATCATTTGGTGCGGGTACGTCAAGGTGATGAATGGAAAACGGCATTTAGAACAAAATTTGGTCTTTTCGAATATCAAGTACTGCCATTCGGATTGTGTAACGCTCCCGCGGACTTTCAATTTTTTATAAATGAGGTATTGAGAGATTTTATTGACATCTTTGTAGTAGTATACATAGATGAAATTCTCATTTATTCTAAGGATCTACTGCAACATGAAGAACATGTAAAGAAAGTGTTACAGCGACTAAGGGAGAATAAACTATTTGCTAAGTTAGAAAAGAGCCAATTTCATACCATGGAAGTGGAATTTTTAGGTTTCATGATTTCTCCCAAAGGTTTGGAAATGGATATGAAGAAAATTAAAGCAGTTGAACAGTGGCCAACTCCAACTTGTGTTAAAGATATCCAAAGCTTCCTGGGCTTTGCAAACTTTTACAGGAGATTCATTCAAAATTTCTTTCAAACTGTTACTCCTATCACCAAATTATTGAAGAAAGAAATGAAATTTGAGTGGAAAGATGAAGCGGATCAAGCTTTCAAAACATTGAAGAACTGTTTTACATCTGGAACGATCTTATTACACCCAGATCCTTCACAACCATTCTTTGTGGAGGCAGATGCTTCTAATGTTGCAATTGGAGCAGTGCTTTCTCAACGGCATCCTGAAACTGGACAGTTGCATCCTGTGGCCTATCTATCTAAGAAATTGCTTCCAGCAGAAGTGAACTACACGATTACTGACAGAGAACTCCTGGCAATCAAGAGGGCATTTCAGGAATGGAGGCATTTGGGCCTCATTCCGAGGTTGGAGGTAAGGTACAAACCATGCCGGTAATGAATTACCGGCATGGATTTCCACTCCATGCCATTCCGACCCTTCAGACCGTAAATTACGGCACCGTAAACAACAATGCCGTAATTTACGGTCTTGGGTCGCGCGCGCACACCACCATGGCGTAATCAACGGCATGGCGTAAACCGGAGCTGATCGCAAGTAAGGAGCACACGTAAATAACGGTCTCCTTAAGGCCGTAAAGTACCTTACCGGCATGGAGTACATACAGGCATCTCAGAGAAGGAGTTAAGAACACAGAGCAGTGGTTTCCACAGCCACAGGTGCACACAATCAGCACAGGTGTAGCCAATGGAGTCTGGCACAGCACAAAATGAGCATACCCACACACCACACCCTCTCCCACACCAAGATGATACCAATAGTAGTGGCACAACTGGAGCTGGAGGCCTTGCTTGCAAGGCAGTAACAACAACAACCACAGCCCCAACCACAGAGGACACACAGGAGGAGACGGAGGGTGAGACAGGCCCAGCATGCACCACCAGTGCATCCACCGTTACCACGCCGGCAGCCCCCAAACCCTCGCATCTGAGCCACCTCCTTCAACCTAACACCACATCAGATCCACACCCTGTACCGGCTTGACCATGACACCATCACCACCATAGTGGACCTGATACATGACGACATAGTGAGTTTCATTGAATAAAGCTCTGCCATCCCCCCTCCACTGAAGGTAGTGACTGTGCTCCACTTCCTTGCCACAGGCACCTACCGGCACACAGTGGGGCACATGCATGGTATATCACAACCCTTATTTACCCGGATACTGAACCAAGTGCTGGATGCCCTCCTCAAGCACACAAGGGACTACATATACCTACCACGGACTCCCCAGGATGCAAATGTTGCCTTCCATGCACTGTGAGACATCAAATGACACCTGCGCAATGATCAATGTCCACTCCGTTTTACATTATGAACAACCAGTGTATTGAATAATTGTCATGAAACATGTACAACAAAACCTCCACCACCCTCCCCCTCCCCCCAACTCCCAAACACACCCTCACTCCCCTCCCCCTCACCCACAACAACCCCAGAATAGTGCCATAAGGCCAACATAGGCCACATGTGTGTGCCAGCATGTTCAAGGCGTGCCCCCAGAGCCAGGGGGATCCATGTTGGGCCGGCGCAATGTACGCAATGAGCGTCAGAGCGGGCTGGTCTGGGTGGAGGAGCACTGTGACGGTGTGTCCTCCCGCTGGGGCTGTCGTGTGGGAGGTGCAGCCTCCAGGGCATCCGCGATGCGTCCCATGACCGCACACAACCTATTGCTGCTGTCAGTGACCGCCTGACGCATCTGCCTTAGCTCATCCACCCACTCCACCCTGCCCTAGTGGGTGTCCTCCATGAACACATTGATGAGGTCCGTCAGCTGATGTGCACGTGGTTCATCAATGTATGTAGGTACATTCCTGGCGGGACTTGGGCCTACCTGCCCTGGCATGGCCTCAACTGGTGGAATAGGTCCAGGATCTGCCGGAGCACTACGGCCAGGTGTTTCCTGCTCCACAGAGTCACTGCTTGATGGCAGGGGGACATTGGTGGGCTCCGGGGTGTGGACTGTGGGGTAAAAGTCCTCCTCAGTGGCACCACAGATCGATAAGGGGCTGTCCACATTCTCCTGGGTGGCCGCAGCTGCCAACTCCCCAGCAATGCTTGATTCTGCCGACCTTGGGGTGTCTAATGTGGCAGGTGCCGAGGCAGGGAGGGATTGTGGTGGTGCATCCTCCACTGGCGTTTGTGGTGCCTGGGTGGTTTTCTTATTCCGTGCGGGAATGCTCCGGGACCGGCCTCTGCACGTGGAGGTGGATGGACGGGTCGTCTGGGTATCCCCGCTGTCATGATCGGTGCCTGTGGGGGTAGAGGAGAAGGACAACATGAGTGATTGTTTGATGCGCTAATTGCATAGATCGCTGCATTCACATTTCTGTAATTTGGGGTTTGTGGCCCTTTGGGCGTTGCAACAGTACTAGTACATATGAATGTGAATTGAATGTACGCATGTGTACGCATGTGTCGGAGTGACTCATCCTGCCATAGTAATGTGCAGTCTGGCACACACACTGCCGAACCTGATGCACAATGTGCATGATGGAATGTGCAAGTTACTGCACTATGGCTGATGTGTGTTATGTACTTGCACCTGGCCCTTGATTGCGTTGCAGTTGACTCTGCATTAGTTGGATGGGGGGGTGGCTACATGACAAGGTGCCTTTTATGGCCCTTGGGGGAGTCTACATCATGCAATTGCCATTGGCAGTGTTGACTTTGGACACTCACCTCCATCGGCAGACGACGTTGCCCCGCAGTCCATTTCACCAATGCCCTCTATGCATTCCGTGCCAATCATTGCGGCGCATGTCTCCTCCCATGCCTCAAGTCGCACAGGGGAACTTGGGCCCCCTCCAGTCTGCATGGCCTGACTCCTGTTGGCAGTGAGGAGTCCCCGCACCCGCACCCGCAAGTCATCCCACCGCTTGCGGCAGTCCTTGGGGGTGCGAGGGGTGGAGCCTAGAGCGCTCACCCTTTGGGCGGTTTCTGCCCAGATGTTCTTTTTGCGGATAGTGGAGTCCCTCCGCATGTCTGGGCTGAACACCACGTCAGCGTGTTCTGCCAGGTAGTCCACCATGACCTGGAGCTCATCAGGGCTGAATCGCTTCTTGCGGAGCCGGTCCGCAGACTTCTTAGGTGCTTTAGGCATAGTTCCTGGGTTCCTGATGCTTTCCCCAACTTCGGATTGTTCCCAAGGGTGCTGCCTGATGAAGATGGCAATGGATTGTGTTTTTAAAGATGGCCGCCGCGCTCCTTCCCGTTCCTGTGCGATGACGTAATTTCCGGTTCCGTTATTTTGCGGTGACCGTAATTTACGAGATCCGTAAATTACGGTCCCCGTTATTTACTGTCGCTGCTGCTTCCATGGCGGTGTTGTAATGTACTTGTCGCAGCAGGCCGGTAGGGGTTTTTCGGGGGGTTTTGCGGCATGCCGCTAGGTAATTTTCCGGCATGGCGAAAAGCGCATGTCCGCGAGGTCGGAATGGGACGCAATTAGCGGTCTGTCACCTTGCCGGAGTCGTACTTTACGTCATGCCGGAAACGACCGGTACTTACCTCCAACCTCGGAATGAGGCCCATTATCTGTTAGGAGCAAGATTCAAAGTAACCGTTTTAACCGATCATAGAAATGTTCTGTTTTTGAAATCAGCTCGAACACTATCACCTCGACAACTTAGGTGGTCACTCTTCTTTTCAGAATACGATTTTGTGATAACATTCAAGCCTGGGCGGTTAAACGGTAAAGCGGATGCTTTATCGCGACAAGGATCTTCGGGAGAAGTTGAAAATCAATTATTACCAGAACCAGTGATTGCAGAAGATACATTTATTCTAAGTACTACAGAGGAAAAGAATCTGCTTCTTAAAAAAATTCAAAAGGAATTACCAGAAGAGGCGATTCAATCTTGGTTAGCGGAGGATTCTGGTAGACATTTAATTGAAGGATTACCATGTGTCCATTCTAAAATTTACCTTCCAAGCAAGGAACTGCGAAAGGAAATTATGCAAGAATGTCATGAATCCAAGTTGGTGGGTCACCCTGGAATTCGTAAGACTATTGAACTGGTTGAAAGGAAGTTTTGGTGGAAAGAAATGAAAAAGGATATTGAAGACTATGTGAAAACATGTGAAGTCTGTGCTCGAGTAAAGTCAGGAGGAGGAAAACCATCTGGGTTATTAAATCCGTTACCAATACCCCCTAGTCCTTGGTTTACAATCTCTATGGATTATATTGTAGATCTTCCTAAAGATCAAAGTTACACTACAGTATTAGTAGTTGTGGATTTACTAACTAAAGCTGGGCATTTCATTCCCATGAAAGGAGAGGCTTCTGCAAGGAATCTGGCAAAAAGTTTTTTGCAAGAAGTGGTACGATTACATGGTCTACCAACACAAATTGTATCAGATCGAGGGTCTCAGTTCATTTCTAAGTTTTGGCGAGCCTTCTGTACAGAGTTGGGAATTGAGGTAAAGCTTATATATAAGGAAAAATATATTAGAGCTTTTTGGCAAGATAGAGGAAGTTGGGTAGATCTTCTTTGGCTAGCAGAGTTTAGTTATAACAATTCTGTCAAGGATTCTACTAAGTATTCTCCATTTTTTAGCAATTATGGTTTCCACCCACGATTTTTGAAAGAAGTGTTGCCATCTGAGTATTCCAATCCAGAGGTTGAGCAGCGATTGACTTGTATTAGAGATGGTTTAGTGAAAGCTAAAGAAACTTTGGAGAAAAGTAAGTTAAGATTTAAGACATTTGCTGATAGGAAACGTCGAAAAGCACCACGTTATCAGGTGGGTCAAAAAGTTTGGTTGTCCACAAAAAACCTACGTTTAAAGGGAAGAACTAAATTTAGTCCAAGATTTATTGGTCCATTTGAAATAGAGAGAATAATAAATCCCGTAGCAATCAAACTGAAATTACCCGCAAGTATCAAAAGTCACCCTACATTTCATGTCAGCTTAGTGAAACCTTGTGTGTCAGGAACTAGATTGGGAAAACCACCACCAGCAGTTTACACAGAGGAAAATGACGAAGAGTTTGAAGTTAAGAAAATCTTAGATTCCAGGATTGTTAGAGATACCTTGCAGTATCTTATTGACTGGAAGGGATACGGGCCTGAGGAAAGATCTTGGGAGGATCAAACAGATGTACATGCCCCTCAATTGATAAAACAGTTTCACAAAAGGTTCCCTACTAAGCCAGGCCCCGGGACAGGGCTTTGAAGAGGAGGGTACTGTCAGGACTGGCTGGGTTAGTAACAGGAAGATTAACAGGATTAACATTGTGCTTTCAGAGCTGGCTGGGTTAGTTGTGCTTTCAGAGCTGGCTGGGTTAGTAACAGGAAGAGTTTGTACATAGAATTAACATTGTGCTTGCCCAAGTCAAGATGGAGCGAAAGAAACTTAATCTGATTGGTTAAAGGAACAAATGATATGTTTGGTTTGCCTGATTGGTGGAAAGGACAATGGGTTTGATTCTTGGGAGGTGAGCAAGATTCTAAACTGCCTTTCATCCATAGAAATTCAGTGGCTGGTTGTACATTAGTTAAGCTCCTTAAGTAAGGCATTTTCAGAGCTCAGAAAATCTACCAAAGAAGTAAGAATATTGTTAGCTGATCCAGTTTAAACAAGAAGACATCAGGTGGGATCGTTCTTTTAAAGATTTTAAGATTGTCACAGTGAACGTTCATTTTCCTTTATAAGAAAACTTAAAGAGTTAACAAGTTTCAAAATTATTTGAGAAAAGAGACATTTACAGTTAAAGTTATTATAAAGAAAAACAAGCTTGAAGATTGTGCGTAGAAGTTTAAAGTTAATTAACTGCGTGTAATGTTCTTCAAGACTGTTTAATGTGTGAGCGAGCTCGCAAGTCGTCGTTGAAGTGTTTTTTTTTAAAGCGCGTGTTGGTTTGCGATAGAGCGCGTGCCCAAATGAATTGACCGAGTGCGCGTGTACATTTTTAACTTGAAAGACGTTTCATGAGAAAGCGCGTGTTGGTTTGTGATAGAGCGCGTGCCCAAATGAAATGCGCGAGTGAATTTTATCGCGTGTACATTTTTAACGTGAAAGACGTCTCATGAGAAAGCGCGTGTTGGTTTGCGATAGAGCGCGAGACCATTTTGATTAAGCGAAGTTGTTTTTAACGCATTAACTATTTTACGTGAATTACGTTTCGTTTCTCCACGTGAGTGCGGTAGCGATAGAGCGCGAGTCGATTTTAACTAGCACGTGTTATTTTTATCGCGTTTACGTATTTTTTCACATGCATGGGTTTGGTAAAGAATCGCGTGTGTATTTTAAACGTGAAGACAATTCTTCACGTCTTCTGATTTTACGTGTTTAACGCACACGCTTATCAAGGAAGAAACTATACGTTCTTTGTGTAAATAAGGAAACAAGTCACACGCAGAAGGAAAAAACATCATTCCAGAAAGTTAAAGAATATTTATTTAATGTAATTTATGCAAATGGAATTCAATACTTCAGAGAAAGACTGCATTTTATAAAAGCATTGAAAACTACATAGAGTTAAAAGAACTTTGAAGCAAGAAGAATATCTAGTTCTGAAAGGTGTTTGCAAGGGCCATCACTTTAGGATTCTAAAGAGACTTGAGTGGCTTGAACTATATGCACTACACAAGAAATTAATTACAAGATATTCCACACAGTTTACTAGCCTCTAAGTCTTTTACTGAGGTTTAAGGGGTAAAGAGTTCAGAGTTTATTTAGAATAATTTTAGAAAAGAAGTTTATCTTATCATATAAGTAACCAGGTGTATTTGTTTAACACAGATACCAGAGCCTACCAGACAGTTGCAGGGCTGCAGTGTCTCCGTTGTTATTTTCTCCAAATTCCCCTTTCCCTTTCTTGGGGTTTTCAGCTCAGCTTATATTTAAGGGTTTAGAGGTGAACTCCTGGTGAGGGTCTGTGGGGCCAGCATCAGCTCCTGTGGAATTCAGTCAAGCCGGACCCTGACAGATACACTATACAGCCACGGTAGCGGCTGTGTAGTTATGGTTAAGTTGAGTTGTTTTTTCCATAGGAAGAGCACTTTTTTGGGCGGCTTATAACTTTGTTCCCCCTGGACGAAACCTCACTAAACTTTGCAAAAAAAGTATATGGCCCACTCTGAATTCTTTTGCAATGTTTGGTGAGGTTTGTTCCAGGGGGGCAAAGTTATAGGGGGGTCCCAAAACTTATTTTTTTCCCATAGACTGAATGGGGAAACATTTTTGCTCATGCCTACAGCCCAAACCGCTGGACAGATTTTGCCAAATTTGCAGCAGGAGCAGTGGCTTGGTCCCGAAAGTGTGCTTTTGTAAATTTTTTTAAAACGATCAAAAAGTAGGTCACAATAAAATAGTGATATCTATGTCCGCTCCGCGGACACATTTCCCTGTTCGCTCCGCAGACAGGACACGATTGGCTAATTGGCTCGCTTCATGTCCGTGGACATGTGACGTGTTCGACGATTGGATGGTGAAGAGCGTGAAGTGTATCAGAAGTGTGGACAGCGCAGTGACAAATTGGGGAGAAATACCACTTTGGCAAGTGTGTTGGTGAGTAAGAGTGTTTGGGGGGGGTGGGGGAGTAAGAGATGGGTGAAATGCTGTATTTATTTAGGTGGCAGGCACCCCCGTTGTGTTTGTCTTGTCCGCGGACAGCCGCGCTGTCCAGGATGTCCGTAATTAGTCAAAATGGGGGTGTCCTAAGGACACTATAATTGTCCGTGCTGTTCGTAGAACACATTCTGTGTCTGGGATGTCCGTAATTAACCAAAATGGAGGTGTCCTAAGGACACTATTCTTGTCCGTACTGTCCACAGGCAAGTTGAAACTGTTCTAAGAACAGACGCGGTGTCCAGGATGTCCGTAATTATCCAAAATGGGGGTGTCCTAAGGACACTATACCTGTCCATGCTGTACGCAAGCAAAATAAAACTGTTCTTAGAACACACGTGGTGTCCGCGGACATAAAAAAAGCCCATATGGCATAGTTAAAATGTTTGATTCTATGGGTGTGATCAATTGGTGTGATATGCTGCAGTGGTTGTGGCCAGGGCCTAGAGTCTTGGGTGCATGGCCGAAGGCCGTAGGCCGTAGGCCATGACCCAAGACTCTAGGCCCTGGCCACAACCACTGCAGCATATCACACCCATAGATCACATCCATAGAATGGAATATCTATGAAATATTTGATAAGCACATGAGTTATGGCCACAAGGTGGCCACAAGGTGCATGGATGTGCCTGGTTTTTAATATTCATTGTGCTTCTTGAGATAGTACCCCAACTCTAATACTTTTTAAAATGTTGGCATAAGTGAGGGCTGCAGATGTACGCATGATTTCTTTTAAATCTCTGTATTGGAAATGTTGCAAAAGGATGACATTTCCTATGCTGCCAACAGTTTTATGACAGAGTTTGTGTCATAAGGTTTTTAAAATAGGTTGACCTTTCACTGGTGTCAATTGAAGAACATCTCCGAAAACAATAATGTGTTTTCCTCCAAAGAGTTCTTCGTAGTTTGTTTTAAGTACTTCTTGTAATCTGAGGTGAATCAAAGCCACCATTAGGTTGGAGTACATGCTCACTTCATCTATTAGTAGCATTTTCATTTGTTTTAACACTCTGAGTAGTTCCATTGCAGCTTCTGTGGAAAGTTTGTAATATTCTAATTTGTTTTGGTTTTCTGCTGGAAGGAGTAGTAATCGGTGGAAAGTGACACCGCCTATGTTGCAGGCAGCTAAACCTGTGGGGGCAGTTACAACAGCTGACAGTTTGTTGTTTGTCAATTGTTGAAGGAACTTGCTGATGATTTTGATTAAGAATGTTTTGCCTGAACCAGCTTCACCACTGACGTATAGTAGTATAGGTTTGTAATTTTGGCAGGTACATTCTTTATTTTCATGTTGTACACCATGTGCAATTTGTTTTGTTACTTCTTGAAAAATGGTATGCTGTTCTTTGTTCAATTTTGATTGTAGTACAGTTAAGTCTTCTGTATCTTCTTCATAGTGACACATGGTGTTTTCTAATTCTGTCATAGCTAATTCTACCTCATTTGCTATTAGTGGCTGTCCCAGTGGTTCTTGGCTTCCTGCTACAGAAGGTTGACTAGTGTCGTGAGTGTTCTTATCTAGTTGGGCCTGGAGTTCTTCTTCCTGTTGCTGTTCATTGTGCAACATTGTTTTGTACTGTGTAGAGTTTACATCGGTTATAGTGTTTTCATTTGCTTTGAAAGCATCTTCATAGGAGTCATAGTTATCTAGTATCTCTTCTTTTTTTCTCCATGTTTTAAAAAGTTGTAGCAGGGACATGTCATATATATCTTTATGTTGAGGAGTTTTTAATGACAATTTGATATGATTAATTAAGCTTGGTTTGGTAAGTTTCACTAAGCTACCTTCACAATTTGTCACTCTGTATCTACCTTTTTTTTTCATCAGGTTTTATATTATTTTTGTATGTGAAGTTTTGGGCTAAGTGGTATAGACACATGGGGCCTCATTCCGACCCAGGTGCAAAGGGATACCGGGCACCAGTAAGGACACCGGTTCCGGTAATCCCTAGGCGCCTTATTCACAAGGTCCCCCAACGGGACCCTTAAGGTACGTTTGGTCGGACCAAACGTACCTTACGGTTCCCGTTAGGGGACCAAGGCGCAAATAACAGCCTTATCATGTGCTTGGCCGTTATTTGCGCCCTCCCCATTCCCATTGAGCCCTATGTGGGCTCAAATGGGAATGGGGACTGGTTGGGTAAATGGGGACTTACCAGTCCCTCCAAGGTCGGAATGGACCGGTAAGTCCCCATCTCACCAAACCGGAGTCGGACCCCGTTTTGGAGGCAGCTATGGCGCAAATAGCACCATGGCTACCTCCAAACTCGGAATGAGGCCCATGGTTTCCAAAGTGGTACTCCTGTTTGGGTATAATGTGTCTAGTAAATTGTTTTTCAAAATGTCTTGGCTGTTGGGATCATTTTTGGCTATTGTTTCTATGTCGTTGTATGATTTGAGAACTCTTTCTAGATTTAGTAGGACCAAGACTTAGACATACTATATTTTCAGATTTTCCATACAAAGCAGTACCAGTTAAACGATCTGCAGCTTCATAGTAGCCACATTCTCTATGAGAGAGCATTTTTATACCTAAGCTGTACAATTTCTGAGACAGTGTTTTTTCTGATGATAGGTCATTCCAGAGGTCTTGAAGCTCTGTTTTTTCTGCTTTTGTTAAGTAGGTTGTAACATATCGTGCAACTGCAGTGGAATTGTCTGCAATGTACTGCACATCTATGTTTGCATTCCATAAGAGGGCAATGATTGCATTGTAATCATTGATATATTTTGCTTCTTCTGTTCTTTTTATGTAATAGGTGTTCTTAGGTGATTTACCTTTAACACTATGTCTAACTGAAGACATGAAGTTGTTCACTTCACCTGTTTCTGTAACTGGTCTAGGGAAACCAAAGCGGCATTTGGTGTAGTATTTCCCTTTGTTATTGTATTTGCGACGGCAATATTTGCCACATTTGTGTCTTTGAAATTGTACAATTTGTGCATGAAGATCACTATTTGTTGCTTCTGATGGAATATCACAAGTAACATATTTTTCGATAAACTGTAAAACAGTCGCATCACTGTCTTCACAAAATTTAGGAGCATCTTTAATCCATAAATGCATGTGGATATGTGGTGCTCCTCTAGCTTGGTATTCTTTTCTCCAAAAGAAGTGTTGCACTTCGCAGAGCGGAGGAACAGTTTTATTACAAATAAAGTGTAGCATAGCAATGAAACGATGATAGAAATATCTTGAAACATTAACAGGATCTAGAGAGCAAAGTTCTCCAGGTGTTAATATATTTATGTTTGTTTTGTTTTTGTGTGATATGCGTAGGAAATCATGTAAATCTTCCCATGCATATTCTGCACAACTTAATGTAACAAACCAAGTGGGTGGGCCAAGGTTTCTTATCATACAACGTACATCTCCGTGACGTCGGAACCAGTATTCTTTAGTATCACGCATGTTTGCTAACAGATTTATAATGCTTGATTGTAAAACCTCATCTTTTTCTTGCACTTATTGTATTAATTGCATAGCTGAAATATTTTGAAAGTGGGTTCCTGATTTCAATGTGTGTGCAACTCTGTAACATAGAGTTGCTAGTTCACTTTCAAAGATTAGGTGGAATATGTATTTCACATTTTGTCTAAATGTGGGATCTTCAGAATACATTCGTAATGAGCGGTATTCTGATGCTCTTATCTGAATAGGTCTATCATCGTACCTTCCTCCTTTGCCAGTAGGAAAGAGGAGAGGAAAAGCACATGCTTATATACTTTTTTCCCATATGCTGACTGGTGATCCTTTGGTTTGTCGCATTTGGTACGTTTCTAGTGCATCATCTATGGTGCCATTAGAGTGTAATGGATGAATTGTATAATGGTCTAAAATATTGGATACTGTAGTAGGATCTAGAAGTTCAAATTCACCAGTTTCTGGAGACTGTTGAATTATTTCAGTTGTTTCCCTTAAGTTTTCTTCAATATTAATTTTTTTGTAGTATTCATTATTGTCTTTTAGATATTGCAAGGCTTGTCTAACTTTATGTAAGTCTACGAGTTGTTACCAAATTTTTTTGTCTTTTGTATTTAACCATTTACTAAGACAATTAAAGATTGCTGTATTGGACGTTCCACTCCCAGATTGTGCACATTTTCTTTAAGATCTAATGGTAAATAAACTACTTTGCCACGAATGCCTTTCACCAATTCAGAGGGAGGTAATTTTGCTGTTTTTGGTTGAAGGCGTATTATTGCTTGAAGTGGGTGCACTTTTTGAATTATGATGCTCTCATATAAATTCAGTTGTTGCAGGGGTTTTGGTAGTGGGAATAATTCCAAATTATTTGTGATAGCACGTGAAGGAGTTTGATTGTTGTCAAGTTTTGTAGTGCAGTAACTGCAAAGTATTAAGGGGTCAGTTATTTTGTATTTGTTTTCTGCTACAAGGTAGAGAGCTAATTCAAACCCTTTGGAATCTTCATTGTTTTCTATTTTGTATGTTACATCTATAGTTTTTGTGTTACTTTTATAAAAAGTTCTGCAGCAACACACACACACGTGGTTTGGTACGTCAGCGGATGTACTTTAAATTTTAGTATTTCTTTTTTGTATTACTGTCGTAGAAGGTTGCCATCTGTACAGTTGTTGCTAGTCTGTTGTAAAGCTAATGCATTTTGTAAGTGGCTTTCACTGCCAAAATATTTTTTCTGGATATGCTCTATTTCTTCGAGTAGGTCTTTGGCTGTACCGTGTAGAAGATTGTTATTTAAATTGGCTAGTACTAAAGCAGGACTTTTAGCATAGTACAGTTTATAGACTAGATTTCTCATAGTTGAATGATGTGTTGATATCATTTTGATATGATGGAAGGTGCTTTTGCAAATAGGTCCTGAAATGCAGGCTAAAATGTCCTTGTAGTCCTGTGTATTTGCGCACTGGACAGGTATCCATATTTTGCAGCAGTTTCATTTTGATTTTGTCTTTGCCTTTCACATACTGATTGAGGAACTGGCGTAAAGATTTGAAAGATTTTTTGGCAATGTTACACATTGACGTGCATGGCCATTTGTATACTGGACGTTCTGGTTCAGTCAAATGGAGAGGTAATACTGAGTTTTCTGGGGATATTTTTGTAAGCAGTATTTCTTGTTGCATTATGGTATTAGGTTTTTCATAACCTCGTCCACTGCTATGTATGGCAATTGTGTTTGTTTGCTTTTGTTTGTATGCTTCTTCATTAAAATATGGTTCTGTGCTCGTGGTGTGACTCCATTCTCCTCCACAGATATTTAAGAAGATATTTTTGTTGACATTCCGTTTATTGAGAAGTCTCTTTTGTAATTTAGTAGTTAGTTTTGTTAGTGGTTTCATTCTGTTTAACACTAAAATAAATAACTTTCTTTTGCGAAGGATTGCACTGCCAATCAAAGCTTCTAAGATTATTTTTCCACAGTGGGTTTTAAGGGTTGTGCATGATTTGTCTCCTGTTTTTATAAGATTCCGAAGGACTCTGTGGCAGAACATTTTTGCTAAAATACTTTTTTTGGCACGGTTACTTGCCACTATATCAAGATTTATAGGAGCAGTTTTAGCAGTAGTGGTAGCTGAATTCTTGTTAATCATTTTCTATTTTGTTTTATATTTTGATAGAGGAGGCAAAGGATCTGTACTGGAAGCTTGTTTTGTTTCGCTAAATGACTGTATTAGCTGTTTTGTGTGAACTTTTTGTACAAACTCTGCTAGAGATGGATGCTTATTTTGGACACTTTTATTTTCATTTGCTCTATTTGCGTTGCATTCTTTGGACTTGCTTGTTGGTAGGCATTCTTTGGGGTCTGTTGAAAAAAAAAGAAGGTATGGGTTGGGCTGTTCTGCAATGTATGTGTGCTGTGTGCATGAGTGTCTGAGTATGATGGTGAAGATGTATGTGGTGGTGTGTGATTGTGCATTGGGCAGCTACAATTAGTTGGGAAGGCTATTCTTTGATTCTGTGTTACTATACTGCAGTTCAGATGACAGTAGAAAGTGAGCTAGTGGTGAGGAGAAGCACTAATAGTAAATCTAATGGTATACAATTAACCCAGTTCTTTGTTTTGTAATACTAACATTCTAGGGGTTGAGTTATGTTATTTGTGTTCCAAACAACTGGGATTTGAGTGCCATTCTGCCTGCTAATCCCTGTTTAACAAATGGGGATTTGTGGGCAGAATGGTTCAGAAATCTCAGTTTTTTTGGTGCACAAATTACAAGAATGAACCACACATTGTGTTTGAGTAACAGTAAGAATATTAAGGTATTATTGTGCTTACTTTTTTTTGTGGAATGAGCAGGTTTCTTCAGAGATGTTGTTTGTAGTTCAGATGCTGCTGCTTTTCAGGAGAGTGGTCTTCACTGCAATTGTAAATGAAAGAAGTTAGTAATTTTGTGTGTTTATAGCACTGATGTTAATTTAGACGTTGATTTTTATGTTTTTGTAGTAGTATTCTTGTTTGATATCTGAACATAGTGTATGCATGCATTTCATTTGACTATGTACAGCCTTTATATTTTATTTACAATATGTTAGTTCAAAATGCTTTGCAAATGAGTAGAATATTAAGTGTATGAAATTCACTTGGTTTTTTAAAGCTGTGTTATAGAATGTTAGGAGAAAGAAGAAATAATAATATATTTATTTTGCCATTTTTATAAAGTAAATGGCAGAAACGGTATAGAAAAGCATGGACTGTATGCATTTGTGAAGTTGTGGGTAATAAAGCAGAAGTATGTGATTTACAGGCAATGGTGTTATTGCAGCTGGGAGCTTTTCAATGATAGTGTCTATGTGTGTGAATGTATGAAGATGCATGGCCTTTTCCTGGCTCTGTGTAATTTTATAATACACTACTAAGTGTTTTTCCACAATTATACTGTTATTTCTGTCATCTTCTAATATTATAATTTTTTAGATAGGTGTGTGTGTGTAAATTGTAGATAGCAGACAGTTTTGGAAGAGACAGTCGATTATAGCAGATGGGAAAAATTGCAATACGTTAATTTTATAGGTTTTACAGGTTTAGTGGCATTACTCTGTTTATATGCATTCATAAGAGTTGTACATGTACTCTGAATAAAATATGCATACCTGTAGTTTGTATTCATGCATGTGGATATGCATGCAGCTGTAAGTAGAAATCTTGGAGACTTGTACAGTAGTTTTTGTAGTAGGTACTTTCCAATGATATGAGACTTGCACTCAGAGTGATCAAAAGTACATTTGAAGTGCTGAACTCTGATGATGAAGTTGGATGTAGAGGTCTTGGATGTGATTGGTGGATGGTTGTGTGACTGCCTAGCTGTATCCAATGAGGGAATGGCAAAGAGAGTGAAGTGGAAAGGGTAGAAGGGCTGTCTAAGAGTTATGCAGTCCGCAGACACTGCGGCTGTCCACGGACAGGGCGTGGCACATCTGGGGTTTTCCAGCAAATGTAGCATGGAAAGGGGACTGTAGGGATCAGCCAATCAGATGTCGAGGATGTGGATTTGTGTTGAAAGAGGCTGTGTGTAGTGAAGATGGCAGAGGCGGAGAAAGTCAGGGTGTTGGTGCTTGGAGATATGTTTGTGCATGGTTTACAGCAGTATGCTCAATGCAGGCATGTGGCAAACAATTTTGATGTTAAAGGAGTGGAGGTGGTGTGGAGCATTGTGCCTGATTGCAATGTACAGGGAATTGTCCAAGTTTGTGAAGATATGGGAAGGATGAACAGTCCCCATGTGGTAGTTTTGCACTATGGTGCTTTCCATTTGCGCTATGTCAGTGCCCCTAATTTGTTGGCAGATTTGGAACACTTGCTTCAAGCAGTAATGAACATCCTTCCAAATGCCAAAGTAATTTTTTCTGGATTACTACCTAGGGCAATATGGGACAATAGTTCTGTTTTTTGTCCTCAGCAAAACATTGCTAGGTGTGCAATCAACCGAGGCATGTGTGCGTTCATGCTTAGAGCTGGTATGTTTTTTCTGTAATAATGAGAATATTGATTCCAGTAATGCTGTTTACTTTAAAGAAGATGGCATTTCCTTATCTTTTTTGGGAAATGCCATGCTGTTTTGGAATGTAAGGGTTGCTTTGGAGAAGGTTATGTGAAGATGTTAGTAGTAAAGTAAGAAAAAAAAGAACCAACCTCAAAGGGGAAATGGGGCACACTATTTAAATTTACATTCATCACGCTCAGATTTTCAATATGTCCGCCGACATGGCGGTTGTCCGCGGACATCACATATTACATACAGAGATTTTGGGGTGGAGAGGCATGCAAATGAGAATGAGCAGAGCAAGGGATTGGTCAGTAAAGTTTACTGGGTGTGTTGTGTAAGGAGAGAGTTTGTGAGAAAGTCTATTTCCTTAAAGAAGAACAACTAGCTATGGCTGTGTGTTTATCTGGATTTCGGGAGACTCATGGATACATTGGCTGGAGGTGCATGCAGAACGCTGTTGAGTAGCAGCAGATCTTGCATTCCCTCGTGTGGAAATGCACTGGAATGGAGTGCGTGGAATGAAGTGGCTGGACTTGATACCTCTCTGTGCTAGTTTGGAGACAGAGCACCATCCAGACATAATTATAATTCATTGTGGAGGGAACAATTTAGGACATGTGTCTGGAATGTCTTTGCAATTTGCAATGAAAGAAGGACTTGAGAAGGTCATGGACATGTTTCCAAATTCCCAAGTAATTTTTTCTCGTATTGCGCAGAAACAAATGTGGCTACGTTCTTCTTCATTTGGTCCACAAATGGAGAAAGTGAGGCGCAATGTCAATAATGCTGTTTGTGCCTTTCTAAGAGATGTTGGCATGTCCTCTTTTCACAATGAAAATATTATGTTTCATAGCACATACATTTTTCGTAAAGATGGAGTCCATCTTACTTATGCTGGTAATCAGATTTTTCTGAGAAATGTACAAAATGCATTGCAACCTTTTTTTGGAATAACAGGCATCCATTTTGCAGTAGGTGTTGACTATTTCAAGTTTTTCAAACACAAAAAAACACCATCAAGAGGCTCTTTTCAGAGCCACCACTTCCTCCCAGAGAAAAGTGTAATGGTTTTGATAGGGCAGCACCCTAAAATCTTTGATGTCCGCGGACTGCCCGCAGACTTCTAAAAAATGCACAGGGTCCTGCTCAATTTATTTGCCACTTCTATTTTTAGACTGTGAAAGGCGGCTCTGAAAAGAGCCTTTTTTTTTAAATTGTTGTTTTATTTATTTTTGTTTTTTTACACACAGCACGCTAGGAGAGGAGGGGAAAGGAGGGTAAGGAAGGGACACCAACCACGGGGATGAGAAAGGGCAGGTGGAGAGAGGAGGATGTAGGTTGGGCCTTATTTAGGTAGTGGGCAGACCTTCTCATGCTCCTTGACCGTAGTCTCAAAAGCACTCCGAAGACTCTCCCCCCTGCAGAGTACTGTGTCGCAGTACATACACAAAACTGTGACCCTCGAAAGGTAAGGGTCAACAGCATCATGGATGGCCTGTGAGGCAGCTGGAGGGATGCGCTCTCCCACAGGAGTGTCTCATGTGGTGAGAGGAGTGGAAACGGAGGATGTGGTAGAGAAACTCAACCTACTACATTGATCACAAGGTACAACCTTGCGAATGGCCCCACCATGGAATGACCTCAGGTGTCGCTTCATAGATGTCGTACCAAATCTGTACGAACCAGGCCTCCCACGACACAGCACCATTTTGCACTGGTTACAGGTGACCTTGTTTGCACATGCTTTTGGTAATTCACCATGAATGGTAAACAACCGCCACACCCAAGACTCACTGCGAGTGCTGGTAGTAGGGACTTCCAGTACCTCATCCTCATCATCCTCTTCATCCTCCTCCTCTACATCCTCATGCCTGTTCCTCTCTTCAGGCCCTTGGGGAGGTGGTGGTGGTGAAGGGGGCGGGGGTGATGCTGAGACAGCTGTAGCTGGAGCAGCAAGCATTGATGCCATCAGGTCTGATGGAAAGCAGCAAGAGCAGCAAAATCTGGAAGATTAGCAGCCAAAGTAGACAATACTCTGTCAGATAGCCAGAAGCACAATGAGGATAAGTTCTGGGGTATGGTCTTTTATAGGGGTGTGGGTGAGCGCTTTGTGGACACCCACGCGGTCTGCGGACAGATAAAACACCCAGAAAAGGCTCAAAAAGGTCCAAAAAGTATGTAGAATGTCAGGGTCATTGTCTGAGACATGTGCTATGGTAAATTTTTACTCTAAAATACATTGGATTGTCTGAAAAAAGTACTTTTAAAATGTTTGGGGACCCAGACACTGTCCGCAATTCAGGACACACGCTCAGTGTGGGTGCAGTCACATGATGATGTCGCAAATACGTCCGCGAAGGGGACGGGTGTCCGCAGGACACTAAATGGACAGGAACGGCTGTGCACATGCGTGCGGGGGTTCTACGGACAGTGTTCGGGTCCTGAAAGTAATTAAAAGTGAGACACAAGTGAGACGGACAGTTACGGACAGGCGGGATGTTCGTAGGACTTAGCGGTGTGGCGCGTATGTGCGTAGATGTTCTAGAGTTAGTACGGACAGGTATAGTGTCCTTAGGACACCTTCATTTTGGATAATTACGGACATCCCGGACACCGTGCGTGTTCTACTAACAGTTTTATTTTGCTTGTGTACAGTACGGACAAGTATAGTGTCCTTAGGACACCTCCATTTTGTTTAAATTATGGACATCCCGGACACCGCGTGTCTTCTTAGAACAGTTTCACCTTGCCTGCGAACAGTACAGACAGAAATACTGTCCTTAGGACACCTCCATTTTGTTTAATTACGGACAACCCGGACACCGTGTGTGTTCTTAGAACAGTTTCACCTTGCCTGCGGACATTATGAACAGGTATAGTGCCCTTAGGACACCTCATTTTGGTTAATTACGGACATTCCCGACACCGCGTGTGTTCTTAGAACAGTTTTATCTTGCCTGCGGACAATACGGACAGGTTTAGTGTCCTTAGGACACCCCCATTTTGGTTAATTACGGAAATTCCGGACACCGCGTGTGTTCTTAGAACAGTTTCATCTTGCCTGCGGACAGTAAGGACAGGTATAGTGCCCTTAGGACACCCCCATTTTGGATAATTACGGACATCCAGGACACCCGTCCTTTCCGCAGACATCTTAACTGCCTTTTTTAAATAAGTAAGACACAAAGGACTGAATCAAAACACACATAATATTTTTTTTATTATATACAGATTTAAAATTTTTGAAAGAGAGGGGGAAGCAGAAACTGACACAAACACAGGGGAATTGGGGGTTTCGAGAGGATGGATAGGAGGAGATGAAGGGATGAAGTCTCATCATAACGTTTTTCTTGGTGGGGAGGGTTTGTGGATAGTTGACTGGGATATGGAGAGGGGGAACAGGTACATGTGGCGACAATGATATTTAATTTTTTCTTTTATGTGGTCCTCCACAAAATGTTTCAAAAGATTGAAATTTTGCATGAGCATGTCCATTTTTTGTTCCATGCGCTGCTGAGTATTTTGTAATGTCTCTTTTGATGTATTATTTTCAATGTTTGTATGGCCTGCTAAAAAGAAATATATATGTTAAGTGCATATAAAGTAATGATTATTAATTTGGTTATATAGAGAAGTGTCTACCATTAGTATCCCTATCTTGAGACATTTCCTCACGTGGGAAATTTTCTTCAAGCCATTCTAAAGTACTGGACATTTCTGTGTAAAAAAATATATATATTACTTTTACTGTACCTAATACAGAAAGTTTAGAAATATATAAGAAAATTTAAGTTTACTTACTAGCTTCTGGTAAGTTGTGTTCTTACTGTTCTGTAGGTCTGCTGTTGCTCCTAGTTGTGCAGTTTCTGTGAGGTAATTATGTTGGAAGCATATCTGTTTTGTTTTGGTATATTCCATTTTAGTACATATGGTATTTAAATGGATGGTTGATGTGTTAGATATATAGGTTCCACTTCTTATTTATTATCACATATAATGTGTTTGTGTGCTGCTTTTTGAATGTGTGCAGTGTTCATATGGCATGATAGAACAATTTAAGATACCGCCTGAGTTTTTGGGTAGTGTTGATGTTGTCCGCGTCCATCCGTGGACATACGCAGTCCACAGACATCAAAATCACTAGCTGGGGATTCAGTATGTTCTATGTTACATGTATATAAAGAAAGGGAATCCTAGTGAACATCTATCAAATGTACACTATGAATATGTATATTCAGTAACGTTATGGTTAAGTTGCGTTACTAAAAACCTATGAAATTCAGTCAGAAAACTTTGTTAAAGGGACGTTATGGTTAAGTTGCGCTACTAAAAACCTATGAAATTCAGTAAAAAAAACTTTGTTAAAGGGACGTTATGGTTCAAAGTAAAACCAAAAAAACCCTGAAATTCGCCAGTTATGGTAAGCTAAGCAACCATAACTCACGCCACCACCGTGCACTGCTAAGACTAACACCCAGGACATCAAAGATGACATCCCAAATGTCATTGATGACATCACGTGTGCATTTACTTTTCATGAAAAGTCTGTACAAGGGATTCTTATTATAATGTTGACGAAAAAGTGTCAAGGATCATTGGAATAAATATCATGAGCTAATTAGTGCATTAAGCAATGCATTGATATAAATAGCGTTCTATTATGAAGTTCTATCCAGTATACTAAGCTACTCATGCAGAAACATAGGCATTGTGTGCAGCACAATGATGAAGGTGCAATATTCATAATCTTGCCATGTTGAATAGTGAAATGATAACTGCTTTCTTATTAGAGTTTTGCATACTGTGAAACATGTAATAAGTAGCTAATAAAACCCACGTGCTACATAATTGCATTATTATAGCAAAAACACAAAGAGACAACAACACATACAAATATGAGTATATACAGGGAAAGTGAAGTAAGCAAAAAGCAACAGTAGTAGCAGAAAGAGTTCATAACCTAACTGATTATCTTTATGCAGAGAAATGATTGCTCTGTTTCAAAGCTGCTACTTACCCTATGTATGTGTATCACATGATGTGACTGGACCCTGAGGAAAGTAGTGTGAGTACAATGTATACAAATATGAGCATATGCAGGGAAAGTACAGTAATACAAAAAAACCTATCAGAAAGTGCTGATAACCCTACTGATTATCTTCATGCACAGAAAGGATTGCTGTCTTTCAAGCCTGTGTCTTCCCCTATGTATATGTTTCATATGATGTGCCTGGACCCTAAGGGAATTACTGTAAGAACATACTTGAAGGATAAGTCTACAAATATAGTACCTTTTCAATTTTTAGTTTCTGACTGTTACTGAACAAAACCATTTGGCCTAGATATGTCAGTAAAGGATGTCATTTTTGATGTCCTGGGTGTTAGTCTTAGCAGTGCACGATTGTGGCATGAGTTATGGTTGCTTAGCTTACCATAACTGGCGAATTTCAGGCATTTTTCGGTTTTACTTTGAACCATAACGTCCCTTTAACAACTTTTTTTTACTGAATTTCATAGGTTTTTAGTAGCGCAACTTAACGATAACGTCCCTTAAACAACGTTTTTTTTACGGAATTACTATATATACAAAATGTACACCTTTTTAATAATAGATTTAAATGTAATATTTCATTCCATCTTTTTTATTTTGTATTTTCACAGATGTGGACATCATCAGTGATGTCACGTGTGTCGGTATGAACAGTAAATGGTGGGGGCTGGAGTTATGATTGCAAAACTTACCATAATTAGTGAATGTATTTGTTTTTTAGATGTTGTGCTGCAACTATAAGGTTAAATTAACAAAGTATGTTCACTGAATTGCAAAGTTTTTTTATTAGACCAGCATAATCAAAAAGGGCTTTCATTAGGGTATATTAACTATAACATCCATTAAATAAAAAAGTTTTCATTGAATTTCAACGTTTTTTGATTAATGAAGATCTTTCATGATATTCACCACCGTATGTAAGTTATTAATCAATCCTATTTAAACATATTTGAAAGACCTATAGCGTTCCTTTACAAACAGATTTTACCATGGGATTCCCAAGGGATTCTCGCAGGTTTCTAACAGGAAGATAAAAATGATCTGACTCAAAATGGGTTTTTCAGCTCACTCCCAAAGTCCAAAACAACCCTTTGGTTCTCTCCACACTGGTACCTTTTTTTAAAACCACTGTTTACTACCTCCAACTAACATTTTGAACACTTTTATTTTTTCGCTCCCTCAGGAATACAATAGGAATCACTTGGGTTCAGCAAGAAAAATGGTTGCTTTTCATTTCTGAAAATCATATGATCTGCAATGCACCATGGGAGATAATTAAAAGGTTTTTGGGACCGGGAGCACCCAATTCTCCATCAAATCTATTACCAACTACTGTATGGATTCAAACCAAACTCAAATAGGGAATATACACAAAGCTTTGGCCCAAAGATGTTCTTATTTGGTGCAAATCGATGCTGCAGTTTTGACTGTGCTTGTGTTCAATTGAAGAACCTGTTTTTATATGGGAAAATGAAAGGGAGCTGGCCGAATGCAGGTTTTTTCCATCAAAATGTCCACTTTGGAGAGGCCTGTGCCAGACATTTATTTTGAAAAATGTCATTCAAATCTGTCCAGTCAGTCGGGAAGTTATAAGTAATAGAATTTCGTGAAAAGTCAATGCAAATGGCAAAATACTCGTAACTATATGGCAGCCAAACAAACATGCTCAAAATGAGATCTGTGTGGAGGGGGGGCAAGGTCGCTTTTGTATTATGGGAGAGGTGAGGAGGGTAGAAAGAGATCCACATGTGTAGTTGAAGAGTTTGGGTTAAGCTGTACAGCCCTTTTTGTGCTATATCATTTTAATCTTTGTCAGGTTTATCAGGTCGAGGCTGAGAGATAGAGGCCTGTTGAATGGGGTTCAATAGAGATTATGGGGGTGTAGCGCTCAGGTTTGTAAAAATATTTGTGAATGAATTTCCTTAAAAAACATTATAGGGGAATGGGATTATCCGATTCCAAGATGGTAAATCTTCTACTTAAGAATGATTGGAGGAAGGTCAGCCGTAGCATAACTTAGAACCTTCACCAAGGTTCTAAACTGCCTTTCATCTGCTGATTTGAACCTGAGAGGTCACAGCAACTAAAACTCCAGTTCCCAAGCAAGGAAACCTGAGTCAAGATGAAGTAAGCTAAATTAAACTGTAGAGGCAGTAGTTTTTGATGTCAAGGTCAAGTAAAAAGTTAATGGAAGAAATGAAACAATTTTTGAAATTGCTTTATATAAGAACAATATATTTTTTTAAATGTTGCCTTTTAGAACTGTTTAATTCTAAAAACCTACTGTAAAAGATAAGGCAGGATGTTCAACTGAATTTGAAAGCCAGGCAATGTAAAGCATGGCAATGTGAACTGTTTAATTTAACTCTGTTCGTAGACAGAGTAATCAGCGTGAGCAGCACGGCTTGGAAGAAAGAACCCTGCGGCATGAGCAAGTGTCGCATCATCAGGAGAAGGCTTTCACATTGCCTTGCAGTCCTGTAACAGCTCTAAGCATTCTAATCATTGCCCGTTTCCCCAGCCTGGTGCATCGAGGCAGATGTTCTGTCAGGGTGGCACGAGGGTCCTCGCCATCACTGTGAAGCTAGTTATTGAGTTTTAAGTGGTTGCGGAGTGCGAGGCAGTTTACCAAGAGGGCATGTCATCACAGGTGGATCGAGTGCACGAGTGCCACCAAAGAGGTTTTTAGCTCATAAGCTCAGAAAATCAAAATACTTTAAAATTTGAACTGCAAAGAACCACATACCGATACACAAAAGCTCTTAAATGGTCATCATGAGAAAAGTTGTACAAAACATGAATCACCAGTAAGGAGAGCATAAGGAAGAGAGACTAATATACCCTTGAGAAAAAATTAAAGACATAACTGTAAGAGGAGAGAACAAACCACTACTGAAAAAGGTTTTATTAACTTATCAAGAGAGATAGAAAAAGACAAAGTATAACAAGTTCAAAAGGATTTAGAGCATATTTTCCTGGTGTACAAGGATCAGCAGCCTTCCAGAGTGAAGGCAAGCTAATCAGGTAAGTAGTGAGGGGAGTATAGCACAGGGGCTCAAGAGATGGTCAGAGAAGATACGCTGCAAAGCTAACCTGTAGTGTCTTTACGTGTAGATCTCTGCTTGAAGAGTATAACATAAGGATTCCTGAGCAGAGTGAAGAACCAGTGTGTAGGAGCGAGATCTGACCATTTGTTTTGTTATCCACTTCCCCTTTGTCCTGCAGGCTGTCCAATCAGAAGCGACTATCTGTCTCCTCTAGACGGACGGTTGGGGTCTGGTTAGTGGGCTCATCTTAAATTCCTGCATTACAGAAGTCTGGGACTTCACAGTATAAAAGACTCACAGTAATTAACCTGTGTGCATTGAGATGGAGTCCAATCGTGATTTCACCCAGGGGGAGCTCGGGAATATGCTAGAAATAAGAGAAGAATTAAAATCTTCCCACAGGGAGACTACCATTTTGACCACTAGGCTCGAAGAACTTAGTTTGCGAGTGGCAGAAGGACTTGGGACACCGAGTGTAGTTTCGGACAGAGAGCCACCTGATTCCGGGGCAGAAGGCAGTAGTAGAGAATGAGGAGAGTTACGTACTACTAATCCCTTCCAGGGTATGGGTCCTCCCCTGCTGGTGACTCCATTGGTTCCTCCCCAGCACTTTTGAGGAGATTTGCAGAGGTTCAGAACCATTTGGATGCAATTTGAGGTGGACCAGAGGCTTTCCCTACCGAGACTTACAAAGCAGCCTTCATTCTATCCTATTTATCAGGAGAAGCAGCTGCTTAGTATGTACCCTTGCTTGCTAGAGGGGGTCTACAATAACAGAATATGACTTTGTTTAAAGCTGAATTTAGCAAGATGTTTGATTGTCATTTATTGATGCACAGTGTGGATTGCAAGTTTTTGGAATTAAAACAGGGAAATAAGGAATTAGTTGCTTATATCACACAATTCAGAGCGTTGGTGTTGGAAAGTGGTTGGCTGGAAGAGAAGATAACTTCTCATTTTTACTGAGGGCCTAGAGAAGAACGCAGGGATGCTATGGCTGTCATTACTGAAAGAACCACTAATTGTGAGAATCTCATCAACTTAGCAATGCGGCTCGACGGTAGACCGATGAAAGAAGGTAAGAGCGTAAGAAAGGAGTTACTGACGGAAGTACTTGGCTAAGGAGTGAAGACAGATGGAAATGGAGATAGGGTGTCTTAACCTGCAGAAAGGGTTTGGAGTGCCTTTAAGTAAAGCGGAAAAGTAGAGGAGAAGGAAGGAAAACTTGTGCCTGTATTGCAGGGATAGTACCGACTTTATAGGCAGATATGCAAGAGCTCATTGAAGGTTTTTGAGTCATCCACCCAGAGGTCAGCAGGTGACGAATTCCATAAAGTCTGAAGTACCACACATCACCTTGAATATATCTTGGTTCTGGGAAGGTAAGGTAAGGTGGTGAGGCCCTTGTGTGCTGGATTCTATAGCCACAGGAAATGTTCTTAATAAAAAAGTTAGCAGCCTCTTTAGAAATTCCCATTGTTCCAAAGTCAGTTCCCGAGAAAGTTTTCGGCCAATGTATGATACGCAGTTATCCTTTGGTCCAATCGCTCATGAAACTAAGATCTTGAAACTGATCATTGCAAGTACACATATGGAATATATTGTCTTTGAATGTATTGATACCCCACAACTACAGTTGATTTTGGGGATTCCATGGTTAACATTACACAATCTTCACATTGACTGGGGGAGAAGAACAGTAGAATTTAATTCTGAAAATTGTCTTTCAGAGTGCTTTTGAAATAGATATCTTGATCAGTCAGTAGTAGAATAGAAGGCACAGGTTGGAATTTGTTTGATGCAAGGAGAGGAAGACAGACATACTATTGGGCCACAAATGGGGTATATTCTGGATTTTTACCAACAATCTAAGGAGGTGTTTGATGAATACGAGGCTGGAGAGTTGCCCCCATGCCGTCTATTTGATTGTAAGATTGAACTGGAGCCAGGGACCTGATTCCATGTAGTAGAATATATGCCCTTACTGAGGAAAATGAACATCTTAAGAATTACTTGCAGGAAAACCTGGCCAAAAGCTTTATTAGACATTCACAATCACTAGCAGCTTTGCCTTTATTTTTTGTTTAAAAAAAGGATAAGACCTTTGGTACCTGCATAAATTGTTGTTCATTGAATAAGATAACCATCAACAACCGTTACCCTCTGCCTTTAATATCAGTCATGTTATATCGGATATAAGGAGCTAAGATGTTCACCATGCTTGACCTAAGATGGACTTATCATCTCGTGAGAGTCAGAGAGGGAGATGAATGGAAGATGGCATTTCGCATAAAGTTTGAACTTTATGAGTACCAGGTAATGCCGTTTGTACTCTGCAATGCTTTGCCAGCCTTGCAATTTTTCATCAATGAGGTATTGAGGGAGTTCTTAGATGTCTTTGCCGATGTGTATATCGACAACATTTAGATTTTCTCTCAAGATCTAAAGCAGCATGAGGAACATGTGAGTAAAATATTGCAGACGCTGAAGGATATGCAGTTGTTCACAAAACTAGAAAAGAGACAATTTCATACCATTCAAGTAGAATTTTTATGAATTGCAATCTCTCTGGAAGGGCTTTAGATGGACACAGGAAAGATTCAGGCAGTTAGGAAATGGCCAAGCCCCACTGGTGTGAAGGACATTAAATGTTTCCTGGGGTTTGCAAACTTGTATTGCTGTTTTATTCAAGGTGTTTTACAGGTGGTGCCACCAATTACCAGGTTGTTGAAAAAGGGGTCTATGTTTTTCTGGCCCACTGAAGCAGAGGAGGCATTTCAATTTTTGAAGAATAAATCTACTACAGGTCCAGTGCTGTTAAATCCAGATGTGGATCAACCTTTTTGTGTAGAAGCAGATGCTTCATTTTTGGCCATGGGAGCTATTTTGTCGCAACGTCATCAGTCTACTGGTCAATTGCATCCTGTGGCTTACTTTTTGAGGAAGTTTACAGCATCGGAACAAAACTACATAATTTCTGATTGAGAACCGTTAGGAATCAAGGCAGCATTTGAAGAGTGGAGGCATTACCTGCTGGAAGCACAACACATGGTAACGTTGTTAACAGACCACAGAAATCGGACCTTTCTACGTTCCCAGACAACTTCGATGGTCACTATTCTTTGCTTAATATGACTTTGTAATCACTTCTAAACCTGGACGACTTAACGGTAAGGCGGATGCATTATATAAGCACTTGACTGGTAGTGAAAAAGTAGATCCACTCTCTCTGGTTGCTTTACTTGAGGAAAGAACTTCTTGCTAGGAGGAGTGGAAAAGACAGGAGAATCAAATTTGACAAAGAAATCCACCTTAAAATGACCTTGGGACAAATGTGAGTGCAAAAAGATTCTATCAGAAAGATTTAGGATGGAGTACCTTATGTAGAAGCCAAGATGTATTTAATAACTTTAGACTTGAGAAAGGAAGCCTTAAGACCATGTCATGATTCACCATTAGGGCATCCAGTTTTCAGGAAGACGCTCGAGCTAGTATGACGCCAGTTTTGGTTGGAGAGCATGAGAGTAGATGCATTCAATGTTATGAAGACTTGTGAGACCTGTGCATGCGCTAATCTAGTAAATAAAAGACCCGCAGGGTTGTTAATACTGTTATCACTTCCACTGAGAACCTGGCACACAATATAAATGGATTATATTGTGGATCCTCCTCTTGATCAGGGATGTTATAATATTCTGTTGATTGTGGATGTTCTAACTAAGGTGGGGCATTTTATTCCCGTGAAGGGAATGGCTAATTTGGCAGAGGTTTTCCTCCAAAATGTTGTAAAATCACATGGATTGCCTAGTCAAGTGGCAGACTGAAAGAATTAACCAAGAATTGGAGAAGTATCTAAGGTGCTACTTGAAGGCTGGGAAGAGTTTGGTGGATTTGGTGTGGGCGCCAGAGTTGTGGTATAATAACTCTGCAAAGGACTCTATGTCCATGTCTCCTTCCTTTATTAATCAGGGATTTCATACTAAATTCATGCATGAGGTTATGCCCGAGGAGGTTCAAGTGCCTGTAGTTGATGACAGTTTAAAGAGGATGAGTGAGAATTTACGTAGGGCTGTAAGTGTGTTGCAACAAAGCAAGACTAGCTACAAGAAATTGTCATGACCCTTGCCCCTGGCCCTCACTGGCAGGTCAGCCTTCCAGTTAGGGCCAGGTCAAAGGCCTTAAAACCTCATCCAAGACTCTCTCGGAGTCAGTCCTGGCACCATAGGCACCAGGCTTGTAACCATCATGAAGACCAACATTAGAATGGGACTATTTACTTGGGACTATTTAACTTGGGGGGGTTCAGCCAACATGGAGGCACACACATAGCTGAGTTACAAGGAACTGAGCTATGCGGTCTAGTCTTTTGGGTGTGCCAGGCCTGGGACTACTTTACCTGGACTACTTTGGGTGTGGCAGGCCTGGGACTATTTTACCTGGACTACTTTACCTGAGACTATTTAAATCACACCCAAACAGCAGAACATGCTTTGCGTTATTCTGCTGTGGGCAGCGTAACGCTCACAGTGTCAGTTCTTTGATGCCAGCTTACCTGAAACCAAGGACCTGCAGAGAGAGAAAGAACACTACAAAACTTACCTGGAACAGTATCCTGTCTTCAATCCATCGCCGACTTCAGTTCCACTCACCTGAAGGTACGAACTCCATCATCAGGCACTGCATGCATCCTGGAATACCATAACCTGGAAAGAGGAGAAAGAAAGACAGCATTAGTAAGCGTTTACTCAGGTTTCCTTCCGAATGAAGAAAGCCACACAATTCTTACGTGGGTAGTCATCTCCTGGTCAGTATCATTGCTGGAACATTACGGCGCTCGGCGAGAAACATCGCAACCTACAAGGAGAGAAAAGACACAGGTTAGTAATATAAAAGGTGAAACAGCGCTGCACATTGCGCATTACTCACCGGACAGCATCGCCCACACCGCGCTTTCGCCTACCGGCCCATGCTCATCTTAAAACTGCATGACAACTCCAAAATACCTTTCCATACCTAAAAGGAAATAAGCAAGACATTATTATTCAAACTAAGAGGAACATAAGAACTGCATATAAAGACTGTAAAGCAGCAAACCTGCGGAGTCGCAGCAGGCCTGGATTCCCACAGAAGGGGCTTGCACCAGTGAAGTAACTTGGTCGCTGCTCGCCCCCCACATCTACGCGCCCCTGCCAAGAGGAGCAGGATGGAAAATCCACCTTCTGCAATATTAAGGTGAGGCGAGGGCACAAGGGGGAGGAAGGAGTTGAGGCCAAGAGAGGTGGGAAAACATAAAGACAATCTGGTATTGAATCCAGCTCTTCTATATTGCAGACCCATCTTTAACCAGAGGCCTTACCAAGGGACCGGGAGAGGGTTCGAGAGTGCAAATCATCCAACCAGGGCTGGGTGGCGTCCCCTTGGATACCAGGTGAGTGTAACAGAAATATCTAGATGTTCATCACCGAGAAGCTCCAAAGTATTAAAAGAACCATAGACTGATAAGGTCTTAAGTGGTCATCATGAGAAAAGGTGTACAAAACAAGAATCACCAGTAAGGAGAGCGTAAGGAAGAGAGAGAGAGGAAGACTAATAGACTCTTGAGATAAAAATAAAGACATAACTGTAAGAACAGGAAACAAACTACAGAAAAAGTTTTTTTCAACTTAGCAAGAGAGAGACAAAAAGACAAAATATAACAAGGTTAAAAGGATTTAGAGTATGTGTTCCTGAGGTTCAGGGATCAGCAGCCTTACCGAGTGAAGGGAAGGCAATCAGGTAATTAGTGAGAGAAGTATAGTACAGGGGGTCATGAGATGGTCAGAGAAGATTTGCTGCAAAGCTAACCTGTAGTGTGTTTACTTGTTGATCTCTGCCTAAAGAGTAGAACCATAAGAATTCCCAAACAGAGTGAAGAACCAGTGTGTATGAGCAGGATCTGACCATTTGTTTTGTTTTCCACTTCCCCTTTCCACCCAGGCTATCCAGTCAGAAGCAAGTATCAAGGCTCCTCTGGTCGCACGGTTAGGGTTGGGTTAGTGGGCTCATCTTCAATTCCTGCAGGACAGAAAGCTGGGACCACACATTCTTACCACATAGATTCCATATATTACAGGGGGTACTAAGTGCCATGTGTCAATCTCTCAACTTTAGTAATTTTATGACCAGAGTCCCCAAATAGCTGCGGGCATACTGACCCCAAAGGAGGCAGTGGCTTTATCACATTAGATAAAGCGCATGAAATGTTACCTCCCTATTATAAAACAGGGTGTAATAGGAGCTGAAAGAATACAAGATCCAATTTTAGAAAAATTGATATTATCCAAGTGACCCTCAAGGATAGCTGCCTGGTGGTATGTCTTCTTGCAATTGACTATAGGACATACCATCTCATGGTCTTCTGTATAAAATTGACAAAGGCCATTATATTATAAGTAAAATATAAAGGAGGATCACTGTCCATTGTGGCTAAAGACAGGGGGGCCTTAACATATGCACATGGCCATCACATGCTCATTCAAGAAGAAAGCATGCCAAATGTGTTCCTCTTACACCTCAGCAATGATGAGATTCTCATGCACATTTTGACCTGGATAGTGGACAGCTTATCAGGTAAAATTGCTGTTCAGAATTGGTTAGATTTTATTAAGTTAAATAAAATAATGTGTCTTCAAGCAACATGGGTAATGACAACTTTACATCATCCAGGCTGTGCTGACTATTGGATTCCATCATTGGTTGATATTAAATGGAATGCCGATAGAGAGGAGGTAGAGCAGAACTGACTTGATGCTGCTAGAATCCTTACTGCCATCATTGGTTGATATTAAATGGAATGCCGATAGAGAGGAGGTAGAACAGAACTGACTTGATGCTGCTAGAATCCTTACTGCCATGAAGTTATTGTATTAATAAATATGTATGCCTAGCCATCTAAAGCATATGTACCCAGAATGCAGTAAGACTTATTAGAGGTGTTATTAATATGGTTATGACTCCCCTACAAAAGAAGGAATCATAATAATAGTGGTGATATGAATACCCTATTTGAAACATTGAAGAGAATGGAAAAAACATGGCGGAAGAAGATCTTGCCTGGAGGATCCCCAAATTGCTTATTGCTCATACTGGTTGATACATTATCCATTTGCGTGTAAAATGGCCCATGCATGTTATTCACAAGGGGTGAAGGCATGTAATGGGCAATTATTAGGAGACATTCCAACAGTCTCCAAAGTTAGAAAAAAGACGTCTTGTAGCCACATACATTACATCTTACTGAATCTAAAGGGTTGGCAGCATGCATTTAATCATCGTCTAGGAAAGTGATCATGGCCCGGTGCACTTAACTCTGAGTTTACCTAATATCAATTCTAGGGATTTGACCATGTCTCATTTTATGAATACAAAGAACTAGTAATATTCTGAAAAGGAATCAGTGTCCTTGCCTAGATATAGTCCATCTATGAATCTATGAGGCTTTATTTGCTCTTTCAATTGAGGTATATCATCTTTATGATGTACTAAAGGTGTATGAAGCAATAGTAGCTATTTGAGCTCCTTGTTAGCAAAGAATCTATAATTAAATCAACCTGGTCTAATCAGTCTTGGTCTGATGGAGAATGTTGTTACGAGAAAGCTAATTAATTTTTTGGCTTTAAAGTTTTGTAAGAATGATAAAGGTGAGGTTTCAAAGTTAAGGACAGCATATAAAGATGTTCTTGATTGAAAAAATATGTCTGCAAACCAGAAGAAGTATAACAATGTGATGGGAGATTTTATTGACAATGGACATATGACCTTCTGGAGAATTATAGCTGAGTATTCACTTGTAGGTGGAAATGTTTTGGCCAGCCGCGACATGGCAATTAGTGAACATGCTTGTGTTGAACATTTTAAGAATATGTATAAAGGCAAAATGCTGCTATTCCCCAATACGGTAAGGCTAAAATGAAAAGTACCAAAAATGGGTAAAAAGTCACTGCTGCCACCAGCTTGTCCATTTAGCACACCTAGAGTAACCAAAAATCCACTGAGTTTTAGTCTAGGGCAAACATAAAAAGTGTACTCCATTGTACTGCATTGTAAGATGCATTGTAAAATGATAAAAGTTACTAAAGTGCCCTTTGAAGGTGGCATTACATTGGTTTGAAATGAAACCTCTACCATTTGCAGCAAACACGTTTATTTGGTGATTCATTTCACTTTTGGACTGTATGTTCCTTAGATTTCACTGCACTCTGCCATCAGTACATTTTGCAGCAGGTGTGGGATGTCTTTCTCAAAATAAAAATGTTAAATCAGACTGGGCAAGTAACTGACGTGTACACCCTTCCCATTCTGGAATTTCATATAGCAAACGCCAGAAACTGAATTTGCAACCAGAGCTTGGCACTCAGCCAATCAGGTGCCTGGAAATGTGGGAAAGAACACACAGTGAACTGCCCATGTTTCTCCAGCTATCTGAGGTCTTTGCCCATCTGAACAACCAGCCCCCGCCCACCCTACTCTGCCCACAACACACCCTCCCATCCAAATCATCCACTAAACCAGCTCATAATACTGCACCCCACTTACTGTCTTGCGCTCTCCTCACCACCGCTCCTTGCCAGGCCGCCGTAGACATTTACTATGGCAGCAGCCATCTTGTTATTTTTCACCAGAGATTGGGTTAATGCAATGTCGCCAGATTTTGTCTCCATTAAAAAAAACTCTTTACACACCACACGAGCCCTGTGGTGCGAATAGCAATTGCCCCCTGCTTAGGGCGGGGGTGAGCCTTTACTGAGGCCCTTGGTTCACTTGGGCATGCTGAAGCTCGGACTTGCATTACCGGCCCTGTGTGTCCCCCTAAGCGGGGTGGTTGCTACAATATGGCTAATTGCTGGAACGATAGGTGTGATTATTATCCAACACATTGCTACTCATTATATAGATTTACAAAAGATAAAAGGTTAATGTTAAATCATCTTCCCCTTTTCTTATTGGGTCATTTGCTTATCATTCTAAGATTGTTCTCTAAATTGAGGCCGTATTTACAGTTTTCTGCATCCTGCTCGTGCTCCCCATCTTCATCCTCATCCAGGTCGATGGTTATGATGAGTGGAGGATGAATCGGTCTTGAAATACTCTCTGCATTTTTCAGAAGGATTTCAGTAATGGTAAGATGCACAATCCCTTCCTGTGGTTCTGTTTTGGACACATTGTCTAAGGGAAAGAACAGAAATGATCTAATCACCGTTAAATGACACACCATTATTTTTTAATGATAACATGGTCTTCGAATTTATGTTTTAGTAGTGCAAATAATCTTGACCATTGTAAATAAGGGGTGGGAAGCAACATCTGGAACCACCACTGTGCGAGTAATGGCTTGCAGTTCGGTTTAAATAGAGTACATAAAACGCATGTACTGTTGCAAGGTCTTCACAATGAAATATCCGGGTCTTCTCAGTCATATTCATGGGGATGTGTAGGTCGTCGGTTTTCCAATAAATAGGTTTTGATTCTTATTTGCTTTAAGGCCTTGGTGAACTTCCCTCTCAGTGGTACGTGGATGAATTAGAGTTTGGGGTGACATGTGAAAAAGACTCAGACTACCCACAATTCCTCGGATTACAATGTTCTTAGCCCTACAAAGACTTTCAAATCTCAGTGGATGTTTGGGATTTGGGCAGAGATTGGACTGCATATCATTACACATGTCTTTGACACAGGAGAGGGTGATGCAGGGAGAGAGGTGGCTGGGATGGAGTGAGTGACAAGTGAGTGATCCGCAGCAAGAGAGAAAAGGAGAGGGCTGCACAAATGTTGTTGACTTATCTTAATGAGGCTACACATCACAATGACCATTTCGCACATTGTCAACAAACGTGCAGAAAAGATGTATGTGTAAACTGTAGGCGACACATTTTAATTTGGGTGTGGCCACTCAGTCTTTCCAAGTTCAGTAAACCATGCACAATTGTTTGGGGTAATAAGGTCAAATACGTCATTATCAGTGGTACTGGTAAACATAGTTGATTTGCTGTGCGTTCTTATTTTAAAAAACGTTCTTATTTTGTGTTGGGATCATATGGAATAATTATCATATATGGCACATGAGAAGTAGCGAGTGGGGTAACTTATCCCTATTTGGCTAACACTGTTATTTCTAATCACCACATAAAGTAAATATCCAATGTAATTTTAAGTCATAATTATGTGGTATTTAAAAATAGCACATATTTGTTTACATTCCTATCATACTACTAATGAGGCCTATTGAAGATGGCAGTATTTTATGTCTGCATCAACCCGGGACATACTTGAGCTATGGACTGAGCAAAACAGCTGGCTGAATTCACCAATGATGCAGCAACTGGAACCATGTTTTGGAGAAGGTACGGTATGAGTTCAGATTGGTAGGCATGCATATGTTGACCCTAAAGCTATGGGGTTATGATGCTCTGTCCAAAGCACAGGTACGCCTAGTTCCCGGCTCTACGTCGACAAAATGAAAGAATACATCCCATGAGAACTGTAACGTGAATCACTAGTCGCTGTTTGCTGGATCATGCTTTATTACAGGTTATAGAAAGATCCACTAGAAGCAATGGCCTGTGTCACGTGGGTAGGGTGTGCAGACATGTACCCAAAGATTGTAGAAAGCAACAGCAGCAAGGCCAGGGGTGGGTGGTAATCATGAATACAGGTGGCAGGGGTCAGTGGCTACTAGAGGGACTGGACAGCACAGGGAAAGGGGTAGGGATCGAGGGGGTAGTTCCCTTTACCCACACAGTAATGTAAATTAAAATGTGATAAGTAGCACTGTGGATCTCTATTGTGAACTGGAGGGACACTGGAAGTTTGACTACCCAAATCAGCCTCAGCTCCAGGCGGGGAAGCAGTTGTTCCCTCAGCCCCTCCTTTTGCAAATGTGAGCCATGTGAATGCAAAAGCTATGCACAAAACAATGAACCGACAAATGATTAGGCATGCCTAATGGAAAATAAAGTCTGCATGCAAATATTAATATTAGTTGATCAGGATGGACTTTTTGTGTACTAGAAAATGTATTAAATACATGTACCATGTTTGGTAGATGAAGGGGCACATCGTTCAGCAATAAAGCGTAAACCTTCATGGGTGCACCATCGTCCTCAGAAACCATGCAGTCTGAGGGCATTTCCAGTAGCCCAGTGATTAATTTCCTCAGCGAGTCCCTAACAGTATCAATTGGCCTGATTTCGGATAGACATGAATTTCTTTTGAGTCCATTGTCACCAGTAAACTTGTATGGATGTGACATGTTGTGTAAGTTGTGATGTACTTCATAATGTACCTCATGAACATGTAATAAAGGTGCTGATTCAGCACCAGGCAGAGGGGCGCATCTATCAATTGCGAGAAAATGGGTGCGGGTGGGGACACCCCCAGGGGAGGGACAAGGGATCACTGGAAGCTGTACCCAGCCCCCGGGACCAAGCATGAAGGGGGATCAGAAGGGGCCACTCTGTATACATAACATGGACAGAAAGCATCCTGTTGCATGAGTGCAAGGAAGGTAAAGACACAGGTAAGTGCACTCCCTGGGGATGCTGCAGACGGGCCTCTCACAGCAGGCCAGTTAGAACATACTGCAAACGTGCAGCAGCTGTGGAGTGGGGGAAGTTGAATTCTGGCTACTTGTCTCCAGCAGACCGTCGTCGGTAGGAGCAGCACCTGACGATACAATCAAGGTTGATGAGCCAGTCCCATGGTTACTCCTTGCAGCTGGGGAAATTGACCTTATCTGGGGGGTAAGGCACTCTTATAACACGAAAAGATTTCAAATCACCCCTTGGTGAGTGGGTATGGGAACAAGGATGTGGAATGAAGGGGCTCTCCAAGAACAGCCAATCAAACGGCATGTTTTGGTGTCCCTGAAAATCAACATGTACACATTGTGTCCACATCGATATTTGCAAGATTTCTCATTGGGCAGGTGCCGTGTGAATGTCTCTCTTCCCATTAGTTCAGGATTTCTTGTGTTCCTTCTTTAGTGGTGCTGACCAATGGCAGGCGAATAAAGATCCGGAGGTTAGCACAATTATGTTATTATTAATTGTGAATAGTTTGCGGGGTGGAGCGGGAGGCAATGTGGCGCCACACTGGGCGATAATGAACAGGAAGAGGGCAGGTCTGTTTTGCTCCAATCATGTATAACTAATGTTTGTCTAGCCATAGGGGCACAACGTATTTTAACCAGTCAGCTTTGTGAGAACAGGGAAGACGTGAAATCTGAAATGCAACTGTTTCTATTTATATACACATTGCCATAGCTGTATAAAAGTATTGTTCGCTGTGAGCCAGTTTGTCAACTCTTATCAACCAGTTCTGTTCCACTGTGCTGTTTTATTTGTGCTTGCCCAGCTGTAATAAACAGCGTTACCTCTTGCCTGGTGTATCCTCCTTCTTGGACTTCTACTGGTAACTCATTCATTATGAGCCCCTACAGGACCCTTCATACATTTTTGGAGGCCCCAGCGAAATCCTCAGTTCCCTCGGTCAATGAGGGTATTCGGGCTGCCCTCCGATGGGCGCGGGTCCGGCGACAGCAGACCAGTTCCATGCACGACACAGAGAAACCCCTGCAAACACCACGTTCACAAAGGTTTGCCTGCTCCTGAGCACTGCCAGCACTTAGGGGGAGGAGTGAGCCCGCATGGGATGCTCAGTGCCAAGAGGACTCGAGGATCTCTAGGACACGTGAGTGTATCCATGCAAGAATGTGCTGTATTGTGGTTGCATGCCCACGGAACAGGCAGAGACTGTATTCTATGGCATTAAGGATGCATCCTCAAGGTGGGAGGACAGTCGGCCGTAATAATAGATTTAAGTACACGTCGTCCATGGGGAGTGGATGTTGGTGTGTGGGTACACCTGTGTTAGAGCAGGAGAGCTGCGTAGTGAGAGGCGAACTACGTTAGACGGGAGTTGCACATAGTGCCAGCAATTGTACAGTTGCGTCATTTAGAGAAGACAGGTGTTATTTTATCATACAGTTGCTGAAGCAGTGTTATGAAGAAACAGAGGAGGGCGCATGTGTTAGTAAGTGCTGTTCGTGTTGCTTTTGTAGTATTGACCAAGGTGGAAGGGTCACTGCCAACAGGTACCTGTATAATAGCGTGATTGGCTTTCTAGAGGTGGGCGTGAGCAAGAGGAGGAGAGGTAGCTTGGCGCCTACCTACACTAACATAGGGAGAAGTGAGCCTGTTATGACCTGCAGCATAGTATACTAACCCACAGCAGGAGTGCCCAGAGGGGGGATGGGGGATGACAGGGAAAGAGAAGGACAGAGACACCCAACGGGATTATGCACACAAAAAGGGAGAGAGGAAATACTTAGCTGACATTGAGAAGAGCGCACAACAACAGGTGAATACATCATTTAATGAAGCAGAGAGGGTGATTGAACAGGCAGTATGGAGGAAGGATAGACAGAGAGGGGACAAGGGGGAAGGAAAGCAATGGTTGTCTGGAAGGATAAAATTCAGATTGGATAATGAGGAACAAGAAGAGGATGAGGTAAAAGGAGGAGACGAGGATAGTATAGGATCAGGTGGAGAAGATTTTAGTGATGGAGAAGGCAAAGAGTGGACCCCTGACAGGGAGAGGAGTAAGGGAGGAGAGCAAAGGAGACGAGGGAAGCGTGAGGAGCTCAGAAGGGACTGATTGACCTCCCTTCATAGCAGGAAGGAGAAGGTAAAAATAGGATTGGCACAGGCGACAAAGAGGGGAGGAAAGACAGGGCCCAGGGCGACGCAGATGCTGTTGTTAAAGAAGGGGAGAGGGGAAGCACACTACGTACTGTGGCAGACCTGCACTTCCCCTCGCTTCCACTCTTTCTCTCTCCTTCTCCACTTGCATGGAATTTTCTTCCCGCAGACATCCGAGAAACAGTCCACACCGCTTTGTTCAAAACTGAACTAAAAGCCTACCTCGTTGACTCTGAGTTACGCTCTTACCCTACCTCTTATCTACCTTCTACCTAACATTTTTCCCTCAATTCTAACATGCCTCTGTCCCTCCATTTTCTGACTCCACTCTAGCACTTCTTCCATCATGGTCACATTCCTAACATAGCTGGTTGTACCACCTACCTGCACATAAAAATGCCTAATGTTGGCTGTCCTTAGTCTATGTATGCCCACCGATGTATTGTCCCCTGTGACCTTTCCATTTGCTCACCTCCACAAGCTGGTCAGAATGTCACTCTAACTTACCCCATAATAAGACATGTGCTGCTTCCCATCAAATCTGATTCTTATCTATTCTATGTTCTTCTGTGATCAAAAGAGCATTGTTCCTCCTTGTATGTAAATAACTAAAATAAAAAAAGATGCAGTATGATCAGCCACAGCCCGGGGGCGTGGCTTGGCGCCGATGGCGAGCGGTAGCTGATCCGCCGAGCTCCGGCCGAGACGCCGTTTCCTGATCCTTTTTCTCCGGCTCGCGTGCGACCCCGACTTCTGAAAAGGAACGACCGGTTGGGCGAAGCAGCCCTGCACCTGAATAGTTGTTGGGCCCACCAAATTGGACCCCCCTGAGACTCCGGTGGCCCTGAATCGGTTCTCCCCCCCTCCCGTTCTTACTGGATCCAAGATGGCGCCCCGCACAGCATAGCGGTGCCTGCGAGGGGTACCCCCTCCCCCAACGGATTCCAGGGCCCGGCGGGGAGAGGCAGCAGCAAAAGAGAGGCTCCGCTCTTCTAGAGACCACCTCTACGGACCACACCATCACACACGGGGGCAGACCACAGCTCACGGCCCGATATTTGGCCAGGTGAAGGGCCCCACCAGTGATCTCACAAGTGAACTAACTTTTGAGGCCTAAAACACCCGCAACCATCGCCCCAAGATGGCCGCCAAGAACAAGACCAGAGCCGCCACCATGGACTCCTTTGTTTCCACCAGGGCGAAGACCCCCACTCAATCCAAGGCCAGCTCCTCTGAAGTTGCCCAGTCGAGCGAAGAGGTGGCGGCCGATAACCACTCTCAGATACTTGATGCTATAGCCTCGCTAAAGACGCATATAGACTCCAAGATCGACGAATTCAAAGTCGATATTCAACTGATCCGCCAAGACGCTCGCAACTTAACGGAGAGGGTCGCGACCGTTGAACAGTCGGCAGAGGAAGCCTCCACGGCCATCACAGCCATAAAGTCCGAAGTTGTCCTCCTGAAGAGGAAAGTCACCTTTTTGGAGGAAAAGGCGGAGGAGGCCGAAGGTCGGGCCAGACGGAGCAACATCAGGATCCTGGGGGTCCCGGAGGGGAACGAGGGAGTAAATACCACATCCTTCGTCGAAACCCTTCTGCTACAAGAAATAGGGGCCGGCAAATTGACCCAGGGATTCTCTGTCGAAAGGGCCCACAGATCCCTTCAGAGGCGCCCTCCCCCCGGATCGCACCCCAGACCCATAATCGCTAAGATACTGAACTTTCAGGACAGAGAAACTATCTTACGGCGATCCAGGGAGGGGGGCCCCATCGAGCGAGGAGACTCCAAAATCTCCATTTATCCGGACTACACGCAGAAGGTACAAAGAGAGCGGAACTCATTTGTCCCGATAAAAGCCCGGCTCCGACAACTGAACCTAAAATATAGACTACTTTATCCATCGCGCCTAAGGGTTGTCTACAAGGAGAGAGTGGTATTTCTCGAGAACCCAGATGCGGCCAACATGTGGCTTGAGGATAATAACCTGGCGGATGGCAAGGACAACTCACAGACTGAGACCTAACCCCCCAGCGACCCCCATGTAAGAAACATCGCACGTGAGACCGGAATACAGAAGATAATCCAACTACAGTTTTTTCACTTGGAAACGGCCTCGTTCGGCTCTGCCGCCAGGCCCTTGCCCCACCCCCAGCGTAGTATTTACCCGGTCTGGGCACCTGCCTGACCCAGCTCGCGCCCGACTCCCGGATGGGCTCCGACGGCTCGAGAGCGCCTGAGCACCGCGACAATGTTGTAGTTGCTGGGCGCACCAGTTTAAGTTTTGTTGTTAGTTTTATTAGTTGTACAGTCTTCATGCCTCTTTTGCCAACGCAGACCGAGATGGGTCTGGGACATGACACCGATGAACGAAATGCAGTGGTATCCCCCCTGCAGCCCACCCGAACAAGACTAAAGTGGAGTCGGACCCCAGAGTCCCACACCAAATCTGAAACTCGAACCGGATGGCGGCACAGCTTACTGTAATGACCTGGAATGTGCGGGGCATGGGCTCATACCTCAGGCGCAATCGTATACAGTCCTACCTCAGGAGGAAGAAAATCTCCATTGCACTCCTTCAAGAGACTCACCTCACGACGGAGGCCATGTCTAAAATTGCAGACCGATGGGCTGGGACTGTTAGAGGGTCCCCCTACTCTAAATACGCCAGAGGGGTGCTAATATGGATAAGCCCGGACGTCCCCTTCCAGATGGAGGGAAGTGAACAAGATAAAGAAGGGAGATTCACAGCGATTTGGGGCACATTGGAACAAACCCCAGTCTGCTTCATCAACTCTTACTTCCCTCATCACGGGATATCGGCGTACCTCGCCACATTGATAACGAAGCTGACTCGGTACCGGGACCGCACCTTCATATGGGGAGGGGACTTCAACTGTGTTGCTGACACGAGTGCAGACAGATCGCTGCCCCCCCCACGCCCGAGCAGCCTCACATCCGGTGCCTTGAGGGAAACTCTGGAGCAACTCAACTTAGTGGACATCTGGAGGGAACACCATCCGACCGACAGGTCCTACTCCCACTACTCAGCTCCACACGGAGTTCACACAAGAATTGACTATCTGTTCATCAATAAGGAACTTACCCCACACATAGCAACCACAGAATACCTGGGGCGGACGATCTCCGACCACTCCCCACTGACCATGTTATGGCAAATGAGAGGCCCCAGACCCCCGATCCCCATGTGGAGGATGCCGACCGCGGCACTTGCGGACCTCGAGTTCAGGGAAACCCTTGCCGAAAAATTGGAAGAATACTTGGAGAACAACATCGGTTCGGTCCCCTCCTGGGGCACATTATGGGAAGCAATGAAGGTGGTGACCAGAGGCGAAATCATATCGAGAGCCGGCGGAACTCGCAGGCAGTTGCGGAGAACCCTGGAAGCACAGGAAGCTGAGATCTCCCGACTGGAGTCCACATGCGACAACTCTATGGAGACAGAGACCAAGCTGAAGGAAGCCCGCACAGAATGTCAGCAGGCATGGGAAAGACTGGAAAAATTTGATTTCGCCACGCACACCGCCAGATCTCATAAAGAATCGGACAAACCGGGAAGACTACTAGCATGGCTCTGCAAACGGGAACACCCCAAACATCTCCCAGTGGAGATACGGGACGCTAATGGGTCATCCCACTCGACTCAGCTAGGGATCAATGAAGCCTTCGCTAAATTCTACACAGAACTGTATACCCACAAGACCCAGATTCCTGCTGCAGACATCATAGACACACTCGAGGAGATAGAACTTCCCCACATTTCGCCCGAGCAGAGAGAGGAGCTGGAAACCGAGATCACTCTTGAGGACGTTCAAGGGGCAATCAGGTCCCTCTCCAACAACAAAGCCCCTGGCAGTGACGGCCTCCCACCTGAGTTCTATAAAGCGTATGAGTCCATCCTTGCCCCAGTTCTCCACGAGGTCTACCAGGAGGCACACACGGATGGGATTCTCCCCAACACCATGAAGGAAACCATAATAGTCCCCATGCTCAAGCCACACAAATCGCCCACCGACTGTGAGTCCTATCGCCCTCTGGCTATGCTAAACTACGATGCCAAGATCCTCACATCCATATTGGCCCGCAAGCTAGCCAGGGTGGTGGGTTCCATCGTTCACGAAGATCAGAACGGATTCGTTCCTGGGCGCAACACCACTGCTAACCTCCGGAGGTTGCAGCATGTAATGGCCGAAACATATGACAGGGACGAGGACCTGGCGGTGTTGTCGCTCGACGCCATCAAGGCCTTCGACTCCATATACTGGGAGTGGATCAGGGAGGTCCTGAGAAGATTTGGCTTTGGAGGGGGCTTCATCAGGTGGGTTGAGGTCCTCTACAATTCCCCGACGGCGAGAGTAAGAACGGGAAGAGTGGTTTCAGCGGCTTGGGATATACAAAGGGGAACAAGGCAGGGCTGCCCGTTATCACCCATGCTGTACATACTGGGCCTGGAACCGATTGCATTATACTTCAGGCAGCAGCTTTTCGATGCTGGCATTAAGGTGGGCAATGCACACCACATAATATCCTTGTATGCAGACGACGTCCTTCTTTACCTAAGCTCCCCCGAAGTTAACGCACCAACCGCGTTGGAGATACTGGACAACTATGCGAAGTACTCAGGGATCCGCTTTAGTAGGAATAAGTCCTCTGCCTTCCCCTTGGCGGGCTTACGCAACATTCCGGAAAACAATCTCCCAGAGATAGGAATAAGCTGGCAACTGGTCCAGTTCCGTTATTTGGGGATCAACATAAGCCACACCCCGCTACTCATGCATGAACACAACACCGAGGCCGCCATCACGAGTCTCCGAAGTTCTATAAAGTTTTGGTCCAAGCTCCCATTGGCCATGGTGGGCAGGGCAGCGATTGTCAAGATGATCGTACTCCCCCGATTCCTGTATTTCTTCGTAAACATTTGCCATTACATTAGACCGTCCTTCTTCAAGAAGCTGGAGGCCATCATCAGGGACTTCCTTTGGGGCCCACACAGGCATAAACTGTCGCTGTCCGTCCTCTCTCTCCCACACAAAGAAGGCGGAATAAAGTTACCGGATCTCCAGTTGTACTACCTGGCTGCCCAGCTGAGTCACATAACGAGATGGCTCTCGGATGAGCCTTCAGCAGAGACCGAACTGCTGAGGCAACCCTTGGACAATGTGATCCCCAAGGAGATCCTATGGCACCCTACATGGCAACCCCCGGTCCCCTCCATGGTGATTGACCTGGGAAGAAAGATATGGGCCAGGTCCTGCTGCATCAGGCGAATACGACACCCATACTCTCCGGACAATCCCATCCTAGCAGACACCTGTCGAACGGCTGCAGACATCTCTACGGCAAGGAGGTGGGAAGAGGCCGGCATTTACACATGGAGCGACATGTATGAGGAGGGAGAATTCAGGGATTTCGAATCTCTTAAGGCTGCCGATGGAATTCCCCCGGGCCAGTTCCTCTGGTACCATCGCCTCAAACAAACTGCTAAGAAACAATGGACCGGATGGCCGGAGGAGCCCTCCCCTGACCCTCTGCTACAAGAGATGCATGACCTCTCGGACGGCTGGAGACCTGTCTCCAGGCTTTACAGCAGACTATGTGATAAAACCAACCCTAAATGCGAAGATCTGAGGACAAAATGGGAGGCGGACCTTGAGACCCCGATTTCAGATAAAGAATGGGAAAGAGCGCTGATATTTCCCAAAAAAGTATCCAGGAACACCAGGTTTGGCCAGATCCAATTGAACGTTCTCTACAGGACATACATGACCCCACATAGGGTTGCCTCCTTCAATAAGACATCCTCCCCTGCATGCCCCTGGTGCGGGAATGATAAAGCAGATGTGATTCACATGTTCTGGACCTGCACCAAGGCGATGGCACTGTGGTCCAAGGCCAAACAGACCTGCATGGACGCCGGAATGACAAGATACGAATGGACTCCTGGCGAGTGCCTCCTGGGGACCTACCCCAGACCTAGCAAATCCAAGCACGCTGTTAAATTAATGGACATCTCATGTATCCTGGCTAAAAGAACAATAGCGATGGCCTGGAAGACGCCGTCGGGCCCCAGGCAAGAGAGATGGCTCAAAGAACTCGAGAGATGGACAACAGCTGAAACCAGGGCCTGGCAGGAAGGAATCACGAACAGTGGCGAAACCGAAGGTGGCACTTTGGAATCATGGAAGGCCCTCCTCAGAGACATACGCTTCAGCGCTGACTACAAACCCCCCTGAAGTCCCACACCACTGCATTGACACTGCTCGGATGCCGGCATTGGTGGAACCACCCCTGTGTTTGACCCCTCTTGCTTCCTGAAACTTTGGGTCATTGCCCCTAACCCACCCGTCCACTGTAAGTTTGCTACAACATGAAGACTGTTGTTGATTTGTTCGTTCCCCCCCCCTTGTTTCCCCCTCACCGTCTCCTCCCCAGTTCAAACCAATGTTGATTTCTTGTTGTATTGCACGTTTTCTTTTTCTTTTTTCTATCAAAACCAATAAAATACGTTTTAAAAAAAAAAATGATCAGCCACAGCCCACTGAACATCTTGATGGGTGAATGCCATTCTTGTATGGCATTGATGGAGAATGTCTGGATCATTTTCAGTAAGACCCACCAGCAGTTTGAGTAATCTGTGGTGAGGTACAATATTTAGTGTATAAATGGTCCTCATTCCCCATTGAATGCATTTGCATCCTAATCCAATCCTTTTCTGATTTACTTCTGGAATCCCCTTATCTGTGTGTTTATTTCAGATTCCAAAGCAATGGTCAAGTCTGAACATGTATTTGTATGGGGAGGATAGCTCAGCAGCCATGTGCTCGCCTTGGAAGCAAGACGATACTGAGCAACACAGGTTTGATCCCTGGGTCCGAACTTAGAAACCTCTGGGTATTAAGCGCGTTATAAATAACCTATCACATCATACCATATCATGGGTGCTCAAGTAAACATTTGTTGCTATTTATAATTTCATTATGGATTATTCCCCTATTAGACCCATGTTATCACATTGTTTGACAGCGAACAATGGGTGTTTTCATCAAGGATTCCGGCATGAGTGGGACATATGTGCAAGATGCTGGTGAGCGTGGGCAGGTGTGAAAAAGCATGGTGTTGGGATCTCGCGAGACCTGCTGCCGGCAGTCTCATGAGACTTCCGCGGCAACCCACGAGAGCTGGAAAAGCGCACTGGAAGTGATTTTACGGCATGAATGACACAGAGCAAGTCGCGCACCCGCGCTCCTCTTATGGGAGCAATTAAGAGACTTTAGAGAACTTCATTGTTTGCACTACCCTGCACCATATACTTTATGCAGTTCCTAGACTTATGAAGCAACAGTTATATTGCGTTTCTACTGCTAATGTTAATGCAGCATTAAAGTTGCTAAATCCGGCTGGCTTATCCCCTCCTTATTTACCACATATTTGACGGCGAGAATCAGGACTTGAACCCGCACAGCATCATGCAAGGAGCAACACTGCCCCCGCCTTTTCTACAGACTCCAGGTGGGCCTACAATTCCATGGACACAATGGCATCCCCTGTTCACTACTTACCTGGAAGCACAAGGAGGTGCAGGGTACACAGCAGCAAGGTGCAGAGCAATGTTATTAAATGCACTTGGGGTGGAAGGCCAAAGAGTGTTTGGAGGCCTTACGCCCGAAGTAGGGGCCGATGAAAGTAATGACGTATATGAAGAGGGTGTCAGGAGAATAATTAAGCGCTTTTCCAGCAAATAAAATACAGTGCTGCAAAGGATACGATTCTACAATCGCAAACAAGAAGCGTCTGAACCTGTGGACGACTACGTGACCAAGCTGCGCGAACTAGCTGCACAAAGCAACTTTCGAAGCAATGCAGAAGGATTGATCTGTGACATGCTGACAGTCCACACCAATAGCAGAAAAGTGCAGGACATATTTATTTTGGAGAAGGAACTCCAACTGGAAAAGGCCATTGAGATTGCAGGAACGGTGGAAGAAACGACAGGGCGACAGAAAGAATGCACAGGGACCTACAGCCCAGTGGTAGTCCAAGCGATCACCTTTAGGAATAAGGAGAAACAAGTGACTGACGCAAGAGAAGGGAAGTGGGGAAAGAAAGAACCACTGAAGTGTCACAGGTGCACCAGCACCAAACACTTGGCATTTGACAGGGAATGTCCAGCAAGAGACAAGGAATGGTCAGTGTGCAGAAAAATGTGACATTTTTCATTGGTTACCAGGTGGCATAATAGAAATGTTACAAACATTAATGTGGAAAACCCCGCAGAGGGAGTCTCTTCATCTGAAGAAGAACGGAGACCCACAGTGTTGATGGTGAACAGCCCACAAGCCAGGAGGGTAAAGCCCCACTGTGCAATCAAAGTGAATGGCATGGAGCATGGAGGCGAGAGTCATGGCAGATTCAGGCTCTGATTTGACCATACTGCCCCTACGCACATACAAATAGATGATGGGCACCGAAACAGTTCAAGTTCTCAGCACACGGCACAAGCCGACGGTATTTGGAGGTGAGTCAGTTGACATATTAGGATGCATCAAAGGGAAGGTCCAGCAGCCCTAGGATGGGTTGGCCCCGCCAAGTTCAAGATAAAAATGGATCCCAGCACGGAAGATCATGTGTTAACAGTCTATACAACAGGAGTGCCGGTTGTTAAAGAGGACTTCCCCAAGCTATTTTCGGAATGGCCAGGAAAAATCAAGAACTTTGTACACAAGATAATACTTAAAGCAAATGCAATCCCTGTAAAGTATAAAGCAAGGCTGTTGCCAGCGACAGCCAGAGACATACTCAGAACCAAGCTCAACAAAATGGTGAAGGAGGGCACCCTCGAGGAGGTAGAAACCTCAGAGTGGTTGAGCCTCATCGTCCTTATCAAAAAACAAAACTCGCAAGACTTGAGGGTGTGCATTGACCTTTGCAGCCTTAACTTGGAGGCCATTTCAGATAGCTACCCCCTCCCCAGCATAAATGGACTCATCCTCATGATGAAGGAAGCCAAAGTGTTCTCCAAACTGGATATGAGAGATGCATATCATCAAATTCACCTGCACAAGAATCCAAGCCACTCACAGCGTTCATCACCCCGTTTGGCACTTACCAGTTCACTAAGAGTGATGCCTTTTGGTTTGTCGTCCGCAGTTCAGCATTTCAGCACATGATGGACTTATTACTACATGACATAGGAAATGTGTCCTACTTCCAGGATGATACACTGGTCTATGCCGTGGACGAACACACACATGAGGTCACTCTCAAGAGAGTTCTCACCAAATTACAGGATGCCGAAGTCAGATTGAGATACGAAATGTGTGTCCTAAGGGCACTGGAGGTTAAATATTTAGGGTACAAGAGTTCTTCCCGGGGTATAAGCCCCAAACAATACCTGGTGCAAGCCATTGTCAATGCTCCGGAGCCAACCAACAAGGAAGAAGTGAGGTTGTTTCTGGGACTCGCAGAATATTATGCAAAATTCATCCCCAATTTCTCAGAAATCACAACGCTGCTGAGAAACCTACTGAAAAAAGGCGCAGAGTTCACATGGCTGGAGGCCGTAGAGAATATAAACGGATGGATAGTGGAAGCACTGTGCCTACAGCTGTTCAAATCCAGCATGGGATAGTCACCACCACGGATGCCAGTGCGTGCGGGCTGGGCGCCGTGCTCACCCTGAAGAAAGGGGACACTGAACACATTGTGGCATTCACCTCTAAAGCCCTGTCCACGCTGAGAAGAATTACTCCACAGTGGAGAAATAGATGGTAGCCTGTGCATGGGCTGTTGAACATTTCATGACTCATCTATGCGGCACAAAGTTCAAACTGGTCACCGACCATAAGCCCCTCATTCATATGCTCAGTCCAGGCGGGACAAAATCATCCACACCCCGGTTGGCACGCATCACGGCCAAACTGCAGGAATACACATTTGTAGTTACCCACATAGCCGGATGGAAGAAAGGCTAGACGGACAAGGTTACCTGGGGACAAAGAGAAGGACACCATCTTTCTGCAAGACAAATGCATTGTAGTGTCAATCCAAGACCTCAGGGGTCCCGAATTCGTAGAATTAAGTGAAGGACATTGGAATGAGGAAGACAGTAAAGACCCCACTATGGTGAGACTTAGAGAGTGGGTTAGGAACGGATGGCCCGAAGAAAGGGTCATACCAGAAGGCATGAGGCCGTATTCAAAAGTGGCGGAAGAAATTTCAGAGGTGGAACGAATGATCATTAAAGGAGACCAAGTGATACCACCAGTGGGAATGAGAAAAGTCATTCTGTGCAGGACCCACTCAGGGCATATAGGAAACACCATGACGCAGCGAAGCATGAGAGAGGCATACTGGTGGCCTGCCATGGAAAGGGAAATATGCTCCATGATTGAGAGATGCCATGAGTGTCTCAATAGTAACAAACGCTCGAAGACCAAACAAGCCTTGATGATTCCCACTGAGATCCCAGAAGCAGCGTGGTAAAAGGTGGGATTGGATTTCATAGGACCATTGGAGGCAATGGCTCCCGAGCATCGGTATGGTAAAGTACTGGTGGACTACCTGTCGAAATGGGTAGAAGCAAAATTCATCCCCAACATTACCACGGCCACTGTCATAGAGGTCCTCACATCTATTTTTCAGAGGGAAGGTCGCCCCAAAGATTTAGTCATGGACAATGGAGTACAGCTTGTTTCAAGGGAAATTGAGTCATTCCTGCACAAACATAACATAAAACAGAGGAAGGCCGCACTGTACCATGCCCAAGCGAATGGACTAGTGGAAAGGGCGAACAGGCTCATCAAAGGAGCCATCCAGTTAGCAACCGCTTCAGGTATGCATCCCCTCAAAACAGTCAAGGAGGCTGTTGCGGGTCACAGATTAACTCCCAATGGCATCACCCAAATTTTGCAGTTTCGAAGGCTGAGGGGGAGAAGAGCAGCATCCACACTGGTACCACCATGGTTAACGAGAGTAAGAGAAGATGATGAAGTAGATATGGCTTAAGTAGTGTGTAGGCTGGAAAACGGCAAAGCATGCATGAAGAGATGGAGCGACCAGAGAAGAACGACCCAAGATCGGGAAGTCAAGCAAGCCGATTGGATCAAAATACAACTACCGAGCAAAGACCAATTGACAGGTTCAAAGTTCAGTCAACCAATAAAAGTCCTTCACAGAGGGACTAATCACGTTTGCACAGAGGATGGCCGCACCTGGAAGATGGAGCGGGTAGCAATGTTTGGGAAGCATCGTGAAGCGGAAAGAACCCAAGAGGAACTCTCCCCTTGTAAAAGCCCCAACAGAGATGCTACTAGAGAGCGAGAATTAGAAGTCACCACGAGAAAAATGACAGAGGGAGAGACAGAAAGAGAGGCATCAGAAACGGTAGGAAGGAAGATCGCCCGAGAAGGGAGCACAGAAGACCAGAGAAGTATAATGACTTTGTAATCCAATACATTTTGTGTTGGGATCTCGTGCGACATGCTGCAGGCAGTCTCACAAGCTGGAGGCGATTTTTACAGCGCAAATGATACAGAGCAAATCACACTCCTGGCGCTCCTCTTATGGGAGCAATTGAGAGACTTAAGAGGACTTCATTGTTTGCACTACCATGCACGATATGCAGTTCCTGGACTTATAAAGCAACTGTTACATTGTGTTACTACAGAAAATGTTACTGCAGCATTAAAGTTGCTAAGTCCAGCTGGTTTATTCCCTCCTTATTTACTACACATGGGAAGTTCAGATTCAGAATCCATGCCTTCCAATTGGCCTGTACAGTGGAAGATGCTTTTCCCCTCGGGTATCTGCTATGACTGTTTCAGGAAGGTTAAGAAATGAAGATGTCTTTTGAATGGCTTCCGGGTAACAGTGCTGCATATAGTATTACATGTAGTGCTAAAGAAGTGGATATTTCTTCTCCAGGTTTTCCAGTAGGCCAGCACAATGTATTGTAGGCTGTGTGGTGATGAAAACTACTTCGTCTCAGTCCTGGCATCGCGGGAGACCATTACAGTACATTTTGCCAGGTGCAGAATTTCTATCTTGAGCATGCCAAATACCATCTTTTATTGATGATGACTTCTTGGGAGAAATTGCCTTGCCTACCTATTCAACAATTCACCCTGCCTTACTAGGTAGTCTTATTGCCCATTGTTACAGGCCCAAGAAGGCACCGCGCACAGCGAAGCAGGTGGTGAATGAAAGGCAAAACATTGACCTCTGGTGTCCTCCAAGTGGTACCCAAAACCCCTCTGACCAAACTCATGTTCGTTTGGCACTGTGAGGTGAGCCTAGAGAGTGAGGGAGTTGGGTGCATGATAGCAGGCTTATTCAGATGATGCAGGTGGGTGCGGCCCGCCATTGTAATAAGGAATCGCAGACACTTTCCTTTGGCCTTCCAAACTGACACAGACCCTTTCATGCAAGGAGACATCATCAATAAACAATTAAAACTGGTTACGTTTCTGCTGGCATAATGTGACAGCAGAACTCTTAAAGTTTTTCTTTTTTTTTAAATCAATACAAAAGCTTTGGCAGAATGCAGCCCAACATAAAAATGTCGAGGTACAGTGCGTAAAGTTGGGGATAGGTACATCTTGTTCATTGAATATCGGATAGGGCATCTGCAATTCTAATATGGAAGAAGAAAGTGAAGGCAATACTGAGGAGTATGAACCAGTTAAGGAAACCCCCATATTGAAAACTTTAGGAGATATTTGTCAGTGTGTGTGTGTCTCTAACATGTGAGTTGGAATAGATGGGGAGGGAGATTTACTGAAAAGGCTCTAGAAAGGACATGCATAGACAAAGCTCACATCGATTCATAGATTGTGTAATCCAAATATGCCTAAAAAATTAACACAATACTGTGCGCTTGTTTTTCTGAAATAGCGGCGCTTACTACTTTTTCACAGATATTTTCTGAATCATTTGTATACTTACTATCACTGGGTGGCAAAAACAGTCCATTTATACAACGAGGTTTACTGTGATGAAAATAGCAATTGATTTTCACACAACCAACAGGCTGATTCTCCCAGAAACATGGCAGTATTCCACGTGGCTTCTGTGGAATTGAAAAAGAAAAGTGGCTATACATATTCTGAACAAAATGCAATCTGAAAACAGGCACAAATAGTCTATTATAGATAGCTAGTCTTCACAAGCCAGAGGTCGTTTTAAGTATACGTTTTAAACGTCCAGCATTACTTAAACAATAAAACAATTTTGACAGAAGCTAATTTAAGCAGAGGTGATATTGCGCTGCCCTTTCAAACATACTATAATAGGAAATAGTAGGTAGTGAATAATTTTATATTAAGAGCTGCATGGCGCAAAAAGCACACCTATCCTAGGGGATTTACACGTTTTGCCTTTTTGTAAGATATTAAGAAAAACCATAGTGCATTAGGACGCCAGTCGTGTCTATACAGACACCATCTCAAACACTCACTTATCTATCTTTCATTTTCATATTCATTTAAAATATAAATTCATTTAAAATATAAGATTATGTTCTGAAAAAGAATGCTAGTTTGAAGAAAGACAAGTATTTATGCATTTGCCAGCAACGACTTGGGTATAACTGGACCAACCACACAGGTACGTGTCTTCCACGTTTCCCATTTAATACTATAGTTTTTTTATTCCATTCATCATCATATATACATATGTACTAGATACAATCAAAAGCAGTTTATTTCGGAAATAATACCATTTCCATAAAAACATCAATACATTTACAAATCGCATGTGCAAATTGTGCAAACATACATATGTCATATAAAGCAGCAGAATCAAGAAAAACAATTAAAAAAAACAATGACATGCTATAGACACAGATGAAACAAGCTTCAATTAATTATGGATTTCCTTTTACCTAAAGTACCAAATGTTAGGAGGGCCCAGCCCCTAGGTGTCAAGCTGAGAACCTGGTGTCTGCAGAAGCTGCTGAACCCCCGACAATCCACCCAAAATGTGGCACTCTGAGCTGACATAAATATAACCGCTCAGTTTACCTCACTTTCAGGGGAAAGGGGGAAGGGACAAAGAAACAAACACCAGGCTGGAAGCTATCAACTCGCTGGTTCTTCACCTGTAGTTAAAAATACAAACATGCAAAATTCCTCATTACTCATTTATCACTATACTAACCTTAAACTCTAAATCCATAATCAAAATAGTTTAAAAACCATACCTGGTTCTTCTCTACAGAATGCCCAGAGAAGTGAAAAGCAGACAAGACTTCCTTACTTGAGGACCAGAATGTTATAGAAAACTCAGCCTTTTCCTTAGGTCCATGAGTGTAAATTAACTTTGTAGTTGTAGTTAGTCTGCTCAAATCAAGATTCTTGAACTAGGTCTTCAAGTAAGATTAATGAAGTTCTTTTTAGTTCTGGTATTGGCTTTTAATATTTTCTTTGTCGAAAGTCTTTTTCTCAAGACGAATTAAACTTGCGCTGAAATCTTCACGTGGAAAGCCAGAAACCGCGGGAAGAAAAAAAAATTCAAGCGCTTCTTCTCCAAATCGCGGGAAAAATGCACACGCGTAAAAACGCTCTTGCGCTATAGTCCAAGACGCGATAAAAATTACACGCGCTATCCTCCAAGTCGCGGGAAACACGCACACGCGCTGACGCCTCAATTCGCGGGTAAACGCACTCGCGCTAATGTCCAAGACGCATAGAAATTACACGCGCTTTCCTCCAAGTCGCGGGAAACTCGCACACGCGCTGACGCCTCAAATCGCGGGTAAATCGCACTCGCGCTGATGTCCAAGATGCGATAAAAATGACACGCGCTTTTATCCTAGTCGCGGAAAACACGCACTCGCGCTGGCAACTCAATTCGCAGGTAAACGCGCTCGTGCTAATGTCCAACTTACGAATTGATAAAGTACACGCGCAACATTCACACGCGCTTATATTATCTTGCGGAAAAACCCATTGCGTAAACGAACAGTATCCGCGAGTCCAAAGTACACGCTCGCGCTTTACTCTCACACGCAGAGACACACGCGCGGGTAAAAAATAACGGACAAAAAACTCTCGCGCTAGTTTGATTTAACTTGTAGCGATAAAAACAAACGTATGCGCTTCAATCTTTTTGATACAGATTTGATTTCAGTCTCATAGATAAATATAACCTTTTTACACGTTCAACAAATCTGGAAAGTGACTTATCTTGAAAAAGACTGGAAAACTTCTTTCCTCAGAAGTTTCTGACTCCTGTCCTGTGTCTCCACCAAACTCCAAACATGACTCCTGTTTCTTTTTCAGATCTTCCGCTCTACCGCTAGAAACCTGTCACCCTTGACAAAGTTAAGCAGGAGCAACTAGGCACACGACCTCTCAGCTGGGCTAGGACGATGAAAGGCAGTTTAGAATGTTCATTGTCCTCCCTATAAACAATCTCCAGCCAATCAGAATTTTGACTGAGAACCTCCATCTTGGCTTGGGGCATTCTCCATAGACTGCAATGAAGGTTAAGGGCAAAATTTGGCTGTATAAAAATATAACCCATATTAACTTCCTAAAACCTTTCTAAACTAAATATGTGTCTCCCCTGACCCAATGTAAGTGAGTTTATGATACTGTATGTAAAGAATATGTCACTCCAACCTGACAGTACTTGACAGTACCCCCCCTCCTAACGCCCAGTCCCTGGGCCACTCTTCAATGGAAATTTTTTATGGAATCTTTCTACCAAACGAGGAGCATGTACATCACTAGCTTTTTCCCAAGTGCGCTCTTCTGGACCAAAGCCCTCCCAATCAACCAGATACTGTAGCCTTCCTCTTACTCTTCTAGAGTCCAGAATTCTTTTAACCAGAAATTCTTCAGAAGCATCCTCCTCAATCACAACTGCCGAAGGAGTAGGAGTTAATCTAGTTCCTTTAACCACAGGTTTTAACAAGCTAACATGGAAAGTTGGATGAGTTTTCATATGCCTGGGTAATTTAAGACGAACAGCCACTGGATTAATCACCTTTTCAACAACAAACGGTCCTACGAAACGAGGACAAAACTTATTTCTTCTTTTAATTCTCAAAAACTTGGTTGATAACCACACCAAATCTCCCTCACTATATCGAGGACTAATCTTCCTTTTACGATCAGCAAACTCTTTGTATTTTTGTTTACTCTCCACCAACACCCCTTTTGCCTTGTCCAAATTTCTTTTCATACTTTCTAGTCTTCTTTCGACTTCTGGGTTTCTAGAATCATTATTAATCTCAATACCAAGAAAACGCGGATGAAAACCTCGTCCCAAATAAAACGGAGACATAGAGGTGGCATCCTTACTACAATTGTTATATGCGAATTCTGCAACCCACAACAAATCTACCCACTCCTCACCTGTCTGCAGATAACACCTCAAATATTTATTCAACTCCTGATTTATCCTTTCTACCTGCCCATTGGTTTCTGGATGGTAACCTGATGATAAGCATACTTCCACTCCCAATCTCTTACAAAAAGCTCTCCAAAACTTAGAAATAAATTGGGAACCTCTATCTGAGATGACCTGACTGGGAATTCCATGTAATCTTACCACTTCTTGCAAGAAACTATGAGCTAAACCATCAGCGGTAACCTTTCCCTTCATTGGAATGAAATGTGCTTCTTTGGTGAGTAAATCAACTACAACCAATACCGACGTACAACCCTTATCTTGTGGAAGATCTGTGACGAAATCTAAAGACACTGAGTACCAAGGCCGCGGTGGAACTGGTAACGGCTCCAATAACCCAGAAGGCTTTCCGATGAGATTCTTAGATCTGGCACAAACTTCACAGGTCTTAACAAAATTGAGGGTATCTTGTCGAATTCGTTCCCACCAAAAATGTCTTCTGATCAACTCGAGAGTCTTCCGATACCCTGGATGTCCTGCCAAGACTGATTCGTGACATTCCTTCAACATTTTTTCTCGAAGTTCAATTGATGGTAAGTAAAGTCTGTCATCTAAATAAGGTAAACCATCTTTAATTTTGCGAGCTGGATCCAAACGAACCCAATCTTCAAGTTGTGTCTCCGAAATGGATTCCCTTACTTTCTTGAAGATTTCGTTCTCCTTTTCAACCCCAGCTAGAACAAAACGTTCTGGAGCGATCAATGGAAGAGGCTCACAAACCGACTTAACCTCACTTTCAGGAAACTGCCGAGACAGAGCATCTGCCTTTTTATTTTGATTACCTGGCTTAAAAGTAACTATAAAGTCATAATCCGCAAAAAATAATGACCACCTAAGTTGTCGAGGTGTCAAAGTTTTTGCTGTCTTCAAAAAGAGTAAATTTCGGTGGTCAGTTAATACTGTCACAGTGTGACGCGCTCCTTTTAAAAAATGTCGCCATTCCTCAAATGCTGCTTTGATAGCAAGAAGCTCTCGGTCTGAAATGGTGTAATTTTCCTCTGCAGGTGAAAATCTCTTAGAAAAGTAAGCCACTGGATGCAATTGTCCTGTAACATTATGCCTCTGAGACAACACAGCTCCCATTGCCACATTGGAAGCATCAGCCTCTACAAAAAATGGTTTGGAAGTATCAGGATGAATCAAAATAGGAGAGGTAATGAATTTCTCCTTCAAAATATGAAAAGCCTCATCAGCCTTAGCTTCCCAAACAAATGGAACTCCTTTTTTTAAAAGTCGAGTAATTGGAGCTACTAAACTGGAAAAGCCTTCAATGAATATTCGGTAAAAATTGGCAAATCCCAAAAAGCTCTGGATCTCCTTCACCTTAGTTGGAGTAGGCCAATCTCGAAAAGCTTCTACCTTTTTAGGATTAATTTCCAGACCACAAGGAGTAATCACAAATCCTAAAAATTCTACCGAATCCGTGTGGAACTGACTCTTTTCCAATTTAGCGAAAAGATTATTCTCTCTCAATTTCCTCAAGACCTGTCGAACATGAATTTTGTGTTTCTCCAAATTCTGTGAAAAAATCAAAATGTCGTCAATATAGACGATAACAAAAACATCAAGAAATTCCCAAAGAACCTCATCGATAAAAAATTGAAAAGCCGCTGGGGCATTGCAAAGACCGAAAGGCATCACTTGGTACTCATACAGGCCAAATCTGGTTTTAAATGCCGTCTTCCACTCATCCCCCTCCTGGACCCTTACAAGATGATACGCTCCACGTAAATCCAACTTAGAGAATATGGTTGCACCTTGAATTTGATTTAACATTTCTGAAATGAGAGGGAGAGGATACCGATTCTTTACTGTCATTCTATTTACTGCCCTGTAATCTATACAAGTTCTAAGAGAACCATCAGCTTTAGGCACAAAGAACAATGGCGAGGCTGCCGGCGATTGAGAGTGCCGAATAAATCCCTTAGCCAAATTTTCCTTTAAATATTCTTTCAAATAATCATTCTCTTTTTCAGTTAAAGCATAAACCCTACTGCTTGGCAAAATAGCTCCAGGCTCCAACTCTATCTTGCAGTCAAAAGGCCTATGAGGAGGCAACTCACCAGCTTCCTTTTCATCAAAAACATCCCAAAAATCCTGATAACAAGTTGGTAGTTCTCCCACAACTGCTCCAATGTCAAAACCTATCGCCCCTCTTTCTGCAAGCGAGAATGAAACGGAATTCACAACTTTTTCTTTCTCTTCAAAAGATTTTCCTGAAAGACAATGTTCCTTACAAAAGGTTGATTCTAAAGATACAATTCTTGCACTCCAATCTATTCTGGGATTATGAAGTGTAAGCCAGGGCATACCCAAAATAATTTTCAAGATTGGAGCATCAATTAACTCAAAAGAGATATTTTCTTTATGACCTCCAGTCATCTCCATCTCAAGTAACTCTGTATTATGAGTGATTGGCCCTGAAGAAAGAGATGTCCCATCAACTGCTCTGACCTGCTCCATTTCTTTCTTAGCAACAATAGGAATACCTAGAGTTTTAGCCAATCCTCTATCCATAAAATTACCCGTAGCTCCTGAGTCAATAATAATTGGCCCTGAACCTAAAAATACCCTTTCAAACATCAAGGATACATTCACCGTTATGTGAGGAACCGCTGTCTGTATTGTGTTTGCCACTTGTTGTACTCTGCCTGAAGATTTGGAGATCTTCTTGGGAGTAAAAGGACAGGTTTCAAGAAAATGACCACTCCTCCCACAGTATAAGCACAAATTATTCTCCCTTCTTCTTGCCTTCTCTTCTTTAGACAATGGACCTCTCACCCGGCTCTGCTGGTCTATTATCTTTGACTTCACTTCTCTGTTCACCACCTCAACTTTAGGCCTCTCCATTCTTCCCAGAAACCTAACCTCTCCCTGAGTACGTCTACGCTCAGAACGTCTTTCTGTTAAACGAAAATCCAACTGTACCACCAAATCAATTAAGGCATCTAAGGTATTTGGTCGCTCCAAAACTCCAGCTAGAGCATCTTTTAACTCATCCTTTAAGCCCCTATAAAATAAGGAAGCCCTCTTCTCCTCTGGCCATTTACTTTCTAAAATTAAAGTTCTAAATTGAGTGATATAAGAAGTCAACTCCTTTCCTCCCTGGCGCAGTTCCAGTAATTCTCCATCAACCTCTAAAGATAACTGTCTCTTATCAAACATTTTCTTAAATTCTGTCTGGAAAAGTGAATAATTATTCAAAGCCAAATTCTTTTGACTAACCAAAAGACTTCCCCATGCAGAAGCTTCTCCAGATAAATATGATAAGATGAATGTTACTTTTGAAGCATCTGTGGAAAATAACTCTGGACGACTTAGAAAATGCAATTCACACTGAGTCTGAAAGATTTGAAACTTTCTAGAATCTCCTAAGAAACGTTCTGGGGCTGCCAAAGGAACAGGCATAACTAAAGTTCCTAAACCTCTCTCTGCCCCCCTGGGAAGCCTAGGTTCTTGTTCTTCTCCTACTCTTACCAACTCAGGTGGGTTTCCTGCACCTTCCGAAACTTCACTCTCTCTTTCTTGTATCTGTGTTACCTTTAAATTTAACTCATCCATTCTTTGACAAAGACTTGAATACTCTTGATGAGCCACCCGTAACTCTTCTCTCATTTCCCTAACCATTACTCCCAATGCCTCCATGGTTGTCTAGTCGGGGTTCAAACAGCTCGGGCAGACACTTTTTATTATTGGCCTTTCATACTGTCAAGCTGAGAACCTGGTGTCTGCAGAAGCTGCTGAACCCCCGACAATCCACCCAAAATGTGGCACTCTGAGCTGACATAAATATAACCGCTCAGTTTACCTCACTTTCAGGGGAAAGGGGGAAGGGACAAAGAAACAAACACCAGGCTGGAAGCTATCAACTCGCTGGTTCTTCACCTGTAGTTAAAAACACAAACATGCAAAATTCCTCATTACTCATTTATCACTATACTAACCTTAAACTCTAAATCCATAATCAAAATAGTTTAAAAACCATACCTGGTTCTTCTCTACAGAATGCCCAGAGAAGTGAAAAGCAGACAAGACTTCCTTACTTGAGGACCAGAATCTTATAGAAAACTCAGCCTTTTCCTTAGGTCCATGAGTGTAAATTAACTTTGTAGTTGTAGTTAGTCTGCTCAAATCAAGATTCTTGAACTAGGTCTTCAAGTAAGATTAATGAAGTTCTTTTTAGTTCTGGTATTGGCTTTTAATATTTTCTTTGTCGAAAGTCTTTTTCTCAAGACGAATTAAACTTGCGCTGAAATCTTCACGTGGAAAGCCAGAAACCGCGGGAAGAAAAAAAAATTCAAGCGCTTCTTCTCCAAATCGCGGGAAAAACGCACACGCGTAAAAACGCTCTTGCGCTATAGTCCAAGACGCGATAAAAATTACACGCGCTATCCTCCAAGTCGCGGGAAACAAGCACACGCGCTGACGCCTCAATTCGCGGGTAAACGCACTCGCGCTAATGTCCAAGACGCATAAAATTTACACGCGCTTTCCTCCAAGTCGCGGGAAACTCGCACACGCGCTGACGCCTCAAATCGCGGGTAAATCGCACTCGCGCTGATGTCCAAGATGCGATAAAAATGACACGCGCTTTTATCCTAGTCGCGGAAAACACGCACTCGCGCTGGCAACTCAATTCGCAGGTAAACGCGCTCGCGCTAATGTCCAACTTACGAATTGGCAACATTCACACGCGCTTGTATTATCTCGCGGAAAAACCCATTGCGTAAACGAACAGTATCCACGAGTCCAAAGTACACGCTCGCGCTTTACTCTCACACGCAGAGACACACGCGCGGGTAAAAAATAACGGACAAAAAACTCTCACGCTAGTTTGATTTAACTTGTAGCTATAAAAACAAACGTATGCGCTTCAATCTTTTGATACAGATTTGATTTCAGTCTCATAGATAAATATAACCTTTTTACACGTTCAACAAATCTGGAAAGTCACTTATCTTGAAAAAGACTGGAAAACTTCTTTCCTCAGAAGTTTCTGACTCCTGTCCTGTGTCTCCACCAAACTCCAAACATGACTCCTGTTTCTTTTTCAGATCTTCCGCTCTACCGCTAGAAACTTGTCACCCTTGACAAAGTTAAGCAGGAGCAACTAGGCACACGACCTCTCAGCTGGGCTAGGACGATGAAAGGCAGTTTAGAATGTTCATTGTCCTCCCTATAAGCAATCTCCAGCCAATCAGAATTTTGACTGAGAACCTCCATCTTGGCTTGGGGCATTCTCCATAGACTGCAATGAAGGTTAAGGGCAAAATTTGGCTGTATAAAAATATAACCCATATTAACTTCCTAAAACCTTTCTAAACTAAATATGTGTCTCCCCTGACCCAATGTAAGTGAGTATATGATACTGTATGTAAAGAATATGTCACTCCAACCTGACAGTACTTGACACTAGGCAAGTCAACCCAGTGCAGAATACTCAGTCCTGGCCTATATTGAGGGAACCCAAGTTAACGTAAAATCGGTCTCAGGGTCCTCGCTCTAAGCTCTGAATGTGTCAGACAAAACAATAAAAAGTGATCTTGGTCCTCTAGCGGAGCATTACATAGTAAACATGATTGATTCACAGGGGTTCGTTCCCAAACTGCCTTGATGGCTCTGAGGGGGAAGACAGTTAAAATGTGTTCTAGTGATCAGCAATTCAGAGTCATAGTGAGGATTGTCTAATAAGTGGGGCTGTAGTTGGGCCCACCACAGTGGCAGTAACATCTTTAAATGCCCACACAGCGCTGAGTTTTTGCTCCAGCCTTCAGCACCTTTAACTGTTTTGGTGGTATAATTGTAGGTGAATAAAACAACGAGTCAGCATTAAATGTCCACAACTCAAATTGTACACAAGCAAGCCAGGGCATCCTGTCATTAGGATCTTTCAGAATAGTGATGCCAATTAGATAATGTGTCAGGTTAGCATTGTCATTGCACCTTACACTGAACCAGTAAAATAGGGGCTGTGAGAACAAGGTGTCACTGATAGATTATGGGAAAGTTCAAGGTGTACTCCATAAATTTAAAAAAAATCCTTTTTAATAATCTGCATTGGACCTATGTTCATAAACCCCCACTCCTCCATCCCATACCATATCTTTCCACTGACAAGGCCTTGCTATCATAGATTTTTAAGATCAGATCCATTAGTTTGACTTTGAACTTGGCTAAAGACCTTTGCAGTCCTCCCAGCGGGTGTCTGAACTTCACAGACTGCTTCTTGGCATGGTCATCAGAAGAAAAGTTCGATGAGAAAGCAATACTAAACATAGATCGACATGTGGTATCCTCCTCCCTTTAAAGCAAGCCATGACGGCAGATTGCTGCACATTAACCTTCAGATCCAGGTCGTCCATAAAGGCTGTGTAGTCAGAGATCAATTTCCGAAGTGCTCTGGCGTACACCCAATCAGGACAGTATCATCCGTGTAAGCCAAGAGCGGCAGTACTCTGTTTCCCATCCTTGGGACATCTGGAGTGGAGTTTACCAATTGGTCATATAGAGCATTTATCGGGGGTGGGGGGTTGCCAGACTGCCATGCAGTAGGAGGTCTTCCTTGGAACTCCAACGTGATCCGCAAAGGTCCTTTCCAAGCTGGTAGATCCCTTGAACTAAATATAAGAAACTTGGAGTGATGTGTAGAGAAGTAGTCAAGTACCCCCACCAAAAGCTCCACCCCCATGCTGCCTATATGTTGGGAATAAGAAATTGCGACACGTGCACTACCAGCGAGAATGCCTGTAGTGCAAAGAATCCTTGAAACAAAGTATCCATTAATAAAACCCTATATGCATTCACAAAGATATGATGGCCTTCCGGACAAAGTTCCAGAAGAAGTGTGAAAATGAGTGAAAGAGAAGATTGGTGGCATCATGCGGAGCCTGGTTGCCCGTCCAGTAGTTACATGAATGTGAGAAAGAAACAAACTTCTGTTTGAGGTGGAATGGAAAAACACTGAAGGCATCAAAAGTTCATCATTTAATGGCATTAAATGCAGCAAAGAGCTCGTAAAACGGGGTCTCCAGTCACATGGTCAGATAAAAATACACATTGGGTCATGCTGCACTGAAACCAGACGACAAACTATGCCTATAATCCCTTTTATTCTCAGGTGCAGAGAGCTTCTGCAAGGCAAAGTTCAAAGCCTTAATTGACTGGCACTCTGCAAGAGTGATGATAGATGTTGGGCTAATAGGGAGGGGAGGCATGAACACACAGCGTAGTCCCTTCCTGCATCTGGAGTGGTAGCCTGCATGCTGCTAGTTTATGGCCAGAAGGGTACAAGTGTGCCAACCAATTGTAGAGAGCCACGTATCAAAAAGCCCTATAGTTTGTGTAACCAATAAAGTGTTGAATATTAGTATGACATGGAAGATGACTTGCAATTGGAATGGGCTTAGTTGCCCACCTGACAGTAGAGACCCAATCACTCCCCCCATGAGCATGGAACATATACTTTGATGTTCCCTGTAAACCTATCACTTCCCCAAGTCGTTTTTTGTAGTTTGCCACGTAGTGTGACATCACTGATGATGACTTTTTACTATAAAAGTTATGTTTTTGCAACATGCTTTGAGAGAAATTGAGCGAATGTCCGTTGTAACTCCCTGTTTTAGATAGTTGCAAATAAACCAGTACCTTGTTTTGCCAACTTCCTGAGTCATTTTGATTATTAATGTTTGAGTAAATTCTGCATGCCCATCTATCTCTAAGTATTGCTACCTCGTCTTAAAAAGCCTTTGATCTATGGGTTCACGTGGCAGCAGACGTAGGAAGGTTCAAGATCCATCGACCCAGTATGATTTTAAGGTTCTCGGAACTATCAGATGTGCTCTGCCATTTAGCCGAAAGACTTCAAGGCTTCCTGTGGATAGTGGCTGAAATCAAGACCGTGTAAGACAAACGAAGTAGGTGGGACAGGTCCCTCTTTCACAGAATTCCCCTCCCAGTTTCTACAGACAGCTGAGCGGACTGAAGGCTGAGGTGGCTGGTTGAGGAAGAGACTATCCCGAGGGTCAGGATCTGAAAAGCGAATGGTGAGTAGATTGAGATAGGTGGCAAAAATAATTGTGTATTAAGGGGGGAAAATGATAATGGGGAAAAAGTAACAGAGGGTTGGTGGGGTATTTGAGTTAATGACGGAGAGCATCGAGTGAAGATATATGGACGAGGAGGAGTTGTTTCACAATCCAAGGGGATATATAGGCTACAAACAGATAGATCTGTTAAATGAAACAATTCACACTCTGATCGGAGTAATTTTAGGGGCAAGAGTAGCCACAAGGAGCGTTGGCGGAAAAAATATATGTTGGGGCTGGCCAGTCTGTCCGTTTGTATATTGTATGTGCTGTATGTGCTAAGGAAATGATGAAATGTCAAAGAGTGACAACTAATAGATTGTTGCAAAAGGCTGAGAGTGGATTATTTATTTATTTATTTAACCAATGGTGTTGATTGAATAGGTAGATTGAAGTAAAGTGAGACATAGAGGTTTGGAGCTGCGACAATTGGTGCATGCTCATAATGTATTGTTCGTCCGAAAAGTAATTTTTCTGTGTAAAATACCGGTAAGTATTGACAGTAAATTTGTGACTAGTCATGATGGAGGATGTTACTCTGCTCATGCACCTGTGCAAGCAGTTTCCAAAACACGCACCCAAGTTTAAGCAGAATAGTGCAGAATGGGATGAAGGGTCGGCAGATAAGATGTTCATGCCATGGCCAAAAGGGGGATCACTGTCAAAAGCAGTTTTGCAACACCTGACCACATTTTTGCACACTGCGTACATGGGAAAGATGCTAGAAAAAAGGTTAGCTAGCCTGGAGCTTTGGAAAACGAACCAGGAGGAAAGGGAAGACCCGCCTTCTGAAGACTGGATGCTTAACCTGTGTAAAGAGGGGAGTGTTGAGCCTTCTGCTCCCCCTACCGCGCCTGAAGTAAATAAGCGACAGGATACAGGCAGCTCAAGGCATCGACAGGATACAGCAATCCGATACAAGAACCGCCTGCCTATAGCAGTTATGAGAGTCCAGAAAAAACTCCAGAAAGGGATGTGATCTCTAAAGTCCCACAGGACAAAGAGAAGAGTGAATGACCAAGTATGACCCTAGATAAGAACGAGAAATAAAGAGATGGAAAGGAAAAAAATACAAAACTGGCGAGAAAGCGCTCAGACAGAATGAATGAAAGCGTGGTCAGATATTGCTCAAACTTGATGGGAAGAGCATCGAGGAAGTGCGGCAAGGGGAAGAGCAAGACAGGCAAGATAAAAAAGATAGGGAACGAGAGAAACGATTGAAAGAAGACGAGTCTAAAAGAAAGAGCAGACAAATACGGTAACAAATGTATCAGGAAAAACAGGGAATAAAGGAGGACAGAGCAGAAGAGCAAAGAAAATATGACAACAGGCAGAGAGCAATTGAAGAACGAGACATACTAGAAAGGAAAAGAGAAGAAGAGGAAGAACAGAAAATAAGAGACAAAAGAATGCAAAGAAGCAGCGATGACAAGGTGTGTAGGGCAAATGAGAGAAGGGAAGCGAAAAGGCAGGAAGAGGAAAGGATTATGGAGGAAGCAAAGAAACAAAGAGAATTTGTTGAGGAAATGGAACGAAAGAGAAGGAAGAGAGCAAGCGACATTGATCGCACCAAGAAATAACTAATGGAACCAAATCCAGTAGTTGTATGGGAGCACATAGAGGAGTTCCTCCCATCACAAGAACCTAAGCCAGGACCATCTAAAATAAATCTAGAGGAGGATTTTGAGATTTTAAGCATCAGAGACAGAATCGAGAAGGCTTATCAGGAAATGAGGACAAAAAGTGAATCGATCTGAAAGTGTCCATTTACGCGGAATAGAGGGGGGCCTGTTCAGCCTCGAGCATAGAGCCTTGTCTTTGGACAGGCTGACTTTAAACAGAGACGAGAAAGAGGACAGTCATTACAGTTGGGGAAAAGATATGTCAGATGAAGAAAGGGAAACCTTCCCTTGGAGGAGGGTGCTGGTGCGTGCGGTCCTAAGGGGTGTTTTCAGACGGAAAAGGAAGTGAGGTGGTCAGATTTGGACCTGCCTAAAGAAAGGACGCTAGAGCCTATGGCGCGGCCATAGTGACCTAAAAGGTGACTCGCCACCCTATGTGAGTATGCTCAGGTCATTACCAGGAAGAAGGCAATTGGGAACCATTGTCCCTGCTATGAATAGGTAGATGATGGGAGATGATTGCGATTTTGGGATTTCACAGTTTCTCTTGTTAGAAAAAGGAGGGGCTAGACCACAGTATATCCGTGGCCCCAGATGGATAAGGATAACCTAAAATGTAATCTCCCGAGTTTGACCGGGAATTGGATCTATGAATTCGAGAAAATGACAGGAGGAAACACGTTAGCTATAGGGAACATTAAGGGTCTTCTAGCAGCTATTCTTGGGGAGAGGGATGATGACATTTGGACGAGAGCAGGTTACTCAAGAGTCACAGCACAGAACACAGCAGACAATGGGACGCTGTTTAATAATTGTAGAGCGGTAGTCTGGAAAGCGCTTAGAGTACAATATCCTGATACGTCAGATTTAGGTGCAATTATTGCACGTAAGATGCAGGAAGGCGAGGATCTGCTTACTTACTAGGCCCAGTGACATTAAGAATGTGCAAGTGCAAGGAAAATGGAGACAGGGGGAAAGTGCATTGAGGGGTAGAAGTGGAAAGTGCAGACAGAAGAGAGAACAGAACAAATAATATGTGGTATAAATAAATGAAGACAAAAGGAGGTGCAGCCAGACATGTGGCAAGTGCATGATTAGTCAGATAGGGTATATCTGATAAGTGCAGAGGAAGAGTGGGGGACTGTATGGGTACAGATACAGATCCCAGTGGTGCCAGGGGTGGCCCTGAGGCAGTTCAGGAGGGACACAGGGTGCGCAGGTACGTGGGCCCGAAGGACAGAGGGTGGCCAGGTGCACGATGGCGAGCGAGAGAAACAGATTAGCAGGGGAGAAGAGGGGCAAAGGCAGAAGCGAAGAGGAAGGTCTTGAGGTGCTTCCGGAACCGGAGATGGTTCTCCTCAGGCAGGGGAGAGGCAGGGGAGGCTTCTGCAGAAGAGAATAATCAGGGAAACTTTCAGAATAACCAAGGTGGTTTTCAGAATGTGCAGAATGATAATGAAGGCATGCAGGGAGGGCAAGTTTGGAGATTCCCTCCTGTGTGATGGACATGTGGAATGACAGGGCACATTGCGCGATCATGTGGGAGCCAAGGGTACGTACAGAATGGGCAATTCTCAAGAGGGTGCAACAGCTTATCCGCCAGCATATAGCCCACAAATTAGGGACGAGTTTGCCCAAGATCAGACAGTGTATCAAGCACAAGTGCTGCAAACACAACAGGCTTTGCAAACACAGCAAACACCATTCAATCTTCCGCAAGGGCAGTCACAGCATGCACCCATGCAGCTACAGCAGAGCGCAAATACAGGACAGCTATTGATTCCTAGAGTAGGGGGTGTCACTGTCGTGGAAGGGAATCCTTTTACAAGTAACGGGAATAAGTATGTACCCACAATAGGACAGCTCACAGGGTGACTTGATGTGTTCAGTACTATCATTGACGCCCAATCCTCACGAGAAACCGAGGGTTGACGATACCATAGGAGGCAAATCATTTTCTTTTTTAGTAGACACAGGGGCAACTCGCTCATGTATACGAGAGGGAACATTTTCGTTATCGGGAAATGCCATGAATGCTCAGTCATTCTCTGGAGCTACAAGTAGAGCTCCTTTTACTGAAAAATTGACAGTCTCTATACAAGAAGGTGATATGTTTGTCCCGTTGTTCTATTCAAGGCAGAGACCAGTTAATATACTTGGCCGAGATTTAATGACAAAGTTAAATATGATGATTTCTTTCACTAATGAAGGCATAGTGTGTTCAACACTAGGAATACATTATTTAAACGTGGGCAAATTTATCATGGCATTTACTGGGCAAATAGCATTGTGAGGTACGCTGTTAGAACCCTAAGTCTTTCACTATGGGGTACACATTTTGTTCACATGGCTACCCGGTATAGTGGGCAATATTGTCAGAATACATGAAGAATTTCTGTTCAGACTATAAATACCTATGGACGAACAGGAGGGACGGGTATTTCCCTCGGAACTACAAGCAGCCATAGTGCGGGGAAAATTGGCTATGCTCGAAGGGTGGGATAGATGTAGGCCATGGAGAACAGTGATTTCCAATGAGGAAGGATGTAGATTGACTGACGTTATTAACAAGGATATGTTTAGAGAAGACCTGTCAGATAATGAAGTAGTGTTCGAGATGAGCATTACATATTGGATCAGGACAGAAAAACGAGAGGTTCCACAGAAAATGTTGAAATTGTGGTAGCGCCTCGCATTTTTTGATGAAGATAGTGAGAAAGTGCCAATCTCTTTATGGAGTACGGGCCCTATGACATAGGCCTGCTAAAGGAGGTCGGAAAAGTTCAAATTAAACTGAAGCCAGGAGCAATTTTACCTTGAGCAAGGCAGTATTCCATGTCTCGAGAGGCAGACACAAGTATTTTCAAGACTTTATCAGCCATTATGGATCAAGGTATCTCAGTGACGTTAGAGTCACCATGAAATGCTGCAGTGTATCTGATCAAAACATCAAAAGGGGGTTTGTAGCATTTAATTCAAGATATGAGGCTGATTTACAAGATTGTAGAAATGGAGTTTCCTCTAGTTCCAAATCCGGCAACAATACTGTGTAGTATCCCAGTTAAGGCACGATATTTCATGGTGATTGACTTGATAAATGTGTTTTTCTCAATCCCGTTGTATAAAGATTCCCAAGATCTTACGTCATTCACGTTTCGTCAGACTAAGCTAAAGTAAAGTACACATTTGCCCCGGGGATATTGTGAGTCTCCATCGATTTTCTATAGGGTCCTGCAGATGGATCCAAGCAATATTGATTTGCCAAGTGTTGTGCTATATTTTGGTCTGTTGCACATCAGAGGAAGAGTGCAGACGAGATTCAATTCAGCTAATGATTATTTTTGCAGAGAAAGGATATAAGGCGAACACAGAGAAATTGCAGTATTGCCAAGAAGAGGTGTTGTACATAGGTCAGTTAATCTCTCATGAAGCTCTTCATTGCCTCGTGAGACTGAACTCTTGCGTCTCCATTGCGCCACTAAACTTTAGGTGGTAGCCGCGGATTATCATGGACCGACTACATCGAGACATATGCAGCAGCTGATATGGGTCTCACCATATCTGATTACTCCCCGCTTATTGTCACATGGAATTGTGAGATACCACGCACCCCTGTTCCGATGTGGCGCATGCCCACAGATGCATTATCAGACCTAGCTTTCCGGGAACAACTCTGTGATACATTAAATCTCTTCCTGAAAGAAAACATTGGCAGTGTTGATAGCTGGAGGATGGTCTGGGAAACCTTAAAGGTGGTCATTAGAGGGGATGTTCTTGCAGGAGCTGGTGGAGTTTGTAAACAATTGAAACCAGAGTTATAAGTCTTAGAAGCTAAGGTCAGGGAATTAGAGACACTACAGCCGACTATGCAGTCTGCAGCGCAGACCCTTCATAAAACCATGCTGGACTGCCACGAAACTTGGGAAAGGTTGTCAAAGTCTGATCACGCTACCAGTATGGCACGTATACATGTAGAGGGGGACAAATCAGGGAGATTCTTAGTTTGGCTGTGTCGTAACAAACATCCCAGAACCCTTATCACGGTTTTGCGAGATGTATGTGGGGAGCCCTGGGGTGCATAAACTGAGATCAATTACATATTTGCCACTTATTATGCCACACTATACAGCCACAATAACCATGCACCAGCTGATGACATAGCGGAGGCCTTTACACTAATCAAACTCCCATGCCTCACTAGCAGTCAGAGAGATCTTTTGGATCAACCCTTCACCTTGCAAGACCTAGAGGAAGTGATCACTGCCTCAGGGAAGACCCCGGGTGGCAACGGTTTTCCGGCAGAGTCTTATAAAAAATACCGGACCACAGCGGCCCCAACACTTCTGAAGGTCTTCAAGGAGACCTTTGACCTGGGTGAACTCCCAGACACAATGCAAGAAACATGAATAGTACCCATCCTTAAGCCTGGGAAACCAGCTGATGTATGTGATTCATATAGACCCCTAGTCATGCTAAATTGCGACATTCAGCTGTTAACTACAATGCTTGCCACCCGACTTAGGCATTGTATAGAAACACTGATACACTCAGACCAAACAGGGTATGTGCCTGGTTGCAGCGCCTCCTTGAACCTACACAGATTACAACATATAATTGAGCAGACAAATGGGCACCCAGAGCAATATGTGGTAGCATCATCGGATGCTATTAAAGCCTTTGATTCTGTGCATTGGTAGTGAATCGAGGCTACACTGGAGGGGTTCGGGTTTGGAGCATATTTTAGGAGATGGGTCAAAGTAATGTACACTTCCCCCACCGCTAGCCAGGACCAGGCGACACATATCCAACTATGGAGCATAGAGAGGGGAACCCGACAGGGGTGTCCTCTCTCCCCAATGCATTATATACTTGCACTAGTGCCCGTAGCAACATTCCTCAGACAGGAATACTAGAAGCTGGTATACGCAAAGGCAACGCTACTCATTTACTTTCATTGTATGCAGATGACGTACTGCTCTATCTATATCAACTGCACCCTAACCTGCCCTTAGTGCTGTAGGTACTGGACAACTTTTCAAGGTTGTCTCGGACTACCTTTAATAGTCCAAATCATGCCGATTTCCCCTAGCCAGACTAAACGACACCAGGTTGACCGCTGCACTAGACTGGGGCCTGAGATTGGAGCACGACTCCTTCCAGTACATAGGTGTACGAGTGGAACACATCTCAGGAAGAACACATGTTCTAAACACATTGAAAGCAGTTGAGGTCATTAAAAAGTCAATAGTGTTTTGGTCCCGCCTTCCTCTTTCACTTATGGGCGAGTGGCCATCATAAAGATGATTATACTACCTCGCTTGCTAAATGAATTTGGAAATGTTACCTACTACATTGCCCCTCCCTTCGTTCGAGATTTAGAGTCCAGACTCAGAACATTTTTATAGATCCCGAGAAGGCACAGGCTGTCAACCACTGTTCTGTCACTTCTCTCTGAACAAGGCAGAGTCTAGCTACCAAGACTAGAATACTACTACTTGGCGGTACACCTAAGCTTCGTCATTAAAAGACTAGCAGACGAACCCACCATGGAGCATAGTTTGTTGGAAGACCTAATCAGCCCTATGAGACTGCAGGAGGTACTGTGGCACCCAACAAACAACAATGCAACCTATCCACTATTACTGTCTGTAGGCAGACAGGTCTGTCTATGGACACAAAAAGTCCTCAAACGAATGCACCCATACTCTTCCCATATACCCATCCTAGTCAACACACAGTGGAATCCTGAGGAGCTGAAGGTAGCATGATGCTGGGAAGAGAAGGGCATTGCAAGGTGGGGAGATATGTACAAAAACAGCACTTATAGAGAATTCTCAGATCTTGTCCAGACAGGATTTTCTTAGAGGGCAATTTCTGAGATACATGCAGATCACCAAATTTGCTAAGCGCACCTGGCGGGACTGGCCGGCAGAACCCCAATCGAATGCACTACTCATGTATGACTTAGATAATGGCTGGAAGCCGGTATCCAGACTATATAAGACTCTAATTGGGAATACAAATATAGATTTTACGAAACTCAAAACAAGGTGGGAGGCGGATCTGGGAGCAGACATATCAGATAAGCAGTGGCTGTGAGCACTCAGTCACAGGAAAAATGTGTTGCGTAATGCAAGGTTCTGACTAATCCAAATGAATGTGCTTCACCGCACATATATGATCTCGGCTAGGGTCGCCAAATTTAAAAAAGACCCATCACCTAACTGCCCCCGATGTGATCGAGGAAATGCCCACTTATTGGACATGCTATGGAAATGTTAAGTGGTGCAAAGGTTCTGGTCTAAGATTAAACATACTTGTGAAAGGGCTGGGATCAGCAGATATAAGTGGACCCCACAGGAATGCATCCTAGGGATATACGCTAGAACCAGCAAGCATAAACACATTTCAAGGTTTATGGACCTAGCCTGCATATTAGTTAAAAGGTGCATAGCCATGACTTGGAAATCACGCAGAGGCCCACAGTCTGAAATATGGCAGAATAAAATGCAGCACTGGTGCGTAGCCGAAACTACAGCATGGGGCCATTCCATAGATGCACATGGAGGCGAGGTGGGGCTCCTTTTCGAGGCATCGAAGGCCTTGGTCAACTCTGTTCTTTACCCCTCTGATGATAAACCACCTTGACTTACTCATAGAAATGGCAAGACTTGTACAAACCTTTTCTGAAATGTCGATCTCCCAGGAGGTAACCATACACCTTCCTTCCATTGCGTGACTGATACAGTGTTGTATGTCAACCCCTGATAGGAATGGGTTGTCATATTGATTGAAAACAAAGTGCATTGTTGTGATAATTGCTCATATTGGTTGGGTATTATGTTTCTTCTTCTACTTCAATCCCCCTTCTCTCACCCAGTTCTATTATCCCCCTATTCTATTTCCCCCTTTTGTTGAAAGCTTATTGGCCTAGTGTAGTAAATTATATGTTGCTGCACTTGTGCCCTGCGACGCTGTTCAATCTCAATCACTGTGCTTGAAAAAATGCCTATAAACAAAATAAAATAAAACAATTAAAAAAAATAATAATAAACACCCGCAAGCGATTGGAATATGTGAGAGACTCAACGGTCTGCTCAAAGAGAGAATAGCTAAGTTAAAACTGACACTGAAAAATGGGTGGCTGCATTTCTTGTCCCTTGCATTACATGCATTAAGAAATCAGCCTGGCTCTGACCACCACCTCACACCCCACAAACTAGTCACAGGGAGTCGAAAGAGAATGCCTCTGACTCCTCCATCGAGGACTAGGAGTGATGCCCAGACAACTGCAGAATTGTTAGGAGATGAGCTATGTGCGTACTTAACATGTATGACAGCCAGTATCTCTGTCATTTCAGATCAAGACAAGCTGACGGTCTCAGAACACAGATGAAGACCATACAGCAACCAGTTCTAAAGAACTATGTTTACCAAAACTATTTGCTGGAGATCAAGTTTTAATCAGAACTTTTAGACAAAGGTGGCACTAGCCTAGATTTAGCTGCCCTTTCGTGGTGGGGGACATTACTCGGTCAGCAGTCAAAGTCCTAGGGAGATGAGCGTAAATACACTAAGGAGATGTGAAAGTCTATGCTGGAGAGACTGCCACACCCACAACCCATTCGGAAGCAAGTCAAGGAGAAGAAGTTCAGCATGTGCAGACTCAACCGATGACGAGGAAGAAGGATGCAGAGACTGTCCAGTAGACAGATAAAAGTGTATATTTGGACTGTGGACCCCCTGAAACAATCGTTGTAGCTGCTAAGCAAGGAGTGAAAAAGCTATTGTTCTTGAGCCACAGGAGTTTGCTGACATTGGACTGTGGAAGTGCGGAAGCAAACAAAACATGCCAGATTTTGACTTTTTGTTCGACGAATGGAAGAGGGAGCAGTTCCCCGACTCATTTCTTACTGAGCTTCTCTATGGAGGTGCCAATGGTGTTATCCGATGTTGATATACACAGACTCAGAGATTACCCGACTCTTGTTGGGAGGAGCACTGGCATAAGTACTTTTATCCAGGATCCTAAGAATGGCCCGACTATTAGATGTTTATTGGCAGCAATTATAGAACAGATCAGACTATTACTTGAACATCTTTCCGGAGGTACGGATGGTCCTGTCTAATGAAGATGCCCACAAACTACTATTTGCTTCAAGTTCATCCTTATCTTGCTTGACGAGACACCAATACTTTTGTGTTTATGCGAGATCCCATAAATTGTCCAGCAATCAGCCAGTTGCTTGAGGAGATTATAGAGCAAATCCGACAACTACCAGAGCATCTGACGAGTTTGCCTGCATAAAACGAGTTTTTCCTTCCTTAAAAAGTAATTACAGGCAAACATGTGGTCCATAGAGCATATTGCAGGTCCAGAAAGTGAACAAGGTCAAGGACGTGTGGAAAGCCATCGATGGTGGAGCCTCATGTATTGGTGAATAATATATGCTTGTTCTACATTTATCATTGGTTTTCTGATTCTGCCAATCCACACTGTATATTTCATTGGTCCCAAGAAAGCAGTGGTCCCTTTGATTCTTCCCACTCCAGTCACTGTGGCAGAACTAGACATTGTGAGACAGCCAAGGCCTTATGTGATTTTCCCTACTCCAGTAACAACAAAGTCAGGAAGGACTATTATAGATATCCTTACTGAGCGCCAGATACAGATTCTTAGAGAGAAAAAAAGAAAGAGACCTAAGAGAAGTACAAGGGAGGATGATTATGAATTAAATAATTATTTAGAGAATACAGCACATTTGGGAAACAACATGTGGTATCAACACATGAAAGAAGTGGGAAGGAAAACTTCTGAGGAGGGTTGCTATGTATGTGCACTTCTACCTTATGCTATGGGAAAGTCTCAGATATTCATTGGTATTGAACCAGATGTTCAAACGGCTAAATGCCTCACTCACCTTGCACTCTGCCATACAAGAGGCCAATTCCAGGGTCGAACAGCATCTTTAATATGGGTGACAGAATGGACAGCACCCGATGAGGATGATTATGTACACGATATAAAGACAGGCGCGAGAGCATGCATCAGAAATCATTTGATGAGATATGAACAGCATGGTATGAAGGGAGGAAGAATTAAATGGGAAATAAACAGAAGACTCAATTGTCATGGGAAGACTGAAGAAGAAATTTAAAGCTGCAAGGAAAGAGGCCAGATGCAGATCTGGGGAACAGTGCTTTCTCCAGAAGGATTTTATTTGATATATATATTTATTTATTTGTACATTTGTAGAGCGTGCAAAGCCCGGAGGCATCAAGGCAATGAGACTTAAGAAGAAGGTTACACTTTGACACTTTGATTGGTTACATTTGCACAGCGGAACCCAGTTACATTACACATTTCAGGTTTGCAGAGGTGAGCTTAAGGTAATCTTGGCCTGACTTAAGGAGATTAGGTGACTTAGAGTCAGTTTGAGTAAATACATTTGCACAGTAAGAGAACAAGAACATTACACATTTGAAATTTGCCAGATGGCTGGGATAAGAGGATAATAGCAGTTACAAAGACTAAGGGTTATGGGACCTGAGGTTAGTCTTGGTAGTGGCCGAAGTATCACTGTGGGTGCTGATAGCAGATAGGCAGAGGGGCTGTTGTTGTGAGGTCAGATGTGAAAAGTAATGTTTTTTCTGAATGACCAAAAGGAGGTGTCATTTCTAAGTAGTGTATGGAGGGCATTCCACAACTTAGATGCTATCACCGGGAAGCTGGATCCCCCCGCTTTTTGCCTTCTATATTCGAGTATGACAAGCAAGTTGGAGTTTTATTGATCAGGTTGTTGAGGTAAGTTGGTGCGCTTTTCGAAATACATTTGTGTGTAAACAGAATAATTTTAAATTTGATGCTGTCCTGGACAGGAAGGCAGTGCATGTTGCGCCTGGTAGATGAAATGTGGTCATGCAGAGGAACATTCAACGCCACTCTGATGGCATTATTTTGTACAGTTTGCAATTTTTTGATATTTCTAACTCTAATTCCAGAAAATAGGGAGTTACAATAGTCAATCCTAGAGAGTATCAAGGCTCTGGCCAGAGTAATGGAGTTGTCTGTAGAAAGGAATGGTCTACTGGCTTCTATCAGTTTAGCTGTTTAGGCAGCAAGGAGACTATGGTGTTGACCTGTCTATTTAGGGTGAGGGACGAGTCAATGTAGACTCCCAGAGTTTTTATTTCGTTGGCGACCATGACAATATTGCCTTTGATATTAAATGATTTATACTCTTGTGGGAGATTGCTGACCTTAGATTTATTGCCAATTAGGATTAACTTGGTTTTATTGTCTTGTCATCATTAAGACACAATTCGTTGAGGGCCATCCAAGCCTGGATTACCTGATAGATTGTGTTTAGCATTATGGAGTCTGAATTGTAGCAACCAGTGATCGGAATGAGTATTTGGGTATCATCCACATAGTGTGTATACGTGATGGCCATTTTATCTAGTTTATCGAATAGGAGCTTTGTAAATGCGTTGTAAAGGGTGGGCGAGACGCAGGCCCCTTGTGGTACGCCACAGGTTACCCTTGCAGGGGGGTCTGCTGAGGTATCCAAGAAGACCCTTGTCGTCCGGTTGGAGAGAAAGGATTTGATACAGTTGATGGCTTCAGGGGAGAAGTGGACCACTGTTTCAAGGTGTTGCCATAGAATATCGTGATTGACCAGGCCAAACGCTGCAGAGAGGTCTTATAGGAGAAGGATGCAGAGTTCTCCTTTATCTTTGAATTGGTCCATTTGTATTTTCAAGTCTAGAAGGGCAGTTTCAGTTCCATGGACTGGTCTAAATCCTGATTGTCTTAGGCTCAAAAGCTTTTTGTCTTCAAGGATTTTTTGGATCTGCAGATAGGCTGCACGATCAATGACTTTTAATAAAAATAGGACAGTAGTGATGGGACAGAAATTAGTGGGGATGCTAGGGTCCAAAGTGGGTTTTTTCAACAATGGTTAGACCCAAGCTTCTTTTAAATCTTTCGGTACTGTATTTGGTGGCGAACAAGCTATTAATAAGATTAGTAATGAAGGGTGCAAGTTTAGTTGCGCATTCTTCTATCAGTGTTGTGGGGCATATGTCTCCTTCGTATCTAGACGGTTTTAGACCTTTAATGATGTTGATGGTCTCTGACGTGGTAAATGGGTGAAAGTTAATTTGTTGACCTTGAGGAAGTCCATTGATAGGAGTGTAAGTGGCAGGGTGGCACGAATGTTAAGTTTGTATTTTTTAAATACAATTTGTTTTTGTAGTAGTGAGATTTTGTCTGCTAGGGCATTTTGAATATTAGAACACCATTGTTCGTCTTTAGTAGAGTGATCTGTGACGGGTGCTGGCGATTCCAGTTCTCACAGAATAGTGAATAATTCTCTAGTATTAGACTGGGCATTCGAGATTCGTTGGTTGTAGACTTCACTCTTTGTTTAATAATTTCCTTTTAGTAATTGTTGGCTAGGGTCTGGAAGAGAATTTTGTTCTCAGATGTTGGAGATTTGAGCCAATTTTTTTCTGCCAACCTTTTTGTGACACGCATGGTATAGAGCTCAGGGGTAAACCAGTGGTTGATATATGCCATGGGTTTGGCTTTTTGGTTTTGTAGAGGGGCTACTTTTTCAATAGCAGCAAGCATGATTTTGTTATATTGACTGACCAGCGCTGATTGGTCAGCATCAGAATCCGTCAAGTCAAATATAGGTGATAAAAGTGGTATCATGTTGACGCAGTTAATGTTTTTCATGATTCTTGCAGGAGCCGTGGGTGCAATTAGGGAATGTTTTGCAGTTTTAGTGATGATCGTAGAGGAGAATATTATAGTGTTATGGTCTGACCACGGTGTAGGAGTGTTAGAAAGGATGTCAGTGACACAATTAGTGTCAGCTATCCAGTCTAATGTTCATCCTTTTTAATGATTAGGAGAGTGCATTCTTTGTGTGAAGCCTTGAGCTTTCATGGAAATAGCCAAGAGGCCTGCATGAATAGCCTGTGGTTCATTCAAGCCTAGGTTAAAGTCACCTAATATGATGACTTTGGAATGGGGTTTCATGTTGTGTGCCAGGAGGGAGGAGATATTATCTTCAAATGTGGATATAGCATCTGGGGGTCTATAGACAATATGTAGTGTGAGAGTGCAGGTATGTGTAAGGGAGGTGTTTAGTGTGATAACTTCTCCTGCAGGGAAAGGAATTTCCATGGAGGTTCTTATGTTCCAGGCTTTCTTTGTTAGTAAGGCTATTCCGCCGCCTTCAATTGTTAATCTATCCCTCCTGAAGATGGAGTAACCCTCTGGGATGGCTAGGGAGAGTTGGGGACTGGAAGTTGTATGGAGCCATGTTTCTGTGACTGATAAGAAGTCTAGGTCATTAGTTTTGATGACATCTGCAATGTCCAGGGCATGAGCAGTGATGGATCTTGTGGGATATATTGACCCACTCAACAGTATTTCACCACATCACCAAGCTGCATCTGCGCAGAAAAGAGCAAATGGCTGCGCTGGCTCCTGTGCGCACCAGGACCTAAAAACTGCATTTTTGTAGCAACAGAAAGATGGCTGCACCATCCTGCAAAGCACACTTCAGGAAGGATGGAACAGGCACACACTAAAAGAGCGTGCCAGTGTGTTCTGAAACGTATAAATGGAATAAAGTGAAAAGGCAGCACTGATTTGCTGAAAACCCAAAATTCCCCTTCAAAATGAAACTTTTTCACGCTTTAAAAATGCTGCTTTGATGCTAATTCCATCTGTTCATTCTGAAACCACTGTGATTAAAAAGGCCATGCCATGCCCAGGATATTGCATTGTGCTTCACCAAAACCAGGCATACTCCCCGAATGACAGGCCCTATCAAACCAACTCTGACAGAAATCAACAAGGAACTTTACTTTTACTCACACGGGAACACGCATTTATTTCTTTACAAAAGTATCTAAAGCTGAGCGGTTCAAAGAGCCTCTAACTCTCTGAGCCACGTCAGTTTCAATATATCTGTGCTTCAGACAAAACTCCTGCTTTCAAGAAAATGACTTTGGTTGCAAAGACAGTGTGGGAATCTGATGGAGCTGCCAAACCGAATTTAAAGAAAGAAAGGCTAGCTTTTCACCACACATGTAAAAATTGGGTTTTTAAAACTAAATGAAAAAAATGGCCTGTTTAAAAAGGAAATTGTTGAATGAAAGCCTGCCTTATTTCGCAATGTAAAGGGGTTGTGTTGTAGGTGATAACCCACACATGGGCTATTTCATTCTACAGGTTTGTTTTAATTCAGGACCCTATAAAGAAAATTAAGATTTTAAGCCACATGGGCTGGATTAGTAAGCTCCCACAAACAAGTTATTCCAGTTGGCAGCCCTAAAAGCTTCCCCCTAGGAAGGGATCCACACCATAAACTTCCAGGACATGAAAGTGATAATTGCCAGCTTGAAAAACTTTGAATGGGCCAGGACAAAGAAAGTTCGCACGCGCGTCAAACATTCGGCTGTGCTCCAGGCTGGAACAATAGAAGTCCTCGGACACTAAGCTGTCAAGTGGAGGGGGCCATGAAACCTTCAATCAAACTGGGAACCGCCACTCCACACAGGGCTGAAGTGGCAGTTGGTGGCAGCTGAAAAAGAAAATAAATGGTCAAGTGCAGGACAAAGGACTGCCATTTGCTTCCAAAGACTATTTTATAAATAAACTTTAAAGACGTTTATCTTTGCAGCAAGACTTTGTAAAAATTTAGAATTTTTGCAGTGTAAAAGTGAGTGAATTTTTGGGCTTTCTTTTAAGACTTGGTAGAATTCATTGACACATTGGGGACATAAATGGCAAAGTCCGGCGGTTTATCACCCTTGTCCAATCCTGTTGTTAGAGATGTGTTTAGTTAAGCCTGCCCCAGTCATATACTTTGATGATGTCACTAGGCATTATAAATAAGTCCCTGACAAGACTCTAGACACACAATCTTCCTGACGTTCCTGCGCTGCGTTCCTGTTCCATCCATCCAGATTTCAGATCCCAACTACAAGGCCAGAGCATTTCTGACCCTACTCCAGGGCCCACTGCAAAACCCAAGCATTGCTGATCCTGCTCCAGGAAGGCCTCAATTCCGAAAACCTACTAAAATCCCCAAATAGCCAAAGGGGAAAGCTGTGGTGTTTTTGGGAATCATCCAGATCCACTAACTGCATGAATCCTGCCATCCTCTTGACCTTTAGTATCCAGTGACCAGAATTGCCAGACCAGAAGTACCATCCGATGACCAGAACTGCCCAGCTGTTTGCCAGGCATGCTGCCTTGTAGTGACCAGAATCCTTGACGATCCAAAATTCCAAACTAAAAGTGGACTGTAAGTATCACCACCCCAGCTAAACCCATGGCCTATCTTGTCTTTGTCCTTATCTCACTCTATAAGTCATCATATCCTTACCCTGCTAACTTGTTAAAACTGTCAGAATCATTCTTGCAACCCTGCCCTTGATTTCTAGTGCTAGCGCCATCTCTTTAGTAATTTTACCTTGTGTAATCCTAAGCCATTAGTTCTATTTTGAGGGATCGGACTGGTTCCGCCAGGGTTGGGCGCTGGGGTGAGAGGGTTGAACTCGCAAATCAACCCTGGAGCTTACTGTGTCCCTCTTTGGTGGCCTATAGGCTGAATACTCTAGTCTAAAGTAAAACTGTTCTTGTCACAACTGATTTCCTTTCCGATTTTTCACCGCTCCATTTTCCTCAAAGCGCACCTTTTTATATCTTGCATAACTCACCCAATTTACCAGCTAGATACTTAATTTCACTTCCATATTTTGCCTGTGATCTATAGCTATCCCCCAACCAAATAACCGCACTCCAAATCAGTGTATTTCACCCATTTTTATTAAAAACTGTTTGGGTAATTTCAGGCGGGAATCGCAAAATTGCAAAGTTTCCAATGTGTCATTTTGCTGCAATCTGTTTTAAACCTTCCAATCATTTTCGAATTACATGCTCTTCGTAATCCATTATTTGTGATTGTTAGTGTCATTGCATTGTTGCTCTAGTGAGGAATTGTATTTGCTTCAAGGTTTTTAACACACATTCATTATTTATTTGTCCATTTCCGAGTGTCATTTCATAACATTGCAAGGGGTTTGAAATCCGTTTTCTCTCTTATTTGGGGAGGTTGTGCATTGCTCACATTCTCATTCTAATTATCACCCCATTGGTGATTGCTGCCTCATATTAAAAATGGTCTTATGTCTTTTGAATTTTAAAATAGATAACTATTGTCTTTTACCAACCAGCCTGGTTCATGGTCCATTGTGACCCGGGGTATTTGAAAAGAGGGTGTGATGAGAGGTGTACCATCTCAAAATTGAATCAATATAAAAAGATAAGCATTTCAGTTGTGCACTGCATACTAGGCCGAGACCAAGGTGTGTATCGCCTGATTGAAATTTTTAACAATCTTGTGTTGACAAGCGCACCTTTTAGTTGTCGGGTGTCATTGGTGATGGCTAGGGATTTGGTGGGCGGATAAGCATTAGTGAGGTCTTTTAAGTTGTCAGATGAATTTTGTAGCTTTAGTTGATTAGGGGGGAGAGAGGTTCCTTTGGTAGGGTCGGAGTTGATTTTTAGATGGTGTGCTGTTGTAAAGGCTGGGGAGTTGAGTGTCTTAAGTTTTTGCACATTGTGGGTATCTCAGTGAGCTGTTGGGTTTGGCATGGGTAGGAGCGTGAAAATAATATAAGTTTTCTGGTGAGTCCAACAATGGAGCATGATGGCAGGGATGAATAGATAATATGTGAGTCATGTGAGTCATGTGGCAAGAGTTTCTGAGGAGAGGTGGCAGGAATTGAGTGGGCTGTAGAGGCAAAGTGATATTTCAGGGCAGTCATCTCAGATAGATGATGTAATCTGGTGGGTCTGTCAGGAGGTAGTGTGGCGGGGGGCCGTCAACAGGGTGCGTGCGTGGCTTTGCTAATTCCCAGATGGGGAATAAGGTGTTGGGTATGGAGGGGATGGCTGGGAAGGGTGCAGTTGTGTTAAGGAAGGTAGTGGGACATGGGATATGATGGTTACGGGCACACTGTAAGCAGGCTAGGCCCTTACCTAGTTGGATGTAGGCGCCTGCGGTGCAGGGCAGATCCTTTGTAGTTGAGATGTCCATGAGAGGACTGGGTTGTGATTGCTTCTCCAGGTGATAGTTAAGATGGGCTAGCACTTGGAGTACTGGGAGCATTCGCACCAGTGTGAGACCTGGCATAGCCGTGGTGGTAGAGTTTGCTACTATACAGTGGGGTAAATCAAATAAGGTATCAGGTGGTCTAGGCAGTTATACAGATGTGACCATATTTAGATAATTTGGACAACAGTGTTCTCAGAGAGTGCGATAACAAGCAAGTTGGGTGCAGTAGGCACTTACAGCTAGGTGCAAGATCACAAGGTGTAATAGCAATCAATGGGACACAGTGTTCTCAAAGAGTGCGATAGTAGGGTAGGAGCCGCTAAGTACAAGGTTGCGCGGTACCACAGCAATCAAAGGGGGGTGCAGTAGGCAATAACAGTTAGATGCAGGATCACAAGGTGCAATAACAAGCAAGGTGGGTGCAGTAGGCAATAACAGCTAGGAGCAAGGTCACAAGGTGCAATAACAATCAATGGTGGGTACAGTAGGCACTTACAGCTAGGTGCAACATCACAATGTGTAATAGCAGATAAGGCTAGTACAGTGAAGAGCACTAGAGGTGGCAATATGTTACACAATTTAGTAATTGCCTAGAAGAGTGAGGGTGAATTGCTGGAGTGAGGATGCATGCATACTTGTAGCACTGTAAGGGACTGGCACAGGCTCAGGATTAGTGCAAACACAATGTGAGAGTGACGTATGGCGCAGGTTACGGGAAAATATACAGTGCAAGATGGAGACAGAACTTGCTTAGGCTAACAGGCTTGTAGTCTTTCTGCCGTCACAGACATACAAAGGTTCAGTTGTGCGCAGTTTTGAGAAATTAAAGGGTGCATAGAGCGTATGACGTGAGTTATAACGGCCTATTTAGTTGGATCCAGGCAGGGGGGAGCGTATCCATAGGTGTGGGCGCCATGCTTCGGGAAAGGAGCGTGAGAGTACTTACATTGTTAGGTGGGGCATTGTGGCAAGGCGCCGGCGTCGCTCGTAAGTGGCAGTGGAGTCGGGCAGAGCGAGTGGCCCACTGCCCATAAGGCCTTGACAGGCACAGACAAGCTTGTGCCTTAAGTAGGGTGCCTGCGGAAGAGGTGCCGGCTAGCGCCTTCCAGTGGTGCTAGGCCTCGGATGTAGCAAGATTCTGGGAACGGTTGCTAGGCAACCCATAAACAACAAATGAATGCAGCCATTTTGGGCTGCTCCACGTGGGGCGCACAATTTCCAGGGTGAAAGTGCTATGGGAAGGAATGGGAAGGTGTAGTCATATGTAGAGCTGTGGCTGTAAATTGTCATCGTAAACCAGTTGTTGAACAAGTTGAAAATTGATGCAAACCTCTATGGCCTAAGCTTGCAAAACTTGACGTGGGTCGAAGACAATGGATGTCCATTGCAGATAGTGCCTCTGGCGAGTGCAGAGCTATGCTTCAGAAACAATGGCACAAGAAAAGTTGGAGAGAATCAGCAGTGCAGACAAATCTTTGATCTGCCAGGAATGAAGGACGGGACAGTAGTGATGATGGATCACTGTTGGGCCTGTGGATCCAGAGCTTTCATGAATCTGCCCAGAGATTGGGGAGGACTATGTTCTATAGTAATTGTTCATGTTCCAGTGTTGGTGATTCCTCAAAGTGACTTGAACATTGGCGAGTTTCCGAAAGCAGATGCCCACCTGAGGAAGAAGAGATCTGCTGAGCTCTTAAATCGGATGAAGAGAGAAAACTATTTCTCAGCTAAATAGATAGAAGCTTTTGATGCCATTCCATATGAACATAGATTGTTCATTCAGACTTCAGCAATATTCATGACAATCTATATGGCCAGGATCTGGGTGAATGCCAAATGGTTTACACATAACCAGATGGCATCTTATGCAGACAATCAACACCACAATCGGAGGCAGCATCTTTCCAGTTAAAGTAGTTCAGCTATGGAACTCCTTGCCTCCCTCCTACTGCTCATAGGAGATATATGATCTCCAGACACAATTTTATCAACTGGCTTAAAGACAATGACCAGTAATACCACCTATATCATATCATATCATCATATTAAGAATTGATCTCAGAATGCTTGTTATCACTCTGCCTGTATAGTGTTTGTCCTTCTTGTATATTGTTTATTATGTATCTGTATTTTCTTGTTTGTCTTGATTTGTATATATGGTATGTGTAACTTAAGCTGTAAGACTTCTTGTATCATCTATGCCCTGATACCTCAGGGTCTTGCGTGCAATATAAATAAACAAACAAACAAACCACCATAAAGGGAGTCAATGCAATCAAGGATGAGCTGAGACCTATAAGGTTGATGACGCTTCAGAACAGATATGTCCTGGACATGATCACAGCTATGGATGGAGGTGTTTGTGCCAAAATCGGAGAATCATGTTGCACAGTCTACCTTCTCATGATGAAGAGAATGGCACCTTGACAGAGGCCATAACGATGCTGACAAACCTACATGTCAAGATGGAGGGCGAAGTGGAAGACATTGCTGATGACAGTTGGTTTGCGTCAATCTTTTCATGGGTTCCACAATGGATGGCAAACATTTTTAAGTTACTTGGAGCCCTGTTGGTGATGATCATGTTTGGATTTTGTGGAATCAGGAGAACAATTGCACAATGCAAGAAGACTGCAAAGAAGGCAGTAGGAATGAACATTGTGATTGATGTCGAATCAGGATTTGAAACTAAAGAGCTGACAGATGAAGATATCAGAGACTACATAAAGGCCAGCATCCATGCACCTGAGGGAACAAAGTTCCTGTACCCTAAGAACCACAAGAAGTATGTGGGGAGATGGATCTACTGCAGTCCCAATGGACAATGCATGCTCATGACCTGGATGTTGATGAGCATGTGAAATCAGCAGGATGCCTGAAAGGAGTCATAAAGATATGGGTCCCAAAGAAGCATTTCTTCAGACGAGGATGTCTTCACGTAAAGACTGATGAGAGAGTGGTCGTTAAATCGCCCAGAGGGGGGAATGTAGATAAGGAGTCAAGTACCCCCACAAAAACTGCTGCTGCCTATATGTTAGAAATCAGAAATTGTGACAGGTGCAGTACCAGTGAGGATTCCTGTATCGCAAAGAATCCTTGAAACAAAGTATCCATTGAGAAAACCATATATGCATTCACGAAGATGTGGACAAAATCCCAGAAGAAGTGTGAAAACGAGTGAAAGAGAAGATTGGTGACATCATGCCAAGCAGAACTGATGCACCTAGAAAAGATGCACGAGATAAAAGAACATAACCATTCTATAAGATTTGAAGGAGGTGTCAAATATGAGCAACATTTCGGGCTCGAGATGAAGATGCTCATGCTACAGAATGCTGAAGAAAATGCAAAATCAGTTTACACTTGTACAGATGCAGTAACACAAGTAGATGAAATGATCTTAAGGTTGGCTATGTAGTGAATAGTGTGTGGTGATGCACCAAAGTATATACATAGAAATGTATAGAACCTGGATGTTCCACAATGCACTTTGGCAGGACCTGAAACCCACTCATAGGAAAGGGTTTTCAGTGTGGCACCGTTGGAATATTACTGATGGTGAAGGAGAAATTCAAGAAAGGCTTGGCTGTCCCAGCACCACGAAGTCAAGGTCACAATGAGCCTGGTTGCCCATCCAGTAGTTACATGAACGTGAGCAAGAAACAAACTTTTGTTTGAAGTGGAATGGAAAAACACTGAAGTCGTCAAAAGTGCATCATTTAATAGTATTAAATGCAGCAAAGAGCTCGGAAACACGGTCTCCAGTCACATGGTCAGATCAAAATAGACATTGGGTCGAGCTACACTAAAACCAGAAGACAAACTATGGCTATACTCCCTTTTATTCTCATGTGCACAGAGCTTTTGCAAGGCCAAGTTCAAAGCCTTAATTGACTGGCAGACTACAAAAGTGATGATAGATGTTGGGATAATTGGGAGGGGAGGCATGACCACGCCGACCCTCGCCGCACCTGGAGTGGAAGCCTGCATGCTGCTAGCACGTGAAATATTCCAGAAGGGTACAAGAGTACCAACCAATTGTAGAGGGACATGTATCAAAGAGCCCTATAGTTTTTGTTACCAATAAAGTGTTGAGTATTAGTATGACACAGAAGATTAATTACACTTGGGATGGGCTTAGTTGCCCACCTGACAAGAGACCCAATCACTTCCCCCGTGAGTATGCAACGTATACTTAGATGTTCCCGGTAAACCTATCACATCCCAAAGTAGGTTTTTGTAGTTTGCCATGTAGTGTGACGTCACTGATGACAAGTTTTTATTATAAAAGTAGTTTTTTATAACATGCGTTGAGAGAAATCGAGCGAAAATCCGTTGATGTCTGTTGTAACTCCCTGTTTTAGATAGTTGCAAATAAAACGGTACATTGTTTTGCCAACTTACTGAGTCGGTTTTATTATTGATGTTTGATCTCTAAGTATTGCTACCTCGTCTTAAAAGGCCCTATGTCTATGGGTTCAGATGGTCCCCTGAACACTGGAGGCACACGTGGGTGGAATCCTGGATGAAATCGGAGGCGGCGTTGGCATAATGGGACTGCCGAAATACGCATTGTAAGGAAGGAGCTGAGGCCCATCATAGCGGTAGCCCTTGAGACAGCAGCCTATCCTGTCGTGCTGACATATATTCAAAACTGCCAGGAACGCTGATGGGCCAGCGAGGAGAGGGCAGAGGCAGAAATTCTCTGTGGGTGGGCACGAAGCGCGGAGTGACGGAGGAGCGAGCCATACCACGGACAATGCGGTCCGTAGGAGAACACAGAGACAGCACCTCTAGGCTGGCAGCAACGCACGATGGGACAGCACTGCGGGGGGACTCAAGGCTGCATTGAAACAGCACGTGCAGAGTGTATGTGGCGGATCAGAGGCCGCATAGGCAGTGCACTGCACAGACCCAGAGGGTGAACAAAGCCAAGAGGCACAGGTGGCGAGAAGGACTGAATAACTAGCTGTGGAGGTGAAGCGGGGCAGGCGCAATACAGTGGCACCATCCCAGCACGCAAAGCTGACACAGAGGTGCAAGTAAACAGGCCATTGACCATATGGCCCAAGCTGGGACTGAAGGCACTGCTAGTTATATCAGCACACCCCAGCCAGTGCAGTAGCTGTACAAGAACACAGAGCCCCAAGCAGCCCCAGAAGCAGTGAGGTGGCGTACACCAAGCACCCCACATGTAGTAAAAATGTCTGGCTAAGGGCCTGAGTGCCCGTCAAGAAGGACAGGTACATTCAGCACCAGGGTATTGACAATAGCCCAATAGGAAGCAGAGCCCCATAAGGAACTGCCAGTAGCAGGCGATAACGCAGTGGACCGACTGAGAGGGGCTCGTCTGGCAAACTGAGACCCATGCAGAGCGATAGTATACTGGTGCAATGACTGTGCCTCGGGCGCAGAGACGGTACTGCGGAAGGGCAACACCGAGAACCCTGTTGAGTGGCAAAGGGCAGATAGCAGGCTGGCCCCAGACTAGAGCAAGTGTGATTGGGGTCGAGGTGGAACGCCCAGAACCTGTGCCCCATTTGATCACAGGGCTGCCGAGAAGCATCTCTAGAGCAATCTATCAACAGACGGGGCAGAAAGAGGCAGCAGGTACGGCGGCCCTGCACATGTGAGGGAAGACACAAAGGGCCTGGACACCCTGCAGGCCAAGTCGGGTTTATCAATAGCCCATCACACCACACAGGGAAACCATAGCCGCTGTGGTGCACCCCAGCTACTAGGCATCCCTAGAGTGTGGCCCACAAGTGAATAGTGCAGCTGGAGCCTGCTGCACACACTAACGTACATCCAATTGCAACAGGGAATAAGACTACCCTGAGTTGACAACAAGCGGACAGGGAAAGTTCCACACATGCCTTCTAAGGCATCTAAAGGCAGAACTAAGCAAGAGACACTGGATGCATATGCGAAAATGGCACGCACAGCAGAAGCGAAGATGCTGCCCGAAGTAGAGCAACAGGCAGCAATGGGGCAGGGCAGAGGAGACCAGCAGGTCCTGGCAGTGATAGAAGCCTTGAAAACATTGTTAGAAACTAAGATGGATGCAATCAGCATATACGTGAACCTGTTGAGGCAGGACGTCAGAGCATTAGCCGAAAGAACATTGACTTTGGAGAAGCAAATGGAGGAGAATGCAGGTAGCATTAAAGGCCATAACGAAGACATCACAATGCTACAACAGCAAGTAAGAAACCTAGAAGGGCGAGTTGATGACGCCGAAGCTCGAGCTAGGAGAAATAACATCAGGATTGTCAGTCTTCCGGAGGGAGAAGAAGGGACAACCCCCACCAACTTTGTCAAAAATATGCTGCTGCAGGAAATTGGCCCAGGGGCCCTCACCCAGGGATTTACAGTGGAGTGGGCGCACAGGTGGAGCCCCACTGTTGTCTATTATTGCCCACATACTAAAATATAAGGACAGAGAGAAAATCTTAGAATATTTCAGAAACTGTGGCACGATCCAAAGAGCATCGGCGCACATCACTGCATACCCGGACTACACCCTACAGGTGCAAAAAGAGAGAATGCACTTTATCTCAGTAAAGAGAAGGCTCTGCGAATCTGAACTCAGATATGTGCAGTTGTACCCAGCAAGACCTAAGGTCATACGAAATGGCTGAACAATGTTTTTTTGACACTCCAGAAGGTGCAGAAACGGATCTACTCTTTGAACCTGCCAGCGGCGATGGGCAGTTAAGGGAATAGCGCATTGAAAACATGAAGAGCGTACCCTGAGAAATCCAGCAACAAGAGACAGACGGGGCCAATTGTGCTGCTTAATATAACAGAACTTTTTCTTTTCTACCTACGCAGATGGTTTCTTGTTTGGACTATGCTTGGCTACAGGCTTTAGTGAATCGCAGGAGGTGAAACAATGTGGAAGAGGAACTCACGCTGAGGGAGACATCCTTCACCCAAAACGGTTTATTCCCTCAGATACTAGCGGTTATGTATCCACCCGCTGCACACCTGGGAGCAGTAGACAGAGGGAACTGGGATGGGGGTTGAGAAGTGGGAATGCCCCAGCACGAGGTACCGAGCTGGGTAATTGTTAGGGTTTGGGGGAGAGGGGAAGTTAAATAAGATAGTTGGTAAACAGCCTATACACCCACATGACACACAACCGGGAGTGGGACTGCAAAGTATTGGGGTAAACAGTGATAATTTCTCCAGAACTTAAAATAGTCACATGGAATGTGAGGGGGCTCAGGAGTCAAAAGGAATAGGGTCATGACGTATTTGCGCAGGCAAAGGGTACATATAGTGCTACTACGGGAAACACATCTCACCCTGGAGAAACAAACTGCCCTTACCGATAGATGGAGGGGAACCACATTGTGCTCACCGACTCAGCATATGCCAGAGTAGAAGTGGTGTGGATAGTACTGATGGTACCCTTCCAAGTGCTGAAAACAGTAGTAGATAAGTAAGGTAGGTCGATTATAGTGCAGGGTTTGCTAGAAAGAAGGGAAGTGTGTATAGTCAACACTTATGGCCCTGATCACGACGCATCGGCCTACTTTTTAACATTGTATACCCAAATCGGACCTTACAGGAACAGCATATTAATATGGGGGGGAGATTTTAACTGCACGCTAGAACCCGTTCTGAACAGGTCGGACAAAAAATGCACACACCCACCCCCTCCAGCCAAGGCTTTAAACACTTTGTTGCACACTTTCAACTTCACAGATATCTGGTGAACCCTGCACCCACGGGTCTGGGGGTACTCACACTACACAGTCCTGTTAGATCTATACACAAGACTAGATTATGTATTTACAGGAGCGGAAACTGTAGGTGAATTCATGGCAGCAGATTACAAAGTGCACGTATTATCAGACCGCGTGCCGCTACTATTCACATGGAGGGTCTTCCCCACCCCCCCAGAGCATGCATCCCGACGTGGAAGCTCAGGGGAGAGGCTCTGCAGGACACAATGTTACGTGATCATCTGAGGACGGGCGTCAAAGAATACTTCGAACATAACACCGGCAGTGTAGCATCAGCTGGGACCTTATGGGAGGCCTTCAAGGTAGTCATTAGAGGGGTCACCATAGCTAAAGTGGGCAGAATGCAGGCCATGATAGAAGGGGAGATATCTAGACCAGAGGCTTCACTAGAAAACATAGACCATGCAACAGGCATGACCGCAGACAAAGGTCTGCAAAACTACCTGACTACAACAAGAATGCTTGAAACACTGGGAGAGGTTGGGCACCCTGAATTATATGAAGTATATTGAAAAACATCATGCTGAGTGTGATAAGCCGGGACATCTGCTATCCTGGCTGTGTAGGAATGAAACAAAACGAAATATCATAAAGTCCATCAAAAGAGATGATGGATCAGTGCATGAGACACAAGAAGATATCAATAAATGTTTTCTTGAATATTATAAAGAGGTGTACACGGAGAGAACCAAAGCATAGCCCTCCAAGATAGATGAGACTCTGACCCAGATTCACCTCCCAAGCCTAGATGCGGAACGCTGCGGCAAGGCTCAAATCCCCCAAAACAGCGTAAAAATTAGAGGCCACAATTAAGGGGTTATCCACAAGCAAAATACCGGCACAGACGGCTTGCCTAGTGAGTTTTGCTGTCAATGCGCAACGAAGGGTGGGAAACGGGGGTACTCCCAGTGACACTCAGAGAGTCCATTATTATACCACTGCTCAAACCAAATAAACCAAAGGCGGATTGCGGGTCATTCAGACCAGTGTCATTGCTAAATCAGGATGAAAAATCCTTACAGCTCTACTCGCCAATAGGCTTAAGACGGTAATAGCTGCATTAGTACATCCGGACCAAAACGGGTATGTGCCACAGAGGAATATCACGTGGACCCTCAGAAGGTCAAGGCGTATGACTCAGTCAGATGGCTGTGGCTGCTGTCCACTCTTAGGAAATTTGGGATGGGACCTTCATATATCCAATGGGCACGACTATTATATAGCAGTCCAATAGCCAAAGTAAAAACAGGTAACCAGATCTCTGAGCAGTGGGAGTTACAAAGGGCACAAGACAAGGATGTTCATGGGCCCCTATCCTGTTTATACTAGTGCTAGAACCCTTGGCGGCATACCTCAGGGAGGAATACAAGTAGGCAGGTATTAAGGCGCATTGTGAATGGCATTTGATATCTTTATACGCTTACGATATGCTGTTGTATCTGCAGCAGCCAGAAACTAACCTGCAGAATATATTGGAAATATTAGACTGCTACTCAGAACTCTCGGGCATAACGATTAGCATGAAAACATCCAGCCTGTTCCCACTGGCGGGATATAGAGGAGAACCTGTGCACACATTACCTTTTGGTATCTGGGGTGCACATTTATCACACACCTAAAAATGAAAACACACTACGGGCAGTCAGCAAAGCAGAGAAGAGAATTCCATGACATTTTGGGCAAAGCTACCCCTCTCACTGATGGGAAGAACCACACTGTTAAAAATGGTGGTCCTTCCCCGGCTGCTCCACTACTTTGCCAATGTCCCCTATAATATTCCCAAGAGCCTGTTTCAAAGGTTCCTGTGGCATAACACCAGAAGCAGGGTAGCACTCCAAAAGCTGCAGAGACCATATGATCAAGGAGGTATACATACATGCCAACATTCTGTGACCAAAAATCTGTAGGAATCTTAAGTTTAAAAAATAGTCAGGCAAGTACGTAATGATAGGAATAGGGCATGTCAGCAGCCGATTGTCATTGAATGAGCCCGCCGCCGCGGGTGCATTCAATGACAATGAGGCACCTGCCATGCCTTCTGCCACCACGCCAGCTCGGGGGAGCTCTTGAAAGACTCCCCCGAGCTGGCGTGGTGGGGGGCTAATGGTGCCTTTTGTCAAAGGCACCCGCGGCGGAGGGGCACATTTAGCCCGCTGCCGTGGGCGCCTTTTACATCAAAATCCTGCATGCTGTGCCTTCTCCCACTACGCCAGCGCGGGGGAGCCCTTCATAGATTCCCCCGAGCTGGCATGGCTAAAAAAATAAATGTAAAAAATATATATATTTTTTTTAAAAAATGGTATTTGTTGCCAATAAATTCGGTCGAGATGTAAATTGTAGCGAGTCAGTTGCAGTTTGTCACAAGGCGGCTGTCGGATGGCCCACACAAGACACTCCCTTACTGCAAGCTGCGTGCGCCCCGTTCTTCCTGAAGGAAGAGGTATGGATACGGGAGTCGAGCAGGCCCAAATTCCCACTCGTGCTAGCTTTGGGTATGGCCGTATGGCACAGAGCATGCAGTTATTACAGAATCATGCTCTTTACTCACCACAGATCCCACTGGTGGCACTGAAAACTAATGACCCGCAATTCCGACTTAGTGTACAGAAGTATTGGGAGCTGCAGGGGGTGGCGATGGTCGGGTACTTGGTTAAGGAAGGGGAACTGCTGACCTGTAACACACTCATCGACGAAAAAACAAAGAAGAAATCCAATCTGGATAGCCACGTCCCCTGCACACTTTCTAGACGTTGGATAGCCGCGTCCCCTGCACACTTTCTAGACGTTGGATAGCCACGTCCCCTGCACACTTTCTAGAAGTTGGATAGCCACGTCCCCTGCACACTTTCTATATCCACATTGGATTTCTTCTTTGTTTTTTTGTACATAACCAGCCTAGGTACCAAGGCTGTGTCTTTCTCCCCCGCACCTCGAAATATTTACTAAAGATTACCATTCTGTTTAAACCTAACTAAACTAACACCTGACATTCAAATTGGTGTGCAAGTGTACTTACCTGTGTTGTTTTACACACTTATCGACGAGACAGGATTACATGGTGGCCAATACATAGTGTATGGTACAGCCTGCAAAGCGATAACACATAAGTGGCCAGGCACAGTGGGTGGGCTAGAAATGCTAAATTACAACAGATACAATTATATGTGACCCACAGGGCGTACCTGAGCCCCCCGAAAGATAGCAAGATTTAACAAGGCAACGGAACAACATTGTCCTAAATGTGGCGTGAAAGACACGGACATGGTGCATATGTTCTGGGCTTGTAGAGAGATTCAACACTTTTGGGAGGACATAGCATGTAGGTTGTCAAAGGCAGGCATAACATTGGATGTACAATCCCTCACGGCATGCCAAATCACATGGAGGGTGGCCCTACTTGGAACCTTCCCACATCCAAAACAGGCGAGACATCAGAATAAACTAAAAGACTTGGCATATGTGCTGGCAAAGCGGAGGATAGCGATGAGCTGGAAGGCGCGCAAAGGCCCAGAGACACGGATACGGTGGAAGGACCTCCAGAAATGGTCACACGCCAAGACCGCAGTGTGGCAAGAGGCGACCTGATGGGGAGACAAGAAGATAACACCGACATAGAAGCTTGGAAGCTACTACTGCAAGAGCTGTTTGCCTCAGCACAATCATACCCTGAGAGGTCAAAAGAAACCCAGCCACCGGAAAATCGACCCAGAAACCAGACACAAACGCCAGGAAGTACTGTTGCAGAGAATATAGTAGTGTGAACAGTGTGGGATAGACTGTAGGAGGGGATGGGGGAGTTGGGCGCAGAAGAAACAGACTTAAATATCTGTTAAAGTTAGCATGCATTGTAAGATAAGTCTGTAAGTTATGCAAAATGATAATACATTATTTTTTAAAAAAAATAGAGCATTTATGTAGAGTCTAAAAAGGGTATAGGATGAAAATGTAGAATCCCATTACTGCGAGGCCGAAAATGTGGGGCTAGAGGGGTTTTACCCTTTTTTTGCACCTTTTTTGCACAAATAAATGGTAAGTGTGGTAGTGGTATTGATTAGATATCGGGAGGGTGCGGGGTGGCTCCCCCAGTATTTAACTGCGAAAAAATGTTGGCCATTCACAGAATTCTTTTTGCAGTGATAACATAGATCCACGAAAAAGTAGGGGTGCCAGGACACAGCCCTGGCGCTCATCCATCTCCTCCAGAAAATAGTATGTACAACGCCCATTTCTTCTACTTCTGACACAGGCCTGATTGGAGTGGTGAAGCCTGATTAGAAGAGTCACTATCCCCTTTGGCAGTTCATGGACCTGAGCACTTGTCCTGATTGACTTTGACAAAGGCGAAACTCTGGTCCATGAAGTCCAGAAAATAGGTGTGTCTTAATGTACAGATAATGGACCACAACTACAGATTTAAATATTGCTCTGACATACCCAAGCATACTCTAAAGCCCAACTGAATCGGGACAAGATGTTACTCTCTTTCGTCCAGGTTTCCAATCTAGCGAGAACCACATGGCCAAAGATTTTGAAAAGAGAATCCAGGAGGGATGTAGGCCTATATGAGCGTGGCAAGGTTGTCCACCCCTCCTTATAGATTGGTTGGATCATGGCAGAGGACCAAGAGAAAGGTACACTGCCTCCTGCAATACTGCCATTAAAACCCAGAGTCAAAATTTGGGCCCACAGGTGGGGCTCGTGCAAGAAAGATCAGCTGGGATATTATCCGTACCTGATGCCCTGTTCACCTTCTGGCCTTTTATTTCTCGAGATACTTCCTCCACAGTAAAAGGGAGCATGCAATCCACAAACACAGATGAGCATGGTACATGAAAATCCAGAGATCCAGAGTAAAGGACAGCTCAGTGGTACGGCCCAGGTTTTTCGCACTATGGAGACATGAAAAATGCTCCACCAAGGCCTGATCGAATACCACATTGTCCAAGCCTTGGGATTTATATCTATGACATGGACCATAATTCACTATTTCCAGAAACATTTTAAAATTATTATCCAGAGAAGCGAACACCAGGTCCTTCCAGAAGCATTCTCAATCTCTACTTTTCTCTTTGACAAGGTTTTTTTGTAATGCACCCTAGCCACAATAATGTCACTTCTAGAATGAGCCGAATTCTTAAGAGTGGTTATTAACCTTAAGTTGGCCTTTGTACAATCTGAATTAAACCAACATACCAGGTTGCTCGTACTCTCAGTGTGACCACTGACAGTAAATGCCTTCGAGACCTTAGATATTATAGACATGAATTGGTCACGCTTCCCATCTAACAGTGTTGTTAATCTCTTGTCAGTTCATAAGTATAAAGTCTGTCATAGTCTTGCCATGGTCAATTAAGGGTAATTTCAGCCTTCCCTCACAACTGTCCATCGAGGTCTCGCAAATGCCCAAAATGAAGTTGGCCGTGTGCCTCCGTGGTGTCTCTACTAGATACAAACATGGATTTCATAAGTGTAAATCTGGCTGGCTGGCTGGAAATTGTAAATCTGACTGGAATGAAAGAGAGCCCTTTACATGTGAGATAGAAAAGCCTTTACATGTGAGATAGAAAAGTATGGATCATTCAATCTGCGGAAGAGACTAGATACAATATATATATATAGATTATAGGGCGGCGGTCGCCGCCCTATAGTTGAGGTAAAATGGAGTTACATAGAAATTGAAAAAATGAATTGCTAATAACATTTGACTTGTGAGACGGATTGGGCAGAAAGCTTTCAACAAAAAAGTTTGTCACAGACCCCCAGACTGGACAGTTTCAGAAAGATTTTTTGAAAAATATAAGTTATTAAGAAAACAAAAAAAGTTGTGCTGTTGAGCAGCCACAGCAATGGCCGCCTAGCTGTGAAGCTCCGTCCTGGGGATAAATCCTGATAACAAAATATACTGCTTTAAGTCGACTGAACAAGCGCATTCTCTTTGAAGACCAGGACTGGGACTCCGTGCAACAACTGGCAAACCCCCAAGCTGAGGGGTGTGACGACGGCAGAGATATTCTACAAAGTTAGTAGCCTGGCAAATCGGGAAACTGAGATCTGCTCCTGACTTCCATGACATAGGGGTCGAGGAGTGTCGCGAGAGCGCTGCCTATTAGGGGCAGAGCTATTAATGGTGCGCATCCGGGCACATACTCAGACCCAGAGCTACACACAAGGGCTGTCGTACTCCAATACAGGAACCCCATAGGAACTGGCTCACGCCGACCACTGATCTGAAGACTGGGTGGTCTCACCAACTACCTGACCCGGCAATGCAGCCGGCGTATCACTGCCGATACACAGTGAACGTCTGCAGCTCGGACGAGAAACCACATATCCCCAAACCGATTCATAGAGAAGCTGTGGAAAACGTATCGCCAGGCTTCATACAACCGGCACCTGAGCTCGAACCGTAGAAGCGACTGCTGGAAACTCTGTACACAGACAGAACCGTGACCAACCATAAGGTACCCGCCCAATAACCAACGCGGATTCCCCAGTGCTCCATCCACCTGTACAGATGTGCAGTGTCCCTCTCCCTCCTAATATAGCTCGTCCACGAGCAAGGCGTGGACCCTAAGTGGAGCGACTGGGGACCGCGTCCAGAAGCCCACCTCTCCGTGAACCTCGGGCCGCACAGATCCGGCCTGCATCTACATCGGACACCAACAATATCATTACGACGCAGTGCCCTATCTGCGGCACTCGCCCGACCCCCCGGCGGGCTGAACTTGGGACCGGCAGATGAGGGAAACTGCTGACCGGAATATGCATAAAGGCCGCAACTGCTGTTTATGGGCAACTGACCCTTTCTTTAGAAACGAACGCTCCCGCCACCAGAAGGAATCCAATAAGTTGCATACAGACGCCGAACCACCACGCCTACAACTAAACGTTGAACAACTCTACCACCACAAAGTAGCATGCAGCTATTGAGAAGGGGGAAACTGATGGAGGCAAGGTTTTGACACTCCTTGCGGCCTGCTACAAAACTGAGCCATAACATAACTGTTGCTGCCGACACCACGTGTAAACAGGAGACAACAAGTGATTTGACGCAAGGTAACCCGATCCCAGGCCCACAAACTATTGATAGACTGTGCACAAACGCAGTCTTTTTCAGCCATTGCGGGCCACCCGAACACTCTTGTCAGTCTACCCAAGCCAGACCAGCCCTCACTGTGTACCTGAGAGGGCCCCTTCACCACTTGTGAATGGACGGCAGAAACCGGGGCACCCAGAGAGAACACACCCCTATCCCCTGAAGGCCAGGAACTCATTGCTGGTGGGCCCAGACAAGACGACAAGGTAAGAAATGTAACCTTACCTACTCCTGTGGTATCTGAGCGCCAGGCATCCGGAATCAACATAGAAGAGCTACTGCATACCAGTTCCATCCCAATCCCTTGCATTGCCCAGCATTAGTCTGCCATATCCCAAACCAACAATTGGCACCCAGAACTCAAACTGTAGTGCTGGACACTAACCCCAATGTGGGTGAATAGCAATGAGACCAACCGCCCCCAAGGGGCAACCAGCCAGACCCCCTGGCGCCTGGCTAATATCTACGCTGCCCAACAACACGTGGGGTCATGAAAGGCGCACAATACTGGGTGCCCACACTAGGCTACAGGAAATCATGCTCCACCACATCCTTTGAGGGGCAATCAAGCATATATTGTGCCTCTAGCCCCAGCAAAGGGCCGCCCTCCACTGCATCATAGTACCGTATTACAGCGTGACCAAGGAAACACTTTATAGACACCAAGGGTTGGCACCGGACTAAATACCTACCGTAACAAACCCAAACTGTAAAACATCAGTAATACTGTGAAGAGAAGCCACAAGATACACGAGAAGTAACACGTACAAACCCCATCCACGGCTAACTCTTCAAGAAACCACCATGACCAAAGAGGCCAATAAAAAGAAGCGTCCAATGGACTCATTCACGGGTTCAAGACCCTCGCCCCCTGAAAACCTCTCCTCCCCCGGCAACTCACAAGCATCTGGTGAAGAGGAGAACTCAAGAGAGGACCATTTATTACAGACAATGCAAAACAGGTTCCTAGCCATTAATGTGAAGTTGGATGACATTGTGGGTACAATAGGAACACTGAAAGTGTAAGTTGAAAAAGAAAACATCAACATTAGTGAGGCTGAAGAGCGCATTAGCACGAACGAAGACAATATTGCACGCCATGATCGTATGTTGAACTCCATACAAACGGAACTCAAGAAAATGGCGAATAAATGTAAGGACCTGGAATCAAGGTCCCGGCGGAATAATATCTGCGTGGTCGGGATCCTGAGGCAGCAATAAAGGGACCCATAGAACTCTTCATGGAGAAACTTCTTGAAGCACGTTTTTACCCCTCTAGATTCTCACCACAGTTCCTAGTAGAGATAGCACATCGAACACATGACCCTCCATGCCCCGGGGCTCCCCCGAGTACAATAATTGCTAGACTGCTCAATTATCGTGACAGAGACTTGGTACTTTGGTTCGCCAGAGAAAGTGGCACTCTACAGTTTGAGTCAAGCAGAATTCATATATACCCTGACTTTGCGACGGACATAAAAACACAGAGAAGATCCTATGACAATGTGAAGCGTCTACTTCAAACCCAAAAGATCCCATATTCATTGAAGTTCCCAGTCAAACTGAGAATCCAACATGAGAGAAGGCTAATTTCTTCGAGGACCCCGCTCAAGCGCTGGCCTATGTGGAAGCAAAAATACCTATACGTCCGAGATAGCCGCACCCGGATGCCAACATACCACGTAACAATGAGGAAGAAGATCTAGATGAAAATGACTGAATAAGACAAACTCATTACAAGGCTAACCAGAAACTTGGCATCCAATGACAACGGAGATAGACGAATAAACCATGAATCCCAACGGAATGTCGAGCTAACTGGAAGGCAAGCTGACGACATGACCCCCAAGGGTTTATCCAAGAGTTTAAAATGGGCGCATCATCAGGTTGGGGCAGATGGTGAGGGAGGGGAGACGGAAGGGGTAGACCAGGGAAACGCAAGCATACAAAGAGTTGTGGCAATGAGCATACGATCCGGAGCACAATTCAGCTATTACCGCCGGATTTAAGGTTCCGCCGAATCAGGGCTTCGGCGGATTTCCCCCCAGCTCTGAGCTGGGGGGAAATCCGCCGAAAGTTCGCGCTATTACCGCCGGCGGGAAATCCGCCGGCGGTATTAGCGCGAAGATTCCCCATTGAGCCCAATGGGGAATGGGGCATTCCCGAATGGGCTCAGTGGGGAATGGGGACTTACATTACCGCTGAACTCGTGATCCGGCGCAATTAGCGCCGGTGAGTTCGGCGGTAGGGCTAATACCGCCCGCGCTAATAGCGTTACCGTTACCGCCCAAGTCATGATGAGGCCCATAGTCACTACGTCAAGACCAAAGGACATATGGGCCCCATGTCACACATATATGGAAAAGGAAGCTCAGTACCAGACTTCAAGACAGAATCACTAATGCAGACCCTTGTATGTACCATTACACAAACAGTTTGATATGCTTCGCAGACTCATCACTATAAATTGCATGTATCTATGGAATATTTGAGACAATAATGTAACCTTTTTTAAACCAGTCGTATGCTATAACCATGTATTGTATGCTGATGCCACTTATTAAATAAAGTTTTTAAAAAAGCACAAAAAAGCTTTGTTTCGGCCTAGTCCCCATTCATTTACCCACAGACAAAAAAGGTCAATTTTCGCCGGACCTCACAGCCCAAACCACTAAACAGATTTGGACCAGGTCCAAAACAACTTGGGTATGAAGCGTTGACTTGCAATCCTTTTGGGGTTCAGGGTTATTCCGTCCAGTACTTTTTTAGAATTTAATGGAAAAAGGAGTGTTCCCTTCTCCAGAATAGATAGCAATATCTTGGGTAAATTGCCATGAAACCGGATATTTATGAATTAAACAGGCGCCATCTTTCTTTTTCTCAATGCAAGAGATTGCCTGTTTATACCCCAAGTTAGTAAACCCAGGTTAGTAAATGGTGTTTAGTGTGTCAGTAGGCTCTCTTTTTGTGTTAACAGTGCATGATAAATCTGTTCCGCGCACTACTGGCCGAGATGAGTACAGATAAGCAATACGGATGTTTCCTATGGAGACTGTACCTAGTTGGCGTTTGTGCAATCACACTGCAAGTATCCATAGGACTCCATTAGTGACCGCATGCCTGCATCTTTGAATGCACTTTAGTAGTGTATGTGCACGTGTTTCCGTTCCACACCTATACCCATGCATAGGTCATCCACTCTATGCTGGTAACACCGCCCCTGTCGCCAGCCCTACGGATTCATGCAGTAGGCTTCCTCTTTTAAAAAACTGCTGTCAACTTCGTGGGTGGCTCTGCAAATTTACCAATGTGTGGTGAAAGCACTCCTAACTGTATAACGGCCACTGCTAAACAAGGAACAGCAACCTGCAGTGTGACGTGGGCGTGTTAAATGTCGCATTACTTTGATTTATCTGCTGCTTGCCTTTCCATGACCCATGAAACAGTTATGAAACAGGACTCGGCAGTGTGACGGAAAGTATCAAAGGGACTCCTGCCGGTCGTACAGTTGAAGAAAACATGTAACTGCAGGTGGGACAGTTTGTAGTAAGTCTGCAAAATGGCAAATCTGCTGCACCTTCCTCACGCAAATACTAGTGCATGTAAAGGCAAGTAAGGAAACAGCAGAATATGCAGAGCGCAAACAATCTTAGTGGTGGTTAGAAAAACGCTGTAGCTGCATGGGACGCACACAATAAATGGCTTCCTGCTGCATTGAATGAAGCTCTGTTTCGCGTTGTTGTAAACATTCTTGTTTTTCACAATGTATGTATATCCGTGAATGCTACCCCTAACACTAATGGCATAGCATAAACTGGTTGTACTGCATGTCACGACAACTGAAATGAAAGCACAAGGGACCAGTGGGCAGGCTACCGCCCTTCCAACAATTACGTAGGGTACTTTCATGTACAGCATTTGCCGCATCAACTGCGGACAACAAGAGGGGCACTCCTGTATGGCAGCATAGCTGTAAAACAACTTTTGCCAACCATATGCCGCGCTACATAACCTTACCCGGCAAAGGGCATTGTATTGTGCATATAAACAGGCTTCTGTCCCAAGACTGTCCCTCATCTGCACTGCCTCACCGAAGGAGTAGGAGATCCTGGATTGCTGCTGGAGCAGTGACCTCCCAACTGACGGGATGATTGAAAATACCCAGTCCCACATGGTACGAGTGTGGCTCAACTCATGTGCTGCTACTGCCACGCTTTGAACTTCAACTGAAATTTATCTAAATTGCTCCGTTCACACTGCGTGAGCATTAGAAGTAATTTAATCTAATTATAACCTACAGAATCGTCTTTGTTTTTCAGCTGTGCTGATATCGGCACTCTTTCACCCTCCATTAGTCACCACGAGGCTGACCACTCCAAGATGGCTGCCTCGCACCAGTTCATTGTGGCTGCTGCCTAATCTACACCCAGACAGCAACTTGCCACCCGATTGGCCGCCTGGTGCAATTTATGCTCCTATTAAGAACCGGCAGGCGTAATAATATTGAACTATTTGTCTCCCCTTCACTCTCCCGTGCTAACGCCTCCGCGCCCACCTTCACAAGACCAGTGCTTGTGCACACCTAGATCTCCCCTCTGAGCTCTGGCTTTCACATACTATACACTATTGCTTGTCGCTACTGTCCGCTCACGTTCTCTCCACGCAACGCCCCATCTGGTACAGCTGGCCACTATACTACACTCTCTCACTGCCCTACTGACGCCGCATCCTATCACGGCATTATGAATGCCTGATCCCGCTGCCTACTTGCTGCCTCTGTACCGACCTCTGGCCAGCGATCGCAGGTACATTGCTTCCCCAATGCCGTACCGTGCAGTTTGCACACTTGTTGCCGCGGTTTTCACAACGGAGTAGTGACTACCCCACATTGCCTTACTAATGCTGCATTTGTACGTGTCCACATGACGCCTTTGTCTGATACTGTATTGAACCTCTGAGTTGCTACTGCCTTAAATTGCCCAATTATTGATATTGCATTTGTCTGATACTGCATTGAACCTCTGAGTTACTACTGCCTTAAATTGCCCAATTATTGATATTCCATTTGCACGTGTCCACATGATGCCTCTGTTTGATACTTCATTGAACCTCTGAGTTACTACTGCCTTAAATTGCCCAATTATTGATATTGCATTTGCACGTGTCCACAACACGCCTCTGTTTGATACTGCATTGAATCTCTGAGTTTCTACTGCCTTAAATTGCCCAATTCTTGATATTGCATTTGCACGTGTCCACATGACGCCTCTGTTTGATACTGCATTGAACCTCTGAGTTTCTACTGCCTTAAATTGCCCAATTATTGATATTGCATTTGCACGTGTCCACATGACGCCTTTGTTTGATACTGCATTGAACCTTTGAGTTATTACTGCCTTAAATTGCCCAATTATTATTGCTGCATTTGTTTACCCGATGCCTCTGTTGGTACTGCACTCAACCTTCGAGCTGGTACTGCCCTAATCTGCTCTATTTAAACGCTGCACTGTATATAAGCATACTTATTGCCAATGTACTGAACACTGAGTAGTGATCACCTAAATTGCTTATAGTATTCCCACTACTATGACTGTCCAGCCTACTCCTTCTGGTTGAACCCACCGCGCTTTTCACCTCCTCCATGTCCTACTTCTGCTGATACGTCCACTCGTATGTTGTAATCTCACCACTCCTACTACCTCATCACTGACTTGCCATCCCACAAATTACTTACTCCCTTGCGCAGCACAGCACAGCCCAGTCCAGTCACAACTGGCAACCATCATGTATCCTTCTCCATATGCACCCTGCTTTACTGGCTCCCCGCACCACACTCTGCTTCAAAACCCACTGCTGGCCACAGCCACTACTGCCTCCTCTAGTAACCCTTACCTCAACTCCCCTTCTCTCTGGCTTGAACACTTTGCATACAAACCTACCCCCAACCAACCTTGCACAGGGCCCCTGAGAAATCTCAGACTTGGATCTAGACTCCCTCACGCCTCCCATCACCGCAGAAATATCATCCAGCAGACTATCTAACCTCACATGGCGTCATCAGCCCCCACCCTCTGCTCCCCCTCACCCAGAGCAGGCGCAAATCTTAACGTGAGCATCCAACCTCAGACCCACCCAGTACCCCTCAAGGCCGCTCTGATTAATACCAGATCACTCACTGCACACGCACTTGATATGGCCGACCTCATCAACACTCATGACCTCGATTTCTTAGCTGTTACCGAGACCTGGCTCCATGCAGCCTCAGGTCCACTCCTATCACTAGCGATTCCTGATGGCTATACTATTATAAGAAGTGATCGCAACACTGGTCAATCTAAAGGAGGTGGCATTGCCTTCATACACAAAAACACCATCAGTCTTTGTCTCGCCACTGCTCCCCAAATCAGCTCTGCTGAAATACTCTCAGTAAAGCTAGCCATCACTCCCAATCAGACTATTACACTCCACCTTATCTACAGACCCCCTGGTCCCATAAACTCATTTGCTGAAGATCTCTCCCACATCCTTACAGACAACACCAAGATGAAGTCCCAAATCATAGTATTTGGTGACTTCAATCTAGGCTACCTAGACCCCAATGATGCCCCTGCACACGACATCAACAACCTGCTACTCAACCTAGGCTTCTCACAACAAGCCAATTCGCCAACACACTCCAAGGGCAGGACTCTCGACTGGTTAGCTACCCTAAACTGCGACACCAACATCGTATCTAACCAACCCTGTACCTGAACAGACCACCACCTCATCACCTTTAGTATCCCCACTAAAATCACCTACACCGCACCGGACATCGCACCTGCCACAGCCACAAGAAACAAGCGTAACATAACTTGAGCTAAATTACTCCCACTCATCCTCCCTGCGCTCAATGATCTCATGCTCTGATCCCACAGTCTTGGTAGACACGTACAATCGGACCATGCTGCAAGCACTAGACCTCATCGCACCCACCAAACTGAGAAAACCCAACCCTCGGGTCAACCTCAACTCTTGATTCACGCCACAATTGAGATCCCTTCGCAAGGAAAAAAGGGCCTGCGAATTACGCTGGAAAAGTCACCCAACTGAAACAAACAAAGCCAGTGCTACGCTAGCTACTCTCAATTACAAAGAGGCCATACTGCAGGCCAAAAGAGATAAGTACAACAAATGCATTGAACATGACCAATCCAACACCAAAGAACTACTCAGAATCCTTAAGGAACTTGAATCGCCTGCCACCCCTCCTGACACCTGCTCCAAAGATAGCACCTGGTGTATGAACATTCAAAAGGCCCTTTCTCTGCAAAATCGCCAACCTCCAAATTAAAATCTGTGACAAAAAAAACTGCCTACAGTCTAGCCTGCAGCACAAAATCTTCCAGGCTAACACCAATACCAATCCTGACAATGTCAAACCTTTCAGCTTCGCTCGCCTATGTATCCCTGAAGTTGAGCACATTATCAACAACCTCAAACCCTCTAACTGTCAGGGCGTCCCATGCCCAGCCTCCATCATTAAGGAGCCTTCGCACAGTCTAGCACCCTTCATCACCACCCTTATAAACTCCTCCATCAGCTCTGGGACTGTCCCTGACAACCTAAAGGATTCCTGGGTCATCCCCCTCCTTAAAAAACCTACTTTGGATGCCAATATACCCACTAACTACAGGCCCATCACTACGGTCCCGTTCCTTCTGAAGATTCTTGATCGAGCTGCCTACCTGCAGATCCAAGCTTACTTGGAATAACAATCTCCTGTGACCTAGGCAATCAGGCCTCCGGCCTCGACACGGTACAGAAACCGCCCTCCTAAATCTTAAAACACAGATTGAAGACCTAAAAGATAAGGGCAAATTAGCCCTCCTACTCCTATTAGATCTCTCTGCAGCCTTCAATCTAGTAAACCACCAAATCTTCTGCCGCCACCTGAAAACCGCCGCCCACTTTTCGGAAAACAGATCCATGAAAGTCTTCTCCCCGTCTGCCACTGCAAACCGTGCTCCGGTCACCTGCGGGTTTCCACAAGGATTGTGTGTTTCCCCAACACTCTATAACGTATTCACGAAACCACTCTTCGACATACTGGACTATCTGGGTGTCACATATACCAACTGCGCTGATGACACCCAGATACTCATCCCCATCTCTGGTGATCACAAAACTGACATGCTAGCTATCAATTCCATTTACCAAGTCATTCAAGCTTGGATGGCGCAACATGAATTGTGCCTGAACGATGAAAAGATAGAGATTCTTATCCTAGGCTCTCACCAAAGACTTAGTAAGCTAGATCCGTCCCTCAAAGCCTTCACTATTGATGGCAATACCATCAAAGTAGCCAAAGACAAAAAAACACTTGGAAACTATATTGACTCCTCCCTCTCACTCTCCAGGCAAATCAATGCAGTTTCCTCTGCCGCATCTTACACCTGCAAGCTCATCACGGCATGCCGCAAATTCCTATCACCTGCCAACGGTACTACCCTAGCCAGGACCCTAGTCCTTTCTAAGATAGCTTATTGCAACGCTCTCTATCTCGGCACCAACCAATGTAACATCAATAAATTACAGATCATTCAAAACAATGCCATTAGAGCGGCTTTAAACATCCCCAGGAACTCCCACATCTCAGACTCCAGACGGAGTCTCCGTTGACTCTCAGTCTCCCAAAGAGTCTCACTCAAAGCATTAGCACTAACCCACAAAAGCATCACGAACCAAGCACCAAGTTATCTGGCCAGTAGATTCTCTCTACATACCCCTGCAAGACCACTTAGAAGTGTTCAAGTCAACTGTCTCTCTGTCCCCTGCTTCAACCTCCAGAGATTGGGCAGTAGCAGCTTCCCAGACCTGGCCGCAAAACCTTAAACACATTACCTAACCCACTCAGAGCAGAACTGTCCTTCTTGGCCTTCAAGAGCAAAGCCAAAGCCTGGTTGTCCTCCCAAGATCAGCCTTGATTCCCTACACCAACTGTTCACCCAGTCTCGTTCCACTTGCACCTCCCTGTTAGTTCCCCTACTGTTCGTTATTATGTATAGCATCTGTTAGTTAGCCCAAATTATCTAGTAATTGTATTGTGTGTACTGTATTGCGTGTACTCTATTGTATGTAAGTTGTACTATAATGGGCACCTCATTGATGCGCCCTATTATGTCTGTAACCCATCATATGCGCCCGTATGCCCCTGGGCCTGGTGCACTTTACAAATAAATAAAATTACAAATTAAAATTACAAATTACAAATACTGCAATGCGCTACTGTGCAGAAGGAAGGTACTTGGAAGGTCGTGGGAACAGTGCTTACGGGAAAATTACAATGACTGCTGCCTAGGTAGGTGAGGGCACCCAATAATTCTGTCTCCCGCCACGTCCCCTATAGTATCCATACAGGTGTTGCCCCTTCTGTACCTAACCTTTCCTGCCGTTCCTTCTGTGGCGTGTGTGAGAAAACTATAATAAATGAAAATGAACTGGGGAAGGAAAAAAGGTAAATAAAGAAAGCACCTTTCACAGACCAACAACTGAATTGCCAATGCACGCATGTAGGGCAGGAAGCGTGGCAGTGTGGTAAACACTGTAGTTCAATCAGTTAGAAAGGGGGGGTCGCTGTACAAAGAGGTTTGTTTATGTGTTGCAGAGCGTTTTCAAGAGAGTCAGTGCGCAACACATACTTCAAAAGAATATCACTACGTTCAAGAAGGGCACCAAGCCAATGTAGATGGGGTGTGCAGAAATCGGGATGGCTGGCATAGTAAGATGAAAGGTATAGCTGGGGAAAAGTATTTGTGCTGTGAATCGTCATATTCCCATGGGCGAAGTATGCCATAGGCACATGCCGAACAAAGGCACAAATACACTTCTTTGCAATGTACAGCGCTGTCTGCATTCACAAACCAAATAGAAAATTACGTTGCCACATCGGTGGCTGCATAATGAGATAGAAACATATGCAAGACATCGGAAACAAATGCATGAACTGAGCAAGTGCCTCCTTCCTCGCAAATAGCACTGAAACTCCTGTAACATGTTGTGCAATTTTCCCTCTACAATGAACAACAATAATATTGGCATGATTGCGTGTCACCAAAGTGTCACACAAAGAAACCAAAATCAGGGACTTCATTGTACCTACTCCATAGCATTAGACATGGACATTATAGATTGCAAAATGAGTAGCCACTGCACAGTGTTTTCCATTCACTTTCAGTCAAAGTATGTCAGAATCCCCTAAAAGCTGCACACTGTGCCTCATGAAACACACAGCAATAACCGCACCCTCTGCATTTCTGTCGAAAAATACACCGTGTAGCACAGTCTGTCCATACACAACACACCCACAAACTTTTTTGACCAATCCGGTAGCCTCTGCAGGCCCATTTCTATGGCTATCATCTTGAAAAGGGGCATATGTAACACGTGCCACCCTGCAACTATCACGATATTTGCTGACTTTTTGTGCTATGCATGTACGGGAGTGGGGGAATAACTTTCAACCAGGGGAGCGGACGTTGTTTGTCGGGTGGCTCTTAAATGAGCCTTTCGGGTTTTTTTTTTTTTTTTAAAGGTGCTTCCCTAGAAACAGTTTTTTTGCAGTTTTCATACGTAAATGTGTGTTTTCTAGCTCACATTCTTACAATAGGGTCTTCAGTACAGTTTGTAGATTGTGAAACAACATTTCATTGCCACTGTGCAACAAAGACATTCCATTTGCCTTGAAAAGGTGTATGTATTGCGAATCAATGTTCTCATTCTCACTGGAGAACATCCCAGCAGCACTCAAGATGTCTCACATGCTTCTGTTGATGAGACCCTTTCCTACCTCTGGCTGGCGACAGGAATCATTGGAATACTTCCACACTATTCTCGGGGGTATACATGAGAAAGGCACCGTGGCAGTAGGAAAAATGTGCTGCACTGCTTTCATCATAATCTTCAGTTGACGGAACACACGGGAACAAGGCATGTATCCCAAAAAGAAGGCTCCAAAGTGCACAATCACAAAATGTACAGATGCTGAAGAGGCCAGGCATTGATATTCTACAAGCAGTCCGCCGAAACAGCACGATTCGACCCTACACCACAAAGCGTCCACTCCCTCCAAACCAAAATTGCCAGACAAGTCTTCTTGGAGGGCATACACACACAGATCTTCCACAAAGCCATCACCCACGACGCAAACTGTGCGTCTTGCCATGTTTGCCAGCCACAGTACACAAAGTAATGGAAAAAGTGAATGCCGCCCTTTCCTGTGACGGACACCAAGAGCACCTGATTGGCCAAAGGCCATAGTCCCATTCCTATTGGCCACCATGGTTAGAAGTGCAAAATGTGCCACGTCACTTTCCCTGATGAGCACGAGGGCCGTGCCCCGGTGAAGCAGGAGGACTCCTTCTCCCTATTGGTGCTCTTTCCTGTGATGTACACCCTGAGCACCTGATTGGCCAAAGGCCATAGTCCCATTTCCATTGGCCAGCATGCTGAGAAGTGCAAAATGTGACACGTGCCTTTCTCCAAGTACTCCCCAGTAAAGCAGGAGTTCTTCTTCCTATTGGCGCTCTTTCCTGTGATGCACCACCTGAAAGGACAATCGCTACAGTCCCATTTCCATAGGCCGGCATGGTGAGAAGCGCCAAATGTGGCAAGTGCGGGTCCCCAAGTACGTTGAGGGCCGGGCCCGAGTGAAGCAGGAGTCCCTCTTCCTATTGCTGAACACCCTAAGCAACTAATTGGACAATCCCCACAGTTCCATTTTCGTGTCCGCCACCCGCAAAATCCCTGAATGCTGCTTTCATGTTGCATGCGGCCATGGGGGAATAATTTGGAATCAGGTTAGGGGGAGTTTGTGGTAAGGGGCGACTCCAAAAAGAGCCTGTTTTTTTTTTTTTGTTTAGATGCTTCTACAGAAACACTTTTTCAGTTTTTACTAGCTTTTGTGTTTTCTTGTGCTCACATTAGTACAGTAAACTCTTCACCGCATCCTGTAGACGAGCAAACAAAACTGCATTGCCAATGGGTGACAACAAAATGCTATTTTCTTGGAAAAACTCTGCATTTCCACAACTAATGATGTCATTGTTGCAGAAGAACATTCCACGAGCGGACAAAAAAGTATACATGCTTCTGTTGATGAGACACCTTCCTGCGTCTGGCTCAGAACAACATCCATGAGCAGTGGCCCATACTCTTCATAGCATAATGGATGAGAAAAGTAACTTGACAGTGGGAAAAACCGTCCTCACGACATCCAGCAATGTCCTCAGTCTACGAAACAAATCGAAGAAAGCCAGGTAACCCATATGCATGGCGCCGTAATGGATGACGATAACATCTACTACTGGAAAACTGGTGAGATCTTTGCAACGTGCTAGCATATCGGCAAAATTTCACTCACAAACAGCGTTCCACAATGCGCCCACTCCTTCCAAACCAAAATTGCTGTCAAAGTGTCTTTGCAGGGCATAGTTGTGCAGAGCTATGACAAAGGGATCACCTACAGTCACCACAATGCGTTTCGCCATGTCAGCCACCCTCAGTACGCAGAGTATAATGTACAACAGTTTCACCTCCCCTTCCTGTTAACCACACCACCTGATTGGCTAATCCCCACACTTTCATGGCAATTGGGCAAGATTGTATGAAGGGCAGATTTTGGCACGTGCGCATCCCAAAGTAGCGCAAGGGCAGCACACCTGGAGCAGTCCTTCTTCCCTTTGCACTTGTCACTCCTGTACAACACTTGAAATGTGCCGTTACACATTTACAGTACAAAAGTCGTGCCATTCCAAAGCACATCCACTACAAAGTTCAATGAAAGTATGCACGATTTCTCCATCCGCATACATCCACATAGCCACCGAGGATGTGGCATGTGTAATGATGAAAGTACCGCGTAATCCACTACCTTTTCGTGATTGTGGGGGAGCGGGGGGGGTAAACAATATCAAACTGGGTAGGGGATTCTTCAGTCTTTCATCGTAGATGTATAAAGTTTTTTTACATTTTTTTTTTACATGCATGCAAGCAACTTTTTTTCATATTTTCTCTTTATATGCGTTTCTGTTTGCCTCTCCTCACATTTTTATCACATTCTTGTCAATGCTTCTTGGACAGTGTAAAAGACAACGGCATTGCCAAAGGTTCTCAAATAAATGCCATTTCTATGGAACCACTGCATATTTATGACCTCATGATCTCATAGTGGGTGGAGAACATGCCAGCAGTCTGCATAAACTCATGAATAATTCTGTTTATAGCACACCTTCCGACCTCTGGCTGGGGACAAATTGCACTGTCATGGACCTATACTCCTCTTGGTGTTATGCATGAGAAAAGGACCTTGGCAGTAGGAAAAATATGCATCACTGCGGTTAGCAACCTCTTCAGGTGACGGATTAATCGTCCACACGACATGTAACCCAAATGTAGACTTCCATAGTGCAGCACGACAAAGTCAACGTTCGTGACAGTCGCCACATATCTGCAAAGGCGAATCATCCTGCCGAAACTGCAGTCACCCTGACAGGCCCAGAAAGCGTCCACTCCTTCCAACCCGAAATTACCAGCAATGCCTCTTTGCACACAACACCTGTGTAGATGGCGCACAAAGGCATCACCGACGATAAGCACTGTGCACCTCTCCATCTCGACCACTCTCACGACACAGTATTGGGACGAAATGGTACCGCCCCTTCCTGTGAACCATGCCCTAAACTCCTATTTGCCTATTTCCCACAATTCCATTTACCTCTCCAACCTGCTCAAAATGGCAGGCTGTGCACATGTGCTTTCCCATCAACAGTGAAGGCCGCGGCCCAGTAAAGCTCAGACAATACTACTTCCCTTTGCACAGTCACTTTTTGCAGCACTCCCCCATTGGGTGCTGTCAAATTTTCAAACATGCATGCAGCAATCACATACAAAACCTCTGCATTGTACACTGTCATTTTTATACACCACTCCATATTTACCATTAAACACTCTCAGTACACGTTCCGTTTGATTGCAAAGCCCTTCCACCAGAAAACTGTGCTAAATAATGCATGATTGAAGCATCCACAAAGATCCTAAAACGCAGCCAGCACACCTTTGACCATGCACACAACATTTCAGCCCTTTCCACACCCACCACAACACTATACATCCAAGCAAGCGACCATGTGGGCACCTAACATTGTGCACAAACGTAACATACGTAGCAGCACTTCTACCCAACTCCCCCGCACCATAAAACACCCATTCACAAAAACTTGTCTCACTTAGCAGAAACCACAAACATACCACAGCCTGCACCACCCCTATGCACTGCCATTCACAAAGTATTGTGTCACTGGCAACCTATGCACAACAGCTTCACAACATTGGGCCTACTTCAATAAATCTGCACACAGCAGAGTAACCAACCACATATAAGCTGCAATTCAACCCTACCCACTTCCATACTCACATTACGTACACACTGCACCCTGTGGCCACACTACACAACTTGTCAAGCACCATCTCCTGCCACACACCAAATACGGTAGCATGTTGCAACTATCACCACAACCATGGAATGCACAATACACGCTTTGCAACTCACTTGTGGTGCTGTAGCACGTCGACAATGTGCTCCACACCCATTCTCCAACGTTCACCACCCTATGCGCCATGCAAACCTGCATTGCTCCAGTGGGTATGCTCCTTGCACACATTCCCTGCACCGTAATGCAACCATGACTGTCAGCATGTCACCAACTAGCACTATGCACACACACACCACTGCCACCAGCTCTCCTAATCAACCTTCACAACGCAATTGACATGCACAGCGATACATGCAACAGTTACCATAATGTATAAACATTACACTGTCTCTGGCACCCCTATGCACTTTCATTCACATACTATTGTCTTACCCACTTCCACTCAGAAAGTATTGTGTCACTGCCAACTTAACCACAAAATGTTTACAACATTGCCCATACTGCAAGCATTGTGCACACAGCACACTATCCAAGCACATATACGCTGCCCTTCAACCATACCCTCTACCATAGTGACAGTATGCAAACACTACACCCAGTGCTCACACTGCATGACCTTTCACTGCAACTTCTCCAACCACAGCGCACTGCCATGGAGCTATGCAGCAACAAATTACAACAGTTACCATAATGAACAAACAAAACACTCTTTCCTGCATCCATGTGCACTTTCAATCACATACTATGGGCGTTCCCACTTCCATTCACAAAGTACTGTGCCACTGCCAACCTACCCACATTCTGTTTGCAACACTGGCCTATAGTGGCTGAAATTTGCTCCACAACCATTCATTACATCTCACCACCCTCTAACTGATGCACAATAAAAATGCATTACAGCCGTGGGTGTCCTCAAGGCCTACGGCCTTCGGCCATGCACCCAATAGTCTAGGCCTTGAACACACCCAAAGCAACGTAATGCCACCATGCATGTCACCATGTCAGAAACTACAACAATCCACATACACACCACTGTCACCAGCACTCCTACCCAACCTGTACACCGCCATGGCGCTATGCAGCAACAAATTGCAACAGTTAACATAACGCCCATGTGGGCAGCTAACATTATGCACAAAATTAACATACGTAGGTAGCAGCACTTCACCCCAAATCCCGACACCATAAAACACCCATTCACGAAAACAGGTCACAAATAGCAGAATCCACTAACATACCACAGCCCCCACCACCCCTACCCACAGCCATTCACAAAGAATCTGCACAGAGCATAGGCCTTGAACACAACCACAGCATCGTGATGCCACCATGCACATCACCATGTCACAAACTATGACCATCCACATACACACCACTGCCACCATCACTCCTACCCTGCCACTGCCCAACTTACCTACATTTTGTTTTCTACACTGGCCTATAATGGCTAAAATGTGCTCCACAACCATTCCTTACATGTCACCACCCTCTAACTGATGCACAATAAAAAATGCATTAGTGCTGTGGGTGTCCTCAAGGCCTACGGCCTATGGCCATACACCCAATAGTCTAGGCCTTGAACACACCCGCAGCAACGTAATGCCACCATGCATATCATCATGTCAGCAACTACAACAATCCACATACACAGCACGGCCACCAGCACTCCTACCCAACCTGTACACGGCCATGGTGCTATGCAGCAAAAAATTGCAACAGTTAACATAATGCCCATGTGAGCAGCTAACATTATGCACACACATAACATACGTAGGTAGCAGCACTTCACCCCAACTCCCCCACACCATAAAACACCCATTCATGAAAACAGGTTGCAATTAGCAGAATCCACAAACATACCACATCCTCCACCACCCCTACCCACAGCCATTCACAAAGTATTGTGTCACTAACCACAACATTTTCACAACATTGGGCCTACTTGAACAAATCTGCACACAGCATAGGCCTTCAGCAAACCCACAACAGTGTAATGCCACCATCATATCACCATGTCACAAACTATGACCATCCACATACACACCACTGCCACCAGCACTCCTACCCTGCCACTGACAAATTACCTACATTCTGTTTGCAACACTGGCCTATAACGGCTAAAATGTGCTCCACAACCATTCCTTACATGTCACCACCCTCTAACTGATGCACAATAAAAAAGGCATTACTGCCATGGGTGTCCTCAAGGCCTAGGCTCTTGATGCATGGCCTACGGCCTTCAGCCATGCATCCAATGGTCTAGGCCTTGAACACACCCACAGAAACGTAATGCCACCATGCAGGTCACCATATCAGCAACTACGACAATCCACATACACACTACTGCCACCAGCACTCCTACCCAACCTGTACACCGCTATGGCGCTATGCAGCAACAAATTGCAACATTTAACATAACGCCCATGTGGGCAGCTAACCAGTGACCTTTCACTGCAGCATCTCCAACCACAGTGCACTGCCAAGCAGCTATGCAGCAATAAATTTCAACAGTTAACATAATGTACAAAGAAAACACTCTCTCCTGCAGCCCTGTGCACTTTCATTCACATACTATGGGCGTACTCACTTCCATTCACAAAGTACTGTGTCACTGCCAACCTACCCACATTCTGTTCGCAACACTGGCCCTACTGCAACCAATCTGCACACACCACAATATGCAAGCACCGCCCTCTACCGAATGCACAACAAAATATGCCTCCTGCGGTGGGCATGTTGCAGCCCCATGCTCTTGAGTGCATAGCCTACACCCTACCGCCTACAGCCTATGGCCATGCACCCAATAGTCTATTCCTTCCACAGACCCACTGCATCTTCATTCAGCCATGCAGGACACCATCTTCCTCCAATCACCACACAAAGTACTCGCCTACATATGTCACATGAACAACTTCTCACTCCCCCACCCGCTCCCTCCCTTATTGCTGCCAACACATTCCATACGGTACATTTTGCAGACCCTTCCGCTGCCGCACTGTCCTCCGGTACACCATGGTGTCTTTCCCAAAAAATCTTGTCGCACAACACGCTTCCCTCCAGCCAACCACCGGCAGCGTCCAAACTTCTCTGACAGCACGCCGTACCATGAGCCACTGGTTCGACTTCCACCAAACAGACGAAAGCACGCTTTGTGACCCAAGCCTCCACTCCTGCCGCAAATTTGGGGAAAATCCATCCAGCCGTGCGGCCTGTAGCCATGCACAAAGTTTTCCCCTTTCAGTTTATGGAGAAAAACATGTTTTTGGGACCCCCCTATAACTTGGGCCCCCCCCGCACAAAACTTCGCCCAACTTAGTGAAAGAATTCAGAGCCGACCATATACTTTTTTTGCAAACTTTGGTGAGGATTCGTCCAGGGGGAGCAAACTTATAAGCTGCTGAAAAAGAGCTCTTCCTATGAGTTTAGCAACTTAACCATAACTACACGGCCGCTACTGTGGGCTGTGTAATGTAAAGTAGTAAGATTCAATAAGAACATCTAACATTTTCATTAGCATTACATTTTTACACTAATGAAAACTGTAGACAATTTGCATGGCAAAGAAAAGTTGACAGTAATACATTTCTGTCCCAACCCCTTTTCTCTGCCGTTCCATATTAGCCCTAGTGCAACATTTCCTGGGCTGCAAAACTGAATTAAATATGCATCTTTTTTACACTACAGCAATTTTTACCCTGTTGCTTATAATATGCCAAACTGCACTTGTCAAAGTGCAATCGTTGTAACAGCATAATTAACATGCTTTACCACTCCACACATAACACAAGCTTATTCACTCTTTTTTCCAATAACTCCTTCTACCTTAATAAATAGCAACCGTTGTTAGTGAAACTATTTCACTATTACCACATATACCAACTAACTTTCTTTTACAATTACAGGAAAAAAGAAGATAGACAAACACAACTACCGAACAAAGAACACTCTTAACGTCCTACAAAATAATGTATTAATATAGCATGTATATCTCTCTAATTGAAACAATGTATATCTCTATAATTGAAACAATGTACTTTCACTATATATTACCCTAAAGTATTATTTTGTACACAACACTATTGTATTTCACTATTACTCATTCTATTGCACTATTCATCCTTTCTGAGCATTGCTCTTTATTCAATACACCACAAATTCCTTACTGCCTACCAACAAAACCGTCTCCCACCAACTTCTATACCGCAATTTAATATCTTTATTCTTCCATACCCCTATCCACCTCCAATCCTCAGTTTGAACCCAAAAACATTCAAAATCATTGCATTCTAAATTACTAACACACATTAGGACACATACGCACTCTTCCTCAGTACTTTTCAATTGCACCAACACAATCATAATGCCGATACAGTTTCCTACTCTTACAACCTTCCCAATCACACCTATCATTCCACTACACAATCACACAGCACTCTTTTCATCTCTACAATGACACCCACAGACCCACCATTTTTATACAATAATGCATGCATAAACATTCCACACCTTTGAAACACATACTTTCTTTTTTCCCCAACAGAAGGCCTACTAAAAAGCTACTCCATAGAAAAAAAGAAGATATAGAGCAAATAAAAATAAGAACAAGCCATATAGACATCCGCCTTTATAGAAGATATTCAAACAGAACATGCAAGTAACCTCACTCAATGAAAGTGAACCATTCAGCACTAAAAAAATTAAGCCACCTCATTCAAAAAAAGGAAAAAAAAGTAGACTTAAAAAGGAACCTAACATTATATCTAACAATGTTAATGTAGCCACAGTAAAACATTCACAAAATAATTCCACCGTAGAGTTCTTAACAGTCTCATAAGAAATCTGAAAAGTCACGTTCTACACATGAAAACTACAGCAGAAAATGAATCCTAAAAGCTATAACTGACAGTGCATTTCTACTAAAGAAAAACTTGTTTTAATTTTAAACAGAATAAAACCACTAACTAAATTAATCAATAAACTGCAAAAAGTACTTCTAAGCATGCACAATGTCAATAGAGATACCTTTTCAAACATTTGTGAAGGTTAATGGTTTCACACAAGCAGCACAGAACCATATTCCATTGAAGATGCTTATACACAAGAACAAATTAACCCAATTGCCATAGATAATAATGGGCGAGACTATGAAGTTGTAGCAGACACCATTATGGCAAAAGAAACCCTTAAATAAAAAACATCCCAAACAAACGTTCAACCAAATGTTGCTTTTGTCCAAGCAAACAGTTCAGTGTACAAATGGATGTGCAGCTCAATATGTAAAATGTGCCAATAATACTTCAACTCTTTATGACAATCCCTCAATCACTACGCAAAACTAATAGACAAAAGTAGAATCAAAACTTTACAAACTATGGACTCCTTCCCAGTATACATCCATACAGGACTGAAAGGTCATGCATAAGCCTACATTTCATGAACTGCTTGTAAAAGCACCATCCATCACATCCCAATGTTAGCAACACACCATTTTGCTATACAAAACCTTGTCCATAGATTGTACTATATAAAAAGCCCTGCTTTAGAGCTCCAAATATTAAATAACATTCTCCTACATGGAACAGCCGAAGAACTAATAGGAGAAATAGAACACATCCAAAGTAAATATTTTGGAACTGAGGTTGACTTAGAAAATTTAGTAACTTTAGAAAACATTAGTGAAAATCTCACAAACACCAACATCTCCTTACAAACACATACAAAAAAGAAATAGCAAAGTTTCAAAACACATCTGCTGAAATACAAGACAACGTCTGTGTCTATTGTCACAGAATTTTTATAAAAATAGCACACAAATAGTAGATATGGCCCATAAAATAGAGGACAATGCTGAATCCAATGGTTCCAATTAGCTTTATATCTAACAGCAGAAAATAAATACAAAATAACTGACCCCTCAATAGTTTGCACACACTCCAATACAAAGCTTGACAATAACCAAATGCCATCACGGTATATCACTAGTAACTTAGAATTCTTCCCACTTCCAAAAGTTCTCCAACAACTTAACTTGTATGAGAGGATTATAATCCAAACCGTAACCCCATTTCAAGATATAATATGCCTTCAACCCAAAACTGCCAAATTGCCTCTATCCGAGTTAATAAAAGGCATGTGTGGCAAAGTAGTATATTTGCCATTAGAGGTTAAAGATAAAGTAGAAACTCTAGGAGTACAAAGGCCAATAGAACAATCTTTGATGTACCAACAAAAGACACACATATTTGGCAAAAACTAGTCGATTTATTCAAAGTTAGACAAGCCCTGCAATATCTTAAACCATGAACACTACAGAGATATATACATAGAGGAAATCGTAAGAGAAACCACCCAAATAATTGAAGATTCACCACAAACAGGCCAATTTTAACTTGTAGATCCTGTTACTGCTGCCAACATTTTAGACCAATATACAATTCACCCACTCCATTGCAAAGATGCCATAGAAGATGCATTAGAAACATATCAAATGCGTCAAGGAAAAGGATCCCCAATGAGCATATGGGAGAGAAGAGTGCAAGCACATTCCTTTCCTCTACTCTTTCTACAGAAAAAGGAGGAGGGTATGATGAAATATTCACACAAATTAGTACATCAGAATAACGCTCTTTACAAATGTATTCTGAAGACCCAAGAATCAGACAAAATGTAGAATACATTTTCCACCTCCTATTTGAAAGCAAACTGGCAACTCAATGTTATGGAGTTGCACACACATTAAAAACAGGCTCTCATTTCTTAAACATATCCGCTACCCAACTCTTTCAAAAGATAAAAGACAAAGATGAAGTTTTGAGGTCAAGTATCAAAAAATCTATTGGCAAGCATGTGTGGTACAAAAGAATAATGGTTCTAACGCACCACAAATCCACATGCTTTTGTGGATAAAAGATGCTCCCAAATTTGGTCATGACAGTGAGGCCACCGTTATGAAATGTATTCAAAAATACATTACCTCTGGCATCCCTTTTACAAACCACACATAGTGATCTACGTACACAAATCTTATGCTTCCAAAGGTAAACACTATACCAAATGTCACTGTGACTTCCCTATTCCAAATTCCACAAAAGGAAAAGTAAATAGCTTGAGGTCTTCTGCTATACACAGTGTAAAAGGGAAATCCCCTAAGAACACATATAACATTAAAATGGATGAGGCATGCTAGTAAATCAATGATCACAATGCAATCATTGCCCTCTTGTGGAATGCAAATATAGACATAAAATACATTTCAGGTAATTCCACTTGCAAGATATGTCACCAAAGCTGAGAAAACAGAGCTAAAAGACCTTTGGGATGACATATCATCTGACAAAACCCTGTCACAAACATTTTACAAATTTGGTATACAAAATGCTGTCACATAGAGAATGTGGGTGCTATAAAGCTGCAGACCATTTCACAGGCACACCCTTAAATGGGAAATCTGAAAACGTTAGGCCTCATTCCGAGTTCAGAGGTAACCACGCCGCTATTTGCAGCATGGCTGCCTCCGAACTCGTCCAAACTCCGGCCTGGTGAATGGAGTAATTACCGGTCCATTCCGAGGTCGGAGGGACCGGTAATTCACCATTCACCAGGGCCATTCCCCATTCCCATTTGAGCCCCCATAGGGCTCAATGGGAATGGGGAAAGTGGCAATAACGGTACCGTAAACTACGGTACCGTTATTGACCCCGAAGTCCCTTTGCGGGTCCCGTCCTTAACGCCTGCTAAAAGCAGGTGCTAAAAGCAGGCGTTATGGAAGGACCCGCAAAGGGAACTCGTAGTAGGGCGGTAAGGGTTTAACGGCACGGTCTTGTTACCGGTGACCGTTCACCTTTACCGCCCTACTCGGAATGAGGCCCATTGGCTAAACTTTGGTCCAGCTTCATCGCGAACAAAGCTACTAAAATGCTACCAAAAGGTAGAAACAATAGCCACAAATGATCCCAACAGACAGGACATAGGTTCAAACGAACCAAAACAGGTGGCAACAGCTTTCAGGTGAAAGCAGCCCAACATTGGAACTCCTTACCACCCTCCTTAAGGACTCCTCAGTCCTTCACCCACTTCAGACATAACTACATCCAGTGGATAAAACATAACGACTGTTAATTTGACTGACTGACTTCCATGCCACTGTAAACCTAGAAACTTGTATATTTGTATATTCTTACATTCTTTAATTGTTAAACTGTATATCTTTGCCTCTATACCTAAACCTAGAAATTTGTATATTTGTATATTCTTAAATTATTTAATTGTTAAACTGTATATCTTTGCCGCTATTGTAACTGATCCAACTAATGTACTCACTGTAAATACTGCACAGCACTGTAACTAAGCTGAGAATAATCTTGTGTGCTCCTGCGCCCTCTTACCCTCGGGTCTGGCACGCAATACAAATGAATAAATACAAATACAAATACAAAAGACATTTTAAAAAACAAATTAATTGACACATACTATCCAAACAGAAGAACTACTTTGGAAAACATGTGCCTGTATGACATAGCCCAAAACGACTCCTTCAAAAACAATGTTACGGCAGATGAGACAACGGCAAATATTCGGTCTCAACTTGTGAAGGAAGCCTAGTAAAACTTACCAAACCCAGCCTAATTAATAATGTAAAGTTATCATTTAAATCTCCACAACATTGAGAACTTTATTACCTGGCCCTACTGCAACTTTTCAAACTTTGGAGAAAAGAAGAGTTATTAGGTGACCATGACTCATTTGGAGCTGCATTCAATTGAAATGAAAGCAGTATAACAAATGTCAATTTTAAACAATACAAACAAATGTTGGACAATGAATGCCAACAAGAGGAAGAAATTGAAGTTCTACTCGGTAAAGACACTCCTGAAGGCAGAAATCTTTCTCTTATTCTATTACAGATAGCTGTGAGACAGACATAGTATCAAGAGACGACACAGTAAAGTGAAATACAGTTTGAAAACCTTTATTCTCAATGGTCAGGATGGTGTAACGCCTAACTTGCCCTAACTTTAAGATGGAACTGTTCCCTAATGCAAAGAAAACTATGGAAAGTCTATATTTGTCAGGCCAAAACAAAATACTGTTTGCGTCAAAACCTTTGCTTGTCCTCACTTCTACAGAATAATAATGTGAATGGGATTTGGCCAACTCGGTAGCGTCCAAAGTAAAGTTAAATTGACAATTGAGCTTTTCTGCAGCTCCCTTCCCCATGTTTAAGGCACTCAGAATTATAAAGTTCCACAAGTCTCCAAGGTTTCACTTGGCAAAGAAAAGTTCACTTGGCGCAAAGTTTAATTGGCAAAAATTTCACTTGGTAAAAGATGTTCACTGCATCTTTCCTTGGTAAGTTCCCCATTCTGAACCAAGTCCTTTTAGCTTTCCCTATATGAGACCATGCTGCTCCTTGCTTTCAATTGGGCTCCACTGGTCATGGTGCAGTTGTCAGATCGCACAGTCCACCCATTACAGGTCTCGCAACTAGGAGCCTTGTCCTTATTAGAGTTCTCCTTTCCTTACACTGGGGTCTCTGCGGCCAACCTGGATCAATCTCCCGCCTGGTGGCCACACCAATGCTTTTCTTTCCTTATTCTGGGGTCTCGGCGGCCAGTCTGGATCAATGTCCCACCTGGTGGCCACCCCAATGTTTTTCCAACACGCTTTGCTTATTCTCGGGTCTCTGCAGCCAGCCTGCATGAAACATCCACCTGGTGGTCCCCCCTATGCTTTTCCAACACACTATGTTTGTTGTCAACACTTTGCTATCAGTTTGGGGAATGTTTCTCCCACTTCATTTCTCGCACAGCTCTCCCCTTTTAGGATATCTATTTTTCTCACTTTTTGTGTCTGTGCACAGCTCCCCTCTTTGCAGACACTTCCTTTCTTTACACAGAGTCATTCGAAAAACGTGTAATCATACATGGGACCACTCTGCCAGTATGTATCATTGTAATTCCATTTGTCAATTTCACCCGACACGTCTCAAGTCTTAAGCGTTTGGGCTGCAACGTTGTATCTTGCTCGCTTACTTCAATACACACCAGGCTCTCACTGTGTTTCACTCACCAGTGATGTTTTCTTTGTTCTTGGGTTAACGTATTTGTTACCTGAGGTCAGGGTCTCTCCACCTGCCCCTCAAACACTACGGGGCTCCTGTACTGGCCATGTATTTCATTTAACCAATGTGGCAAGAGATCTATGTCTCCTGGCTCCTTTCTTGGGACTTTCCTTCTTTGTTGGAAACAGGGATCATTAGCCACGCTTCTCCCAGATGCTTCCTCACACAGACCCACGGCTTCTCAGCATCCCTATTTCTTCCAGCTGATCCAGGGAAGCCACGGCTCCTCAGCTCTCCTCCCAACCCGCTCTCTTGGCTGATTGCTAGTGTTCCTTTTATACTCTCCCGAAGACTTGATAGGTTGCAGGTGGGCATGGTTGATTTCAACTTGTTAGTGGGACATGGCCTATGAAGATGTTGATGTGCCTTTATCTGCATCTTCTTTGTCCCAGTACCTTAGTGGTGTTTCTCATAGGAAATTTGCACTCCTCTTGATGTTCTTTTCTTTGTCACAGTACTTGAGTGATACTTGGGGAAAAGAAGATTGTGTGTCTAATGATACGAAGATGGTTCTACTTATTTTACTCTGGTATCCTCAGTAAATGAGGTTAACAGGGAAGGAAAAGATTAGGTCTCACAGTAGTTTATGATATTAAAAGGACAAGAGGATAAGTCTGTGGGATAGTTAGAAAAAGGGGTTTTACATCCCATTGATTTCCTCTGAGTGTGAATGTTCAATGGAAGTTCTTGCGGTAGGGTAGGACATGCGTGACAATATCCTATGACAGTAGAGGGAACGTAGGATATATCAGCATTAGGAAAAGGAGAACGCCGGATCTCATCTTCGGGCATCCTACTTCTGTTCTTCAAAGACCCTCCATCCCAATAGTACCTCTTCATAGCCTCACTTGTGGGGTCAGAATCTGTCCATCCTACCCTTCTCTTGGTTAACTGATGGGGGGTTAAATGTGAGAGCACCCTCAGATTTCTCACAAAGCCAAGAACCACTCATTCTAAATGAAGCAGAAATAGCCATGACTTAGGTAGTGTATCAATCTAAACAATCTGAAGAAGACTTGTCAGTTCTCAAATCACAGCTAAATGATGAACAACTCACCATTTATCTAGAAGTCACTAAAGAAATTGAACATGGACTTAAACATGAAACTAAAACTTGTTGCTGTAAAAATTATAAACCTCTGCTCCTGTATGTAAGTAGTGAACCTCGTTCTGGCAAAAAGTCTTTAAAAAAAAAAAAAGTTAACATTTGTATTGATATGGTTGATAAGAATATATAACCTTTCAATATATATTGTACAAAAGTTAAAAGAAAGGAGAAAGAAAACATTATAGAAAAAAGGAAAAATAAAAAAATTACAATTACAGAGATTATATTTAAAAACAATCTCAAGATGCGCCAAAATGTAAAAAGCAAATGAGCAAATTCAATATTCTATAACATACATTGCTCACAAACAGAAATAGTTTTCATTTATAAACCAGTGTTAAAAAAGATAAGATGTTTAAGAAAGCAGTTTAAAAATCACACTCTTAATACACCACACCACTCCCAATAGGTTCCAGACAAGTTAAGCTCACAAAATGAAATGGGAGCAAAATGGCACTCCAGAAATTTAAAAGGGAGGGAAAAACAAAGTTAGGCAGAAATTCAATAGCACCAACAGGTAAGTAAGCAGGGCAATCTAGAAAGAGGAACTACAGTGATAGAATTAAATCAGAAAGGCTTAGTGCCAAAGTCAATAGGACAAAAGTCTTTTGCTCAAGATCACACAGTTCAGGGTAGTTCGCGGTTAAGTCTTTGCCAAGAGTTCAAGACGAAGTTGGTTGGTAGAAAAGTTAGGGTAAAGAGTAGAGAAGGACAAGCCCTTGGATAGGAGAAAGATTTCACACACTTTCAACGCGGCTGGACGAAACGAACAACCATATTTGAACAGTACCTTTCAGTGGAGAAGAAGCTGTAGCTGAGGCGACATTCCTGCTAGTTCCTGCAGGCTCACGGTTCCTGAAGCGACTGTCAGACTGACACGAAGTAGGAGGACTGGAGGGTCCTGCACTACCCAGAGAAGAAACCAGCAGCAGAGCAAAGCAACGAATAAAAGGTGCGCTCCTTAAAACTCAAGCAGGGTACGACCATCCTGGCTATCCTACCCACTGTAGCTCTGTACAGTGAATTTGACCAGAGGAGGGAGTCCTGGCTTGCAGTTTGGGTGAACTGGTTGGTCCCACCAGCTCAGGGGAAGAAAATTCCTGGAGGATCTTCTCTCTCGTTGGAGTTCAAGGATTCAGACCTGCAGTAGGGCTTCACCGGGTGGGTTCTGTCGTGGTAGGGGTCCTCTCCCATCAGCTCCTCATCAGTTCTTTCATTCCAGTGGCGACTCTGCCTTTCCAGACCCAGAGACCTGCTTTTTATGCAGTTTTCCCCCATTCACACAGCCTGGCTGTCAATCACACAGCAGGGTGGCTGTCCTGCCGGGCCAGTCACCACAGCCAATCATTTCAGAGTGCGACATGGGTCTCCAAGGAGACCCTGTGCAGGGAGTCCTAAATCCCTGCCTCACATCCTGCCCCCCACCAGACATACAGGCACCTAAGGAGGGCTTCTACGTAGAAGCCAGCGAAAAGACAGTGAACAAAGGAACCAAACCTGGTCTGGCGTGCAGAGTAAAACACGAGAAAGACCTTTACAAAAAGAAATGGTGAATAAACCCAGCCGGAACCGAAATAAAACATATATGGTCCAGCGGGTGTAGGTTTGAGGCTACCAAGGTAGCCTAAAACAATACCAAGGTTATTTAAGATAACCGCGGTAGGAAAAATAGGCTAGTTACCACTGCCACCAGCCAAGTCTTGATGAAAAGGGAGCAAAACAAGGCTCCTGGAGAAACAGACAAAAAGGGATAGGTATTAACCCTTTCCAGTACTCCATGTAAGATGGTTTGTACTGGGTCTGTGGTTTTACAGAAGCTAATAAAGTTAATGGCAACTTTATATGTTCTGGGAGACAGTAGTCAGTCCCAGAAAATGGAGTTTGATTTGGGAAGTCTAAAAGACAACCCTGTGTCACTGCACTGAAGGTGCTGTGTAACACACAGTAAAAAGATGATGCCTGTGGAGTAGATGGGGCTCCACAGTCTATGAACACAAACACGTTAAACACACACAGCAAAACACATGTAAGAGTGGGAAAAAAAGCTTCACACTCTTACCAGTCGAAAAAATAATACTAGAAATCCTGCAAAGCTGCTGAGGGACTCAGTAGGTAAGGGAAATTTGCCATTCTGGAGAATTCTCCCTAACAGATTACTACTAAAATCGTTATACTTTTCACAGGCCTCTCTAGTATTAATCCAATCCTTAAGCCAAATGTTATGTTTGGCTTTGGTTGGGTTTGATAATAGAAGGTCTATCAAGACATCAGCTGCATTAAGCATGATAAAGACCTCTTTTTTCCAAGCAATCATATATTTATGACTTGATGTTTGTACATATTGGAATAATACATTTAGTAGTGTGTCTCGTTTGGATGACAATACACATTTCCTGTATAAGGAGCATAACATCTAAATGTATGCTTCATAAAGAGACAGTAGGCCTATCTCACTATGACTATGGGCTCACTGGTTGGCGGCGCCAGTACTCTCTTCCCGAAAGACGGTCTCATCTTCTAAGCCAGAACCGTTCTGAGTTCCAGAATTTGGTCTCCGCAGCATAGAGTAGTATTGGGAGCACCTTCTGACTATAGAAGGTAATGGTAGGTGTGTATGAAAATTTGCCATACTTCGCGTTTATGATGCAGGCCTGTGATGTAGCTGTTATAAGTTTGTTGTTGATGTCATTAACATATGGAATATCTTGTTTATGATCATTGAAGTTGGTTCCCAAATAACGTTACTTGTGGACAACTTCAATATTGGTGTTATTTTTAATAGTCCAGCGCCGAGCCATGCGCTCATTTCTGTGTTTCCCACATATCATGATTTTAGTTTTATCGATGTTAATTTCTAGGTCAATTAGATCCATATATTCTTGTAATGCATTAAGGAGATTTTGTAGGTCTCCTTGTGTTTTAGACAATGAAACTATGTCATCCGCCTATAAAAGCCACGGGATTGGTTTATGGCCCAGTTTAGGAGCATCTGCTACAACCTTGGAAAGTTTGTCTCTTACATCTGAAATAAAGAAGTTGAACAGGGCTGAAGCAAGTATATAGCCCTGTTTCAACCCTCTGCATGTCGGGATAGTTGAGGACATATCACCCTCCAAGGTTAGTCGGACTTGCATGGTTGTATTAGAATGAAGCATCCCTATGAGTATGGCGACAGACTCTGGGCATTTTGCCTTATGAAGTTTTTGCATCAAAAGCCCTCTCGAGATGGAGTCAAACGCTGCTTTGTAGTTGATAAATGCCATGTAAACATGAGGGTGCATGAGCTGAGAATGAGCTTTGATGGCCTGATCGACAACATATTTATGGCGGTACCCAAACCGGGAACCCGTTTGAAAGGGATCTCTAAGGTTCTGCTTGTCTAACCAGCTGTCAAGCTAGCACATATTTTTCCCCGAGCGTCCAGTCTCAAGTGACAACGCTATTCAAAAAAGTTTCATTCAACTAACAAATCAATTTTTTTCAAGAAAATCAATGTGTTAAGGGGGCCAATATATGCAAAATGGAAACAGTCTTTTGGAGTTTAAGTAATTAAATATATAGAAATGATTTGGACACAAACCCACTTAAAGAAGAAAAATGAAACTGTTACAAACAAGGAATTGAAGCAGTATTTGGTTGCCAAAAATGTTGAAGTTGAACCATCTGAGGCACCCCAGTTAGCTGCATGAAGACCCAATTCTGACAAGGAATCCCAAACGGGACTCAGGTTAACACGGCACATTCATCTTATGGGCATCCATTGCATGGTGACCCTAATTTAAAAGGCCTTTCATCTTGAATTGCATCCGGTGCATAGTTACATTCTGAGAAAATCCTTGGGTAGACATTCAATATTGAACATTAAGGAAGAGCGTGACCAACTTTGTCATTTTCAGTCCAAGCAATATGTGGTCTAATGGCGTTGTGCAGTATATTCTGCACCTCAGCATAATTCCATATGAATTTGGCATCAGTAATTTCTGGTATGAAGAAGTCAGTCGATAGGCATAGATGGGTGAGGGCCAGCCCAAATAACGGGCAACAAATAAACCAAATTTTTGACATGCTACGCCTTGAAGAGAGTTGAGGTGTCAAGCGAACGACTGCCTCTGGCAAAACATTCTTAGTTAACATAATCAGCATATTTCTACAAGACTTAACAAACACCAACCATTCAGCTGTTGTAACAACCCCCACAGATCTAGCTGCCAACAACGTAGGATGTGTAACTTTACACTGACGACATAGCCTCCCAGTAGAACACCAAAACAAATTTGAATAATACTGAAGTATGCAGAATTCTGAAACAAATGAAAGTCCTCCTCATTGATGAAGTAAGCATGGTTCCTGACCTCATGTTGGCTTTAATTCATCTCAGAATGCAAGAAGTCCTAGAAAATTACTATGAAGAACTGCCAGTGGAAAAAACACGTTATCATTTTCCGAGACCTGCCACACTTTACACTAGTAAAAGATCAACCTTTGGGCCCTTACGCACATTTCACCCCTCCCTGTCTAGGACCTACCTCCCGACCACACAGGATCCAATTGATGCAGTCCAAGCACAACCAGCCCTCCACACCCGGCCCAGTCACTGCTCTTCTGTCATGCTTACTGAACAACACTAATCTCTGGCGCAGAACCAGTGGAGCCTCGAGGCCATCTGACCAATGTTCAGCATCCTCAAGAAATGCCCTTTTGAGATCATGTACGCACCTCAATTTTGCCACACCTATCATAGCTCAGACAGTATGCCTTGAGCACTGGAGATTCGTCCGACTGAGGATCAAACAACCACAAATCAATGTTGAAGGAACGCCAAATCTACTTGGCGCCCCCATGATGTTTCCTCTTCGGCATCAGTAGTAGCTTGCCCCACTCCGAGGAGAAACAGCGATCTGTGTGTGCCATCCTCACCTGTCTTAGTGACAGTCTGCGTTGGCCCTGCACCACCAAGCACTCTGGGCAGTGCACTGTCGCCAGTTGGCCCTGATGTAGTACGCAACAACCATATGCCCTCTACACTGGCCCCCTTTGATGACTTTAACATTGTACCACCACCACACCACTTTGCTCCAGCTTGTAAGCTTGCACCAATTGTTTTGCCCCCACTCTCCTGTTGCCAAGACTGTCGTACCACCATCAGATTGGCATGTTCTAACTTTTAACTATGTGTCAAATGTGCAAATTGTTCTTACGCTCTTTCCTTAGGCCAGGAATGCCACATTACTGCAAGTTTGCCTTGCTTGAACCTTCAACTGTATGCCTACGGTAACTGCCCCTTGCCTGATGCCAAGAATATTGCATGTATCTATGTACCTATTGTACTTGATCCCCCTCCTGAAGCCAAGAATGATGTATTACTGCTAGACTGCGCTTACCCAGCTTATGATTCAGTGTCAACTGTGCCTGCCCCCACGCCCAAGGCCACAAACACTGCTCTACTGCCTGCAGCATCATATAACCACAGCCCGATAACTGTACCTGGCCCTAACTCTGCTAATGCCCCCAGGCTGGCCAAACCCCCTACCAACCTTAGGACAAAAGGCACCCAGCTGGTCTGTGCACTAATTAACGCTCGCTGAGTACCAGCTCATGTGCTGGACATTAATGACCTTATCACCTCCAGAAACCTTGATGTCTTAGCCATCTCCGAAACATGACTGCATGAGGCCTCTACTCCAGCCCTCTCGCTACCTGTCTTTCCAGGCTATACAATCTTGCAATGCCAGAGGAGGTGGGGTTTGCCAATGTGGCAAAAGACTCTACCCCATCAGGCCGTTCAACTCCTCCATTGAAAGACATGGCGACATCCTCTGCATTAAGTTGTCGATCTCACCCTTCAGCACCACCCAGAGGATCCTCAAGCCTCCTCTTTCGCAAATTCCCTCACAGCACTAGGCCTTCTTCACCACTCCAACTCCCCACTCACGCTAAGGGGCACACGCTGGACTGGATAGCAGACCATAACTGCTCCATGTCCATCGGCTCGAACTCCCCATGTCCTTGGTCTGACAATTACATCCTAGACTTTGTCATTCCCCATCCCAAGAAACTGAAACCCAACCTCACACTCCTACCACCAGTAATGGCACGCAACTCTCGCAAGCTTATTAGAGAAGGCTTACTTCCCTTCATAGACTCACAGAACCTAGAGTCCCATTCTCTAAGGATCCTACTACCCTGACTAATCTCTACGCCTCTACCATGATCACGGCTGTTAACTCCATCACCCCGTTAACCCCTCGCAAAGCCAAATTTGCCAAACACTCCAACTCCTAGTTCTCCCTTGTCCTCTTACAGCTTAGGAACAATAAACCCATGGCCAAGGCAACATGAAAAAAAAGAACTCTGATGCCCTGCGGCTGGAGTACTCCAAGACAGCGAAATTATACAAACAAGTCATTATTTAGTCTAAATCCTCTGCCTTCAATGCCAGAATCACCAACTCCAAATCCGACACCAGGGATATCTTCGTCATCCTCAGGGAACCTCGAAACCCCTGCCACCCCGAGCACCCCTGATCAAAGATGAGGCTTGGTGCACCAAGATCCAAAGGCCATGCTTAAAGAATGGACATTCTGAATGATAAAATCCTCATTAATCAAGCCAATCTACACACCCCATGCCACAGAGAGTTACTCCGCTACCCCATCGGGGACCCATATGGTTCCACCTTTCTCTGCAAAGAAATCTCTGAACCTGAAGTCCTTGCCATCATGAAAAGTCTCAAACTTTCCAGATGCAAAGGGGATGTCTGCCCAGCCACCATTGTAAAAGTCTGCTCAGAAACCCAGCACCATTCCTCACCACCTTCATCAATGCCTCATTCACCATACCGACAGTACCATTCAGCCTCAAAGAAGCATGGGTACTTCGCTTCTAAAAAAAACTATGTTACAACCTGAAGTGCCCAGCAACTATAGGCCAATCATGACTGTACCATTCATGTTGACATTTCTGGATCAAGCAGCATATTTATAGGTTCAGGCACATCTTAAATCCAACCATGTCCTGGTATGCGCCAATTTGTTATTCAAGCAGCACATGACATGGAATCGGCGTTGCTGGACCTAAAGAATCAAATGGATGAAATCAGGGATGAAGAGAAGCCAGCACTTCTCCTCCTCCTTGATCTATCAGCTGCTTTTAATTTGGTAGACTATAAACTTCTATGCCACCATCTCAACACAGCAGCCAACTTCACTCCAGAAGCAAACTCATGGATAGCCTCCTTCCTAGAGGGAAGGGTTATGAGAGTGTTCATGGAGAACGCTAGTGCCCATCCTACACCCATCTCCCATGGGGTTCCACAAGGCTTGTGCATCTCCCCTATGCTCTATAACATTTTTACCAGACCGCTCTTTTATCATCCTGGATTCCATCGGCAAAGCATACACTAACTATGCTGATGGCACCCAAATCCTGCTCCAACTCTCTGGTAGGTATGAGGAAGATTCTATCACCATTAACAGCGCCTATTCCACCATTATTCAGGCCTGGATGGGCCTGAATAATGAAACCATCTTTGCCTGAATGGGGATAAGACTGAGATTCTACTAGCAGGTCCACCTGTGGTTTAAAAAAATCTTAATGATCAATAAACAGCTTTCAAAAATGTATGACATCCGAGTCCCTGTATCCTCCACTGTGAAAATGCTAGGTATTTACCTTGACGCGACTCTCTCCCTATCCCGCCAGATGAACGCCATCACATCCTCTGCAGCCTAAACCATGAAACTCCTAAATGCTTCAAGACCCTTCCTATCCACGGACAGTTGCCTGGCTTTAGCAAGAGCAGTCATTGGGTCCAGACTTGACTATTGCAACATCCTCTTTGATGGTACCTCTGCTAAAAAGCTACAGAAAATGCAAGTCATTCAAAACAATGCCCCTTAGAGCAGCCCTCAATATTCCCAAACAGGATCATATATCGGCCACCAGAAGAGCTGCCCATTGGCTCCCAATCTGTGAATGGATAATTTTAAAAACTATGTCTATCACGCATAAACGCTCATCTAATATGGCTCCTCCATACCTTTTGCAGAAAATCACCAGATCCCAGTCATTGAGGCTCACCAAGACTCCTTATGTGCACTGTCTCCGCCAACCGAAAATCAAACGGTCCAAAGTTGGGGGTTTGAGCTGCCCCTACATAGCAGCTACACAGTGGAACGCCCTACTGCCCTCACTAAGGGCAGAACCATCCTACTCGGTCTTTAGAATATCACTTCAAACCTGGTTGTTTACTTAGTTTGATGTGTCTCACGTCTGTGTTGGGATGGACAGGCCCACCCACCACACCCCCCTAGACGCTTTAGAGTGAGGCAAGATGCATTGAATTCACTATGATGGGCCAGGGGACAGGGAGACGGTGAGAGGACCACTTCCCAATACAAAAGGACCTCACCCCAATATAATCAAATATAATCAACCCACATTGTATAGCGTAGGGTGCAAGCAGCATTGATATTGTACGTAGGTATTAGTAACCATAGGTAGAAGGGAAGGTCTTCGTGGCAAATGTGGCATTGTATGCACTAGGCCCAAATTGCAAATCAAGGGAAATCTCCAGGCATGCCCAATGCTCCCATGTAGACAGCCCACACTCCAACCGCCAAAACGCCTATTGATTGTTCTAACACTGTTCCAAAGATGTGTTTTTTTTACTCGAGAGGAATGTGCCCAACAAGGCCATGATCACAGATTGGCACCTGTTGTGCATGTTATCTCACACTGGCCAAAGCATGAACCGGCCCATCCCAACGCGACCACAAATTACAACCCATATAACTGACTAAACCTTAAGATCCCTGAATTCCATGGCACCAGGTGTCCTTTGACCACCATCCCCAAAGTAACAAGTCCTGAAATGTTTCAAGGGGGCGGACAGGGCACATCTTTGAGCGACAATTGTGTGAGTTCTATTGCGAGGTGCTGGGATTGATACATTATAGTTCAAAATGAGGGTGGAGACCTTAGTGCCGGATGGCGTGGAAGGGAGTGAGTGAAATGTGTGTGTGAAAGTTAGAGTGCCCCAGAACCTCCTTTGTGCCCGTCTTAAGACCTGCCACGTGCACAGTATAGTGATAAAGTAGCTGTATGTTAGGAGTATAATTAATTTGTTCTTTGACCTTCGATGTGAGAAGAACATGATCACTGCAGCACCCACGTGATGGAAGACGGACGGACTGGGCTGGGAGCATTGGCCTGGCATCTCATATGGAGCAAGCAGATTATGTATAGGCACACATCAACCAGTCCTGCAGGTTTTTACTATATGTATTGCATCATTTATGACAATGTTTTCCTATAAAATATTCTGCTTGCACTACTTTTTGGCAGAACGTTCTTAGCAGCAGAGTTCTTTACTGTTGCTCTCATCTGCATGTGAGATTAAAACCTCTTGTCCTTACCAGATCAACTTGGGCTTTTCTTCCCTAGTGGGTTGTATTCTCTCTGGTGGGAGTGTTTAGGGGCCTGCCTTCAATTGCTGACCCAACATGATCCCAGAGCCCCCACCCTTTATTTGCAGATGCTTCCAGGCCGCTTCTCCAGAAGGAGCTGCGCCCACCTACAGTGACCAGTCCCAGAAAAACACAAGTGGTTTAGCAAGAGCCATTCTAAGAGAAGTTCTCTCTTCTCTTTGAAGCGGGGTCCAGCTCTGAGGAGAGTGCGGGCCGGTGTTGGAACCCCATGAAGGAGGAGTTCTGGTGAGCAAGCCCATGTGAGTAGACTCTTGTAAGCGATAACAAGTAGGGGACAGATGAATGGAGAAGTGTGGGAGGTATGAGCATGTGGAGAGCGAGGTCGTTGATTTGACGTGGGTGAGGTTTGTGTCCTTTTTTGTTAGTGTTTGTACTATGAAAAGATTATTTTGGTAAGTTATTATAAAGTAAGGCAAAGGTAAGGCCGGAAGCCTCTCCTCAGAAAGGGAGGGAAGCTGGTACCATAATAAAGTATATTTTTTAAAGGAGGAATACAGAAATAAAAGTAGTGGTCTCATAATAGGCCTGGAATAAACAGTGGTTGCTATTTTTAGCTTGTTATTTTAGTGTTTTGTATTTGTGTTTTATAGGATAAAGAACAGGCCCTAGGAAGGGCGGTAATTTTGTGTGTCACGGTGTGGTGTGGCATTGGATGGTTTTGTGGAGTGGTGTATGTGTGCAAGGAAGGGGGGCAGAAAAGGGTGGGGGTTGATTTTCTTTCTTTTGACTATGAGCAAGTGGCAGCGTGCGCAGCGCGTTAGCGGGACTTGTGGGGTCAGTAAGAGACAGACATCACTAGCATGGGGGGAGAAACACCAATAGAGAACATGTATAAGGCCTTGCCACTGTATCATAACAGGGTTGAGAAATATCATACGCAGTGGATCGTGGAGGCAAGAGGTAGGGAGGGCACGGCTCACATAATAAGAGTGTTTTGGAACATATGTCCACATTTTTAGTAGCTAAATATAAAGGGAAGCAGCTACAGAAGAGAAAATAAATCTTAAGATCTCCGGCGCATGTTCAAAGACACAGAAGACCAAGGGAACGGAGTAGAGGAACGGAGACAAAAAGATGAAAAGTTTAGGAAGGGAGATGGAGAGGGTGGGGCACCAGCAGAGCATGGGGAATTATATCCCTTGACAGCGTGGCCTGCAGAAGGGTACACAAATCCAATCTATGTACCAGTCATGACAGGGACCCCTTCTACTGTGGTAGGGATACCTTCAGCACCAGTAACACCACACACACCCCCACCCCCACATGCAAACACGCCTGAAGTATCGGCATCCGCGGGTGCCAGGTCAAGGGAGTTTGAAGATAGGTTGTCAGAGTTGTTGACAAAATTGAGCAGGATACAAGCATCCTCAAGAGAGGTGAAGGATGTAGGGGCACCGGCGGATGGATCAGGAGAATGGAGGCCAGGACATTTGTTGCTCAGAATGAATTAGGGAGGAATAAAAAATGTATGTGTTCAAAAGGAAGGAGGTAGGGATAGGTGGACATATTTCAGATTAGATACTGTGGTGGGAGATTTCGAAAGAGGACGATAGCGACTTGTTCACTGAGGAACAGAGTGAGGAAGAAAGAAGGAGTGAAGGGGCAGCTGAGAGTACCCCAAAGCACTAGGTACATGGGGGAGGGTCAGGTTGAGGAGTAGGACCTCCCCTTCTGGTAGTAAGAAAAAAGGGAAGTGTGAAGAAGGGTATTGGAAGTGGGGTAAAGATGCAGATGCCCCTTATATGTAAGGGGGTGGGGAGAACACAGTATGTGCCCTGGCCCCAGTTGGACAAGAATAATTTAATTATGGCCCTCCCATAGCTCACAACAGGGACAAGCAAGTGGATATAAGAATTTGAAAAGCAAACAGCAGGGGTGCTCTTGGCAATAGGGAACATTAAGAGTTTGATGATTGCTTCAATTGGGCACTAGACTGGGGATGTATGAGTTAAAGCTGGGTATACAGGAATAACCCTGGGGAATGATGAACATGATGGAGCATCTTTTAACAGAATTAGGGCACAAGTGTCGGATGTGTTACGGAGGGCTTTCCCAAATATCCCCGATTTACATTCCCTGATGCAGTGTACAATTTAATTTGCAGTGTTCTGCAAAGTAAACATGACAATATAATGTACAGATCGTGGTATAAGTTGTACCACGCCTGGGATGTGTGCTATAAGAGTGATTTTGATAATACACACAATGACAAGGGAGGTATCACTATGCTCATGGAGGCAGTGCCTCAAATTGCTAATCTTGGTTTGGCGGGTGCCCACAGATTTCATCTTTTGTCCAGCAGTGTCACCTGAGGTGGTGGCGGGAAACAATATTATCGCTGGATTTGCAGGGATTTTTGGTCTCCTACAAGAGGGTTGTTGTCTTAGGAATTGACAGGGACGGTGTGAGTAGCACACAGTGCTCTGTATAAATCCAAAAGTACAGCCAAAGGAAATGACGGATGATGAGTTGTTTGAGATTAATGACAAAGATGGGGAGATAATATTAGAAATTTGTATCCCCTGTGACATAATGATACAGTACCGAAGGGTGCAATGCATTTTTCTTGATTCCACTCCATCCTGAGTCAAGGTACCTCACAGCATTCACACAAGGCCAGATGCGGTTCGAACATACTGGGTTACCTCAGAGGTCCTGCAAGAGCCCAAGCATATTCAGCAGAATACTGCACACTGATTTCGGGAATATTCAGGTGGCTAGCATACTTATCCAGTACGTGGATGATATGCTAGTGTGTAGTGACATTGAGCAGCACTGACAAAGGGATTCCATTGCACTTCTACAATTGCTGGCCTATAAGGGGTACAAGGTCGACAAGGCCAAGTTGCAATACTGTCAATAGGAGGTATTTGGGGTAGTTTGTATCAGCATATGGTAAAAGAATACTACCAGATAGGGCAGCATCAGTACGCAGCACCTCCAGACCCACCTCTGTTAAAGAAATGCAGAAGTTTCTGGGACTGTGCAATTACTATAGGGCATGGATCCAAGATTATGCGCATACACAAGGCCACTTATGCAGGCCCTTAGGGGAACACAAAAAACAAAGGACCACAAGTTTCAGTGGACGGCAGACATGATCAATTTGACGATTTAAAAGAAGTCATTAGTTCGGCACCTGTACTGGCCACCCCAAACTACATGCATGAATTCTACTTATTTGCATATTCATATGGTCAACTTATGACAACAGTACTGACTCAGAAGAGCACTATGGGCCGTAAGCCATTAGCCTATTATAGCAGCACTCTGGTTGCAGCGATGCAAGGGCAGTTCATGTTCAAAGAAGCTTTAGCAGCTGCTGCTTTTGCAATACAGACAAGTTCTACAATTGTAATGGGGTGCTCAGTTATGTTGTATGTGGAATATTGTTTGTTTGTTATTCTAGAAAGGTCAAAATCTACTCTGACTATGCAAAGATCTTCAACGTATAAGATTATTATTTCTAAATCCCATATTCATGTGGTTATATGCAAAACAGTGAACCCCTTTTTAACAGATATGCCTACTACAGAAGACTTAACGGTGCACAACTGTGCCACATAGAAGGGAGAGGAGGATGACATTCCTAAAGCAAGGGACTGTGCATTGTCAGAGGGTGAGGTACTTTCATTGACAGGTCTTCCACAATTGATCAGGAGGATGGGCAAAGATGGACAGGGGCAGCAGTTGTATGACTTGAGGAAGGGGAGTATAAGATGGTGGTCATGAAAAGGCTGCCCATGCATTATTCTGCACAGGTGGCGTAACTCATTGCGCATATTGAAGCTTTTAGAGCATCTTGAGGGTGCCATGTCACAAGATATTTGGACTCAGCATGCATCACAACAACTGTGCACCCTGGTCTATCCCGCTCGAAGAGGAGGGGGTTTTGGACGGCGGATGAATCCACAGTGAAACAAGCAGCACTGTTAGAAATACTGATAGAAGCATTATCCTAGCTATCTGTTGTGGCGGTCCTTAAGTGTGCCGCCCACACTAATGGGACAGATGAAATATCAATGGGGAATGCAGCCACCGATGCGTCTGCCAAAATGGTGGCATACCTGCAAAGTAAATGCCCGCCGAAAATGTTGTGACTGCCCCACCCGCAAGCAAACATCCAGCACCTTACACAGCATTGCGCATCTCCCATATTATCGAGCTAGAAGGAAAGGCACCTGAAAGGGAGAAGGAGTTGTGGTTACTGAGAGGTTGCAAGCAATCCCTGACAGATCTGTTATGGGGCATGAGAGCTCTGGGAAGACAGTGATGCCCCAGGAGATGCTACCAGTAGTCTTTGAACAGTTACACTACCCATCCCACAGTTCGAAGCAGCATATAGCAGCAGCAACAACATGAAGATTGGTTTATACCAAATATTCAGGAGAGTATCACAGAAATGGTCATACATTGCATCACATGTCAAGGTTTCAGTACAGGCATGACACTACAGACATTACGGGGTAACTACACATAGATTATGCTGACATGGGTGAGCAAATTGTAATGGATCTAGGTACCTCATTGTAGTGGTTTGCCCTTTTGCAAGGTGTGTGGAAGCCGGGCCATGTGCACACCTGGATGCCAAGTGTGCTGCTAGATTTTTGGTACGCAAGGTTTTCCCTCAATGGGGTGTGTGCAAGGTTTTAAAATCAGGTAATGGCACACATTTTTTCAATGGATTATTTCAGCATGTCACAGTACTACTTGGAATCAAGCACCGGATGTGTTTGATTTACCACCCATAGGTCAATGGCGTTGTGGAGAGAAGAAACAGGTAAAAGCAAGTTATCCAAACTGTGTACCACATTGAAGAATAATTTGGTGCACTGTTTGCCCCTGGCCGACTTCAGTTTGCGCATGCAGCCTAGCAAAGAACAACATTTGTCACCTCACGAAGTGGTGGACTGGTCAGCGTAAACACACCTCCATAGCCAATGTAGGAAGAGCTTCAGACACACATAGGGCAGCAGCAGTGTTAGGCGATGAGTTCAAAGATTACTTGACCAAGCTAACTAGGGCAATTAAATGCACCTCCCAGGATTGAGACGACAGAGACACTGGACATAGCGACTACTACGGCAATAGATCATGAGCATATGTCCACACAACCTCTGATGCCTGGTGACTTCATAAATGACCGTAATTTTGTGCACAGGTGGAACAACCCTCGGTTTCACGGGCCCTACAAGGTGGTGTTTTGCACTCCCCTTGCATTGAAACTTAAGGGTTTGTGCTATTGGGTCCACCTCTACGACATTCGTAGGGCACCTCCAGATAGGACATTAGTACACCAGTTATCTTATAAAAGAGGACTAGCAGTACCTGTACCGCATCTACCTCAGCGGCCTGTCCAGGGATGATATGTGTGCGGCAGCACGCTCCAGTGGCAGGCCAAAACTCAGCTTCTAGCTCTGTATCTTTCTATTTTCAGGAGCTCTTTCTTCCTTTCTTTATTTCCCTTTCTCTTTCTTTCTTTCTTTCTCTTATTCTTTCTCTTTCTGTTTCTTTTTCTCTTTCTCTTGACCTCGCTCTCTTTCTTTTTCTCTTTATTTGTGTAAAAAATACATCTTGTACTTCTCTTCTTTTCATTGTTTTGTGTGTCTGTGTTTTCATTTCATGAAAGAAGATGATGAACGTGACTAATGTAAATAATTGGATAAGTAAGGGCCCGAGGTGTAGATGCACAAATGAGAGACTATCAACCTACTTTTATTATTGTGGGTTACCAGTTATCGCAGGTCTCTGTGTGACATTGATAGTACTGTTGGGATTGTATTGGGGGGAGGATGTTATAGGGGGAGGTCCTATAAAGGCGGGAGTGGGATTGTATATTATCCAAAAGGGACAGTCCATATAAATGTTAATAATGTTAGCAGAATTACAAATATAAGTAATAATGTGAATACTAATGATAATGGATATTAATATAACAGGTACTACACGACAGTGAAAAGGTTGTTTTTAGCAAGTAGGAGATTGTCTACCAATTCAAAACAATATAATGTTATTTCTGATAGCACTATTAAAGCTGCCAACGCTGAGAGCATGTATAGAAGAATGAAAAGAGAAGTACAAAGAAAGTATAACACGTATCAAGGGCTGGGTTGGGGTGTAAATGAGGATATCCGTCATCCCGAGCTTACCAACTTATGGTATTCTGACATGAATAGTGTGGAAAGAAACGCTGTGAATGGAAGATGTTATGTGTGGTCACTCATTCTGCACACGTCAGGGGCTCCCAAGGTGTTAGTACCGCAATTATAGAGGCACAATGCCTAGTTCATCTTGTGCTGTGCAGAATAAACGGAACGTTCCAGGCACATAGCGTTCACCTGCAAATGGTTGGTCCAGATCTTGTACAGTGCAGTGGTGATTCAAAGGACATCAATTGTGTGGAGCTACCATATCTCATGGTGAACGGGCATAAATATGTCAATAATGACTGGCAAGACACCACACTACATTGCTTGGCAGAAGAACTGGTAACATTCAGCAAGGATAGCACGGGTGGACAATTTCTGTGCACAAATCTGGACAGAGCATATCACAAAACTGACATGGATTTCAACCATGGAAAAGCTGGTGCGAGTGCACAAGGAAGAAGAATATAGACTCTGTTTCTGCAGCAAGGCTACAGTCTTTGTTGGCTCGAACGAACGTTGCAATACGACTCTCCTGATCACAGATTTGAAGAAAGGAACAGCTGCGATGTTGGATTACTACTGGGTCTGTGGCTAACAAGCTAACTTGCACCTTCCACCATCATGGAGCAGCTGTTGTTCGCTGGCCACATTGCACTCTGTTAGTGATCCCAGAAGAACATCTGGATGGGGGAGCACTGCCTGCCGAGGGGCAAACCAGTTTTCCTGCATTCGAAAATGAAGATTAGGGTTTGTTGCCAGCACAAGAGCTCCACATCCTGCCAGGAAAAGGACAGTTTCAACAATTAAAAAGGACAAAAAGAGCAAATTACATATCTAAAGAAACTTCTGCATTGTTCGCTGAAATACCTGAAGGATACAGTCTCTTCAGCTCAGCAGAATCCTTTTTGCATTTTTACTTTTGCCGGGAGTGAAGGCCGCAGCAAATGCCAAATGGTTGCAGATCGCGAGATGGGACCTGGTCCAGCTCGCAAACAATAAAGAGATGTCATGATGCCTACCCCCAGGCATCCGGACCAAGCCCATCAGCCCTGGGAGCAGGCATCTAGACATTTAGTAAAACCTCAGCAGCCCCGGCTAGGGGCTATCTGGGTTCAGTCCTGGCGCCTTAGGTGCCAGGCTCATTGTAGGAATCAGTCCTGGCGCCTAAGGCGCCAGGCTCATAGTCATTACGTACCTTAGGCAGACCATGCTGCAAATGACTCCAATCCAACATGAAGCCTGAAAGGGACTATTTTTCTACAGGGACTATTTTTTACTCGGGTGTGGTTCTAGGGACTTCTTACCTGGGACTACTTTTGAGGCTATTTAAACCACACCCGACCAGCAACACACGCTTCGCGTTATTCTGCATCCAGCAGCGTAACACTCACCGTGCCTGCAGCCTGCATCCAGTCTTCTGCCACGCCCGCCTCGAATCCAGAGCTTCTAAAACAAAGAGGAAAGAAAGGGACAAAGTTAGAAAATGAACTTATTTCTATTGCACACCTGATTCTGGATCCATCTTGTCTCCGGACCTGAAAAGAACATCATTTCTGCATGAACCGCACCTCCAGCTGCAGCGCCGAGCCATACTCACCAGTCTTCACAGCATCCTTCGGGTCGGTGCTGCCTCCATCATTTCTTCGCCCAACTTCGGCACCTAGGAGACAAAAGAAAACCACAAGGTGAGCCGAGGGAACCAACAAATATCATTCTTACCACCATAGACTTACCTGATTTACCACCGGAGGCATCCTTTTGTGACTCTCCATATTTTCACGTGCCGCATCTGTAAAGAGAGACAAAACAACACGTTTTCCTCATGCAACGTTTACCGGACCGCGCCGGGTAATACAGACTCTTACCTAAGCGCCACCAGCTGCCACAAGAGCATCTTTTCACGAGCCAGCTGCAAGACAAGAAAGGAAGGGGGGAACAAGAGTGAACATCGGACATATTGAACTCTATGAACTTAATACTTACTGGTCCTCACCAGGAACCTCAGAGTCAATACTCTCCGGAACTCTCCCGAGCCTTCAAACCAGTGAAGTAAATGGAACCGACGCGCCCCTGCAAATCCACGCAGGATGGAGAGCTCATCTTTCAAGAATATAAGGTGAGATTGCTCTGAGGGCATTTCGGAGGTGATTAGTTGGGGAAGACTGTGGGGGTGCCATCACTTGAATCCACAGGTGGCTAAATCCATCCCTCCACTTGCAGGAGAATATTTCTACGGGTTAAGCAGAGAAGATTAGGAGGGCAGATCCAGTCAGTCATCGCTGCACTACGCATCACGTGGGTGGAGACCGCAGCTGTCTGGGTCCGACCGATGCCCCTGTGGGAGCCAGGTGAGCGTAACAGAACGCAAAGCCTATCTACAAATCCCCACCCGGGCGTTATGGAAACCTCAGAAACCAACCAACTAGCCCTGTTGTTAGGGGAACTGAGGGCAGAAGTGCACTCCACGCGCCAAGAGACTAATGCCCTCAGGAGAGAACTGATTGTGTCAAAGGAGCGCACTGATGATCTTGCTAGACAATTACTGCAAAACCAAGCTGGGCAAACACCATTACCTGGACTCAGGGGGGAATCCAACTCCTGTTTTATCGAGCAATCCTGTGCAAATGGTTCTACCAGGGAGCATTCCTTTAGCTCCACCCGAACGTTTTGCTGGGGACCCAAAAAGGTTTGCTGTGTTTATGAACCAATGCCGCTTGCACTTTTTATGCAGACCTGGAGCTTTTCCGAACGACCAAACCAAAGTAGCCTTTGTACTATCATATCATAGTGGCAGCGCAGCGTATGGTCAATTCCATTAGTTAACCAGGATGACCCTCTTCTTCGGGATTTTCAAGGTTTTGAATTGAGCATGGAAAGACTATTTGCCAGACATTCACAGGGACAGGCCCTGGATAACGAACTTTTATCATTACGACAAGGTACCCAGGATCTACTAACCTATATCGCCACTTTCAATAGGTTAGTGGTGGAAACCGGATGGCCAGAGGTAAAACGAATTACATTATTTCATCGTGGACTTCGGGGTGAACTCAAAGATGTTTTGGCCCAAGTGTGAACCCACCTCAGGATTGTGCAGAATATATAGACTTAGTGGTCCAGTTAGACCACCGACTTTAGAATAGAAAGGCTGATCGAGCTAAGTTCGAGAATCGGGTATTGGTTAAACCCAATGTTACCCTCAAAGGAACAGATGTATCAGAACCGATGCAGATTGGGGGGGGGTCAAGGGACCCTTAACTCAAAAGAAAAGAGAAAGAAGACGGCAGATGCAATTGTGTCTGTACTGTGGGGCCTCAGGACATTTTCTACGGGATTGCCCTATAAAAACATCTAAAAAAGTAGTCAGAGTTGCTGATAAAAATCAAACAGAGCCTGATTCGGAAAACGACCACGCCCGACAAGCGTAGAGGTCTGCTTGCCGAGCTTGAAGAAGGATACTCAGACCTCGCACTTCATCATACCAATGGTCCTTATAGATCCAAGGCAGCCATCACGTATGCACGCAGTGAGGGCATACATTGATAGCGGGCCATAGGAAACTATGTGGACCACGAGTTTGCTTCTAGGATGAATCTATCTAATTCAAAAAGACCACTTCGGATGTCATCACCACAGTGGATGGAACTGAAATTGCCTCTGGGCCTGTAACTCATTCCACCACAGAGATGACACTATTGGGTCAGGATGGGCATCGAGAGACTATTGTGTTTGATTTAATCAAAGCCCCTCAGTTCCAAATAATACTGGGGATACCTTGGTTGGAAACACATAATCCTTGTATTGATTGGCGAGAGAAGAGAATAAGCTTCCCAGATTATGCACATACTTGTTACCCAAAAAAAACCTTGAACCAAGGCCTGGCCACAGTCGCTACTCCAGTCATGCAGTTACCTCAGGAATATCAAGAATTCCAGGATGTTTTCCAAAAGGAACAGGCGAACACCCTACCACCTCACAGATCATACGATTGTCAAATCGATCTCATACGCGGTGCACAACCTCCATGTAGTAGGATCTACGCCCATACGGAACCCAAAAACCTTCACCTATGACAATACTTGGACCAATACCTTGCTAATGGCTTCATTCGTCCATCCAAGTCCCCTGCATCTTCAGCTTTGTTCTTCGTGCCTAAAAAGGAAGGTGACCTCAGAACGTGCATAGACTACTGCGCATTAAATCAGATCACGGTTAAGAACCGATACCCATCGCCTCTGATCCCAGAATTACTAGACCAAGTAAAGGACGCTTCCATCTACACTAAATTAGATCTCCGATGGGCATATCATCTGGTACGTGTAAAGAAAGGCGACGAATGAAAGACTGCTTTTTGCACTAAGTACGGGTTATTCGAATACCAGGTGATGCCCTTCGGGTTGTGCAATGCACCAGCAGCCTTCCAGTATTTTATGAACGATGTCCTTCGTGAACTCATTGACGTCTGTGTTGTTGTATACATAGACAATATTCTAGTGTACTCCTCTTCAGAATCAGACCATGTGAAGCACGTTTGTGCAGTCCTTGAGAAACTACGCCAGCACAAGTTATATGCAAAATTGGAAAAATGCGTTTTTCATGCTACGGAAGTTGAATTCCTTGGATTTATCCTGACTCCAAAAGGAGTCTGAATGGACTCTCAAAAGGTGGACGCAATCCTCAAGTGGCCATCACCAAGTTCAGTAAAAGGGGTACAAAGCATGCTCGGATTTGCTAATTTCTACCGCAGATTCATTCCGGATTTCTCACATGTTGTACACCCTATCACAGCACTTTTGCAAAAAAAGAAACGCTTCTTGTGGACTGAAGAAGCTGAAAAGGCCTTCCAAGAGCTGAAAGCGAAATTCACGTCTGCACCTGTCTTAAAGCATCCACGCCCCAAATTTCCATACATAGTTGAAACTGGTGCATCCAGTTTAGCCATGGGAGCTGTCCTGTCCCAGAAGGATCCTGAAACCGGTCAACTTCACCCAGTAGCATTTTGGTCCAGAAAGTTCTCGGTACCCGAGTTAAACTATGCCGTTACCGATAAAGAATTATTAGCCATCAAATCCACCTTCAAGGCTTGGCGGCATTATCTTCTCGGTGCCAGGCATACCATTACGGTAATCACCGATCACCGGAACTTGCAGTATTTAAAAACAGCCAAGGCCCAATCGTCGCGTCAACTTCGATGGGCATTGTTCTTTGCCGAGTTCGATTTCGTGATCACTTATTGACCAGGTTGTAAAAATGGCAAGGCAGATGCCTTATCGCGAATAGGGATGGGAGAAGCATATGCGAACCCGGAACCGGTGCCTATAATTTCAGAACAAAGAATTCTTGGCATAACCACTCTACAGACACTAGAGGATATTCGAGTAAAGATCCAACAACTCTCCAATCCAACAGCCCTGCAGGACTGGGTGAAGAATGCATGGACTACTCAGTCATCAATGACCTATCTTATTATCAAGGGTGACTATTTCTACCACACAAGGAATTACAAGAACTAGTCATCTCCAATTATCATGACACCCTGATGGAAGGACACCCAGGTTACATTACATTACATTTCATTTGTTATGCGCGCTATCGACCCTAGGGCATAAAGGCGCAGACAAACGAAAAGACGTACAACACAAATGAGGACAGGCTTAGAGGTGAGGATCAAAGCATCCTCGGTAAATTATTCCAGTATTCCCTGTAGTAAGATGCAGTCTACTGGAGAAATCCGTGAGTACAGTAGATCAAACGAATAAGAAAGTCTTCAGTTCCTTCTTGAAAGATGCAAGGGAATAGTGACTCCTCAAGCTGATTCGAAGATTATTCCACATCGCGGGGGCCTTCACCATAAATGTTCCCTTTTCCGCCTTCATTGTTTTACATCTTGGCTGTATGATTTGATTAGTGAGGTCGGATCTCAAAGATCTTACATTACTCTTTGAAATTATGTGCTGTTGTAAATATTCAGGCATTACTTGTAGCCGGCATTTGAAAACTATAACTAGTACTCTAAAATTATTCCTTGCTTCAATAGGTAGCCAGTGTAATGACCGTCTGGCCACAGTTACATGGCTATGCCTTGGGAGTCTGAGAACAACTCTGACCGCCCAATTCTGTGCTACCTGCAATCTTTGCAGCTCTCTTTTGTTGATGCCCAGCAGGAGGCTACAACAATAGTCCAATTTAGCACCTATAATTGCCCTGGCTATGGCCTCAGCGCTTTCCTGCGAGATCATTGGCCTCAAATGAGCCAAGAGTCTGATATAATAGACTACCCCTGCCACGACTGATGAGACATGAGCTTTCATGCTTAAAGTCAAGTCGAGAGTTACTCCTAAAATTTTTGTTTTTGATAAGGGAATAATGATGTCCTCCCCCAATTTAAAGGAGCTATATTCTTGACTCAATTTACTAATCGCCTTAGAGCTGCCGACTATTAGCAGCTCAGTCTTACTGCGATTAAGAGCTAGAAAATTATCCAACATCCATTTTTCAATGAGGGCAAAACTCTATTCACCTACGCCTCATCCTTTTTGTGATGTCCTGATAACTTAATAACACATTGAGTGTCGTCTGCATAATTAGAGAACACGACCCCCTCCTCCTGTAACATAAAGAAGAATGGGGTCATGAACAGGTTATACAGACATGGGGACAAACTTGCCCCTTGTGGGACCCCATAAAGAACAGAAAGTGGACTAGCTTCAGCGGAGGCCGAGCAAACTCTACTTGTTCTATTCTCCAGGAAAGAGGCGATCCACCGGGCTGCTGAGTCTGAGAGGTTAGCCACCTCTTGTAGTCTTGGAATTAAGATCGAATGCTCGACCAAATCAAAGGCCGCTGATTGATCTAGGGAGATTATCAGGGAGAGGCCACTTCTATCCATTTCCCCCATTAATTTAGATTTCAGTTCTAATAACGAGGTTTCCGTCCCATATTTCTTCCTGAATCCTGACTGATTTGGATGGAGGATGTAATAAAGGTCTAGGTGCTCTGCAAGTTGACTGTAGGCCACTCTATCCAAAATCTTAAGTAAGAAGGGTGTGTTGGAAATGGGTCAGAAATTTAGCGGATTATCCATTGACAGTCCTGGTTTTTTTAGAATGGGGGTAACCATGGTTGCTTGTAATTCATTTGGTACACTACTTGCTTTAAGAAAGGCATTTATAAAATTATAGATTGCTTTAATAAGCTGCGGTGGACATGTTTTTATAATCATGGAAGAGCAAGCATCACCCCTACATTGTGACGGTTTCATATGCTCTATGATTTTTAACAGCTCACTTTCTGTGATAGAGTGAAAGTTGAACTGGGGGACTGACGGGTCACGCGTGAAACCTTCAGTTACAGCCCCACCAGCATCAATGATTGATTCCCTTTTTTCGAGCATGGTTGCCCTGATTTTATGAAGTTTATTATGTAAACCTTTTTGTATCTGTTGACACCATTCTACGTCAGTTTTACCTAGAGAATCAGGCGAGACCGGAGTAGTTTCCTGTTCCTTTAAAATCTTAAAGATTTCCCTCGTGTTAGATTTAGCTTTACTAATCCGGCCATTATGGAATTCTTTTTTAGCTTCCAGAATCAACTTTTTATATTCACGTACGGAGATCTTATACTTGACCAGTAACCCTGAGTGATGCTACTTTTTCCAGGCAAAGTAAGCTTTCCTAACCTCAGTTTTTTTGGTTCTAAGGTCATCCGTGAACCAAGCCTTACTTTTATGCTCGTTAACCTTGATCTTTTTCAGTTTAAGGGGGCTAGTTTGTCGGAGATGTACGCCAGGTTATCTGTCAGTTCTATAGCCATATTTTGTGGAGACATCTCAGTATGAAAGTTTACTAAGCTGTCCTTAATCAAAGGCTCAATATTAGCCAACGTGATCTTTTTTAGGCTCCTTGTTTCCAGTTGAAGTGGCACAATTGGCAGCTTCATGGGAAAAGGCGTGTCCACCGTAAAGTGCACAAAGGAATGGTCAGATCAGGGACACAAACTTGCGCTAATGTTATTACAATTAACATTATGAGTGCATAACCAGTCCAAAGTGTGACCAGAAGCATGTGTGGGAGAAACCATTAATTGAGAGAATCCCAAGTTATCCAAGGCTTGTTTAAAATCAGTTGCAAGACAATCCGAATCAATGCCCAACCAGTAATTAAAATCCCCTAAGAGAATGAATCTAGAGGTCGGTTTGAGTTGTGGTAAGATATAAGAACTAAGTGCCTCAGCTAACTGCACAGTGCACGATGGTGTACGATATACAAGTAGAAGATTTAGGGTAGATTCCGCATTTATGCCTATCTTAAGATGTATAGATTCTGTGCCCTCTAAGAGAAAACCTGGCGATTCCCAGACTAAGAGTGAATCCTTAACAATCAATGCATCTCCACCCCCTTGACCTTCCTCTCTATCCCTTCTTAGCACCACATAGCCGTCTGGAATGGCTAAATTAAGAGCAGGACCGGCTGCGTCATGGCCCCAGGTCTCTGTAAGTGCGCAAACATCTACGTTATTAGATTCTATGTAATTTGCAACCTCAACTGAATGTTTTACAAGGGATCGAGTGTTTAGGAGCAGGCAGCGTAGTTCTGATACCGGGGAGACTACAGGATGAGAAGGATGAGAAGGTAAGACAATCTCTTTCACGTTCTCTCCATTTAGTAACAGGCCCGCTCCCATGTTGGTATTAGGCAGGAGGTTATTAACAATGTTAGTGCTGAGAGGAATTGTGCCATTTTCGCTAATATTAGACACTGACAAGCTCTGCTTTAAGGTTTGTAGTCCTCCCAAATTCACCCCAAACTCCTGTATCCCCCGCCCCCCCAATGGAACATTTTTACAGGTCGAGGGATACATGTCACCTGCCTCTGTATTCTGTGGTCCAGATAACAGTTGTGTGAGATTGGTGCTAGAATCTAGCATGGAGCCAACCTCCAAAAATCGCAAAAACTGAAGCTAAAATTAAGAGACAATTCTGGTGGCCCACCTGGCAAAAAGACGTAAAGTCATTTGTAATGTCTTGTGGCATTTGCGCCCAAAACAAAAGTCAGAAGAAAAAAACAGCTGGCCTCTTACAACCTTTGGATATTCCACCTACACCATGGCACACCTTATCGTTAGACTTTATTACAGATCTACCTCCATGTAATGGATTTAACACCATTCTAGTTATTGTGGATCTTTTTTCCAAGATGGCCCACTTTATTCCTCTAAAGGGATTACCTTCTGCTTCAATTCTGGCCAAGGAGTTCCTCGAAAACATTGTTCAAATACACGGATTTCCTTCCGTATTGGTCTCTGACCGAGGTAGTCAATTCATTTCACATTTTTGGAAGAAATGTTGTCAACTGGCGCAAATCGACGTGAGGTTATCAACCAGTCACCATCCCCAGACCGATGGTCAGACGGAGAGGACCAACCAGACCCTTGAACAGTACCTACGTTGCATGCTTCACCAGACCAAAAGTAATTGGAAAGATATTTTATGGATTTCCGAGTATGCATACAATAACTCTGTACATTCAGGAACCAGACAAAGCCCCTTTTATGCCATATATGGACATCACCCTCGAACCTCAGAACTAGATTCGCCTCAGCATTTAGAAATGCCTGCAGTTAGTCATTTGCATTCTACTATTACACAAGCCTTTAAAAAGGCAACAGAACATTTGAAACAAGCAAAAGAGAAATATGAGAAAAATGCTGATCTACAAAGAAGTGAAACTCCACAATACTAGATTGGGGATCAAGTTTGGCTGGCTACAAAACACATACCTCTGAAAGGAACTCGGACTTCTAACCCTAGATATTTGGGAACTTACACTATTAAGGCCATTATCAACCCGGTAGCCGTCAAATTGGAATTACCCTCTAATATGCGCATTCATCCTGTCTTTCATGTTTCACTTTTAAAACCAGTTCAACCAGGAACAAGATTAACCAAACCACCCGACCCCATCTTGATAGATGGAGAACCTGAATTCGAGGTAAAAAATATTCTGGACTTCAAGATGGTTAAATCAAAACTTTTTAATTTAATCGATTGGAAGGGCTACGGACCACAAGAAAGGTCATGGGAACCTAGTGACCACGTCCATGCACCTCAGTTGGTGAAAAGATTCCATCGGAACTTCCCAGACAAACCAGGGCCCAGGGGAAGAACAACTTTAGGAGGGGCCTTGGGGGGGAGTACTGTCATGATGCCTACCCCCAGGCATCCGGACCAAGCCCATCAGCCCGAGAGCAGGCATCTAGACATTTAGTAAAACCTCAGCAGCCCCGGCTAGGGGCTATCTGGGTTCAGTCCTGGCACCTTAGGCGCCAGGCTCATAGTAGGAATCAGTCCTGGCGCCTAAGGCGTTAGGCTCATAGTCATTACTTACCTCAGGCAGACCATGCTGCAAATGACTCCAATCCAACATGAAGCATGAAAGGGACTATTTTTCTACAGGGACTATTTTTTACTCGGGTGTGGTTCTAGGGACTTCTTACCTGGGACTACTTTTGAGGCTATTTAAACCACACCCGACCAGCAACACACGCTTCGCGTTATTCTGCATCCAGCAGCGTAACACTCACGTGCCTGCAGCCTGCATCCGGTCTTCTGCCACGCCCGCCTCAAATCCAGAGCTCCTAAAACAAAGAGGAAAGAAAGGGACAAGGTTAGAAACCGAACTTATTTCTATTCCACGCCTGATTCTGGATCCATCTTGTCTCCGGACCTGTAAAGAACATCATTTCTGCACGTGCCACACCTCCAGCTGCAGCGCCGAGCCATACTCACCAGTTTTCACAGCATCCTTCGGGTCGGCGCTGCCTCCATCATTTCTTCGCCGAACTTCGGCACCTAGGAGACAAAAGAAAACCACAAGGTGAGCCGAGGGAACCAACAAATATAATTCTTACCACCATAGACTTACCTGATTTACCACCGGAGGCATCCTTTTGTGACTCTCCATATTTTCACATGCCGCATCTGTAAAGAGAGACAAAACAACACGTTTCCCTCGTGCAACGTTTACCGCACAGCGCCGGGTAACACAGACTCTTACCTGAGCGCCACAAGCTGCCACAAGAGCATCTTTTCACGAGCCAGCTGCAAGACAAGAAAGGAAGGTGGGAACAAGAGTGAACATCGGACATATTGAACTCTATGAACTTAATACTTACTGGTCCTCACCAGGAACCTCAGAGTCAATACTCTCCGGAACTCTCCCGAGCCTTCAAACCAGTGAAGTAACTGGAATCGACGCACCCCTGCAAATCCACGCAGGATGGAGAGCTCATCTTTCAAGAATATAAGGTGAGATTCCTGTGAGGGCATTTCGGAGGTGATTAGTTGGGGAGGACTGTGGGGGTGCCATCACTTGAATCCACAAGTGGCTAAATCCATCTCTCCACTTGCAGGAGAATATTTCTACGGGTTAAGCAGACAAGATTAGGAGGGCAGATCCAGTCAGTCATCGCTGCACTACGCATCACGTGGGTGGAGACCGCAGCTGTCCGGGTCCGATCGACACCCCTGTGGGAGTGTAGGTGCCTTTCCCCGGCTTACTACGTGTGAGAGAAAATAAAATAACCAACCCAACCCCTTTCGGGGAAGAAGGCACCGAGACCCGGCTGCAAGAGTTCAAAGAATGGTTTATTTCTCCAGCTAGGAAATAACCCAAAAAACCCTCACCCAACATTTACATCATACTTGTATATATATCAATTAAAGTAACTCTAGCAAAAAATGCTAAATGGACCCGATTGGCCAGGCGGTGTGGTGCTGTAGGTGTGGGTGGCATCTCTTCCTTCTGGTTGCTGAGTGGCTGACGAGATGATAGACGTCAAATATCTTGTGCTCCACGCAGGTCAGGGTCCGGTCACTGTGGTCACTACCTAAGCTAATATGTTGCATTCGTAAAACACTAAATAACAAATTATCTAAACATTTTACGTTACTTTTCATATTTCTACACAAGTTCACACATAATAATTATTGTCAGTACAATTGGGTCATTCGTGGTTTTAATTGGAGGCCTTGACCTTTATTGTGCATGTAAAAAGAATCAAGCTCTGTTTCACATATCTCCTAAACTTCAAGCCTATTAGTATAAGTAAAAACATATATTGTGATAAGATGCTTAAGGTTAGTAGTGGGTCTGTTAGTTGGGTTTCGCAGCACAGGTGAGGGTCTGGCACTTGAAAGAAATACCTTCCAGGGAGCGCAGGGTTAAGATGGCAATACATTGCTCTAAATGGGGGTGGGTGGCTTTGCACGTTTATGGGGATGAACGAGCAAAAAGTGCTTAGCTCATCCAGGTTCACATGCTGGTTCTCATGTTAGCAGTGATCTCAGAGGAAGAAAACTGTATCATATTGGTTGTTGCAATTTTCTCTGACTTCAGCGTGAGAATGGGAGTGCAGAGCTTTCCTTTGCAGGGGGAGTGCAAGGGTGGGGGCCAGCCAGCTGCCTGCATGCCTTGTGTTTGTGTCTCTGTCTTTGGCTGCTGCGGTGGAAGGGGAGCTGAGCATTGCTGTACTATCGCAGTGAGGCCTGTTTACCCAAGATGGAGTCTAAAGGGGGCACAAAAGATGGATGCCCCATGTCCTGCTCAGTAGTCCCATCTATGTAGCAGTCAACCGTGGTTAACTTTACATAAAGGCAAGGGGCAATCCCACTACCGGAGGCACGTGGTCCAAGACTTGTACTGAGGAGTGTACGGCGCGAGGGGGCCTGGGGACCCCTCACTCCCATACAGGAGCCAGGTGAGCGTAACAAGGCGTAACAAGAGAACAGTTCAATGTGATCAAGGTTAAGTTGCGTACATTAAGACTCATGACGATGCAAAACCGATATGTGTTGGACATGTTAAGAGCAATGGAAGGAGAGGTTTGTAAATCTTGCTGCACATTAGTTCCTTCAGAAGATGCAGAGAATGCATCATTATCCCATATCATTGCAGCTGTCCATGGCCTGGGTGTTTGCATGAAGGAGGGGGAGTACAGGACAGTGATTGGTTTACCTTGGCATTCAGTTGGGCCCTCTCGTGGCTCAGGCCGATCATGAAGCTGTTGATGCCTATCATCATGTTCATCCTTGTTATTTTCTGCACCTGTCAGCTGGGCCTTCGATGTTGTGCCAATGTGGCACCTAACAGCGTAAGAATGATGGTATCAATTGGGGTTTTAAAGGCACCTTGCGAGACAAGCTATTTAAGTACAGTAGGATATTCCACAAAGTTGCCCTAAGTATGAATGCTCCCCATCCCATATGGAGATGAAGTTGATCATCTATACCACACTATCATTTCTCTACCCCCTGATCTAGAAAACTACACAGAGGTTTCGGTTGACCTGGCGGGGTCGGTGGGACGCATCTATATGACTTGCTCACCTGAAAGTACGCGCATAGGGGGGAGAGTTTGCGGTCAGTGTGTAGGGCCTGGGTACCAATGAAGGGAACACAGTCATATATGAAAGCAAAGAGGAGGAAGCAGGAATGAAGATGTATAACAGAGTTCATTACTGTAGAAGGTAACAAAAGGGGGGAATGTTGGGATGGGTTAGCTTCACCCCCCTTATGTGCTTTAGAGTTAGGCAAGATGCATTTGAAGAACTATGATGGGCCAAGGGGGAGGAGGGAGAGTGAGAGGACCACCTCCCAATACAAAAGGAAACATAATCAAATATAATCAACCCACATAGTGTAGCGTAGAGTGCAAGCAACATTGCTATTTTGCGTAGGTATTAGTAACGATAGGTAGAAGACAAGGGATGCGCAGCAAATTCAGCATTGTATGCACTAGGCCCAAATTGCGAGCCAAGGGAAATCTCCAGCCATGCCCGAGCTCCCATGAGGGCAGCCCGCACCCCCAACCACCACAACACCTATTCATTGTTCTAATAGTGTTGCAAAGATTTGTTTTTTTTACTCGAGAGGAATGTGCCTTAAAGACTGTGATCACAGACCGGTGCCTGGTGTGCATGTTATCTCACACTGGCCAAAGCATGACCTGCCCCAACCCCAGGCGACCACGAATTATAGCCCATATAACTGACTAAACCTTAAGATCCCTGAATTCCATGGCACCAGGTGCCCTTTGACTACCAACCCCAAAGTGACAAGTCCTGAAATGTTCAAAGTGGATGGAGAGGGTACATTGTTGAGCGACAATCATGTGATTTGTATTGCAAGGTGCTGGGTGGGATAAAGTATAGTTCAAAACAAGGGTGGAGACCTTGGAGCTGGATGGCATGGAAGGGAGTGAGTGAAATGTGTGTGTGAAGGTTAGAGAGCCCCAGAACCTCCTTTGTGCCCGTCTTAAGGCCTGCTATGTGCACAGTATAGTGATAAAGTAGCTGTATGTTAGGACTATAATTAATTTGTTCTTTGGCCTTCGCCGGGGGAAGATGATCACTGCAGCATCGACGTAATAGAAGACTGACAGACTGGGCTGGAACCAATGCCTGGCATCTCTTATGGAGCAGGCAGATTATGTGTAGGCACAAACCAACCAGCCACGCAGGTTTTTACTATATGTATTGCATCATTTATGATGATGTTTTTCTTTAAAAGATTATTTTTGTACTATCTTTCGGCAGAACGTTCTTAGCAGCAGAGTTCTTTGCTGTTGCTCTCATCTGCGTGTGAGATTAAAACTTGTTATCCTTACAAGATCGACTTGGGCCTTTCTTCCCTAGCAGGTTGCATTCTCTCTGGTGTGAGCGTTTAGGTGCCTGCCTTCATCTACTTAATGCATTCATGGCTGCTTACTGTATACTGTTAAGTAGTATGCCTTTTTCTCTCTGTGCCAAAAGTAACTAATTCTGTAACAGAACCTTGATGCCCCGGGCAGTATGTGTTCTTTATAAAAGAAAAGAAGAAAAAGAAAGAAAACCTATTTTCAAAACATTAGAACACAAACAATGCCGTAATACACTCGGCAGCATTGCAAATGTAAATCTATGGCAACATTTTTGCTACAGAGAACTAACTCAAAAAATGCATCAGACTACAGATCTAACCTATGCTAACATTTAAAAAAGCATTAGAATGGGTCTGCTTACTAAAGATGCACAATTCATCTTAAAAACTATAGTAATCCATGAGTTACATGGGCAAAAGACATCTGCCCCAGATCTCATGGAATAATTAGCTCAATAAAATTTATATTGCATGTGCTTAATGACAACTCTTGCAAGCTGTAGCCAATTCAACGATACAGTATTGAAAGAAGAAATTAAACCCATAGTGCATATCAGCTCCACAGACAAACTAGAAGTGCATGGCATGCTCCTGGGTGATCTCAAACTAGGGCTGAATGACCCCCATGACGCCCACGCCACTGCCTTGCAAAAAGCGTTATCCACCCTAGGATTCACCCAAGCCATCTCTAAGCCGACCCACATCAAAGGGCGCACCCTCGACTGGGTATCCCATCACAACTGCTCTCTCCTGGTCACTGAGATCTCTCCCATTTCCTGGTCCGACCACCATTGCATCATCTTCAACATCAATACCTCCAAAGGGGCCTCTAAGCCTTGCATCTCTCTTTTCTCTGCACTTTCGAGAAGCTTGTGTAAGATTACCAAGGAGAACATCACCCCCTACCTCTTGGTGCCCGCCCTTATCCTCTCCTTCTCCAAGGACCCAGAGCTACTGGCAAGTGCATTTAAAAAGGTCATCACCCAAGCTGTCGACAGTGTTTCTCCACTGACTTTAAGGAAAACGAAGAAAGCAAAGCACTTGAATGCCTGGTTCACAGAAGAGCTCCTGAAGTTTCACCACAAAAAAAGCACAGCGCTTGCTGCTTGGAAAAATAACCCTAACGACACCTCAAAAGCCACTTTTAAGGCCATTTCCGAAGACTATAAAACTGCCATCATCCAGGCCAAAGCCGCCTCCTTCAACACTAGGATTGAAAATGCTAAATATGGGACTAAAGAGATTTGTGCCAATTTCAGAGAATTGGAGACTCCCTCCCCTCCATCTCCTACTCTCCTGAAGGATGTAACCTGGTCAACAAAATTCAATCTGCCATGCTTGACAAATTGGACACTTTGCACACTCAAATCTTATCCCACCAACAGGCACTTTCTAACCTTGTGGCCACCAGTCTTGGTACCCCACCTCCAGTTCCCCATTCCAGCCAATCCACTGTGTTTGAATTTAAAGATATGAGTGAACTCGAAGTCATCACCCTCCTCAAATCCATCAAACCTTCCAATTGCAAATTCGGATGCCTGCCCGGCTCAGATCATCAAAGACTGCGCCCGCGTCCTTGCCCCATTTATCACTGCCTTCATTAATTCCTCCTTCCAGTCTTGCCATGTCCCAACTGGACCTAAGGAAGCATGGGTTCGACCACTCCTTAAGACCCTCCCCTGACCCATGGATTCCAGGGAACTACAGGCCTATCACCACTGTCCTGTTTCTGCTACGAATCCTGGACAAAGCAGCCTATCTGCAAGTCCACAAAAGTTTTTAGAAGATAACCATCTCCTTGGTCTACGGCAGTCCGGGTTTCGGCCACGACATGGCACGAAAACAGCCTTGCTTGACCTAAAAAATCAAATGGATGACCTCAGAGATGCAGGCAAACCTGCACTCCTCCTTCTCCTGGACTTATCCGCTGCCTTTGATCTGGTGGATCACACGACCATCTGTCATCACCTGTCCACCGCAGCTAACTTCTTCCCAAGGGCCTGTACCTGGATAAATGTATTCCTACAGGAAAGAGTGATGCAGGTTTTCTCTGACTCATCACGTGCCAACCCTAGTCTCATTAAATGTGGGGTCCCACAGGGTTCGTGCATAGCTCCCACACTTTACAACCTTTTCACAAGGCCTCTGTTCAAAATCCTTGACGCCCTGGGCATCTCATACACAAACTATGCAGATGACAACCAGGTGCTCATCCCCCTCTCGGGCGATTATATGTCAGATTTGAACACCATCAACTCCATCTACTCAATGATCCAATCTTGGATGGCAGAAAACTGGCAATGCCTCAACAGTGAGAAGACCGAACTTCTGCTAATTAGATCCCAGTCCACCCTGGGCAAATTGGACAAGCAATACGGCTCCTTCACCGTCGATAACATCCCTATCGCTGTCTCTCAGGCCATTAAGACCCTTGGAATATATCTGGAGCCTAACCTGACTATGAATAGGCAGGTTAATGCCTTAGCATCTTCCTCTGTGTACCACTCTAAACTCCTTGATGCAGCCAGACAGTTCTTATCCCAACAGAACTGTCTCACCATTTCTAGGGCAATAATTGGGTCGATATTGGACTACTGTAATGCCCTTTTTGTAGGGACATCACGGAAGAATCTTGCCAAACTTCAACTGGTTCCAAACAATGCCCTCAGGGCTGCGACAGGTATCTCATGAAGGGACCACATCTCTGAGATCAAGAGGCAGGTCCACTGGCTTCCCATTAAGGAAAGGATTATTTTCAAAACCCTTGCTCTGACGCACAAATGTGTCCATGATTTGGCACTCCCTTACCTGGTCCAAAGGGTCTCCAAACCCACTACATCCAACAGAGCGGCATACTCCAACAGGATCCCCATACCCAAAACCCACAGAGTTTGAGCGGGTGGCACCAGCTTCCCAACTATGGCCGTCATCTATTGGAACACCATCCCCTCTCATATCCGGTCGATTGACTCCTATACAGCCTTGAGAAAAGCCATCAAAACCAGGCTCTTTGTATGACAGTGCACATGTACCACCTGTATGTTTCTCTGACAGTGCACAGTTACTACCTATATGTATCTCTGTTTACTCAGTAGAGTGCCTTCATTCATCTGCAAATTTAGCGTCGCAGTGGGGACCATAATATAAGAATTAATTACATATACAACATATTAACTGAGCCTGTGCCTGACTTCAGAAGAGGCATTACAAAAACTGCCTATACTTTGAAACTACAAAGGTGGAACCTGATGGGGATTCTGGATCTTTTTGGAAAGAATGCCATACTCACAACTGGCCACTGGCTAATGATAATTGACTTTTGGCGCGTGAGCAAGGGCCTGTGTAGAATCGAAGTGGCAAATTACATTTTATGGCTGGCTAGTAGCTTGGAATTTGACATTTGTACCCTTGATGACATTGGTCTCCTCCAAAACAATACAAAAAGGTGCATAATCTGGGTACCACCATGTAGCCTACTTTATACACAAAAAAAAGGTTTTCCAGTCCAAAGTATTGCACATCTGACCCTACCTTAACTCTCTCTACTCTACCTCACCCCACTCACCTGCTCCACTGCACCCTACTGTACCTAGCAAGGAATGTAATTGAAAGTCTGGCTTCACCAGTTTTGAGGTGGGGGCCCATCAGTACATAATTGGAGGAATAGCGTAGAGGACAAGGTTGAGAGTGGTTTAGGGGTGTAGTTGTGTGGACAACATGTTCATTTATGGCCATTAATCATGTATTTTACAGACTTTTAAGATGGCGTCCCCAGTGTCTCATCAGAGTGCAGATAATTTGCGGAGCCATTTTGCAGGTTCTGGAATGTTTTTAAACATGAGCTTGCCTTTGAGCTGACTTTGTTACAAAGAAAACCTTTTTCATGATCATCCTTGAATTTCGGTCTATTCAGGCATCCTTTCTGAACTGTTGCTGTTCCTCTGTGATATACATAGGTCAAGGAGCCTTGAATAAACTAGGGCAGAGTGCATTGTTCCTCACATAATGTCATTGGAAGCTGCTGAGTAGCTATTTTAGCTGATTACCCCTCCAACCTTCTACTTTGTATTAGCTCTGAACCAGAGGTAGGTCGACGAGATTCTTGAAAGCACTATTCCAGCATAGTTTACACATGAATCCCCTTTGAAATAGATCTCTCTCATGCTGTTAAGATGGATTTCTGAACTCTGTCCTGGAGGGGCAGAGGTTCAGAAGGCCAGCCTAGTTTCTTGGAACAGGGTAACCTATGGACAAGCCAGACCAATCAGGGTAGCGATGGCGGCGGTCAAGATTAGGTCTCAAGAGGGGTGAGGGTGACTGAAAGCCTGCAATGAGCACACAAAGCAAGGACGCTTACAAAATACTCCAGACAGGTGTTATATTAAAAATAAAGACACATTTAATACAAGGCCTTTGTAGCATCGACCATAGTAAAGAATCACGGTAAAACTCCAATAAACCAACACATCACAAGCAATACAATATATATACAAGACCAAGGGGTCTAAAGAGTTAGAAGCACGAAATATGCAGACCACCTAGATGGGGAGGAAAACAGGCAGTGCAAGTAATCGTTAGACCCAGTTCGACATCAGAGGCCACCTAACTAGAAGGAAGTCCGAGCCCTACAAAGAGTGGAGCCTTGTGCTCAAAAGTACCTGCACACGCGGGGAGTCTCTTCAGGGAAATCAGGCAGTTCAGAGAGGTGAACAAAACGATGATGAACAGATCACTGCTACTCAAGCGCGGCCTCCACTTGTGGGCAGAAGCAGGGCGCGAGTGCGGAAAAGGGTTGCTGTTTACGACAGCGATGGAGAGCCACAGGCTCATGCGGGAGGGCGACCAATTAGGGTATTGACTACTCACCGGTCTCCGATGCAGGCAGACCCAGGTTTCTCCGGTTCCGTTTCGGTACTGGAAGGTTCAGATGCGATCAGCATGATGTCTCAACGCAGTGTAGATTCCGCTACAGCAGGAGTCAGGGTCGAGGGTGTCCCAAATGCAGTGAACACGCACCGGTTTGTTACCACAGCAGGGCAACTGGGCAACTGTGTGTATTCCGGTCCCAAAGCACACGTCTCACTTCAGACCTGGGAACGCCAAGGGTATGAATCGTGTGAGATTGCCGAGGACTCAGAATTTAGCAGCAGCCAGACGGCAGTGACAGAGCAAGGTTGGATGGCCCAGGGACACTTCCGAAGGCTTATGTACAGGATTTGGTGAAGATGCCGAGAATAGTTGTTCCCACTATTCTAAAGGGTCGAAGCACCAGTAAAGGACTTCTCGTTCGATCAGAGGCAGAGGGGTCTCACAGGACGACAGCAGTGCAGGGTGCCAAACCTTCAGCGGGTCACCAGCGATTCCTCGACTCAGCTTCTTAGTTGCAGGATACTTGGCTCCTTATCCTTTGTTCGTGAGAACTCAGGAGATCCACCTGGTAGTGGGGTTTTCAGCCTCCTCTTATCCAGAGTTCCCTTCGTGCCAAAATGGAGAGGGCCCAATGGGAGATCAGCTCACAAACACTCACACCATACGTGGACCTATCACGGACCATGGTGGTCCCAGGCATTCAGGACACTCTAGACTCTCTGGCACCCAGGATGTGTATTGGAAACAGACATCGCAGCCCACATCCTGGAGGCACACACAAGGCATGGAGAAGCCCGCGAAAGCGCTGTGTTTCGCGAGAAAGTGCATGACCAAATAAGGACTGCCCAAGGTCGGCTCGACCTGGGGGAAGGTAAAGGGGCAAGACGGTCAGCGGACAGGACAAAGAACCTCGTGGCATGGCCATTTTGGAGACCAGGCCACCCATTTGGGCCAAACGCGGGAAGCGCGGTTAACATGGCAAAAAGGGGTTCAAAACAAAAAGAAACGATAGCTGCCACCAGTCCCTTCCGTGACACACTTGCACATTTCATGATAAGTCCAGCGAGAGTTTCTAGGGCCCTTGGAATGACTAGAGGCCCAAGAGCGCGGTAATGTAAGTTACGGTGCACTCTTGTTTCAAGTTGGCAAAAAAGTTGGACTAAGGGAAACAAAGTCTCCCGGTACAGACTGTCTTAAGGGCATGTCAGTTTCCCCGTACGAATGGAGAAAAAGCCCAGAGGAGTGCGACGGAAGGCTGCGCTTCTCTGGCAAAGTCTAGATCAGGGTGTAAAACAACAGCAAAAAGTTTGAGGGTTGCCACATGGAAGGAAAATGACCTACAATTATGAAATCTTTCCTAACACTCGCCCCTCCCAGACTAAGGACAGGGGGAACTAATCCACCCCTGGATGAGTTTCTTGTTCAGGTCGGTTAAACATTCTGGACAACCCATCAGCATTGCTATGTTGGACACCTGGCCTATGCCCAATAGTGAAGTCAAAGCCTTCCAGACTTATGGACCACCTAAGCAACTTTGAATTCTCTCCCTTCATGTTCATTAGCCACTTTAAGGGCTTATGGTCAGTTTGCACAGTGAAGTGTGTCCCATATAGGTAGGGCCTCAGCTTCCGTAGGGCCCACACAACAGAGAAACATTCTTTCTCTACTGTGGACTATCTGAGCTCTCTGTCCTTAAGCTGGCGACTAATGAAACCAATAGGGAGTTCCTTACCCTTCTCATCTACTTGCGATAGTACAGTTCCTATCCCAGTGTCAGAGGCATCTGTCTGCACAATAAAAGGTCTTTGGTAATCAGGGGCCCTGAGGACAGGGGCCTGGCACAAGGAGTCTTTTAAGCCATTGAAGGCCTTCTCACAATCGTCGGTCCAAGTTACCTTCTTGGGTTTCTTCGGAGTGGTGAGAGCAGTCAGAGGAGCAGCTATGGTACCATAGTCTGCCATGAAGTTGCGGTAATACCCCGTGAGTCTAAAGAAGGCTCTCACTTGGGTCTGTGTAGTGGGGGTAGGCCAGTCTTGTACTGCTTGTACTTTACTGGGTAGAGGCTGTATCCTCCCTCCACCTACTTCATGTCCATGGTAAACCACAGAGCCTTGTCCAATCTGGCATTTACTAGCCTTTATGGTCAAGTATGCTTTCTGAAGAGCCTGTAGCACAATCCCAAGGTGTTTCACATGGTCTTCCCAGGTGGCGCTGAAAACTGTGATATCATCCAGATATGCAAGAAAGAATTCATCCAGCCCGTTTAACACATGATTCACAAGCCTCTGAAAAGTGGCAGGTGCATTCTTCAACCCAAACGGCATTACTCTGAACTGGTAAAGACCGTCTGGAGTTGAGTACGCTGTCTTCTCCTTGGCATGTTCTGCTAGGGCTATTTGCCAATAGCCTGCAGTGAGGTCAAACGTGCTGAGATACTTGGAGGCACCCAAGGTATCCACCAGCTCATCTGTTCTAGGCAAGGGGTGTGCATCTGTCTTGGTGACAGCATTCAGAGCCCTGTAATCCACGCAGAACCTCAATTCAGAAGTACCTGCCTTTGGAACCAAAACCACAGGGCTGAACCAAGGACTACTAGAGGGTTCAATCACCCCAAGATCTAACAGTTTGTTGAACTCTGTCTTAATGTAAGACCGTACGTTGTCGGACATTCTGTATCCTCTACTTTTGGTAGGTACGCTGTCTCCTGTGTCTATGTTATGTTTGCACCAAGGTGTTAAACCAGGGGACTGCGAAAACAGAGGGGAAAATTGCCCAAGCAAACTTTTCACCTCAGCCTGCTGATCAGAAGTCAGGTGAGGGGCCACGCGGACACCCTCAAAGGAGCTATCTGAAGGACCGCTTTGGAACAGGTCAGGGAGAGGTTCAGACTCCTCCTCCTCAACATCTGAAGCCAGTAGCAGTGCTGTGATTTCGACTCTTGGGACGAAAGCCTTCAGCCTATTTACATGGAACACTTTTGGAGCCTGTCCAGGCCTTCCAAGGTCCACTAAATAGTTGACCTCACCCAGGGGCTCCACCACTGTGTAAGGGCCTGACCATTTATCCTGTAAAGCTCTAGGCCGTATGGGATTCGTGATCAGGACTTGCTGAGCAGGTATGAAGTTGATGAGGGAAGCTTTCTGGTCATACCAATGTTTCACCAGGGCTTGTTCTGCCTTCAACTTGTCACTAGCCAGACCCTTCAGAAGTACCATCCGTTTTCTGAGCCCTAACACATAGTCTACTACATTGGTAGTAATAGGGGGAGTGGGCATTTCCCAACCCTCCTTGACTATGGCTAAGGATCCCCGCACAGGGTGACCAAACAGAAGTTTGAAAGGGGCTGAAGCCAATACCCTCCTGTGGTACCTCTCGGTAGGCAAACAGTAAGCATGGTAAAAGAAGATCCCACTTTCTTCGTTGGGATTCATCCAGAGCCCCAATCATACTCTTTAACGTTCTGTTGAACCGTTCCACCAGGCCATTGGTCTGGGGGTGGTATGCGGAAGAGAACTTGTAGGTGACCCCACATTCTTTCCACATAGCCTGCTTATACTTCGACATAAAGTTGCTGCCTCCATCAGACACAACTTCTTTAGGGAAGCCAAACCTAGTAAAGATGCCAAGTAACGCTTTTGCAAATGACTTGGCAGTTACAGTTTTTAATGGCATGGCCTCAGGATATCTGGTAGCATGGTCGACCAACACCAGGATAAACCTATTGCCTGAGGATGTTTGCGGGTCAAGGGGACCAACAATGTCGATCCCTACCCTTTCGAATGGTATTCCCACAACTGGGAGTGGTACCATTGGAGCTTGGATTGTTGAGCCATTCTTACCAGATAACCGGCAGGAGGCACAACTCCTGCAGTGACTTTCTACTTGCACCCCCATCTTGAGCCAGTAGAAGTGCATGGATAACCTTTGCTTGGTACTCCTAATACCAAGATGACCAGCAAGGGGCACTTCATGCGCCAACTGCAGGAGGAAGGGTCTTACAGCAAGGGGAACCACCAACCTCCTATGGTCTCCTTCTGTAGACTCTGTGGGCTCACTATACAGGAGTCCACCTTCCCAATAAATGCGATGCTTCCCAGGAGGTTCACCCTCAAGTTGGGAGCAGGCCTGTCTCCTTAGGCCTTCCAGAGATAGGCACTCACGTTGGCCTTTACTGAATTCTTCCCTGCCAGGACAACCTTCTACTAACAAGTTGTTTAATTCAGGATGGTCATTAGGGTTAAATACTTCAGGTATCGCTGCCTCCTCGTCAGGTCCGAGCGATTGACCAACTTCCTCCACCGCAGTGGTAGGTGAGTTTGGGGGAATATTTTCTTTCCCTCGTTTGGTTTTCTGACTCCTTTAGCCTTGGGTTTCCCCTTTGGCAGGGGCAGCTCACTGATCTTGGTCAGTGCTGCCCTCGTTTGAGACTTTGTGCAGGGTCTGTCAGCAGTGTCTCCCACGAGCCCTAACGCTCGGAGATCATTGCCCAACAAGACCTTTCCTGGGACGCTTCACTGAATGCTCACTGGAACCCTGACTGCTGTACCATTGATAGTAAGATTTACAGGTATTACTGGGAACATGAGAGGTGGGCCGTCAGCCAACTTAGTGGGCATCAGAGTAGCTCTGGCAACTTGCTCTGAGTCTACCAAGGTAGAATACACTACAGTTCGACTGCACCCACTATCCCTAAGAGCTGGAGTATCTACTCCATTGATCAGCACACTGTATTTAAAGTAGTTGCTTGGTATTATCTGGAATCCTAGCATAAGCCTCTGCGACTTTAGGCTCCCAGGAACCCAGGGAAACTAAAACTACCTCAGCTTCTATCCCAATGGGGAAGGAGTCTGAGGAGAAGGATGCTCCTGTAATCTCTTCTTCCTCGTAGGAGGAGAGGCCAGATTAGCAGAGTGGACTCCCAAAGGTTTAACCTTACACCGGGGATCCCCCTTCACGTGGTCAGTTGTTCCACAAGCAAAACAAAATCCATTGGGTCTGTTTACATAGGGAGGCTTATTATAACCAGAGTTCTGTTTCGGAGGCTGACCTCCACTACCCTGTGAGTTCTCTTGTGTCATACCCTTATTGTCCTTATTGTGGCCCTTTTGAGAAGAAGATTTATCCGTTTCACCACCCTCCTTATTTTTGGACTATTTCCCTCCTCCTGCTTACCAGTCTGAGTCTTGTCCTTATGGGACACTCAATGAGACACCCACAAATCTGCTGCAATGGCAAGCTTCTTTGGATCTGTCTCCTTAGAATCTGCCAAATGCTGCTTAAGCTCAGGGGAAGAAGATGCAAAAATATGTTCCAGCATGACAAGACTTATCATACCTTCAAAGGTAGAAACCTTATAACCTTCGACCCAGCCATTCAAGTTTTTTAAGGATTCAGTTACATAAGATACCCAAGTACCACCTTCTTTTTTCTTATAATCTCGGAATCTTTTTAAATATTGGGCAGGAGTCTTTCCAAACTTTAAAATGAGAGTTTGCTTCAACATTGCAAAATCTGCTCGCTCAGCCTTCGACATTTCCATAATGGCACTGCCGCCAGAATGGGGCAGTCTGCTGAGTAACCAGGCACTTTTATCAGCATTGTCAACTTGTTGAACTTCACATGCATACTCAAATGTATGCAGCCAGTCCATAATGTCATTCTTTTCCTCATACACACTGAGCAGATCTTTTGGAAACCGTGGATGAGAGGAGGCCCCAGACCCATGTCCAGGACCCTTGGATCCATTGGCAACTTGAAGCTTGGCCTGTTCCAACTGGTGATCCCTGTATTTCTGTTTTTCTGCCTGTTCGATTTTTAGTTTGGCCATATTGAAATCAAGCTCCTTCTGCCTAAACAGCAGTTCTTGCTTCTTGAATTCAAGTATGGCCTCCCCATCAGCACTGGCAGAGGAAACATTGGACATTTCATCCTCCCTGCCTCATGGTCGCGGTGCACCAGTGCAGCGGCAGAACTGTCAGTTCTACCAGTAAGAGCAGCCCCACCTCCTTCTGCACTGTCCTCTGAAGCTATAGCGCTAAGCGGAGTTTCTTGCCACGCCATGATTCTTTGGATCATTTCCATTTTTGTGCCTTGCTAGGAGACACCTCTTTCAGCACACATCTTTTTCAATGTTTCGGATTTAGAAGCATTTAAAGTTAACAAGGTACTTGTTTCCATACTGTTTGATAGGACTATGGCCTTTAGAAAGGTATACTACGACAATTCACTAAATGTCCTGTTAGGAATGACTTGAAATGCCTTCGCTCGTGCACAACACTGGATACCTTCAGTCGTATCCCACCGTTGTACACCAATTTGTTAAGATGGATTTCTGAACTCTGTCCTGGAGGGGCAGAGGTTCAGAAGGCCAGCCTCGTTTCTTGGAACAGAGTAACCTCTGGACAAGCCAGACCAATCAGGGTAGCGATGGCAGCGGTCAAGACTAGGTCTCAAGAGGGGTGAGGGTGACTGAAAGCCCGCAATGAGCACACAAAGCAAGGACGCTTACAAATTACTCCAGACAGGTGTTATATTAAAAATATAGACACATTTATTACAAGGCCTTTGTAACATCGACCATAGTAAAGAATCACAGTAAAACTCCAATAAACCAACACATCACAAGCAATACAATATATATACAAGACCAAGGGGTCTAAAGAGTTAGAAGCACGAAATATGCAGACCACCTAGATGGGGAGGAAAACAGGCAGTGCAAGTAATCGTTAGACCCAGTTCGACATCAGAGGTCACCTAACTAGAAGGAAGTCTGAGCCCTACGAAGAGTGGAGCCTTGTGCTCAAAAGTACCTGCACACGCGGGTGCCAACGGGCAAAGGGGAGTCTCTTCAGGGAAATGAGGAAGTTCAGAGAGGTGAACAAAACGATGATGAACAGATCCCCGCTACTCAAGCGCGGCCTCCACTTGTGGGCAGAAGCAGGGCGTGAGTGCGGAAAAGGGTTGCTGTTTACGACAGCGATCGAGAGCCACAGGCTCCTGCGGGAGGGCGACCGGTTAGGGTATTGACCACTCACCAGTCCCCGATGCAGGCAGACCCAGGCTTCTCCGGTTCCGTTTCGGTACTGGCAGGTTCAGATGCGATCAGCAGAATGTCTCAACGCCGTGCAACAGCAGGAGTCAGGGTCGAGGGAGTCCCAAATGCAGCGAACACGCACAGGTTTGTTACCACAGCAGAGCAACTCAGCAACCGCGTGTATTCCAGTCCCAAAGCACACGTCTCACTTCAGACCTGGGAACGACAAGTGTACGGATCGTGTGAGAGTGCCGAGGACTCGGAATTTAGCAGCAGCCAGACGGCGGTGACAGAGCAAGGTTCCTGTGTAGGCTGGTCAGTCCACTGGATGGCCCAGGGACACTTCCGAAGGCTACATACAGGATTTGGTGAAGATGCCGAGAATAGCTGTTCCCACTATTCTAAAGGGTCGAAGTGCCAATAGAGGCCTTCTCGTTCGATCAGAGGCAGAGGGGTCTCACAAGATGACAGCAGTGCAGGGTGCCAAACCTTCAGCAGGTCAGCAGTGATTCCTCAACTCAGCTTCTTAGTTGCAGGATACTTGGCTCCTTATCCTTTGTTCGTGAGAACTCAGGAGATCCACCTGGTAGTGGGGTTTTCAGCCTCCTCTTATCCAAAGGTCCCTTTGCGCCAAAACGGAGAGGGCCCAATGTGAGATCTGCTCACAAACACTCACACTGTACGTGGACTTATCACGGACCACGGTGGTCCCAGGCATTCAGGACACTCTAGACTCTCTGACACTCTGGATGTGTATTGGGAACAGACATGCCAGCCCACATCCTGGAGGCACACACAAGGCATGCAGAAGCCCGCGAAAGCATTGTGTTTCGCGGGAAAGTGCATGACCAAATAAGGACTGCCCGGGTCGGCTCGACCTGGGGGAAGGTGAAGGGGCAAGATGGTCAGCAGACAGGACAAAGAACCTCATGGCATGGCGATTTTGGAGGCCAGGCCACCCATTTGGGCCAAACGCGGGAAGCGCGGTTAACATGGCAAAAAGGGGTTCATAACACAAAGAAACGAGAGCTGCCACCAGTCCCATCCGTGACACACTTGCACATTTCATGATAAGTCTAGCAAGAGTTTCTAGGGCCCTTGGAATGACTAGAGACCCAAGAGCGCGGTAATATAAGTTACGGTGCACTCTTGTTTCATGTTGCTCAAAAAGCTGCAACATGAGGAAAGGACTAAGGGAAATGAAGCCTCCCGGTACTGACTGTCTTAAGGGCATGTCAGTTTCCTCGTACGAATGGAGCTAAAGCCCAGAGGAGTGCAGCGGAAGGCTGCGCGTCTCTGGCAAAGTCTAGATCAGGGTGTAAAACAACAGCAAAAAGTTTGGGGGTTGCCACATGGAAGGAAAATTACCTACAATTATGAAATCTTTCCTAAAACATGCTACTTTTGTGTACCTGTGTTACGGGAGCATTACTCAGCACTCTTTCCACCATGTCTGTTTATCTGGAACCCATTCAATGTGCTTCAAAATATTCAAAACTTGCATGGTGTCTTTGAGGTAAGAATGTTGATGGTACATACATGGGCTCAAGATTGTGTCTAGGTACTCTGAAATTCTCTCTGTTATCCATCCAATGCCACTAAGAATGGGTCTTGCTTCCGATATTTGTTGGTATTCTTTGTCTATATTTTAGGTAGAAAGTACTAAAGGGTGGGTGCTTTGACTGTAAGAAAAATGTGTTTGGTGTCCATTAGAAACCCTTTTCTATACCATTTAAGCTTCTTTGTTGCCGGGGATCCTGATTCAGTATCCAATAGCACCCTGGTGTTTCTAGATGATTTAATGGCATCTGCAAGTAATCAGTGTGTCTCATGATCACTATGTTTCCGCCTTTGTCAGCTTCTTTAATAACTATATCGTTGTCCAATCTAAGACTGTGAATTGCTTTGTACTCAACTCTAGACAGATTGCAGCCAAAGGAGGATGCCTTCCCAATTTTATGATTATCAGTCGCTTTGTGTACATCTTTGGTCACAGCTTGGTAAAAGTTAACTATAACAAAAAAAGTTGAAAAAAAAAAACACAAAAAAAAAATGTGCAAGTGCTCAGTGGATAACCATTGATGAATGCCCTACTAATAGTGTGATAGGGACAAAAACATGTTGGGCTGACTTTTTTGTACACAAATTGTAGATTTGTGTGTGTTGCATATTATGCATACTGTGTTTTTGTTGGTTTTATGAGGTTTTATACATTCTGTACATTGTATATCGTAAATATGATTTTTTGAGGAATAGAGTCAAATGTTCATTTTATGTGTATGCTATTAGATCAATCTTTTCAGGATTTAGCATTTTAGGATAATTGGTCACCAGTATTTTTGCTGAATGTTTTCTTTTCTCTTCTCTATATACATGTATACTGTCAATCCCAGACGGTAGAGAAAGGCTTCCCTTGTACAGGGTTATACCCTGGGATCATTTACCCGTATTATAATATTATACTAGGAAAACATCGGCATATTGGAAAGAGGATTTGGAGAAAGTGACGGATCACTTGTAAGCCAGCAATCCTCATGACGTAGGGTTGGTGAAAAGTGTAGGAGCAGTACAGATTAAATCAACACCAGGAGCAATATTTCCATGAGTTAGGCAATACCCCATGTCTGGGGAGGCAGACAAATCTATTTATGAGACCATTATGGCGTTATTAAAGCAAGGCATTATACAACCATCTGTATCCCCATGCAATACGGCCATCTACGCTGTGAAGAAAACAAAGGGGTCGAGTTAGAGGATGGTCCAGGATTTGCGACCTCTGAACAACATTGGTGAAGCAGAATTTCTGGTAATAGCGAAACCTGTCACCATTCTCTGTAACATCCCTACTGGGTCACCCCATTTTACAGTAATTGATTTTAAAAATGCCCTTTTCCCGGTCCCCTTAAACTCCAATTCTCAGTACCTTACTGCGTTTACGTACCATGGCCAGAGATGTGAGCACACAAGGTTACCCCAGGGGTACTGTGAATCTCAGAGTACTTTTAACAGGGTCATTCAAATGTAATTGGGAAACGTACAAGTGTCCCGTACCGTAGTTCAGTACATGGATGACTTGTTAGTCTGTAGTACTTCAGAGGAGCAGTATCGAGGTGACTCAATCAAGCTCCTAACCCTGCTCGCTGAGAAGGGGTACAAAGTGTACAAAGAAAAATTGCAGTATTGCCAGACAGAGGTAGTATATTTGGGACAGTTAATATCGTCTGGAGAAAGGTGATGCCTGAGAGAGACACTGCAGTCCAGAATACGCCTCAGCCTTTTACAGTAAAACAAATGTAGCAGTTTCTGGGGCTCTGTAACTATTATAGGTCCTGGATGTTTGACTACTCTAGTTACATGAGGGCCCCTACTTCAAGCACTTAAGCAAGCACAAAAGGATTAATATTTTTTTTTCCAGGAACTCAAGACTGCGATCAGAAATGCTCCAGTTTTGGCAACCCCAAAATACCAGAAACCGTTTTGTGGTCCCGGCTCAAAAAACATCACTAGGTCACAAACCCTTGGCTTAATACAGCAGGCTTTTAGATTGTTATGCAAGGTGGGTTCCTGTGTGAACAAGCTCTTGCGGCAGCGGTCTTTGCAATACAACAGTCTTCAACGATTACTATGGGCTGCCTGGTGTCGTTGTATGTGGAGCATGCAGTTTTTGCAATCTTGTAAAAGTCTAAATCAACTTTGACAACCCAAAGTGTATCAGGGTATGAAGTTATTTTGTCGAAATGCTTCTGTACATCCTGTAAGGTGCCACCTGGTCAATCTGGTTACATTTTTTGCCAAACCAGTGAAACCCGATCACATTGTCCATGATTGTGCAACCTTTGAGGGAGAAAAGGAAGACAGGACAAATGTTAAGGAGGATGCCTTAGAAGGAGGCAAGGTACTCGTTGTTGACGGGTCGTCAAAAATTAATCAGGACACTGGTGAGAGGCACACAGGATCGACTGTTGCAGGGCTTGTGGATTGGGAATACCGGGTTGCAGTGATATGATATGATATTTTATTTGTATCGCACCCATACAAAAGTGTTTCAGAATGGATAAGTGGTTGCTCTCACATTACTCCGCGCAAGTGGCGGAACAAGCAGCAGTAATTGAGTGCTAGAGATGAGTAAGGGGAAGTCAATCTCTATCTAATCCGACTCCGACTCTGCATATGTCACCTCCACAGTACATTCTGGGTTATCTAGATGGTAGAGCAGTGAGTTTAAAAGATCTGACGGGACCACTGTCCAGCATACTGTGTTGCTATCCTAACTAAGTGAAGCGCTAACATTGCCCATAGAGGTAGGAATAGTGAAGTGCACGGTGCATACTAACAGAACTGATTTACTAGTGCTTGGTAATGATGCTGCAGACAGAGCAGCAAAGGAAGCAGCATATTCGCGCTTTTCAGAACCTTCAAAAATGGAATGGTATCCCAACAGCTACAATTGCCAGTGCCATATACTGCAGTGCCACTCACTGAGAGTGGGCAGAGGTGGTAGCAGGAGGTGGCAGAGGGGCCAGAGAGGTGCTAGTAGGAGTAGTGGAGAAGGAAGGAAAGACGTTGATGAGGGAGACGCCTATCGAAAAGGAGGAGATTGGGCTGAGGGCCTTGGACCAAGACAGTGCCATTCATATAGATGTTAATAATGGTCTTCAAGGAGTGGAAGTAGGCGAAGAGGACCTCACACAAAGTGCCACCATTAAAGGGAGAGGAAGCAATAGGAGAGAGAGTTGATATCATATGAGGGGTCCATAGGTCTGGAGAGGGAACGAGAAAGAGGATGTCGGTTAGGGTCTGTCTGGAGGAAGCACTGGTGTGGTTAACAGCGATAGGGAGGCCAGGATATCCCTCTTGAACTTTTTCCTACCAGACTTAGTGAGAGGGATGAGAAAGGAGGAGATAGAGTAGCATTTTGAGAAGATGGGAGAGTTTGAGAGTCCCCTAGAGGGACTGAGGGGGCAAGAATGAAGTGTGAGGGAGGAAAGAAGCACCACTTAAGGCCGAGCACCACAGGAGGCAACAGAGGGGAGGGTTCACACAGAAGGAGGTACACAGGAGGCAACAAGCAGGCAAGCACAGGGGAACACATGAGCAGTGGGGATGGAAGATAGGGGAGAAGGAAGCACACTGTAAAAACACACAGATTCGATTTTCCTAGAAAGTGGGAAAAAGGCCCAGTTTCAACACAAACAGCAATGGAAAACACAGAAAAGCAAACTTTCATAGATGGATGGCCAAGTAAAACAGGTCACTGAAATGCTATGGGTGGTGCAATATGAACAATAGAGTAATTAGAGGGGTGGGTCAGTTTAGTTTGGTGCAGTGATTGCTGTACCACCTGACCCACTGCACTTACTTTAGCAGTTTCAGCAGGGTGATGGCTGCAGGCTTCTTGCTTCACCATCTGGAGCTGCTACTGTGGGAGGTGTCCTATGCCTTGGGGTGCTTTGCACAAGTGGGCTCGGAGGGGCAGAGGGCTGCCCTGTGATCCTGATGTAAATGGACCCGTGGGCCCAATCAGGTCAAAGGGAGGTGTAGGAGGCAAGAATCACAGTGGGAGACAGGAAGAGGGAACAAAGGTGGCAGAGGAATGGATGGCATGCCACAGAGTGGCAAGTGGCACAAAATTGTTAAACACTTAAATAAATTTGGCGCTGGAACGAGAGCAAGACTCACCTACAGAAACACCTCACTTACCTGGTGGAGAACAGCCTCAGTATTCTGCTAGGTGCAACCAGGGGTGAATACACCCTCTCTGTGAAGGGGCCAGGCTCTAATCAGGTTGCAGGCGAGGTGCAGAGCGGCATGTGGCACCAAATTTAACTTTTAACAAAATCTGGCGCTGGAACGTGAGCAAGGCTCACCTACAGAAAAAGCCCACTTACCAGGTGGAAAACAGCAGCAGTATGGAGCAGGGCACATGGCCAAATGGAAAGCAGACGTAGAGGGAAAAGCAGGAAGGCAAAAGGTTTGCTGAAAGGCAGAAAAATAGACCAAATGCAGCGCAATCAAGGGAAAAATGGTTTGCAGACCCAGCAAAAGTTACCTATTCAAAGCCTGAGCTAAAGTGGCATCAGAAAACATTAACAGAGGTTGAAGATTGTCTTGTTGGATGTAAAGACAGTTGGAAGTGGGGCTGTTGCTTTTTGGCAATATTGCAGTTTGTTTTGGGCACAACCTCAATCTATCTCACTGAGCCCTAATTTCGATCGCAGGGCTCTCACAATTGTGTTCATGTTTGCCAAACAACGCGCAGTTGATAACACACCTCATCAGCCCTCGTGGACTCAATGGGGCTACTTCCAGCTGATACCTTTTCATCGCCATCATTCGATGCCAACTACGTTCGTCCAGGCATCTGAGCGCCTCTTTCACCTGCAGCACCGCAGCTGACCTGATTGGCTCCCTGAATCCACCTAAGGGCCTATCGGTGAGCCAGAAGGCAAGAAAGCTGGCCCACCACCCAAAGGCCCCCACCTAAGCCCCACTGTATGGCCCTGTCCGGTACTGGAAGGTTTCCCTGCATGCTGCTGCACCATTAATGCACCTATCAAAAAATAAACATACTGCTTGCTGTACCCATAACCATGAACAATGTGCTAACACCTCCCCACGGTAAGCACACCGGATCACCTTTCTCAAACCATTTCTCCATCTGACTGCTCTCTTGACTTCTGCCTCCCCTGGCTCACAGCCACACTGCAAGTGGTGTCCTCCTTCAACTTGCAATGGTTACCTACTGGGCATCTCTTGTTTGCTCGCTTCTGCTGCCCACTGTACCTAACCCTTCTTAATGCTGCACTGGTGCTCTTTCCCTAAGTCATATATAGGTGTGCTGTTTTAAATTGTTGCCACCTCCACCTTTGTGCTGCTTTAGTGCTCTTGTGTAAAGTCAAATCTAGGTGTGCTTTTAAAATTGTTGCAACCTCCACTTTGTGCTACTTTAGTGCTTTTGTGTAAAGTCAAATCTAGGAGTGCTTTTTAAATTGTTGCAACCTCCACTAATGTACTACTTTAGTTATTTTGTGTAAAGCCAAATCTAGGTGTGATTTTTAACTACCCACCTCCCACAGCTGCTAGGCCGCCTGATGAGCTGTCTTGTGCCTGTATCTACTCTGGACCTTCTCCCCCTTCTACCTTTCTCTATGGCTCTCTCCATCTCTCCTATCTACTCTAACTGCTTTGTTATAGCCTATCCCGCTTCTCTCACTAGGTCTGGAAGGAAAAGGTTAAAAAAATCTCCTTTCTTGTAATCCTGGATTTCCTATCGCAGACATCAACGTCAGTGCCACGTCCACACAAATTGTCACTGACATCCTTTTTTCTGTCCCCTCTCCTGACCTCTGGACTCTGCTTCTGATTACCATGCTCTCCCCTTTCTCTTCCTCACCCAGCAATGGAGGCACTAGATGGGAAGATCTCTTGGCTGGCTTCTCATCCTCGAGGGGCATCATTAATGTCTATCACAATGGCACTATCATGGCCCAGGGTCCTCAACCCAATCTCCTCCTCTTTCACTGGTGCCTGCTGTCTCTCATCAACTTCCTTTCGGCTCCTGCTACTCCACCTTCCTCTCTCACAGCACACTCTTCACCGCCTCCAATGGGTGTACCACCCCCCTGTACCCCTCCTCGGAAAACCTTTAAGGGTGGTGACCGGCTTCCCTATGCCACACTTAATGCTCACTCTGCCATCAAACATTCTTCCAACATTTGCCTCCTCCTTGAACAATTTGATCTCAACGTACTCGCTCTCACTGAGACGTGGTTACAATGTCAGCTCAGTCACTGCTTTTGACTCCCTTGTCCCTGATGGCTAAAAGATCATCTTAAAGCCTCATCCCAACCGCACTGGCGTCAGTGTAGCCTTGATATTCCGTGAGTGGGTCCCTTCTTCCCTCATAACCAGTGGCCATGTTCCCACCATCGGATGGCCAGTAGAAGCACATGAGCCCCCGATTTAACAACTAGTGCCCCCGATGTAAGGCCCTTGCCAAACTAAAAGGCCACCCTCTACATCTGCCCCCGGAACTATAAAGAAGAGGGGCCTGCCCTCTACCAGCCAGGCTATTTGAGCCTGAAAGAGCCGGGAGAAAGGAGCACCTTCCCCCCGTGAGCACCTAAGTACCAAATGAGCCACAAAGTGAAGCCCAAACATACGCCACCAGCAAAAGTGATACTACGCGGCACCGTCCTCCTCGCACAGAGCAGCCCAGCCGGCAGTGACCCTGCAGGAGGGGCCGCACGGCAGCCTCTGTGCCCAGAGGGATCCTCACCCCCACCCGCACAGAAGGAAAACCAGTCACCAAAAGCGAGCAGTTCAGGCTGCTTTGTCAGGGGATGAGGCACACATGCAAGGCCCAAAAATACAGTCCCAAGTGAGCACATATTATAGGGCTCACGGAACCTTGTACCATATGCCCACATGCCTCCACGCGGCTTCCTGCCTGTATAGACCTTCAAGCTTACTTGATTCCAGAGGGCAGCAGCAACAGAACGAACTGACCAGATCTGAAAAGGCCCACCCACCTCCCCAAAGGGCAGTGCCAGAGGGGGGTAGCCTTCAACATAAAGAGCATCAGCAACAGGACAAGCAGACTCCGACCAAAGAGGGCTGCAGAGCCAAACAGCGCAACCTAACCGCACCAGAAAGGGAGCAGTGCTTGAGCAAGGGAAGCCACCCTCCCAAATTCTAGCTCATACTGGACGCTGAGATCATACTCCAAGCGACTCCACCAAAATCTGCCTCTCATCCCCACCCCCTCACTACTGGAACTGCCGCCAATAACCAAAAGAGCCCTCCCCGTCAGCAAGAATCTGCAGTACAAAGAGCGGGCTGCCCACGGATCCAAGGTCTCATGCGACCCTATATAACCCTGCATTCCGTATCTAGCCACTCTCCTATTGTGTATTTTTGATTGCATTGTGCATTGTGCATGACTACCATGCCACCCTGTATTACCACTGCATTCCGTATCTAGCCAATCTCTTATTGTTTTTTTTTATTGCATTGTGCATTGTGCATGACTACCATGCCACCTTGCATTACCACTGCATTCCGTATCTAGCCACTTTCTTACTGTGTATTTTGCCTACATTCTATGAGCAACCACCCTGATAGCATGTACCTAACTGCATCTCATACTTAGATACCTCTCCACTTGTAGCTGCAGGTCGTATCTAGCACCCCTGATACTCTGCACCCTGACATTAACACTCATACCTTCTCCAGGCCAACATGAGGCTGCAAGTCTCACACACCTATCACTACCCTAATCCGACCACCAGCTCCTTCACTATCAGCTTCTGCTTAGTCTCCATTTTGATCCTCTCTCACACCTCCCAGCCATCCACACTCAGAATCTCCTCACACACAGGAACACCAGATCAACATACCGAACTAGAGATCCATACTACCGCCCACTCCATCATTATGCCTGACTCCTCCCATGATACACAATCATGTCAAGTTACCAGACTCACCAGACTTAGGACACGGACCCTACCCCCCACTCACAGTCACCTCACCCATACCCACCGAGTCAAGAAACATCAGACTGGGCTCCTGTACTGCTGTGAGAATTTCTAGTAATATCACTTGCCGCTTCAAACCTACAACCAGGTCCCTCACGCTTCAACATGCACCACCCACCTCGACACTTACCAAACTCCCACCCAAGGCCCACCTACCTAGACAACCATTAGGAAAAAACACTCAGAAACCACACCTTAAATGCACCCTACTCAACGTGCTCTCTCTCCCCACTCATGCTCTTGAAATAACTGACCTTATATCCAGCCAAGACCTAGACATACTAGGTATCACTGAAACATGTCTACACGATGTCTCCGGCCCTGCCATCGCCCTCACCCTACTCCTTGGCTACACAATCCACAGACGGGATAGACACTCTAAATTAGGTGCTGGAGTTGCTCTTATCCACAAAGACTCTGTCCGTAAGGCCCATTCCCCACCAATGTGAGGGCTACGTAGACATCCTATCTGCCAAATTATCTCTATCAGCCAAGAACACCATCAATATCCATGATATGTATCAGCCCCCTGGTCTCCAAGCTGACTTTCAAGGCCACCTCACCCATCTACTCAGCGAGAATATCCAAAAATCTACCAAAGCCATATTCTTCGGTGACCTTAACATTGACTACGATGACCCCAAAGACAAACCCGCTACAGCTCTTAACAAAGATCTTCTAAACCTAGGCTTCTACCAAAAAGTCTCAGGCCCCACTCACGGCAAAAGGCGCACCCTAGATTGGGTTGTTGATCACAACTGTGACTCAAAAATCACTTCCAATCTTGCCTACCCTTGGACTGACCACAATTGCATTCAATTCTCCATTCCTACTAACCACTGCTCCAAAATCCTCACTCAGGCCCCTATGACGCAATCTAGAAGCTCTAAAAAACTTACTATAGAAAACGTCCTACCTTATCTCAACACCCCATCCCTATCCCCCCCATTCTCACAGGACCCCACCATTCTAACAGACATCTTCAAGGACACACTGACCGATGCAATAAACGCAACAGCCCCACTTGAAGATAAAAAAGAAAATAAATCTTTCCACAAGAACTCATGGTTCACTGATGAACTTAAAACCTTACGTTCTGACAAACGACTGGCTCTTAAAAATTGGCAGACCAACCCTTGCATAGCCTCTAAAAATAAATCTTTAAGGCGATTGCCCTCCAATACAAACAGGCCATCATCACTGCCAAATCCAACTCGTACAATCTAAGAATTTCCAATGCCAACTCCCAAACCAAGAATTATTCACTATCTTCAACGAATTTACCACTACTCCCACGAGCACTGACGAAATCATGAAAGACAAAGCCTGGTGTCCAAGCATACAAGCTGCTATGCTGAACAAAATAGACCTCCTTCAAATGAAAATCCTGGAACACTACAATGCACTACCCAGCCAACTCCGACCTACTCCCACCTTCGCTGGGCATAAAGTCATCCACTCGCCCATTTTCGCCTTTAAAGACATCTCAGAATTAGAAGTCACTGACCTCATCAAACACCTCAAACCATCACCCTGTAAAGGTGATATGTGCTCGCTTAAGATCATTCAGGGTTGTGCGGAAACCCTCGCCCCACTTCTTACAGCCTTCAACTCCTCTTTTAAAACATGCATCGTCCCAGATAGCCTCAAAGAAGCTTGGGTTCGCCCTCTCCTGAAAAAACGCACCCTAGACCCTGCACAGCCAAATAACTACTGGCCCATAACAACTGTCCCATTCCTACTCAAAATTATGTACAAGGCAGCCCTCAACCAAATACAATCATACCTAGAAACTAACTCCATCTTAGGTAAAAGACAGTCCGGTTTCCGCAAAGGGCATGGTACTGAACTGCCCTATTAGACTTAAAAAACCAAATCACTCAAATCATGGACAAAGGCAAGCCTGCCCTCCTCCTCCTCCTAGACCTCTCAGCGGCTTTCGATCTTGTAGATCACAAAACCCTCACAGCCCACCTCACACAAGCAGAAACAATTCTCAATACAAGCAGCCTCCTGGATCACCTCCTTCCTAGAAGGTAGAGTAATGAAAGTGTTCTCCAGCATACCAAACGCTGCCCCCACCACCATCCTCTGTGGAGTCCCACAGGGCTCTTGCACAGCCCCCACTCTCTATAACCTCTTCATGAAGCCCCTCTTCTACAAGCTTGACGCTCTCGGTATCGCATACACCAATTATGCTGACGATACACAAGTCTTGTTTCCCCTAACAGGCTCATATGCACAAGACGCAGAGGCACTGCATCTAATCTACACCAACATCCAAGCCTGGATGGCAGCAAACGCCCTTTGCCTCAATGGGGACAAGACAGAGATCTTGATCCTCGGCCAACAAACCACACTGGCCAAACTAAACCCCCTTTACGCCAACTTTGACATAGATAACTCTTGCATCCCTGTATCCTCATCAGTAAAGACTTTAGGGTCACATTGATTCCATCCTATCAATGGACAAACATGTAAATGCCATTTCCGCAGCCTCAGCTCTAACCACAAAACTAATCAATGCCGTAAAACCCTTCTTAACCAAACCAAACTGCCTCTCAATTGCCAGGGCTACAAGAGGGGCTAAGCTAGACTATTGCAATGCCCTTCTAGCAGGCACATCAAAGAAAAACTTAAACAAACTCCAAGTTACCCAAAATAACGCCCTTAGAGCTGCTCTAAGCATCCCGAAAAGAGATCATATCACCCAAGCTAGACAGGCAACCCATTGGCTACCAGTCAAAGACTGAATCACCTTCAAATTTCTCACCATCACTCATAAATGTCTAAATCTTACTCCTCCTTCATACCTGTCAGAAACCCTAACTACGACCACATCCACACGACCCATCAGATCAAATTACACCAACCAGATCAACATCCCACACATCAACAGGGCCAAAGCCAGGGGTCTAAGATTCCCACACATAGCCACTAAGCTCTGGAACACTCTCCCCTGTGACCTCAGAGCTGATTCATCCCGCACTGTCTTCCGGAAACACTTGAAAACTGCCCTCTTCAAGAAAAACCTTCCCTCCCCCCCCACTCAAACATCCTACTTCTCACACACCTCCCCACATTTTCTCGTATTACATTATGTATTTCATGTAACATGCAAAATGTATGGTGTTTAAGCATGTACCATGTTGATTCCTTCCTGCAACAAAGCTCTGCTCTGTAACTAAGTTTTTGATAACCTTCTGTAACAAGTGCCACAATGCCTAAGGGCTGCTGTACGCTCAACAAATATGAATAAATAAATACTCACCCAGCCCTACTCCTCCTTTGAAAGCCTGGTCTTCAAACTTGGCATCTCACCTACCTCATCTTTGACCATTGCAACTATCTACAGGCCCCCAAGCCCTATCACCTCTTTTCTATCCGAATGGGGCAATTTCTTCTCCTCTCTCCTGACCTCCACCTCCAACCTCCTCCTTCTGGGTGACTTTAACATCCACTTAGACTCTTCAATCATGGGCTCCACACTCTTCCAGGACCTCTGTACTTCTCTCTCCCTCTCCATTCTCCCCTCCGGCCCTACCCACTCGGCTGGACACACACTCAATGCGTTCATCCGATCTCTTGCTCTCTCCCCCACTCTCCACCCTACTATCCTGGTCTGACCACACTCTGCTTTCCTCCCACCTGGGACCTCTTGGCCCTCTGACCAAACCTCCCCAGCTCTTCCATCCTCGTTTGCGGACATTTGTCCAATGAAGCGAGTGTAATTTGCTGGTTTTGCTTCCACCTTCACCCCCCCTCCTCCAACCTCTGACTCAACTATTGACTCTGCTCTCAACAATCTAGCTCTCTCTATCACTCACACTCTCGATATTATCACCCCTGTCATGAAGATCCACTTGAAAACTGCCTCCAAGCATAACACATGGTATGACGCTGATGTATCTGCCCTGAAATGCAAGTGCAGAGCTGTTGAACGGAAGTGGCAGACCTCGAGCTCATCCTCTGATAAACTGGCCTGTCGCCTTCTCCAAAGGCAATATCGTCTCTCCATCTGCTCCAAAAAGAGGGCTCACATCTATGCCCACGTCTCTGGAGATTCTAACTATACAGCTGAACTCTTTAAAATCTGCAAGGAACTAGCCAATCCATCTGCAGTTTCAACCTTACCTCTTCCTTCCAGGCCATCTGAACTACACTGGCCACCCATTTCACTGCTAAAACTCAGAACATCCTGAGTTCTCTCTCATCATCTCCTCCATCCCCTCCTTCCCCCCAGTGCTGCCCTTGACCCCCTCTCCTCCCTCATCTAATCTTTCCTCCTTTTCCCCTATCACACTGGATGAGGTCACTCGATTTGTCCGCGCTATGAAGGTCTCCTCCAAACAGGTCTCCCCCTGTTCTTCCAGAACTATTAAGGACAATATCTGGTCCCTTGCCCCCACACTAGCAATCACTTGCCACTGGGTCTTTCCCCTCTTCCCCAAAGCACTCTCGTGTGCGTCCAGTCCTGAAAAAGCCTTTTGCCAACCAGCTAACTACCGCCCCATCTCTCTCGCTGCTTTCCTTGGGAAACTCCTGGAGAAGTTGGTCTTCCCCCAACTGACCCAGCATACTGAGCTTGTTGGTTGACTGCATGGCCATCAATCTGGATTACGAGCATCCAGAGGCATGGAGACTGCTTTCCTGAACACCTGTGAAGAATTAGTCGCATCTATTGGCTCCAACTCACCTGCTGTTCTCATTCTACTCGATCTCTCCTCTGCCTTTGATACGGTTAAACACTCCATCCTCATAAAATAGCTCCATGATACCATTGGCATCCAGAGCAGGAACTGGACTGGCTGACCCCCTTCCTCACTGATCATCCCTTCCAGGTTAGCCTGGGATCTTTCTCCTCACACACCTCTATCTTCAGTTGTGGCGTTCCCCAGGGGCTCCATCCTTTCACCCTGGCTCTTTAACATATATCTTGCCCTATCTTGCTATCTTGCTCCTCCTGCTCTCCTTATTGAAACTTTTGCACCACACCTGTGTTATGCAGACAACACCAAACTCTTCTTCATGCTACCCTCTGCATCTCTTCTGATTTCTGTCATTCCTGACTGCCTGCCCGCTATCCAGTCTTAGTGTTCCTCAAATGACCTCTGTCTCAATGCCATTAAGACTGAGATTCTTCCTAATTGGAATCATGTTCCTCTTTTCTCCCCTCATTCTGGCCACTCTCGATTGGTATGCGGTAATATTTTCCCCAAGTATATATGGTTGCCATACTTAATGTCGCCGGGAAAAGGCTGTGGAGACATTATATATGGTGACCATATTTATGGGGCAAGGGAAGCAGGGGTGGCAAAGGTGCCCGCACTCCCCTTGAACAAAAAAAAGGTTTTGGGGGTTGCAGAGGTGTCCCCGCATGTTCGATGTAATAATGTTCCTGCAGAAAATGGCATTTTTTTTTTGTTGACTTTTTTTCCAGGCTTTTGTAGAGACGTTATTACATGGAACCCCTCGATGGGCTCTCCCACCCCTCCATCCTCTTAGACCAGAAAACTGGGAGTTATCTCCGACTCCTCTCTCTCTTTCATTCCTCACATCTTGGACCTTGCCAAGACGGCCCATTTCCAACTCTATCTCCTCAGGGGCATCTTCACTTTCCTCACTTTTCCCCAAAAGCTTAATGTCTCCAGAGCTCTGGTACTCTCTAGGCTAGATTACTGCAACAGTCTCTTTCTTAACTTACATTCTTCTTATATCCGCCCCTCCTGCTATTCCAAAATAGGACTGCAAGATGTATCCCTGGCCTTAAGCCAAGGAATGTCAAGCCGTAAAATCTCTGCACTGGCTCCCGGTTGCTGCAAGGATCAAATCTAAATCCTTCTGTATCATCCATAAGAATATCTGGGGCCATGCTATCTGCAACTTGCTTTCACCAAATACTCTCCTTCTAGATCCCTCTGATGCTTCGACTCCAACTCTCTGCTTGTAAAGAGCTTCCCTGAGCAGAGAGCAGGCTGCCGTTCCCTCTCCTCTGCTGGTTCCCTTCTCTGGAACAGCCTGCCCCTTTCTCTCCATCTTGAGACGGATCTCTTTAAGTTCCTCAAACACTTCAAGACTCTCCTCTTTTCCTCCTCCTTTCCCTCTCTCCCTCCCATGCTAAACCCCACAGTAGCTGTGATTGGTGGCCTGAGCCCTTATGTGTCCTTCTGGGCCCTGGCCTTCTATCCTATCACCTGCAGCATCTGCCCTCCTCCTGCACTTGCCTTCAGGCTCCAAGTGGAGAGGAGGCCTGCACTTTTTGTATGGGCTGGCGACCCGCTCTTCCATCTAGTTGTCCTTGGCCGGCACTTACCTGTTGCCCTTGCAACCGGCTCTTGCACTTACTTGTTGCCTGCATCTGTCTCCCTAGAACTTCGCCCCTCTGTGATCCTCTAGCACTTCCTTTCCCCTGTCCCTTCTCTCTCTCTGCACTTGCATGATCCAAATGTTGCCAAGTTCTATTAGGACCCACTTTTTCTTTTTTTGTATTTGCATATTCCATTGTCTTGTTGTTTTCCTTGTTCCCTTCCCTTTGGCCGCTTTGAAACACAATTTTCTTGATGTATAAGTGCCTTTCAAATGCCCAATAAATAAATAAAAGTACATGGCAAATCGGGCGCAGAGGGAAAAGCAGGGAGGCAAAAGGCGTGCAGAAATGCAGCAAAATAGACCAAATGCAGCGCAATCAAAGCAAGATGGGTTACAGGCCCAGCAAAAGTTACCTGTTTTAAGCCCGAGCTAAAGTGGCTTCAGAGGCTTCAGAAAACAGGTACCAAGGTTGAGAGAGCCTCCTTGGATCTAAAGACAGCTGCAAGGCCAATCAAGGACTCAGTGGGCAGGAGGGAGCAAGGAACAAGCCCAAATGTGAAAGCAGGCACAGAAGGAAAATCGGGAAGGCAAAAGGCTTGCCGAAATGCAGCAAAACAGACCAAATTCAGCGCAATCAAGGCAAAATGGTTTGCAGGCCCAGCGAAAGTTACCTATTTAAAACCCGAGCTAAAGTGGCTTCAGAAAACAGGTACCAAGGTTGAAGAGAGACTCAGTGGATCTAAAGAAGGTTGCAAGACCAATCAAGGACTCGGTGGGCGGGAGGGAGCAGGGCACACGGCCAAATGAGAAAGCAGGCATGAAGTGAAAAGCAGGAAGGCAAAAGGCGTGCTGAAATGCAGCAAAATAGACCAAATTCAGCGCAATCAGAGCACAATGGGTTGCAGTCCGAGGGAAGAGTCTCAATACGGACTGGATATGTGTCCAGTTGACCCTGCAAAGGGCCTTGTCCATGTCTCTACCAACGGCTGTCAATGTGTCAGGATAGTCTTTACAGATATGAATGATATTGATCAACTCTCTCTTATTGTCATGGCTATGTCAGCATTTGACAAGCCCTGTCTGTTTTTGTATCAAAGGGACATTAACTCAGCCAGCCCATTTCCTAATATGCATTTTTAAAGCAACATCCTAAAGCAGTAACATGTTTAGTCACCATTGAGTGTCCATAGGATTCCCCCCTTTGGAGCAGTCTAGCTTCATGCTAATGCCTGCATGGGTGGATAATGATTCACTCCTTGTCTATTGCCATAACCTCAGGTAGTAGCAGCTTCGATTTAAAACAAATATTCAATACACGAGGATAGTCATGAAGAGCAGAACAGAATGAACATTTTCTACCTGTAGGGTCGTGACATCTCCACTGGCCTACCACGTCCTGTGCATCCACTGTAGACATTACATTTTGTTTAGCCCTGCCTTCCACCCGTGGGGAGCTACCAAGCGATCTCTCCGCTTTGATATCCATGATCAGATTGAAATCCCTTCTAAAATATTCATGTGCCCCTCGGAAGTGCATCCACTGTAGACATTACATTTTGTTTAGCCCTGCCTTCCACCCGTGGGGAGCTACCAAGCAATCTCTCCGCTTTGATATCCATGATCAGATTGAAATCCCTTCTAAAATATTCATGTGCCCCTCGGAAGTGCATCCACTGTAGACATTACATTATGTTTAGCCCTGCCTTCCACCCGTGGGGAGCTACCAAGCGATCTCTCCGCTTTGATATCCATGATCAGATTGAAATCCCTTCTAAAATATTCATGTGCCCCTCGGAAGTGCATCCACTGTAGACATTACATTTTGTTTAGCCCTGCCTTCCACCCGTGGGGAGCTACCAAGCAATCTCTCCGCTTTGATATCCATGATCAGATTGAAATCCCTTCTAAAATATTCATGTGCCCCTCGGAAGTGCATCCACTGTAGACATTACATTTTGTTTAGCCCTGCCTTCCACCCGTGGGGAGCTACCAAGCGATCTCTCCGCTTTGATATCCATGATCAGATTGAAATCCCTTCTAAAATATTCATGTGCCCCTCGGAAGTGCATCCACTGTAGACATTACATTTTGTTTAGCCCTGCCTTCCACCCGTGGGGAGCTACCAAGCGATCTCTCCGCTTTGATATCCATGATCAGATTGAAATCCCTTCTAAAATATTCATGTGCCCCTCGGAAGTGCATCCACTGTAGACATTACATTTTGTTTAGCCCTGCCTTCCACCCGTGGGGAGCTACCAAGCGATCTCTCCGCTTTGATATCCATGATCAGATTGAAATCCCTTCTAAAATATTCATGTGCCCCTCTGAAGTATCCATTATGTCTTCTAATGCTGTAAGTTATCTGCCCTGATCTGTAATTGGTGCGTAGATATTAAGGAGAATTAATTGTTTGCTTTTAACACAATAGCCACTCGCATGTATCTCCCCTTCTTATATGCAACTTTCCTGAAAACCATGGCTAGCTCTTTTGATCTCACTCCAAAGTAGCTTGAGGGTCTCTTCATGTCTTACTGAATAAGTATCCCATTTCTTGTTCCAGGAGATGTCAGCACTCTTTCTACCGATTTGCATCAGTATGTTTTTCTCTTTTTAGGGCACTTGATCCTGTTAATATTTCATGACAACCATTTCAATTGTGATGACATCTATCCGTGTGGCAGCATGCCATGTACTCACATTTTAAATTATACTTACCAAATATACATCATCTTTCTGGTCTGGATGGGTCGGTAGGTTATGGGGTAAGGGATCACATATATATTAATACTCGCACACACACTGACATCTCTGGGGCTGATTGGTCTGCCCCGTTGTATCTTTTTCTCTATCCTCTCATCACCAATTTGTCTGAGAGTTTGTGTAACATTTCCCTCATTTAGTCACCCCTCCGCCCCATACTCCATGATAGGGCCAGACTATGAAGAGGGTTTATCTCTACCACCCTCTTCTTAAGAATACACTTCTCAGCCGTTTGAGGAGCGGGATTTTCAGAGATTCTGAAATCATTGTGCTCAGCCAATTGAAAAACAGCAATTCTTACTTAGAGAATGCAGTCCCTAGAGACTTCCTTTCGAGAATGCTGTACACTGATCATGATGCAAAGGGCCTAGTCCTTCTGGCATTCTCATGTATCTCTCCATAGTGCAAAATGTTGGGCACTGAGCATCCTGTGTCGCTGCAGATCCCTGGGCTTGACGTGGATCCTCCCGGGGTGTGGAATCTCATTCTTATATATACACATTCTGACATGATGATTAGTATGGGTACCAAAACAGAAGACAAGAGAACAGAACGAGTAGACAATCATTGCCTTTCAGGGCATCCTCATATCGTCGCAATATTACATTTCACTACCATAACACTGTGGGTGTTCCTCCCGGACTTCATTCTTCCCAGCCCTACCAGACTAAAAGAACAAAGGAACATCAGTGCGTATTCTTATCTACAAGATTAACACATAACATTTTTACACTGAGCACAATTATGTTCTAATGCTGTTCAGGAATCTCATAGCTTGATCGTGGTCCATGAAGGTGTGCGTTTCACATTTTATCACCAGTTTCATTGTATCAGGATCCAACATGTAATACTGGATTTTCATTGCCCTGGTAATTTATTTGACCTCAATTCATTTTTTTTAATTTTTGTTCAACCACTGCCTTTCTGTTGTCTTTGAAGAACATAATTCCAGTTATCTCCCCATTTGACATTTTGCACTTCCCATGCTCTTTTAATAATAATTTCATTAACTGAATACCATCATAATCATACTATAAAATCTCAGCCAGCTGGTGTGGAGCTGGTTTTGAATCCACTGTTTGATGGTCAATTTCCAAGATTTTTCCAGGTGAGAGGTCAAGAATTTTACCTGCTCTTGAAAGACTGTTTTCCTAATATTGGGCCTTCTTTTGTAGTTGTCCTGCTCAGCAATTCTTATTTGCTGCTTACAACTGGAAGGTCAGAGTGACTGCCACCCTCACCTTACAATTGGAATACTCCTCCAGTATTGATATCCTGCCATCGAGCTGGACACGCTCTGTTCCAGACACTCTCTGCTTTTTAACTAAATTATGATCCTTTTTCATTTGCATTACTAACACGTTAGGTCCTTTTTCTTAATTCACATGCGCTGACATCAGAGGCGCAGCTTCCTGTTGTCTTGGAGACTGCCCAACGCCTCAAGAACAAAATGTTAAAGCCCTACTCAATATGTTGTGGAGTGTACCTGGACGACATTGTCGTGCATGTTAATAGTTGGCCCAAACACATACACCATCTGTATGAAATTACCTGTGCCTTAAGAAAATTTGGTGTAACGGCCAACCCGCAAAAATGTCACTTTGCACAATTCACAGTTAAATACCTCAGCTTCTTCGTGGGGAATGGCCTGATCCAACCAGAGTGAAAAAGTCAAAGCCATCCAACAAACTCGCACACCCAAGACCAAGAGGGATCTATGTGCTTTGCTGCGGTTAACTGGCCATTATGGGAGGTTTGTACATAATTACCCCAGCTAACCTAACATATGAATAAAGTATGCCCAACCCCAGAAACTCCTATGGGGTAATGAAGAGCCACAGCGTTTTGATGGGACTGAAAAACCTCTGTAATTAACCTGTCTTGAAGATGCCCAACTTCAGTACAGAGTTTATATTGCAAACAGACACACCCAAAACTGGATTAGGCACAGTACTCTCGCAAGAACACAATGGCAAACATCCAGTACTGTATACTAGCAGGAAGCTTTTCTCCATGGGAACAAACTTATACGACTGTTGAACTTGAAGCTCTGGCTATCAAATGGGCTGTTGCACACTTGAGATACTACTTGACTGGAAGAAAATGTAGGCTAGTTACAGACCACTCTCCTTTGACCTGGATGAATTTAAGGAAGAACATCAATGCCAGAATAATGAGGTGGTCTTGGACTTACAACCTTTTTGTTCATGGTTGAACATCGAAAGGGACAACAACAAGGGAATGTTGATTTCTTAAGCCGCTTTCAGATCAATAGAGAAGGGGAAGGCACAAATATAAGGGCAATGGTAGGTGAGGAACTTTGAGAATTTGTCACTTCTCCCCAAGGGGAGCCCCCCCTGTGAGGCTTGTGGATTTGAGCCTGCTTCACAAAATCCACCCTAGGGGTCGAGGTTAGTGGGACTTCACCAGGAGAGACTACCAATGTGGGGACAAGGACTGCAGTTCCAGATAGGAACTCCCAAAAGCATATAGCGAAATAAACTCTTTAGGAATACCATACAGAGACTTGTATGAATAAAGATTGACAATGTGTTACTGTCAACAAGAAACAGTGCATGTCACTTTAAATTAAAAGCTCTATTTAACTGTGATGAGGAGGATGGATCAAGGAGAGACGACGCAACAAGCAGAGAGAGACACGAACGTCCTCCAGGGTGCCACACAGCGACGTAGTACCTGAGAGGGGAGGAGGCTGTGAGGCAGAGAAAGACTGCGAGATACAAAACTGCTTGCATACCGAAAGCAGGAGCTGTACACACCGCGTCCTGGAAGGTGGAGAGAGTGAGAACCAGATGGTGGTGGCGTGACCACCGAGAGTGGTGGTCTGGCAGTCCCCAGAACTATGCCATGACCTCTGTTCAGTTGAAGTTCCATAATGCCCTGATACCCAAAGAGCCGACTTCCATCCAGAAGGAGAATACAGAGCATGGGACGTTGAAGGAACCAGAGAAGCCTTGGAGGTGAAGAGCAGAACAAACCCCAAGTGAAGCGAGGTCCCAGTGATGTTATCTCTGAGAATACCAGGTAACGGGGAAAACGGGTGACCCAGGATGCAGCCGGGGGGTCGTTATGGGACTACCCACACGCGGCCCAGTCACGTCAACTAGAATGTAACCTGGAAAGTATAACATAGAAAGCAAGCGAATTGAATGAGAATTGTTATGGGACTGCTCATACTCATCCCAGTCAGGTTAGCAAAAGTATAATATAGAGAGCAATAGGAAGTGAGAGATGGGAGTGAGAAAAACCTGGAAACCATAAAAGGTAAGAGAGAAAATAACAGTACACAAGAAACATCCAGGGAGAAAGGCAGAGTGATATATATATATATATATCTCGAAAGGCAGAGACTATAAAGAGAAACAATATTATGTGTAAAGCAGAAGAGAAGAGAATCTTAAGAAAGAGAATTGTAGAGGTTGGATAACAATACCCTGGAACAAGAGAAAAATATCCCTTATTGTAAAAGGAAAGAGTGGAGTCACAACCAAACAGAAACCCTTAATACAGAACAAGACGTAAGGACAAGGTCAAAGAGACCCGGTTTTGAGAAGAAACACAAGTATAAGAAAATCCTGTAAGAGTTACACAAACTGATCAAAGAAGTCACAAAAGATTATTTAAAAGTCACCAATTAGGAAGAACCAGGAACAAGTTTGCAAGAAACAGAACCCAAGGGAAGGGAGTCATTGGGCATCATTACAAGTTTGCCGGTCCGGGAATGCCGGTACCGTAGTACCCGGATCAGCAAACTTCGAGTCCAGAGTTGTAATCTTCTACTAGCACTGCGAAGTCAGGCGCTGGTAAAAATGTAAGTCCCAATTCCCATAGAGTCCAATAGGACTCCATGGCAGTGGGGAGTCGGAACCGCCAGCACCGTTGTTAATGATGCCTGCGCTTCCTTGAGGTGTCTGCCTACCGTGGCTGCTGCGCCGGGCAGGGTCGGACCTGTCAGACCTGTCAGGCTCAGCGGCCACAGCAGGCAGCCTCAGAGTTTGCTGATCCAGAAACAAGGGTATTGGTGAACTTTCCAGCACCCTTGTTTCTGGAACGGCAAACTCATAATGAGATCCATTGTCTCCTAAAAAGTCATAAAGTCTGATTTTTCTCAAGAACTGCTGTAGTTCTATTTTAAGAGTCATCGTGGGTATCCCATTGAAAGCTTAACACCTGAAATTTCCTGGGTGTGTTCGCCCCATTGCCTACATAGCAGGCATTTGAGGGGAAGAGAAATAAGATGGGGTACAGTTGAGAGGCATTTATTTATTTATTTTAATTTTATTTATTTATTGTTCACTTGTTAGGTGCTTATACAGGAAGCAAAACCTTCCCGGGCACCTGGAATTGTAATCTTCTAGTAGCACTGGGAAGTCAGGCGCCGGTAAAAACCCGTCGGTAGCACCTACCGCCGGACTCGTAATGAGGCCCATTATCACTTTGGAGATGAACAATATAGAGGACTCGACCCTTTCAAACCTGAGTCAAAATGTGTCTTGTCAAACAACATGGTCTCAAAGGAGGTATTAAACTTTGAGAAATTGAAAAACAAGGAATTTGTGAAGATATATGAGAATAATCAGAAACCCATGCGTTTTAATTGTAGTCATTAGGATCTTTGTCTGGTGACCAAAGTATAGTTACTAATAGCGCAGACAAAGACGGCATTAATTTCCTAGATGGGGAAAAATATGATGCAGAAGTGTTAAAGATGTTGTACAATACTGAATATCATTGTCCAATCAACAGCAATCTGGTCAATTTAATACAAGCACGAACTGCACAGATTACACAAAAAGACTTGGACAATTTTGTCTGTGTGACAACCTTCCTCTCACACAGCAATGCTATTAAAAGTTCATTTTTTTAAAAACTGGCATATCGTACAACTGAATGTATTTTTAACTGCAACAACCATTATTTGCATTCTGTAAAGGCAAGAAACTTAAGCATGAACTAAAAAGTGCAGATAGAAACCACAACCACCCTGCACACAAGGTAAGAGAACTTTGGCGATTAAATCCCATCAAAGGCCATTTTCCATGTGGGAATTGTTGTGTATGAAAAGATACGTCAGTCAAACATCCCTTTTGAGCAGGAGAATAAAATTAGGTACTCAATACCCACACAACTTGCAAAAGAACAAATGTGATATACACCATTCAATGTCCTTGCCATACATTGTACCAGGGCCTTACCAGGCCCATCACAGCCCCATCCCTCTCCCCAGGCTCTACAGCTATGCCCCATTCCACTTCCAACCCATCAGCACTACTATCCTCGCAAACATCAATAATGGCCTCAAAACATCTCACTGCAAGGGTGATACCTGCCCACCAGCAAGTGTCAAGGAATGTGCTGAACCCCTAATCCCCCTCATCGCCACTATCATCAATGCCTCCTTTGCCTTCTGGATAGTCCCTGCCTCGCTCAAAGAGTCCTGGATTTCCCCGCTGCTAAGAAAAACTTCTCTCGACCCAGCCATCCTTACCAACTATCGCCCTATTACAACAGTCCCCTTCCTCCTGAAAATCCTCCTGAAAATCACGCATGCTTACCTGCAAATCCAGACATTCCTTGAACTGTACCATATTCTGGGCTCCCGACAATCTGGCTTCTGCCCAAAACATGGGACTGAAACAGCCCTGCTAAACATAAAGAATCAACTCGACCCTACCAGCATGGCTCCCTCTCACTCCTCCTACTGCTTGATCTTTCAGCAGCCTTTGACCTTGTCGACCATGGAATCCTATGCCAAGTACTTTCTTCTTCCCCCCATTTCTCCCCGGATGCCTCCAACTGGATCTTCTCCTTCCTGGCTGACAGAACTTCCAGAGTCTTCGCTGGGCAGGCTGACGCCACCCCTACAACTACCTCCTGTGGTGTACAAGACTTCTGCGTCTCACCAATGCTCTAAGACATATACACCAAACCTCTCCTCGACCATCTAGACTCCCTTGACATTTCTTACACTAACTATGCCGACGACACCCAAATCCTCATCCCTCTCACTGGTGACAACCCCACTGACTCCTCTGTATAAACGCTATCTACGAAACTATCCAGACCTGCATGCCACCAACAGCCTTTGCCTTAATGACAATAAAACTGAGTTTCTTATCATTGGCCCCCCAGCCCGCCTAGCCAAACTCCACGAGTAGTACAAATGTTTCACCATCGACAGCCACGTGATACCGGTAGCTTCCTCCGTCAAGACCCTAAGCGTATACTTGGCCTCCTCCCTCCCTATGATCAGATAGGTCAACCATATTGCCTCTTCCTCAGGGTACGCTACCAAACTTATTAATGGCAGTAAGCCCTTCCTCAACACCCAAAACCGGCTTGAAATAGCGTGTGCCTTAATAGGATTCAAGCTAGACTATTGCAATTGCCTACTTTGCAGCACATCAGAAAAAAACCTACACAAACTTCCAACGATTCAAAATAATGCCCTCTGGGCAGCATTGGACATTGACAGGCATGATCATATCTCGGATGCCACTGCTGCTTACTGGGTTCGGGTCAAGGATAGAATTAAGTTCAAGACACTCTCCATCACCTACCAATGCATCTCCAATGATGAACCCCAATATTTGACTGAAGAAATCACAAAACATTCCTCCACCAGACCGATGAGATCAGCAATCAGCCTACAAACACTGCCTCGTCACCAAAAGATTCAACAGGAAAAGAGCGGGTGGTGCAAGCTTCCTTGGCCGCGTGCCTGACCACTGGAATTAGCACCCCCCCACCTGCGAGACAAACTGTCATACAACACCTTCAGGAAACACCTCAAAACACCATAGCCACATAAACCACCACGCCCCACTGAAAACAGATTTAGCAACTCACAGTTATGTGAGTGTACTTCGCATGTTGTTTTTAGTTCATAACACTATTTTCAAATCTAGATATGGTAGATTAATTCAAGGTCATATTGTGATGCTGGAAAAGCACTGGAGGGACAGGGCCTCCATGTCCTTGCCCTGTCCACTCATGTATGTTCTGTGATGTTTTCTGCACAGGAGTCCAGTTGGGACTCCTGGCAGTGCAGCCCTTCCTCTTTTTGGTCATGGTGAACAGAGACCCTTGGGATACCCTTATGGCACCTATGGGTGGGGGTACAACCCTGTACCACTAGTGTATGTTTTCGGGCACCTCTGTGTGGCCCACAGAGCAGGGTATGGGCTGGTGGCAGCTACATGCTGAATTGGACAGGTGCTCTGAGTATCCTCCATTTTGGGATACCCTAGCCCTGCCATAGAAATCAGTGGATGGTCTGTGTGGCCTCTTGGTTTATATTGCCTGTAACCTTGTTTTCATAAAGCCCTGGGAAGCCCTGACTCTGTCCTTTCCCCTGACTGGCTGTTGCGTGGAAGAACTATATATGGTATTGTGGGGAAGTCCAGGCCAGACTGGCTGGAGCCTTCCCAGTGACTGTATGTTGTGGGTACACCCTTGGGGTGGGACCTGTGTGAACAGAGTGATTGATTGATTGATTGATATTATATTTGTATCGGGCTCATACACAAGTGTTTGAGAGCGCGCAACGAGGCAGGGAGGGGAACAAGGGAGAACAAAACAACGATCTTACTAGGCCCAGTGGCATTGAGAACGAGCAAGCGCAGGGGAGAGGGAAGGGGTAAAGTGCAGGGGGACAGGGGGAGAAGTGGAAAGTGCTGAGCAAAGGAATACAAAAAAAACAACAGTGGTAGTGCAGCCAGCAGGTGGCAAGTGCTAGGTTTAAGGCAACAGACAGGGGGTGTCTGATATGAGCAGATAAGCGGGGACTGTAGGGTTGCAGATACAGACCCAAGTGCAAGGGTTGCCAGGAGGCACTGCGGGTGCGTGGCAGGGTGAGCAGGTACCTGGGCCTGAAATCAGAGGGTAACCAGGTGCACAATGCAGAAACAGAACATATCAGCATGGGAGATGAAGAGCGAAGGCAGAAGCAAAGAGAAAGGTCTTGAGGTGCTCCCGGAACCAGAGATGTTTCTCAAGTTTCAGAGTGACAAGGAGGCTGTTCCAGAGGGAGGCCCCACCCAAAGACAGAAATCTACCCCCAGCTCATTTCTTTGAGAAACGACTGACCCTGAGGGAGTTGAAGATGGAGGAACAAAGAGCTTGGGAGGTATTTTGGACCCAGAAAGCCTTGTGGACAATGCAAAGAGTCGGGTTTAATCCTTGCAGCCACTGGTAGCCGATGAAGAGATTTCAGGGCTGGAGAGATACGATCCCAGTGCTTGAGGCTTCAGAGCTGGAGAGATACGATCCCAGGGCTTGAGGCCAAGGACAAGTCTTGCAGTCCTGTTCTGGATGATTTGCAAAGGATGGAGAGTAGAAGCAGGTAGATTTAGGAAGAGGCTGTTGCAATAATCCAACCTAGACAGAACCAGGGCTTGAGAGACATTGAGCTTCTGGGGGAGAGGATAGGCATAATACCTCTGAGGAGGTGCAGTAGGAAGTTTGACTTTTTGGAGACAGCAGAGATGTGGGCAGAAAAGGAAAGCGTGGAATCAAAGATTACCCCCACATTATTAGCCTCACAGGTGGGGGTAGGCAGAGGGCCAAGGGAGGCAGGAAAGGAGGGTGAAGGTGTGCAGATGAGGAGTATCCCTGACTTGCTGTCATTCAGGCAGAGATCGTTGGAGGCACACCAATCCTGAATAGCAGATAGGCAATCAGAGATGAGAGAAGGAAAAGAGGTGGCCTAGGGAAGCCTGAAAATGCGTTGAGTGTTATCAGCATAGCACTGAGTGTTGTAGCAGAAAGCAGAAATGCGATGGGCGAGAGTTGCCAGGTATTGGTTGAAAAGCCAGGGTGAGTGGTTAGACTTCTGGGGAACACCGCAGGTAGAAAGAGAGATAGACGAAAGGACCCAAGTCTAACCTGGGAGGTTCAATCAGAGAGGAAAGAAGTCAGCCAGGCCAGAGCCTGGTCAGTAATACCCAGATTGTCACAGAGATGGTTGAGTTTATGAATGGTATTCCTATTATCTGTTTATTCTCTTGCTTAATTCTTCCCTCTGAATGTACGGTGTGTCTGCAGGTATGAGGTCATGAATGGAATGCCAGGAGTGTGACTGACTGGAATGATGAATATATGAGATTCCACCCAGGGCAGTTGGTAATGATATAGCCTGGGTGGTGGGAGCCAGTGGGCGTCCCTATGATATACTTCCTACCTCCTTCTGATGTACCCTGATTAAAGCAACATGAAGAGCACTACTACTGACTACCTGAGTATCAATATAAGTACCTGACTTATGGACATGACAGTTGAGCAGGATGCTGTGGTTTGCCATGTCGAAGGCAGAAGAGAGATTGAGGAGGATGAGGACAGAGGGGATGTTAGAGTCAAGGTTGGAGAGCAGATCTTCACGGATGATCAGGAGAGCAGTTTCCGTGCTTCAGGCAGCTCTGAAGCCAGACTGATGGTCATGGAGACAACCATCAGAATCAGAGTGAAGGTTAAGCTGCGAGATGGCCAGCTTTTCAAGGAGTATGCCCAGGAAAGGAATGATGGAGATAAGGCGATAGTTTGCCGGGAAAGAAGGGTCAGCTGTGGGTTTCTTGAGAAGGGGGTGCACAAGAGAGTGCTTCAGAGGGGAAAGCTCCAGAGGCGAAGGAGAGGTTTCAGAAATCATCCAGGGCAGAAGCAAGGGTGTCAATATGGTCCTTGATGGTTTTGGAGGAACAGGGAAGAACCTGTTTTGATGAGACTTTCATATATCGTACTTTGTCTAGAGACCTCATCAGGGGAGAAAAGAGGAAAGGACGAGAAAGAGGGTGGGGGCGGCTGCAGGAGGGCAAGAGTTCACAGAAGGAGAGGGGAGAAGAGGGGGAGGGGATGAAAGGGTGGACATGATGCCGTGGTTTTTTGAGTTGAAGTGAGAGGCAAGGGCCCTGCAAAGAGCCTGGGAAGCGACAGGAGAGGTAGAAACTGCAGCAGGGTTATGATATGATATGATATGGCATTCATAACGGGCCTATACACAAGAGTTTCAAGGCAACACGTGGCAACGGAGGGGGAACAGATGGAAGACAAAGACAATGATCTTAGTAGGCCCGGTGTCTATCATATTGCGCAAGTGCTCGGGCAGGGGGACGGGGAAAAGTGTGGTGGGGAAGGGGGAGGGGACAGTGCAGTACATGGGATCGACACTAAAACATAAATAGAATAAATAACAGCAGTAAATAAAAGTGCGGCCAGTTGGTGGCAAGTGCAGGGGTAAGTGCAGACATCAGGTGTCAAGTGCTGGTAGGGGACTGTAGGGATACAGAAAAACAGTCCCCAAGTACGGGGGTTGCCAGGGAGGCAGTGCAGGTGTGTAACTGGCAGGGGAGGGGACCAGGGCCCGAGATCAGAGGGTGGCCATGTAACCAGTGCAGTTTCAGTTTCAGCTAGGACTTCAGCAGTCAGCAGGGGAGAGGAGGAGAGAAAGCAGAAGCAATGAGGAAGGTTTTGAGGTGCTTCTGGAACCAGGGGTGGTTCTCCTCAAGTTTCAAAGAGGCAGGGAGGCTGTTCCAGAGGGATGCCCCAGCAGAAGAAAGAGATCTACCACCAACTCGCTGCTTGGAGAAGCGACTGACACTGAGGGAGTTGGAGGCAGATGAGTGAAGAGTTCGAGAAGGAAGATATTTTCAGAAGAGAGAGTTGAAGGTATTGAGGCACCAGGACTGAGAAGGCCTTGTGGACAATGCAGAGGTTTTGAACTTAATCTTTGCAGCTACTGGGAGCCAGTGCAGAGATTTCAGTCCTGGAGAGATATGATCCCTGGGCTTGAGGCCAAGTACAAGTCTTGCAGTGCTTTTCTGGATGAGTTGGAGAGGGCGGAGAGTAGAAGCAGGCAGATTAAGAAAGAGGCTGTTGCAGTAGTCCAGTAAGCTTCTGGGGGAAGGAGGGGAAAGGAAGAATACCTCTGAGGAGGTGCAGCTGGTAGTGTGACTTCTTATAGATGTCAGAGATGTGAGGAGAGAAGGAGAGTGTGGAGTCGAAGATCACCCCGAGGTTTTTAGCATCGCAGGTAGGAGCAGGAAGAGGGCCAAGAGAGGCCGGCCAGGGAGTGACAGGAAAGGAGGGAGCGGGTGTGCCAATGAGGAGAATCTCAGTCTTACTGGCATTAAGGCAGAGATCATTGGCTGACACCACTCTTGGATAGCAGACAGTCAGAGATGAGAGAAGAAGAAGAGGTGGCTGAAGGTAGCCTGAAAAAATTAGCTGAGTGTCATCTGCATAGCACTGAAGGTTCGGGCAGAGAGCAGAAATGCGGTGGGCAAGAAGTGCCAGGTATTGGTTAAACAGCCAGGATAGAGGTTAGACCCCTAGGGAACACCACAGGTAGAGATAGAGATAGAGGAGCGGAAGGACCCAAGTTGGACCTGGTAGGGTTGATCGGAGAGGAAAGAAGTCAGCCAACTCAGGGCCTGACCAGTGATACCCAGGTTATCACTGAGATGGTTGAGCAGGATGGCATGGTTGACCGTATCAAAGGCAGAAGAGAGATCAAGTAAGATGAGGACACAGGGGGTGTTGGAATCAAAGTTGGAGAGCAGGTCTTCACAGATGTTCAGGAGAGTTTCCATGCTTCTGGCAGCTCTGAAGCCAGACTGGTGGTCATGAAGACAACCAACAGATTCAGTGTGAAGATTAAGCTGGGAGATGGACAGCTTTTCCAGGAGTTTTCCCAGGAAAGGAGGGATGGAGAATGGTCGATAGTTAGCCGGGCAGGACGGGTCGACAGAGGGTTTCTTAAGAAGAGGGTGCACAAAGGAGTGCTTCAGGCAGGAGGGAAGGGAAGACTCCAGTGGCAAAGGAGTTGTTATAGAAGTCAGCCAGAGCAGTAGCCAGGGAGTCAACGTGGTCCTTGATCATTTTGGAGAAACAGGGATGAACCTGTTTTGACAAGGAACCTCATCTGGTAAGAACTGGGAAAGGCAGAGAAGGGGGAGGAAAGGTGGCCGAAGAAGGGCCAGAGGGAGAGTAGGGAGAAGAGGGGGGGGCAGGATGTCCTGAATTTTAGAGATTAATTGAGAATCTGGAGCCGTGCAGAGGGGCTGGGAGGGGACAGGAGAGGTAGAGACTGCAGCAGGATTGGCCAGTTCCTTCAGATTTTAAAGACTTCGGCAGAGTTGTTAGATACCGAAGACACACAGGCTTGGATGTGAGCTCTCTTCTTGGTGCGGACAGAGAGCCGGTATTGCCTATGGAGCAGGCAGCATGCCAGTTTGTAAGGATGTACCAGAAGCATGCCATTTCCTCTCAGCCACCCTGCACTTGCGTTTGAGTGTGACGAGGTCTGAGTCATACCAGGAGATGCACTTGGCTTCAGGCTTCAAGCGTTGGCAAGCTCCTTGCAGATTTTGAAGAGTTTGGCGGAGTTGTTAGATGCTGCAGAGACACAGACTTGGATGTGGGCTCTCTTCTTAGTATGGACAGAGAGTCAGTATTGCCTTTGGAGCAGGCGGCAGACCAGTTTGTCAGAGGATGAGAAAGAAGCCCTCGATTTCCTCTCAGCCACCCTGCACTTACATTTAAGGGTAGCTAGGTCAGAGTCGTACCAAGAATTGTACTTGGCTTTGGGCTTCAAGCGGATCCTCATAACAGGGGCAAGAGCATCAAGTGTATCAGAGATAGAGTAGAGCATGGAAAGAGCTGTGTCAGGATGTGAGTCAGCCAGAGGTGGAGGGGGCGGGGGAGAAGGGAGTGTGTGACAAATTTGCATTCTGTGGTATGGGTGTCTGGTTTCTGTGTGTGTGACGCAAAGAATGAGACAGCTCTGCCTGAAACTGACATGAATGCAGTGTGGTGTGCTGAAAGGCTGGGGGCTTGCCCCAATACACATTCCTTGGTATGGGTGTCTGGGTGGAAGTGAATAGCCTGAATGCCTGTGAGCCTGAATGGCTGCCTGTCTGCATGAATGTCCTTCTGTCTGATTGGCTGACTGAACTTGGCCCAGCAGAGTGAATGAGGGACAGATGTGTATATCTGGGGACCGCTCACTACCGAATTTGTTCAGAAGCTGAAGTTGAAACTTGAAGCTGTTTATCCTTGAAGCCCAACCGGAAGAAGACAAATTACTGCTGCTTTCCTTCAGCCAAATCTAAAAGCTGTCGAGTATGTCGAGGACTGATCCGAGAGAGCACCTGGCTAGGAGACCTTTCCCCAAGCTATGAGGGAACATTGTACAGTAGCTGATCTTCATCGAGGTACCCTAGAAGGCAGTGCCGAAAGGCTGTCGACCAGAGAAGGGGTACACCGAGAATCTTGAAGTAAAGCGCCAGGACATCGAAGCCATCAAAGTCCATTGCCGTCAACCGTGGTTCGGAGGATTCTGTAACCGTTGGAAGCCAGTTGAGTCGTGTTGCCCAGAGGTGGGGACAACTTGATGGTGTGCTGCTGGACGGCCAGAGACGCAATACTCTACCTTGCCTAAGAACATTTGAACAAAGGGCTCCCTTGCCATCACTGTCAACTGCTGTGTCCCGCCAGAGAAAGTCGAGGTCACCGACTACTGAGGAAAGTCCACTGATGGGTTTCCTGCCACCAGAAGCCGACAAAGTCGCCCCGAAGATGCTGATGGAGTGAAGATCCAAAGTCCAATCCGTGGTCGAGTCCCGATCGCCAAAGCTATTCTGAGGCCTGCTGCTGCTGGACCTACGTTCATCACTGAGTCCAAACTCTTTGCATCGAGGTGGACCGCACGCCTCACCTTCACAGGACTTCCACGATCAATCATCGAAGAGCACTGCGAAGAGCAGAGCTTCAGTCTCGACATAAGTGTTCACCGTTCTTCGAGGAATCTCGACGCCCTGTGGCTCCTGCTGTAAAGGGAGTCTACACTCGAGGGATCCGTCGACAAACTGTCAAAGAAACTCTTCTAACTCAGGTACATTGGGGTAGTTCAACATTTCAACCGGGAAACAAGACTCTTTAAACATGAATGGAGTGGGCTTGTGAATACTTCTTATTACAGGTTGCCCAGGTTGGGGTATCCTCACTGAGAACTGCATCTAGGCAGTTGGAGACAGCATTCTGCCATTGTTTAACCTAACTTGCCTTCCTTCCAATTATATATGCTGTCACAAGATCTTTCACAGTATGACATTGTCTGTATACCGGAATCATGGCTCACAATACAACCAATCTGTGACGGATACACAACTTTGATGGCTCCGGCAATACAAATTAAAGGAGGACGTCCATCTACAGGCCTTTTGACCCTTATTAAAATGTCAAGTAACATCAGAGTTATCAAATCATCTAAAATAATTGACTGGATCCAAATTACGATACTCCAGTCAGTTAAAACCAAAACACCATTAACTCATGATATTTTTAGTATTATTAATACCTATTGGAATCCAATGGCCATCACTGATGAGCTATATATCGACAAAATCTTTACCTCTATCGATGAAAACACTATAAAATACCCAGGAATTCAAACAATATTATGTGGAGATCTTAACATACATTTCTATGACAGCGAAGGGATTGAATTAAAACAGAACAATATGTCCCCAAGAGCTCGTCAATGGCAGAAAGAAACAACTACCAGGGGTCTCATTATAGTGCACTTCCTTGATATTCAGACAAATAAGCCGATGAATACATGGACTCGCGGCGCCTCAAATGCCATAATAGACTACATCTATACATCAAATCAAATTGCCCTGAAGTTAACACAGAACGAGATCATACAAACAAATCATAGTGATCACGCACTACTCACAATTACGTGGGTAATGCACAATCCCCAGAAACCCAAAATAAACTTACCAGAACTAGTACTTAACTCGAATCAGACTAGATTGAGGATCTCCCAAAATGCCCTGATGATGCTGGCAAACCAAATAAATTTGCAAGCAATGACAGATGACAAACGCCTAAATTATCCACAACTCCTGGTGCCATTTAAGTTATACAGATCAACCAATACCTTTAATAAACCTTGTCATACCCATGCCTACTCGTCCATAATAGCAGAAAGAAAAAAACAATTGAGAAAGGACATTATGCAAATACAACGAACTAAATCTAAGGATCATGACAACATTTGTTTATTAAAGCAACAGTACAAAAACTGGATGAGATCTAACAGAGCACTTCAAGGGCAAAATGATGCAGAAAAAATGTTGCATGCTCTAAAAAACCGTAACACCAGAGACCTATGGAAGCTATTGGTTTCACCAATAGGTAATCTACCAACAATGACAACCGATGTTGACGAGCAAGGATGGAATTCATATTTCCAGAAGCTTTACAACATAAATTCTGAACTAAATACTAAAGACCCTACAAATCAACATACCTCGACTGTCACATGGCAACAAGAGGACCTAGAAAGAGCTATCATCAACTTGAACCCCTCACGAGCTCCGGGACCGGATGGCCTCTCAAATGAACTCATCAAAGCTAATAGAACTCTATGGGCAAATATTTCTTCCATTACTTATGAAACTATTAACAGAACTCAAACTATTCCACCTTCTTGGAAGACAGCAATCTTGATACCCATCTATAAAAAGGGAGATTCAAAAGATCCAACCAATTATAGGCCCATTGCTTTGTTGGACCCCTTAGGAAAAATGTTTGCTAATTCTTTGCTGGACAAATGGAACATCTGGGCCAAAGCAAACGATATATTTGCACCGAGACAAACTGGCTTTGTAAAACATGTGTCAACCAACATCAACCTACTTCTGCTTAATTTGCTGAAAAAAGAGGCCATCCGCAATCAAAGATAAATATATGCAGCATTCATAGATTTGAAACTTGCCTTTGACCTAGTCGATAGATCACTCCTATGGTCAAAATTGCGAAAATGGGGCTGTCCTGATGATATCTTGGAACCAATAAAGTTAATCTATGGGGAAACTTCTATTAGAGTCCAATTGTCACAAGACGGTACAGTAACGGAATCCATCAAAACTACCAATGGCCTTAAACAAGGCTGTCCACTAGCGGCGCTTTTCAATTTATTTACATCTGATTACGAAATTCGAACAAACTCGACATTATCAAACCCACCGAAACTAAATGCCACAACCATTGCGTGCCTGATGTATGCAGACGATATTGTGCTGTGTTCACAAACTCCAAGAGGTCTCCAAATAGCTTTGTCAAACCTAGAAAGCTACATGAACATAAATCGACTTAAAATAAATACACAAAAATCGCAAATAATGGCCCGGGCTCCATCACATAGAACAAAACAACACCCGAAACCCTTTCTTCTTAATAATCAACCCCTCGAACAAGTGACCACAGTTAAATATTTGGGGATCTGGATGAATCAATCTCCCACTGAAACAAACTGGTCCAGTTATCTACTGGATACAACTATATCATTAGCCCGTCAGGGACGGGTTCTAAACTTGAAGTATGGAAGATTCACATTCAAACCAATTATATCATTTTACAGACAAAAAGTCACGGCAATTCTACTCTATGGAAGTGAGGCCATGATTAACATCGACAGATCCATATGGTTGCGGCTAGAAGGCAACTTCTGGCGGAAAGTGCACTCTTTACCTCAATCGTTTCCGATGGCCCGTATTCGATACAAACTGGCACTTCAGTCTCTTACTTCACTTCAAACATGGCGAAAACTAGACCTTCATAGGAAACTTAGCTCCGACTTGCACATTCCTCCGCTTCATATCTTTCAGCCAAAAGAACACACAACCCAGGCAATTGCGCTACAAACCTGGAAGTTTCATATGGAAAACACCAGAAATATCTATGGAGCAGCTAACGCAGCGTCCAGTAAAAGCTAAACAAAAACTTGCGCGCGACGACTGGATAGCAACTATCGAAACCAAAAGACAACTTAAACTTAACCTGGAATGCAAGTTGGACATGCACCCATTAAACTGCCTTCATTCTATTTACAAAGTTTTCCATCTGCCTCCGTCAGAGACACTTTCCTACGGTTCCGCTTTAATTTGCTACCAACACGAGAGCTGCTACAATCTAGGAAACTTCTAACTAAAGAAAATTCCTTCTGTCGGTTCTGCAAACAACAATCTGAATTAGAAACCCTTAAGCACATAGTCACCTCTTGCCCGGATCTTGACGAAACTAAATCCCGAATTAGAGACATGTATCTACCATCTACAATCAAACTCTTACCAGAAGATCGATGGGCCAAATTTTGACATGGTGGCACAAAGAAAGACATTTTCGCAATTGTCAGCCTTTTTATTTTATTATTTAAATCTATTTAAGGAAAGGAATCGGACTATGAAAGAGATTTTCCTTTTCTTTTTTTTTCTTTTTCCTTTCTCTTCTTTTCTTCCCTTTCTCTTTTGTGATTTGGAATGTATAAAAAGATGAAAGGTTTAAACTTTGAACCATATCATTTTTAATAAAAACAAAAAAAATATATATGCTGTTATACATTGCTGCATGATTTGTATGCCATTATAATTGTCAGCAATGGATGCATTTTAAAGGCCACCACATAGAAATTGTATATATGTGCCATATTAAAATTGCCAGAGTACAAAGTGTGTTATTAATTGATGTATATATCTTGAACCTTATTTTTATATAAAGAACTGTGTTAGCACATAACATAGTGTATGGACATTCCTTTGTGGGGGCTTGGGGACTACACTGCATTTAGGAACCAGCCTGCATCACCTCCTGAGAGTTTAAGCCATGGTTGCTCGTCCATTGCTACTACAATAGAGAACCTTGGCTGGGGTGCTCTGTGCTTCTACTCTGCCATATAGAGAGCAGGAGTACAGATGATCCCCCTCCAGTCTTTACACATATCATTTTTTCTTCCAAGGCAACTTTGTGCCATGGGATAACCTAGTCACACAATAGCCTCCACAAATACTAATGGGTAAGGCGTACATTAGTTTAACCATTTTAAAATGTGGCATATTCAATGGAGAACGCTCACACACATTTTAAATACATATCTGTTTTTTTTAGTTGTAGATGGTTGTTGCAGTCATGAAGAAGTAAATTGTTGTTGTGAATGTCGAAACTAGTGATTGAGTTTCTAATTAAGTTAGAACAGCTTGAGCTCAATGACAATGAAGACAACATGAGGATTCCAGTCTTGACTCAAATAGTAGACCCGTGTCTTTCAAATAATCACTGTTTGAATTTAGGTAAGAAGGACTCAATAGACTTCTTAAATTGTATGACTCCTTATTTTCCCAAGAAGGAGTCAATAGATGTCCTTTATATATTGTCAGGACACTGTCCTCTAGATATGCGCATTGCACTTTATCTGCCAGTGGTTTAAAGAATTTTCTGAAGCTGGAGATGTGATTCAGCTTTCTTGAGCAACAGATTGTGAGAAAGGCATTTAGCACATTTGGGTTGCACTGGGGAAACTGCTATATTATACATTTTTGATGATGTGTTTCGGATTAAAGAACATGGGCGGTTCTTACTTATTGGTTATCCTTGACCTATCTGTTGCATTTGAAATGTTTGACCATGGGATACTCCTGGACACATTATTTCAGTGGATGGATTTCTATTTTTGGCTGACCATCAATAATTAATTACCAGGGGGCAGGCACACTCAAAACTCTTCCTTGTACCATTTAGAGTACCGTAGGGGTCAATCTTTTCACCTATGCTTTTTAATTTGTACTTGAAACCTGTGGGAGACCTGCTTATGAAGCATGAGGTTTGCAATCCACAATATGCTGATGATAGACAACTTTACATCAGGATCTTGTCCAAAGGTGACATGATGCATCTTCTTGCCTGTTTACTGGACATTGAGGTCTGGATGTGTTTTCACGTCTTGAAGTGAAATCCCTTCAAAACAGAGTTTAGTTTAATTTCCCACTCTTTTTCTTTGTCTACTTTCGCAAATTGGTTTGCAAATGTACATTTTCCAAAGACTACCACAAACCTTTCTCTATCTGCAAAATCACTGGTATTTTCTTTAAACTGTCTTTAATCCCTCATGTAAATTCACCGGTTAAATCAGGAAATGATCAACTTTTATTCTTTAAAAAAGGTGAAACCTTTTGTAGCTGTTATGCAGTTTCATTTATTAGTGCATTCTTTGATATTATCTCGGATTGACTTTTGAAGCTCTCTATTAGTAGATTGTCCTTGATCCTTCATGGCACCTTGAAAAGCATGTATCCATGGTCCTGCCAGCCTAATATTTGGAGCCACAAAGCTTGATCACCTTACGCCTTCACTGGCTCCGGATCGACTTTAGAATCTCTATTAAATAAATTAGTATTGTTCATAAAGCCATGCACCTTCTGACTCCTACCTATCTGGCAGACAAAAATGAAGATATTGAGGGTCCCAAGGCCTCCGTAGTTGTGAATTACTTTGATTTCAGGATCCAAGATTTACATATGCAGCAGGCTAGAAGAGATCTTTTCTGGTGCTGCCATTTCCTGTTGGAATGTTTTCCTTGCTAGTTTGTGTACAATCCCTTACTGCCATTAAAAACAGGATGTCATCCACCCCAACTTGATGATGATCCCCAATGAACTTATGTAATATTCCAGGGCTAGTCATGTTGCTTCACATGCCTGCCAGTTTCGGCCCCCCTACCCTATTTAACCTTGGTTTGCGGGGCCGCCCTTCGGAAACAGTGCAGCACGGTAGCTATCGTAAAGGATATGGCTTGCATTGTGTGTGCTCATCCGGTATTTGTCTTTAGTCTGCTGGCCGGGGTCTGTTGTTCTGTTCCGGTCTGCCCCCGGCGGGAGGCAAGGGTATGTAGTTCTCAATATAGGTCATGGCCTAAGCCGGGGATTCAAAGAAGTGCGCTCTTCCTGCTTGTTGAATTCTCATTTTGGCTGGAAACATCAGGGCATATGAAATTTGGCGTGCCTTCAGGAGTTTCTTGACTGGAGGGGAGGGACATGAGGATAAGGTTTGTTGCCTTTCTGAAATGGGAATAGCAAGGCACACAATGGGAGTTGAGGCCCACTGGACATCGTTAGGTCCCGGTGGAAAGTTGATGGAAGTAAATGTTTACTGTCTTATAAGATTGTGGTCACTCGGATGCAGGTGCTGTCCTCATGGTACAGACGCTAAACCTTTGTAAACGAGATATCGTCAAAATATTCGGGTACAAAAGAGCAGTGATGGGTTAAGGATTTGATTATTGTCATGGAATATCCAGGGCTTAAATAACCCAATGAAAGCTAAGAAAATTGGCAATTATATTACTAGACACGCCCCCCAAATATTAATGTTACAAGAAACACACACAATGGGGCCTAGCAACATGCATATACTGCCCAAATGGGGCAAGCAAAGGTTCCACATGGATTACTACTCCCAGTCCAGGGGAGTCATCACCCTCATACACCCAGGGGTGGGATTTAAGGTTGTTGGTCAGAAGGTGGACCCGCTTGGGAGGTATGTGTTGGTCTGGGGAGAAATAGCAGGCAAGCAAATCATTTTGGAAAACACATATGGACCTAACATTGATGACCCATCTTTCTACATGAATGTATATCAGTTGATTAATTCAATAGAGGTGTGCACTATAATCTGGGGAGGGGATTTCAATGTGGCTCTGGATCGCATACTAGATAGATCTGCGAAAACCATAAGGGCACCAAGTAAGAGGGTGCTGGTGCTGGGGCACATTATACCACAACTGTCACTAGTGGATGTATGGCGCGAATTACACCCTGGAAGTAGAAGGTACACATATTACTCCTCTGTTCACGACTCTGAGTCAAGAATTGACTATTGCTTTGTCTCCTCTGCTGTGGCTACATCGCTGAAAATATGTGAAATCTTACCCCGCACATTGTCCGATCATTCTCCGGTAATGTTGGAGATAGTGATCCGAGATACCCCCAGACCTGCAAGAAGGTGGACAAGGCCCAATGGAATACTTGGGGACCCAAGTGTAGTGGAGGCATTACATGTTGACATAGCTGAGTTCTTCACTAACAACTTAGGAACCGTCGACAGATGCTCCACTGTGTGGGAAACTTTTAAGGCTTGGGTCCGGGGTGTCCTGATATCGAAATCCGCTGGCCTTCTGAGTGAGGTGCGCTGAGAGCTAGCAGAGGTTGAAAACACATTAGACACAATAGAGGGATCCTATACGCGTACACAAGACAAAGAGATACTTGCGGAAATACATAAACTCCTCAGAGAATTCGACAACCTGGCCACTAGAGAGGTACGATATTTAGCCCCCCCACTCGCGCACGCAGATACGGGGAAGGAAATAAGGCGGGAAAAGCATTGTCCAATCTTTTAAAACACGAAAAGAGACCAAATCAGATCGCTAGTATCCAAACACCACAAGGGGAGGTACTTCTTAGTGAGGAGGGGATAAATGGGGAATTCGTAACATTTTATAAGAAACTATATGCAAATAAAGATAAAAAAACGAGCACTGAAATAAAATCCTACCTTGTGGCACTCGAGCTACCGAAACTCCCAGTCGAGGATAAACTAGCAATTGATCAACCCATAACTGCTGAAGAAAGTAATGAAGCAATTAAAGTACTGTCATCTGGCAAAGCACCAGTGTCGGACGGAATAGGTGCTGAATTCTAGGAGTTCCGTGAGGAACTAGTACCCATACTGCTGAAAATATGGGAGGAAGCCTTAGAGAGGAATACACTACCCCCAACAATGAGGAAAGCAATTATAACCATGTTGCCCAAACCTCGACGGCCCCCACAGGACGTGTCGTCATACAGCCCACTATCGCTCATAAATACTGATGCTAAAATATATGCGAAGGTGCTGGCAAACCGTCTTCTGCCAGCCGTAACTACGCTGGTCCACCCTGACCAGAGCGGTTTCATTCCAGCAAGGTCTACGGCTCTGAATCTTTGAAGGCTCTTTGGTATGATGGCACAAATAGACCCAGACAGATGCGCAGTGGCTATATCCCTTGATGCCGAAAAGGCCTTCAATTCGGTCTCATGGGTTTACCTCCTAGCAGTACTGGAGGCATTCGGAATAGGGCCTAACTTCATTAGATACGTGAAGCTACTATACACTGATCCTGGCGCTAGAGTATTAACAAACCAGTACATCTCTGAACTGTTTGTCCTGGGCAGGCACAAGACAAGGTTGTCCATTTTCACCCATACTATTCGCATTAACCATAGAACCAATGGCAGTGGTGGTGAGACTAAGACATGCAGATAGGGGGATAAAAATGAAAGGCTCCACCCAGCTAATCTCGCTCCATGCAGATGATATGTTATTGTATGTCCGGGAACCCGCGAGGAACATTGCACCCATTATGGCAGAAATACACGAGTTTGCTGCATACTCGGGGTATACTATAAATGGTGCCAAATCTGAAATATTCCCGCTTACTCCTGCTACTAAATGCCCAGAAATGATATGTGGACTCAAATGGTCAGAACAACACATTAGATACCTGGGAATCCTTATCTCCAGGGACAGACATACTTTATATGCAGACAACCATGAAAGTGCACTACAATTATTAAACACTAAACTTCAGATGTGGGGGCACCTTCCCATCTCCCTATATGGTAGGGTTGTTATTCTTAAAATGGTAGTCCTTCCCAAGCTGTTATACTTCTTCGTGAATGTCACTATATGGCCGGGCAGGACCTTCTTCACCAGGCTCCTATCTATGGTAGCGACCTTTCTCTGGAATGGGAAAATGGCCAGGATAAGGTGGCAAAGGATGACTGAACCATACTGTACAGGGGGTATAGCTGCCCCGGACTTTGAACTCTACTATTATGTTGCCCAAGCACAATTTGCGAAATATTTGTATGATGCGTCAGATAGATCACCCCACACATGGATAGAAGAATATACTACACAGCCTACGAACATACATTCGGTTATATTCGATCCACGATGATTATAACCCAGTAAACTGTACAGTCCGGGCATGGGAAGCGATATACAAGAGGCTGAAAGCAGAAACACCTTATAACCCAGAAATTCCCCTATGGAACTTCCCAGGCATCCCCCCCAACACATGATGGTAACTTACAGCAATCAAGGGACCCCGGTAGAGAAATTAAGCATGTTCCCCAACGGGAAATTTGTAGCCCTGAAGGAACTTGTGCGAGCGCTGGGTAGGGGACCACTCAAGACACTCCAATATTACCGTATGAGATCTGCCTTCCAAAAGAGATGGCCTCTCTTTCCGGATGAACCTCCCCCACACCCATGTATACAATTGGTTACGTCTAAAGCCGGCCTGGGGATCTCGAAACTATACATATCAGTGCAGGCCCACACCCCTATGACGAACCAGATCAAAGACAAATGGTAGAGGAATCTACAGATGCCCATCGGAGCGAAGAAATGGGGCAAATATTGTGCTGTCACGAAAATGTATCACTTAATGCCAGGCTTCGCTTAATTCAATTTAAGGTACTAAACAGGTTACACTACACCCCCGCTAAGGTAGCAAAATATTTCGCTAATAGCCCAGACGAATGTCCCAAATGTAAGGCACCTCAGGCAGGATCCTTCCACATGTACTGGGAATGCCCCGTGGTAGCAGGATTCTGGAGTATGGTGGCTGTGATGTTGGAAGAAATCACACAGGTTCCCCCTGATCTAACCCCCCAGAAATGGGGACATTGGCAGGTTCTCAGAAAAAACTAGAAGATTGTTCAACATTTCATGTGCGGTGGCCAAGAAATGCATATTACATACATGGAAAAGCTCCACACCGCCGAACATGAACCACTTCCTACGTGAACTGAGGAACAATTTGTATGAACCCAGCCTGTGACAAGTAGGCCCAAAGACATCTGGGGCCCCTTTAGAATGTACTTGTGTGACATGATCTCTGATGATGACGATTCTCTGTAACCTATATGGAACTAACAAACCATGTGATGTGTCCTTGTGTATTGTGCGAGGTTCGATGTGAGAATGGTGCTATGTAACTGTTGTGACCACCAATAAAAAGTTTTAAAAAAAAACTAGATATCATCCCACTTTCTCTCTCTCAATACAGACAAGACTGAAGTCTTACTCTTCCCCTCCAACACTATTCCTCCTCCTTCTCCCCCTCCTTCTATTCACTTTCCCTCCTCTAATCTTCCTCTCTCTGCCCATGCTCGTAATCTAGGCATTTACTTTGACTCCTCCCTCTCCTTCACCCACCATATTCCTCTCACTTCTCGCGCATGTCACTAACCCCTTTTCAATATTCGCAAAGTACGTTCCTCTCTCACCTTCCACGCCACTAAACTTTTAATCTCCTCCCTTTTCTTCTCTCGTCTTTTCTACTGCTCTTCTCTCCTCTTTGGAGTCCCTGCTTCTCATCTTGCCCCCCTCAAATCCCTCTGCCAGTCTGCCATTCGTATCCTCTGTCTTCTCTCTCCTCACGACTCCATCTCCTCCTTGCTCTCTCATCTTGGCTTGCTTCCTTTCATTCCCAACTCAAATTCCACTTCCTCTGTCTTATCTTTAAATCTCTTCATGATCTTGCTCCCCCATATCATCTCCTCTCTCATCTCATTATACACTCCCTCCCGCTCTCTCCGATCTGCAGACCTCTTCCTTCTCTTTGTTCCAGCGTCCCACGCGCCTCCTCTCGTTTTTGCTCCTTTCAGCTCCTTGCCCCCCCACTGGAACTCCCTTCCTCTCTCTATCCGTTCGATCCACACCTATTCCTCCTTTCTTCTCTCCTTAATATCTCTTCTTCTCCACTCCCCTCCCTGATACTCTCATTCCCTCCTCCACCTTCGCCTCTCTCCCCCTTTTTACCTTCCTCTTCTTACCTCTCTCTTCCTGCTCCGTTTCCTCTTAAGTCCCCTCTCCTCCTCTCTCGCCCTCAGCTTATTCCACTTCCTGTTCCCCACTTCCTTCCCCTCTCCAACCCCTCTTCCCTTGTTTATCTTCACTGGCAAATTGAACTACTTGCTGTATTACTGGTTTGAATCATATTTTGCAATTGCTTCTACTGTTATTGTATCCTTGTTGTTATATGTAAAGTGATTTGGCGTGAATTGCTATATAAACTCAATAAACATAAACATAACATAAATCCGTCATTATTTGAACTTTTGAAAAGCACTGAAATCTTGGCTTTGAAACGCCGCCTTTTTAATTTTTGACATTTCTTTTTAATGTTGTATTTGAAATCTATTGCTGTCTTTTTGTTCATTGTTTTTATGTTTGATGAGTGTACATTATTGTTTTATTCAGTGCTCAGGTGTGTTTGTCCCTTGTCCGCGCTATTTAAATAGTTAAAATAAATATATCATTTGAGGCCATGAAAACTTTAGAAAGCATGATAAGAAATGTATAGCATAGTTAATGGGATTTTTAGCATTCTAAAAACATACATAGCATCTATACACCAATATGCAAGGGGGAAAGAAAACAAAAGCACAATGAATATGTCAAATCAGTTTTCTACACCATGTTCATAGAAATGTACCAATGCTAAGAGTGGAATAATCAAAAACAGCTAATGGGGAAAGAGATGTAATTTACAATGCATTATATGAATGAAAGTGTGGCTTTCATTAAGATAGGCATTATAATAATGTAGAGGTATTTGCTCTCACCTGTATTTCCATGTGTCTAGATTTACAGTGAGGAAGGAGGCATTTTCCCTCCCTCCATGCGGAGCATACAGACTCACTCCCAAGGGCTGCTTCACAATGGCGGAATTGACAGAGGGAGCCCTAACAAAAGAAAATAATAAACTTAGTGTTGTATGCAAACTTTAAAAGAATAAAATCAAACCACTGTTTGGCTTATATTGCCTAAACAAGCCCCCCAAGAAGAAAAAAAGAATGTCTAGAGCATTGTATCTAAAATTGCAGAAATACATTTTTCTTTTTGAACATGAAACTAGAAATGACTTTTCTGGTGAAAGTGATGAGAGTTCAAAATGCTGGAGCATTCAAAAGGTAATTAGATATATTTAAAGTATTTATGAAACAGGGGATGCAAATAATCAAACCTAAAAGAAGAAATACAATATTTGAAATGAAAGTAAGTGCTTTAGTAGCACTTTTAAAAAATGTAATCCTGGGCAGACTAAAGTGATTTGCAAATGTATTTATTTTAATTATTGGACGTAGGTATGACGCCTATAAAGCAGAATGTGTTTCCAGGCACCACAAGACAAAAGGGGAGGGGAACAAGGGAGAACAAACAAAAAGAAAATAGGGTATAGAGCGTGCAAGTGCAGTAAACAAGTGCAGGGGGCAGGGTAAGACCTAGGGGAGCCCATGGAGGGCAAGTGCACAGAGTGACAGGGGTAAGGATAAAAGTGCGAGGAGCAGGGGTGGACCAGTCTCAGTAGGCCAGTCAGGGGAAGGTGCCCGAGGGCAAGTGCTGTTAATGGGGTACTGCGTAAGACTGGTAGGAGGAGGGCATGGCCCCTGTAGGACTCAGAAGGGACCAGACAACTGGTCATACAGCAGAGGGGAATTAGACGGGAAGAGGGAGGGGGAAAAGAGGACAGTCTTGAGGAGTTTCTGGAACTTAAGGAGATCCGGCTCAAGTCTGAGAGGGGCAGGGAGGCCATTCCAGGGGGAGGCTCCTGCCGAGGAAAGAGATCTGCCCCTACTCGCTGCTTAGCGAAACATATGACCTGCAAGGAGTTTGAGCTAGAGGACAGAAGGACTGTAGAAAAGAGGTATATAGGGAGAGAAAGTTGGATATAGCATGGTGCCAGGCCCCAGAAAGCCTTGTAGATGATGCAGAGAGTCCTGAATTTGATCCTTGTAGCCATCGGGAGCCCGTGGAGACATTTTAGGGCTGGCAAGATGAAGTCACTGGGGTTGAGGACAAGGACAAGTCTTGCAGCCCGATTATGGATTGGTTGGAGAGGGCGGAGAGAAGAGAGAGGCATATTGAGGCTGTCACAGTAGTCCAGCCTGGAGAGAACCAGAGCTCTGGAGACATTGAGTTTCTGGGGGAAGGTGAGGAAAGGGAGAAACCTTATATTGAGGTAGAGCGGAAAGTGGGCCTTCTTGGCAAGGTCTACCATATGATGAGAGAAGGAGCAAGAGGAGTCGAAGGTGAATCCAGGTTTTTTTGCCTCACAAGAGGGTGATGGGAGAGGACCTAAATAAAGTGGCCGGAGATTAGGGGGAAAAGAAGGACAAGAAATTCTGATGGGAAGGATCTCAGTCTTGCTGGCGTTAAGGCAGAGATCATTAGCAGCGAACCATGCCTGAATCGGAGTCAGACAATCAGGAATGAGAGAGGAACGAGGGAAGGTAGAGGAGGGCAGCTTAAAGGAAAGCTGTGTGTCATCAGCATAACACTGGAAAAGGAGAGAAGGTGGAGATCAAGTAGACAAGATGGGCAAGGTAAATGTTGAAAAGCCACAGCGAGAGGATAAAGCCCTGAGGGATGCCACAGGTAGAGAGTGAGGTAGAGGAGAGAAAAGGGTCCATTTGAACCTGGGAGGGCCTATTCGAAAGGAAAGAGGTCAACCAAGCCAGTGCCCGGTCTGTGATACTCAGAGTAAAGCAGAGACGATTTAAGAGGAAGGCATGATTGACAGTGTCAAAGACAGAGGACAGATCCAGAACGATGAGAACAAAGGGAGAGCAGTAGTTGAGATTAGAAAGTCATCAAAAGTGTTTAGGAGAGCGGTTTCAGTGCCTCTGGCTGCTATGAAGCCAGACAGGTGGTCATGGAGACAGCTAACAGCTTCAGTGTGGTGGGTTAGTTGGGAGATGGCCAACTTCTCTAATAGTTTGCCCAAGAAGGGGGTAGTGGAAATAGGATGTCAGTTCGCCGAGCATGAAGGGTCTGCAGACAGATTTTTTAAAGAGGTGGTGCACAAGGAAGTGCTTGAGAGGTTGTGGGAAGGAGCCAGTGGCAAAAGAGTGGTTGCAGAACTCACACAGAGAGGCAGCAAGGGCGGTAATATTGTCCTTAATAGTTCTAGGAGCGGGGAAGCCCCTGTTTGGAGGAGACTTTCACCGAGCAAACAGTCTTGGTGACATCATCCGCTGCTATGGGTGAGAAGGAGATTAGGAAGGAAGGAAACGGAGGGGCTAAGGAAGGCCTGAGATCAAGTGGAGGAGGAAGTGAGGAGGAGAGAGAAGGCAGGATGTCCTGGATTTTTGTTGTGAAGTGGGAGGTCAAGGCCGTGCAGAGGTCCTGGGAAGGAAGAGGAGAAGTAGATACTGCAGTAGGATTGGCAAGTTCCTTACAGATTTTGAAAAGTTCAGCCGTGTTTTTGAAGGTCCCCGAGAGGCGGGCTTGGATGCGGGCCCACTTCTTGGACCAGATGAAGAGTCTGTAATGCCTTTGGAGCAGGCGACAAGCCAGTTTCTCAGAGGATGTGTGAGAAGCCAACCATTTCCATTCCGCAACTCTACACTTGTTTTTCAGCAAGGCTAGGTCGGAGCAGGTACGATTGCAGGCTTCATGCAGATGCTCATGACAGTGGTAAGTATGTCAACGGTATTGGAAATGGTAAGGTGAAGGTTAGCAAGGGCTGAGTCAGAATGAGAGTCGAGAGCAGGAGCAGGGTGAGAGATAAAAAAGCTGGCAAAAGCACCTACTGATACTCGCTTCATGGGTCGTATGATGGCGAAGGAGGCTGGCAGTGGAGATACAGGCTTAGCTGGTGAGCCCAGAAGCTCCAGGGGGGAGGAGAGGAGAGAATGGTCAGACCAAGAGACAAGTGTACTGAGAGGGCTAGAGAGAGAAAGGTCAGTGAGATGAGCACATCCAGAGTATGCCCGGCTGAGTGGGTCCAACCGGAGGGAAGAATGGTAAGGGAGAAAGAGTCACAGAGGATGCGGAAAGGGGAGGGCTTCAACGGGGGAATCGAGATGAAGATTAAAGTCTCTGAGGAGGAGAAGCTTAGGTGTAGAGGCCAGGAAAGAAGAGGTGACAGGAGTCCTGTAGATGGTAGCGAGAGTGATCGATTGGGTAGGGGAGATGCAAAGCTTGCAGACAAGACATTCAAAGGAGGAGTAGGATTGAATGGGTCTGATAGAGGCAGGGATCCATTAAGGGAAGACAAGGGCCATGCCGCCTTCAGGCTGGTTGGCCCTGGACTTGGAGAGGTTCCTGTAGCTCTCAGGAAGAAGATTTTCAAATGCAGTGACAGAGTTGGCATTGAACCATATCTCGGTGAGCACAAGGATGTCAAGGACAAAGTCTTCAAGGAGGTGACAGATGACAGAGGAGTGTTTGAGGGCAGGGTGAGAATTGAGTGTAAGTAAGTGAAGATAGTTGCCCCCTTAAAAGGTTTTTCGAGGAGGGGCACAGGAAGGCGACTGGAGAAATAGGGTGATGGAAGATGGAGCAGTGGCAGGAGAATGAAGTTGAAGAGAGATGGGAGACGTCTGTCAAGAAGGAGGAGGTTAGGCGGAGAGCCCTGGGCCATGATAGTGCCATTCATCTAGACATTCATGATGCACCTGGATGATGATGGGTGAGGAAGAGAAAGGGGAGTGGACAAAAACCATATGGGGAGGACATAGGTCAAGGGAGGGAACGACAAAGTCAGTGAGTCTGCCCAGAGGAAGCATAGGCATATATGTCAGTAATTGGCAGACCAGGGTTAGAGACGAGGAGAGCCTTCTTAAACATTTTCCTTCCAGGCTTCGAAAGAGATGGAGGATAGGTGATAAGGAATCAATTACAATAGATAGGGGAGATAGAGAGCACCATAGGGAGCGGGAGGGATAAAGATGGCCATGGCAGGGAGAGAGACAGAGAGCTGCACAGCACACCAAAGAACTCACCAGGTGGCCTAGCAGCCAAGTGGGAACAAAGGAAGCAGGTATTTTAAACACGATTTAAATGAGGGCCGCAGAGTTTAAAAATACCCACATTTGAAAGTTCAAACAAACATGAGGAATACCAGATTAGGGCAAAACATTTTACATACACCAAGATATGGAATGTCAAGGAAGCAGGGAAAAATCAGCCCTGCAGCGTGGGTAACAGGTATTAGAGGCAACTAAGTTTGAATAAAACACAGTCATGAAGTGCAAGCAATTCGGCAGGGCAACAGATTTGACAAATGCCTGAATTAGGTGTAGGTGCATCTGTGTGTGATGGATTGCTGGATTACTTTGGAATGCATCACCAGAAAATTCTAGTTCTAGATTCTAGTGCCAATCCCCACCATTCAAACGTAAGTATACTTTTAAACCACTGCAGGGAAATACATTCTCACACAGAGAATGAAGCATTATTTTTGTACTTCTGTGACAAAGAGGCCATTGCAGGGTAGGACAGTTATATATATTTTTTTAATTAAGCCCTGCAACCTGTCAACATATGTAGGATTACATGCTGGGGGGCATCACACATGTGCCACTTACACCACATTGAATAACAACAATATGGTGCTTTAAAAGGTGGAACAATGACATTCATCAGTTTTGACATGCACAATGGGAGTGTCTGGAGACTGTCCATAAACCAGCAATGATAATGGGGGAAACACTCCCAAAAAGGAAATCCCATGAAGGATGTGCCAGTTCACAAAAGGGGAAGTTGAGATTTAATGCAATGTTTCTATGTTAAAAACCGCCACTATATTGACCAAAATGAAGTAGTTAAAAAACGTCCACATGGCCATGTAAGATGTGGTTGGTAAGTAAATAAGCATATGTGTGTAGCATTTTAACATATTAGCCTTATGCATTGGTAAAATATATGCCATGTGCCAAGTGTGCAAGTTACCATACTTTATTCCAGCTATAGTCCTATGTGCATCCTCTGTTATGCAAATCATCGTCATGATGCATAATAAAATAACCAAATTATCGAAACATGCATGTTTTGCACATAAGTACAATCTATTAACATTTAAAACTGACATCATTAAAGTGGGAATAGTAACTAGAATTGTTTTAATCAAGCAGTTTGAGGGTACATTTCCACAGGTGTATAACATTACAAAATCAACTTTTCGTTTGTTTGGTGCGAAATTCATGCAGATTTATCCATCAGGTTACAACGGAGTAACACAGCTTCACAGTTCTGTGATACAATTGTGTTAATAGAATAGCCCACGCAAACACTATGCAAGATATTGGAAGAGATATGGTACATGATAAAAAAGACTAAATGTAATCAATATTATTATTATTATTATTATTATTATTATTATTATTATTATTATTATTATTATTATTTTGAGCGTGGACATACCTTTGAGAAACAACAGAGTGCTTTACAGAAGTATACAACACTACAGATACACAACTGAGCACTTTACAGAGGTGTACAATAATACAGATACACAACAAAGTGCTTTACAGAGGTATACAACAGTACAGATGCATAACGGCGTGCTTTTCAGAGGCGACAACACAACAGATATACAGCGTGAGTGGGAGGAGAGGACATTCAATCCCCCCTCCGTTATTCCCATGCTTCCCGGGTGGGCCCAGTCATGTCTGCTTCAAGTCCAGGGCCCCGGACTTGGGGCACTCATGTGGGAACACCTCAGGGAACCGTCACCCCTTTCGTACAAATACACCTATGATCACTCCCACATGCTTATATATTACATTATAAGGTTAAGTCAAGACTCCATTTTGTACCGCACGGGCTCCATTTTGCAAATAGGCGAGAGGGTGTTCAGATTTCAACCCAACCTGCAACCATCTTTGGAAGAACACAGTCAGTGTAGCGCTTCCCCCGCCACCGCCTCCTTGCCGTCCGCATAATTGCCTGGTTCCCATGAGAAAGCTGGCAGCAGAAAAGCAACAGAATCTGCACTGTATCACTTGCCGTCTAAACTCCCTCTAGTGACTCAGAGGCAGCTCAAGGGGAAGAGGCGAAGGCCAGGGCTATCTGTCTCCGTAAAACCTGCCCCGCACCCTTTAGACCTGGGCCATAGACACCTGATCCCTGTGCTGTGTACCCCGGAGCAGAGTCAACAACATGCAAGACTTTTAAAGTGACAAATGTATCTTCCCTTTCTAACTTAAGTGCGTGAACGAAGGCCCTCTGCTTTGTATTTGGAATACATGTAAACCCATTGACACCTTCAATGAACCAATGAGCATAACAGTGTAAATACATATACGTAGGTATTAGAAGTTTTTAAGATAGCCTGTTCTATTGAAATCAGAGTGTGTGTTCACTTATAACATTTAAATGCCAGTATGATTAACGTGCAGTCCCGTAATGAGTAAACGAGCCAGAGACCTATGCAAACTCACACAAAGCTACCTCGCTGTTAATAATGCAGAATGTACGTCTAGACATATCTAAGCTGGTCAAGTGGCACAGCGAGTAGAGCGCTTGCTTTGACATCCGTGCAGAGCTTGCTAATGCAGGTTTGAATCCCCGTGGGGCCAAACTCAGCCTTTCATCCTTCCGAGGTCGATAAATGAGCACCACACACCGTGGATAATAATAAGCAGCGCTGAGATACCTGAGGATTCGTAGCGCTATATAAATGCCAAATTATTATTATTATCATTAGACAGAGTCATGTGAATTGTTGAGCGAACTTAGCTATTCATGTTATATTGACTGTGCACCAGCCATCCCTTTCCTACCACCCCCTTGTTCCTGTGTTATGAGATTGCCCAAAAGCATATGAAGTTTGAGCAATGTCATGGGGTGTTTCTTTCAAGTGCAGAAGCAGCGAAGTGCACATGAAGCAGTAACCTGTTATATGTAAATGTAAAAGACCCGCCATTTCTTAGTGATGCGAAACCGAAGACCTCAGTAGGTGGGCCTTAAGCCCATTCCAGAAAACCCTGTCCAAGTGCAGAGTTATGTTGTTTAGACACATGATCAGAAAGGCCCTCGAAGAAAAGATATGTCCACAGATGAAATGTGTTTCTTGAAATCCATTCGCAGTAACCATATACCCCTGCCTCCCCCTGTCAATAATGAAGAAATGCCCCCAACCCGATATCCAAATATGTTTATGTGTTTTTACATGAAAACGATATCCTTGGTAAGAGGCACGCAATTGGTGTCCAGTATTGGAGAGTCATGCCTTGTTTTTCTATGTGCAACTTATTGCCAAACAAAATGATTAAATGTGTGACCGGATGGGAATGTGTAGCCACAAGGGCAAAATGTGACAGGGCCAGGATGAAATGTGTCCAGTCGTCAGAGGTTGGACAGATGAGCCCGGATGAACTTCTGACCCAGCACACCCCATCATGATGTCAACTCACCACCCACCCATGGACCAATCAGCCATCGTCAACCATATAGCACCTATAGGTGCCTCCTCTTAGTGACCAATCCCAACTGTTCATGTGTCCCCTAGGCCTTCATCCAACTCAATGACGATTTTTCTGTATAAAAGTAATTTGCAACATGGTTTCTGCAGAGCGTTCTCGGCATGAGCATAGTAGATTCTGTTTGCCCTAATTTTAGATAAAGCCTTTGACATCACTCTCACTTGGTCTTGGTCTTATTCCCTCCTGGGATGTACCTTTATTGACTCTGGTGGTAGTTCACTGGCAGGTCTGCGGGGCCTCTCACCTTCAAGCGGTTGTAGGATATAGCAGGGCAGAGAGGAGGGGTACAGCTTTACAGGATGGCAAAGAGATGGAAGGATGGTGTCTAGTGAGACAGGTGGCACGGAAGGTGGCGTTATGGCCTAGGTGTTGAATAGGAGAGACTCCTTGAAGAGGTGGGGCTTGAGTTCATTTTTTTTTAAAAAAAAGCATGATTGGTCACATCAGGTCGAAAATGTCATGACAATATACAATCAGTCACTGTGTCCGTGACACACATCATTTTGTCTGCCTTCTCCGGGCATCCCCACGTAGTGTATATGTGCTTTTCCAGAGACATACAAATGTCAATATCGATCCCCCACTGTCCATATTGGGGTGCTCCGGGGCACGCCATTTCATGGCGATGTTACGTTTGATTAAACCCACCACTTTTGACAGAAACTATTTTTCAGAATGGTTTTATGAGTTCTCACCCCACGTTCCCAACAGTAATAGTTGAGGGTCCAAGGGCATCTCCCTACTGAGTATTACCGATAGTTTGGTACAGCTTGCCATTCAGAGGCGGCAAAATCGCAAACACTCCCATAGAATGTGAAAGAAGGTACCCTCATCCACCTACACACCTCAGGCAGAGCTAACCGTTGGACCCCAACGAAGCGAGACACAGGGTTAATACAAACTAGGCAGGATTTTAGATTGCACCATGCGGTACTTGGAGAAAACAACCTCTCTGGGCCTCCACCCAGTACTCAGGTTATTTAGGTCCCACATCTGCCTCTCATCTGGTTTTGAGAGTGGACAGCTCTTGCATCGTGAATCCGAAGATTGCTTGGTATAGGGTGGAGGTGACCTTAGTGGTTATGTGTTCCAGGAGAACATTCCTTTCAAGTGGGGAGAATTGTGGAATCCTTGGTAGGTCTGTAATCTGTGTGCACAGTGCATAAATTATTTGTAGATGATGATAATGTGCTGCGTCAGACAACACCTATGTTAGCTGCAGCTCCGTACATGGTACAATTTCCCCCACGCATTTCACATCGCTAAACGTCTGGATACCGGCCTCCACCCACGCTGTGAGTATTGGCAATTTGTTCACTTCTGGCAGCAGTGCATTCTCCCAGAATGGCTGCGCCAGGGTCAACTTATACCAGCCAATATATTTGTGAGCCTCCCTCCAAACCTATGCCATTTGATGAATCATTAGCTGGGGGAGGTCTGCCGTGCCTGCCATCATAAGAAGCGAAGTGGAATAACTCCCTCCATCCATTGGGAGCAAATCATTAACAACCGCCAGTTGACTCGCCCAGTAATAGGATTAGACTTGCAGCAGCCGGATTTCACCTTCCCAAACCGACCGCTTTAGTGTGGTAAGGGCAGTCCGTTGTTGTTTACCGCCCCGCAGAAGTTCCCAGAGGGCATAGTCTATCCTGTTAAATTCTCGTTGGCAAATCTGAAGAGGGGCATTTTGCAAAATATGTAAATAATGAGGCAGTGTGAGCCTCTTGAATAGGGCGGCCTTTCCCAATAGAGTCAGCGGGAGAGACTTCCAATGCTGGACGTCTCTAAGAAAGTGATCAGTGATGGTGCAGAGATTATGGGCGAAAAACTGTGCGTTGACTAGGCCAACACAAATGCCTAAGTACTGTAAGCCCTCCTGTTCCACGCGATACGGACAGCATGGAGGGATCGCTCAATCCATTCCCTGGGCCGGGAAAAGTATGGATTGATTATTACTCGCAGTCCACTGTAGACTTCATACTACAGTGCCGCTGTGTCACAAATCGGCACGAGAGGGCTGGGATACCCAATTATATGAGCAAGTCATCCACGTATAGCAAGACCTTGTCTTCCCCACCCATTGGCCACCTGAAGCCCACCCACGTCAGATCCTGCCGAAGCTGCGCGGCCAATGGCTCAATGGCAATTGTGACCAACAGATTAATGATATGATAGTTTATTTGTATAGTGCTTATACACATGTGTTTCAAAGCGCTTTAAGGCAGGGGAGGGAGCAAAGGAAAATGCAATAACATTCTTACAGGGCCTTGAGACATTAAGACTGGCTAATGATCTATCGTACTAGGCCTGACGACATTTCTGATAGTGCAAGAGCATTGACAACAGGAGAGGGAAAGGATGAAGGTGGGGAGAGAAGGGAGGGGAACAAGTCAAGCCTATCATACTAGGCCTGATGACCTTTTTGATAGTGCAAGGACAATGACAATAGGAGAAGGAAAGAAAGGGAAGTGAAGAAGGGAGAGGAACAAGTCATGACTATCTTACTAGGCCTAACGACATTTCTGCAAGGACATTGGCAATGATGGAGGGAAGGAGAGGGGAAAGACAAACAGTAATTATCGTACTAATCATGGTGGTAATTCTGATAGAGAAGTGCATAGATCATGGTGAGGGAAGGGTGGGAGGGGAGAAGGTAATGGCAGGGAGAGGGAGAAAGACTGAGAAAGGTTGAGTAGGCTGAACAGATGCAACCCAACAAATTCAGTGTTAAGGAGCAAAAACAAACAGGTGGAATAACACAGCCAAGATACAGAAGTCAAAATTGAGCACGTTATGATGCAAGAGTCAAAGGAGGATTGCGAGCATCCCTGCCATATACCGGTCCCAACAGGAAGGTACTAGAGGTCGTCCCATTTACCCGGATATCAGTGATCAGCGACTCATAAAGCAGGGGGACCAAGGCTAGAAAGCCATCTCTGAATCCCATTTTGCCCATGATCTCCCATGAGCTATCCCGCAATACGGAGTCAAATGCTTTTTCAAAATCCACTGCAAGGAGCGTAAAGGGTTCCCGGATGACAGTGGCCTGTTCAGTTGCCAAATGCAGCTGCCCGATATTCATCTGGTTGGACTCATCAGGCATGAATCCGCATTGATTGGGGTGAATCAGAGATGAGATAACCGGCAGCAAATGGTTTGAAAGCACCTTGGCAAGTATCTTGGCCTCCCCATTGATCAGTGAGATCGGTTGATATGGCCCAAAGAGTTCAGGGGGTTTGGATTTTTTGGGGAAGGCCACTATGCTAGCTTTCTGAAGGTCAAGGGGGAGAGTGCCTAGCTCTCTACAATGATGGAACAAATTAAATAAGGGGTTGACATTGGGGCCAGGTGCTTACCCGAAGTGGAGTTGAGTACTAGTGTTAGCGATTTAATCCTCCATTATATCGGCCTCCAGCTGCGAACATTAGGACCCTGACAATTGGGGCGGGCGAGGTTATCGAGTACAGTAGTATCTCGCAGTCCATGCGTCCCGTGCAGATCCTGATACAGCTCTGCATAGTAGTCGGAATGCCTTGGCTATGCCTTTGTCTGTCCTAATTGCCTCACCCACGCTACCCATCCGGACCTGCCGGTGACCATTGTCCCTCCTCTGAAGCCATGACAGCATTTTCCCTGCCATATCACCTGACTCATTAATGTGACTGCATGACTCCCAATGGGCCTGTTTGGCATTATCCAGGGAGATATTGAAGAGTACCTCTCTGGACTTGAGGAGTGATTGATGTGCCTTGAGAGAGCCCAAGATCAGATATGTGGCCTCCGACCTAGTGGCCTCGTCTTCCTCTTCATGCACCCATTGAAGTTGGGTTTTCTTTTGGGCTGTAACTCACAAGACCATTTTCCCTTTAAGGACCATTTTGTATCCCTCCCAGAGTGCCACAGAGCTATCCACTGAGCCGCTGTCAAGGCTTTAGTATTGTGTGGTTTTGGACATTATGCAGTCTATGTACTCGGGGAACCCCAAAAAATACCCAGTTAGACGCCAGCTCGTGCATGCATTGTTTTGTCACTACAGACCTCCATCAGCAGCAACAAGTGGTGCGAGATCCCAAGGCAGGAACCGCGCAGAGATCACCTTATGTGCATCCTGCCAAGGGAGGAAGAAGTAGTCCAGCTGTGTTGTTGAGGAGTGGGCCCCGGAGTGAAATGAGTATCCACGTTCTTGTGGGTGTAAGTCCCTCCAGACATCGCTAAGACCCAATGTGGTCAAACAGGTGGACAGTTTTGTAGTCACACCGGGATTGCCACCCCGCAGGTGCGATCATCCAGGACATCATTGAAGTCCCCACCGTGATCCAATCAAAGCAACCAGGAACCAAAGCTTCCCAAAAAACCACACAGCCACCCAATTTAACAACCCCCCTCCACCTTTCCCAACATCACACTCTCGCCAAACCCACCCTTCACTTCCCCCCAACCAGAAGCACGTGTCGCCCAAACCCTGTGCTAACAGAGCACACAAAAACCTGCTTTACCATGGACGGGGCGCTACAAGAACAGCCAGAACTTCTTATAGGCCCCCACTTGGGGCACGCCATGAACAATAACTTCAAGTGTAGGAGTTATAAACCTACGGCAATCAGCAAACTACTGTCTGACATGTCAGTGGAGGGGGGGACCACTCCTTCCCTTTCACCCAGTGCCTGCATGTTTCAGAACATTGCCAGTGTTATTGGGTAGGTCAGACTCCTGCGGTTCAGACAAAGCAAGGGAGAAATCCCGGTCAGGACACAGCCTGGAGTGATCTCGGGGTGATCTGGACTGTGGTACGGATATAACAAAGGTTTCCATCCAGTCCCATGCTTCCTTGGGATTATGAAACAAATGGACCGTTCCCTCGTAGTACACCTTAAGCTGTGCCCGGAAATAGAGGGCATACTTGATGCCGAGAGATTATATGTCATCTGTCTATGTCTATGAGAGTATATGTCATCATATGTCTGTAGATTATCCTGCCATGTCAGTGGACATGGCAGGATTGTGTCACGGTCCCTGTAACAGAGCAGCTGTGCAATGATAGTGATAGAAGAGAAATTCGAAAGGTTCTTCGGCGCCATCAGGTCTACCAGCCATTGTTTTAGAACGATTTCGATACTGGGCCCTACCTCCCTCTATGGCAGCCCAAGGATACAAAGATTGTTGCGCCACGATCAGCCTTTGCTGCCTCCTGTCCTGCTCTGCAGGGCATTATGTTTTTGCGAAACAGTTGCTCTCCAGGGCATTATATTTTTGTGAAACAGTTACCAGCTGGTTCTCCATCCTCTTTAGTGCATCTTCTGAGTTATGGTTGTGCTGTACTGCCTCCCCCACTCATGAAGAGAGCTGGCATAGGTTTTGCCAAAGGAAGGACTCCTCTGTTGCCAGGCCGTCTATTGTCCCCTACACAGAGGATTTGGAGTCCCCAATCATACTTAATACATCCGTTAGGGAGAGCTGGAGATCGCCACCCGCCACTCCAGGGCTGGATTCCTGTGGTTCATGCATCACAAAGCAGGGAGGGGGCCACGTACTGTGTAGTGGTCCATTTTGTTCTGGGAGGCTGCTTCCACGCTAGTCCTTCGCCATCCTTTATGTGCACCACTCCACAGATTCACTCGGCCTCAGACAGAAGATTAGTCTTGATGCCTACTGGCCCTTGGAGGGCCGCACTAGTGGTCAATGCAGAGCCCCCAATGCTGTAAGGTCCACCCCACTGCAGAGTCAGGTGGCCAGTGCCGTGCCTTGGTAAGTCAAGTTCAGAGGCGATCTCCAAGCCCGGCTCTTACCCCTTACTGGGCCCCCGGCGATGGTTACCTGGCACTGTGTTACCCAGTTCTGTAGGCACTTTCCCCAATTCACCAGTAAACCCAGCAGCGACTCCCAGTGTCTGTGCCGCGGCTTAAGCTCAGTGCGGCCTCCCAATCCTTGCTGCTCTGTCTTCTAGGCTCCCCACTCCTTCCGCTCTGGAGCCTCACACACTGTACACACCCCTGGCATTGAGGCGCCCAGTAGGCAGGTTCTCAGGGCCTCGGTCGTGAGGGTATGCTAGGGGCACCCACTGCACTCCATATGGAAGAGGATGAGGGCAGAAAAATCACCAGGTGATAGTGGATTAAGTGGATTAAGAATGATAGTGCTAGCTGGATGTTGTTTTCGATCAAACAGATTAAGCAGAATCTAAAAAGTCTGATCTATGATCTGGATCATGAACAAATGTTAGCAAACCTGGGGTCAAAAGTAAATAGTGTACTATTCCTTGGCCATTTAGCTATGAGGGAAAACAAACCAACCTATCAGTGTGCATATCCAGATTGTAACACGACCCGTTGGTATCTGATGTTCAAATTCAATATTTGTAATGTGTTTGTAATTCTGGGGGCCAAACTTGGCATTCATAAAGATCTTAGATATTGCAGACTATGTGGAGTGAATACTCTTGAAACAGCATACCATATAATATGTGAATCTGATAGCCTTGATGAGCTACGAAGTAAACACTTGATGAAATATAATAATAATATGTATAAGAGTATTATGTTAGATATGTGGTGAAGATTACTTGATGGAAATGACATGAATTTAATTTTTTATATAATTCAATTCTATGTGATTATTTTAGATATTTTAAAAGAGCTATCAAATGATATACTGATGTTTTAATGGCGGTGTATTAACTTTTCTAGAGGCCTATGAGTTGTACAATGTATGTGATTTTATGATTTATATGCAAAACTTTAATTGTTAAAAGCATATTATTAAATAATAAATAAATAAATAAATAAATAAATAAATAAATAAATCAAATCACCAGGGCCTTCTCCCATGTGGTGAAAAGCACTCCAGGTGGCACCAAACCAAGTAGATGTCAAAAGTCTTCCAGGATGTCCTTGGTCACCGGGGATGACAGCAATGAGACTTTATGGGTCCTAGCACTCGGATCAAGGTCAGCACCCCCTCCTACACCAAGGGTTCCTCTGACCCAAAGAGTCCTTAATATCTCCACACTCCTCCTCTGCTCTCTGTCACAAATTTTGTAGAATATTTCAGGATCAATGTTGTACACCTCGTCAGCACTCTGGAAGCGCGTCCAAGCTCCTCCTTGCTCACACTGGAAATTCAGGCCCGCTAGGAAGGGGCTGCAAGGTGGGCCACAGCCTGTATACAGCAGACAGTTGACACACCTCACTACCCTTGTGCAGTGAGGCAAATGAGGCATATATGTTCTGGTGCTGCATAGACTCCTTTTCCCAGGAATCGCTTCAGACCATAGTTCTTCAGGCTGCCAATCACCGCCAACCCTAAATGGAGTCTGCACACTGGACCAACTTTGTGAATGTCGGACTGGGTCTTCCAGCCCCTGGTCCACCCTGTTAGCGAACAGCATGCATTTGGGGCAATCCATCACTGATTGCCATAGAGACCGATAGGATTAAGTTGGTATAACAGGATATTTTCACAAGGATATTGGCGGCCTTGGGGGAGCTTGTGAGACTCACATCTCCATGGGCCAGCTGCTTGACAGCACCCCCTTGAGTTATTTTCTGAATTGTAGGAATGTGGGGGCGAGTCTGATGCTGATGGGGCAGAGGTTCCAAAGTCTTAGGGCGTAGGCAGAGAAGGCTTGTTTTCTGGTCATTTCCTTTTGACAGAGGTGGATTTCAAGTATGCACGTGTCCTGGCTTATGGTGGTGTGCTGTCTGCCAGAGATGCTGAGTTTCTCTGTGAGGTAGCAGGGTGACATGAGGGTGACTGCCTTATAGATGATGCAGCAAAACTTGGAGATAATTTGTACATGCAGTGGGAGTCAGTGACGGTCGTTGAGGGCTGGGGGATATGGTTGTATCTGCATAGAACCTTGATTAGGCAGGCAGCCGCGTGTATGACACCTCTCCAGGGGCACAATGGAGGATGATGGGAGGCCTTGAAGGAGGGAATTGCCCACATCCAAGTGGGAGATGCCCAGTGCTTGAGCGGTGGATCTGAAGCTGTCCGGAGGGAGCTGATATTAAGTTTTCTTAGGTATGTGTTTTGAAGGAGAGGTGTTTGTTGATGTGGAACCCGAGGGACATGCAGCAGGAGGTGAGGTTGGCTCTGAAGCCTTCGAGGTTCATTTTTAATAGCCAGGTTTGTATGTCTGGGTGCTCAGTGATGTTGGTGAGGAGTAGGAATTCGGTCATGGAGGGGTTGAGCTTCATGTATGCACTCGACATCCAAGACTGCATCAGCGAGAGGCAGGTATTGAGCCTATGAATGCCCTTGATGGAATCGATCTTGAGGTATAGCTGTATGTCATCAACGGATTGGTGGATGTGGATGTTGTGTGTGGCTAGGAGGGCTCCAAGCAGCTCCATGTATAGATTGAAGATCACTAGGGAGAGGATGGAATTTTGCGGGACACCCCAGGTGATGGTAGCATTGGCGATCTGGGAGTCCATCAGAACAAACTGCCGGTGGTTGGCGAGGCAGGACTTGAACCACCGTATGACAAGGCCGCTGATCCCCATGCACCGATTTAGGTTATCTGTGATCGGCTGGCGGTCTACTGTTTCGAAAGCAGTTGTGAGTTTGAGTAGAACCAGGAGGCAGCGGTGGCTGCTGTCAAGGATGTTGAGGGTGTCATAGACCACCTGTTTGTTTGCTGTCTCTGTGCTGCATCTGGGTCTGAACACTGATTGGTAGGTTTGGAGGAGGTAGTTGGTGTTGATGTGTTGCTGCAGTTGCGCAGCTACCATTTTCTCAATTATCTTAACTAGGAAGGGAAGATGGGTGATAGAGCAATACTTACCTAGGTTATCAGGATCCAGAGTGGGTTACATTGGTAGAGGCAGGATTTGTCCTGTTCTTAGGGTCGATGGAAAGGTGCCTTGAGTTAAGGTGCTGATGATGATCTCTAGGTAGGGAAGGAGAGTTTCTGCGGAGAGGGTATTGAGTATGGATGCTGAGAGGATGTCATCTGTATACAATGTGGCTTTGAGAGGGGCCAGGGTTTCTACCATGTCATCTGTAGAGAGTCTCTTGAATGTTATCCAGGGTGTGGAGATTTTGCGAGGAGGGACATGAGGTGGGTTTCTGGATGCATAGCTGGTGTCTATGTGCTGATGCATCTTTCTGATTTTGTTGATGAAGAAGGTGTTGATTGTAGTTGATCTTTCGATGGAGCGTTAACTAACAGGGTTGAGTAGCGTGTTGACGCAGTGCTTGACAGCTTTGAAGAGGGCTCTGCTTTTGTTGTCGGCTTATGATATGGTGTTCTGATAGTAGGAGGCCTTGGGTGTGTTGATTAGTTATCGGCGGGTTGCTCTGAGTTCCTTGAGGAGCACCAGGTTGGATACAGTCCTGGAGTGGAACCAGGTTTTCTCTTGTTTCCTGATGACTTTTTGCTGAGATTCTTGCATGAACCAGGGTGCTGACGGTTTTGGTTTGCAGGTGTGTTGTTTCAGAGGCGCTTGTCAAATGATGGAGGCTGAAATGGTTTATAGTGCTTCCAGTAGAGTCACAGTTCGTTTGGGGATGTTTGGTCCATGTGAGGTGGGGGTTGGCAATGGGCCTCATTACGACCCAGGCGGTAAGTTACCGCCTGGGCCGTCACTTTACCACCATGGCGTAAACTATGTTTACGCCATGGTGGTTGGCGGACTTACCGCCCCATTCCGACCTTGGCGGGGCGGTAAGTCCCCAATCCCCATTTACCCTTCCCCATTCCCATTTTTGCCCCATAGGGCATAATGGGAGTGGGGAAGGCGTTAATTACGCCACCGTAAATTACGGTGGCGTAATTAACTCCATGGTCCCTTAGCGCCATGGATTTTAACACCCGCTAAAAGCGGGTGTTAAAACCTCCATGGCGCTAAGGGACCTCGTAATTGGCGGTAAGGGGTCGGCGCAGCTAACGCTGGCGTAAACCCCTTACCGCCAGGGTCGTAATGAGGCCCATTTTATCTCCTATGTGCGTGTCCACCGGGAACTTTGTGAAGGACCTGAAGGTTTGTCTGATGTTTTTCTGCTGGGAGTGCTTGACTAGGGTGGTATGCAGGATGTTGAAAGGCACGACCAGGTGGACAGACCAGTCAAGCGGGAGAGGAGAGCTGGGCGGTGATGATTAAATTGAGGTTTTACCTTACTCCTGCGCTTGGTCTTTTGTGTTCTGTGTGAGGCTCAGTATGTCGAGAAGGCCAAGGAGAGCTTCCTCTATCAGCCTGGTGTCCTTGTTGCCTGTGAGGTTGAAGTCTCCTAGGAAGATGTTGTTGGCGTGCATGAGGGACATGGTGGTGACCAGGTCAGTGAAGTCCCAGGTGAAGGCAGTGTTTGGTTTGAGTGGCAGATAAATGAGATGCAATGTGACTGTGTCCATCGGGGAGAGCTGGAAGTGGCAGGAGAGGACTTCAAAGCAGCCAATGTTGTCGACGTCAAGTCTGGTGCAGGGCCCGGAGGTCTTGTGGAGGACTGCAAGGCCTCTTTCTGAATTGTTCGGCCGGTTTCTGTGTTGGATGCAGTAGCTGTCAGGAACAAGGACGTCTAAGATGGGGGTGGAGGTGGGTGTTAGTCAGGTCTCAGTGATGAAAATGGCATCAGGTTTGTCTGTAGTGATGAGGTCAGCGATGTCTGCGGCATGGCTGATAGCTGAGCGGATGTTGGCAAGCATCAACTTCCATGTTGTGGACAGTGAGGTAGTCCTGATGGGCTTGAGGCTGGTGTGGGTGAGTGCTGCATTGCGGAGACCATGCCTTAAAGGAGGGGCAATGTCTTTGACGTTGGCATTGCATGGTGATGGTGGGGATGGCCTGTGGGAACAGAGGGAGCAAAGACATGTCGGTGCATGCTTACCTGTTGTCTGAGCAGGGGTTGGGACCCTTGGTCCTCCCAGTCTGAATAGGTCCAAACAGGAATTCCCCTTTTCTTTGTTTGCCTTTCACTTTAGCCACCCGGGCGAGAGATGCCTTTGATCTAAGAGTTATGAGCAGAATGGAAGAGACAGGGCTAAGATGGTGGGTGGGGCTTAGGCCAAATGTCCTAGATCCACTTGCACCTACTCAACAACTGCAAAGAAAAAGAGGATGGAGGGCTGCTTAAGTAGGGAAAAAGGGCAGCAAACCAGGACGGCACCAACAGTTTAGCAGTGATTGACATCTGGGCGGGGTTCTAGATCCACTTCCATAATATCTTCGAAAAAAAAACAATAAACGTTTCAAGAAAAAGAATTATACATGTCATTGGAAGGCTTGGGCTAAAAAGGCTAACAATGCTAAAAATGTATTGAATGTGTCCGGTAAAAAATCCTATAGACAGATTCAGTTTCAAATATCCCTAAAGGGGCAATATTGAGATAGATGCAACAACAAAAATACTGCAGATGTACCTGCGGAAATATCAGTATGAAATCCGCATATGAAACAACACACCGATTTAAAAACCTCAGGATTATAATGGTTGGCGATTATAAGGAGCAGCTATTCACGATACTCAATACTGGCATGTGCCCAATTGCAAATCTGCAGTGTCTAAACGTTATAGCAAGGTTAATTGATTCTAGGCAAGAATACAGCATAAGGAATGTGCCAATGTCTATAGCCATCCCAGCATAATTCATCAAAATCTTGTAAGTACAAAACTGTATTATCCTGTAAAAAAAAGGAGATTCCATATACGTGGTGGTAAAATAGTGATAAAATGACAAACAGACCAGAACACTATTGTGCACAGGCTATATCTGCCAACTAAAAAGGGAACAACAATTTTAAATGAAGCTCACTGATGAAGTAAAAGGGAACACACTAAAGTTATGTGGCTTAAAAAGCATTGTGATCGGGAAAACACTCTGCTACCTTATTTGAATATTGGCAACAGGCTCTGATGTTCAAAGAAAAGAGAGCAGAGATGTTGAAACCTACATGGTTCATTCACAACGAAGTTGCTGGTAGTAATTCTGACGTATTCTTGCATCAATCTTAGAAAGAGACGATTTTCAAAGAAGTTATCAGAGGCAATTGCGATTCTTTCCTGAATTACTTTTGAACAGGGAAGAATCGGGAATACATCAGATTTTTAACCATTAACATATTTTTGAATCTTATAGTCTCACCTCAGGATTAATTCAAAATGACTCTTGGTAACGTCTTTGTGAATCTCAAAAGGAGAAAATGTGTTTACCTAAATGAAACATGTCGAATTTCCTAAAAGCAAATAGCAAGAAAAGAAACTGCAGGGATGATTCACAAAGAAATTACCTTTAATAACTGCTACCAAAGGGTGAGGTAACCAGGGCATATAATTCAAGGCCTGTAGTGGTCACGCCCAATTAATCAAGAAATGATCAAATCTGAAGAACTGAAATACCAAAAGGAAATACTCAGAAGGCCCAACGTGTACAAACAAAAAGTAATTTATCCTATTGATTCAATATTTTAGCACAATTTAGGTAGAGATATCAGACATTAATTGCTTGGTAAGAGAACAACGTGAAACAAAACACAGTTGCAAATTATTTAAACAATCTCAAGTGGTACAAAAAATATGAACATGGACAATGATTTAGCAAGAAACAAGAAACACATGAGACTGTACACTTAGTGTCAAATACCTAAATGAAACAAAAAAAGGAACAAATAATACCATCAGAAAAAAACATTTCCATTTTGTAGTCAGAAAAGACTGTGACAGCCAGCTATTTCGTCAAGCTGATTAAAACCGAATAGTAGCACCTATGTAGATAATGTGTACCCATAGGTACTAAATCAACCAGCTATTTCCTCACACTGATTCAGTTTGTGTTTTGTCCATAAGTAAAGGATTCAGTATGTTGAAACAAGAACTGGTTCGTGAGTCAGAGAGATGAGACTGCCAGGAAATTATTCAAGCAAAATCGAGTTCAATGTCTGACTCGTAAATTAAAGGCACCTAAAATTTGCGCCAAAAAGGAAAAAGAAAAGTAACTGCCTGAAAGTTCTTTAGGCAGATCGAATTTGTGCCTGACTCATGAATAAACAGGCACCTGGAATTAGAGCCACTGGATAGGGCTATTTGGTTCAGAAATAAATTACTATAATCAAAGTCCCTGTCTGGGGACAGAGTTATTTCTTTTTCCATCTACCTAGATACAAATACGGTTTTGTAGCCAGGAACCGTCATGGTTATAGCATAGACGACTAGAACAATATTCCTAAAGTGGATCCTTTTAAATGATACATAACAATCGCGTTTCTTTCACATTTAACAATGCTAATCACATGAACATATTTCATTAAGTGTAGAAAATCATGAATAGCCATAATTGAATTAAATGCATCATTTCACAACTCAATTAAATGCATTATACTTATGAGATGACTGGTTATGCTAGTGGAAATATCTGCTCCCTCTTTTACCAAAACCTCTTAAATATAATCCTACAACTCCCTCTTATTCTTCCCTTCCATGATCCCACTTTCCAACTACTCTTTTGCTGTCTGTTCCTTTTTCTCCTCACCTTCTCTCCCTCCTTTGCAATATTTGCCCACCCAAAAAAGTGAAAGGCGAGATTGATGGTGAACCAAGTCAAATTTGTAAAAGGTCCAATTTCTAAAACACAATATACATTTGTGCCAAACCCTCTTTAGTATACTCTCTTGCTTCAATAAAAAGTATAGTAGGCTACAGATAACTCACATTTTCCCACAGAAATCATTCTTCTGTGTAGCGATTAGTGCCCCAGTCCTTAAGAATCAATATAAATACACGTCTTTAGAGTTCCACTTTAAGTAAAGGGATATTTTCTCATTTGAATACCCCTGACTATGAACCCACTGCTTGCACACTAGCCTCTTGTTACACTTTCATCAAGCAACGCTAAATTATTATAGCATAGCCTCATGCAAAGACAAATGTGTCAATATCTGAGGAGTGCAAACATGAAAAGTGTGCACATGGTTCTCAGCTATACCCTTTTATTACCGCTGGTAGTAGGGTCTGTCTCTAAAAATATACAAGTAAGCTTCTGGGATATATACTATTGGGCTAAACCCTTCAAATGTACTCCATGGTTTCCAACCTTAAATAACCTATGCCACTAATACAGATTTTCAAAATGCTAAGAGGGCTTGCCTTCCAAGCCCATACACAGATTAGTGAAGCTATCCTATCATTGAAAATGTTAATACCCTGCTAAGAGAATATTAGTCCATTGGCATAAAGTTGACAAATGGAAGTACCTACCGTCAAGGTCTGCTTCTGGGACTTCCTTTTCTGTTTTCCCATCCCGTTCGATGCTCCTTTGCTCCCTATCATGTTCATAGAGTTTGGTGACTTTGTGTGACTGCATATCCTTTGAAGGATTCTCCAGTCTTGACAGCTTCCCTCATCCTACCACCACCCAAATTACCCCTGTCAACTCAGCTTCCCTGTTCACCCTTGACACCTCATCCACCTTTGTCATACCTCATCAGGCAAAACAAATCTCCCAGGCTATGAATAATGTTTCTAAGAACTACAAAGGTTAATGGGAAAACCAGACATCAAAAGCATAGTTCAGAGTTTACTGATCCCATACCTGCCAGCTGATAAACCTTGTCTGCTAGATCTCTCTAGATATCAGCTCCAGAAAATTCCCATTGGTATATGCATATTCTTTACCTATTTTGACACTGCATTTTGTCTTATATATTCTAAGGTAACCAACTCATGATTGAGCCACCAATGAAACAGGAAATAGAGCACACTTAATATATGATGAGGTTGTATCTAAGTTACATGTGTGACACCCTCAATATCAACATGAGAATGCAGAATGCCACTGCTCGGCAAATACTAACAGCATGTTAAAGTCCAATGACTGAGGTATTTTAGCACAATATGTAGTTTCTATGTTATTGAACCTGTCAACTCATCTCCCCTTGTTTATCTATACCCACTATACCCCCTTACTTTCCCATTGCTCTGCCCACCTCACCAGACTTCAACATTTTAAAATGTTATGTATTATGACCTCATTTTAAGTAATGACTACATTGCTACTTTTAGGTATGGTGACTTATGAATGTTTTAGTCTGGCAAAGACCACAACTCTGTTGGTGATCCTTGTAAGTAGCCTCAGAATCAACTAAATTGTTATACAATAGCTGAGATCATCCATTTGGTCATAACCCCTTTGAAATGTCTTGTATTTTGTATCTGAAGAATTCTTCAAAATCTGTACCTGTTAATAAGTACTTATGTTAATAAACCTGTTTCCTTTATACAACTGTAATTCTAGTTTGTGGGATAATAATTAATATTTCCCACATCTTTGTTTGTTCTATCCAATGGTTACTTGAGCATGCATCACACTTATGATATTGGGAAATTCAAAATTAATCACAGAAGCCATGCTACGTTATCTGGATAACTTAATTGTTATATCTTACACCCTCACCACCTTCTGGAATCCTCTTGTGGAATAAAATTACGAGATCATTTAAAATTACAGTAACCTAAGGAAGTGGAGTTCCAAATTACTGAAAATAACTTACACAGGGCACGATTAATGTTCCATGTATGTTAAGGCCACCCATTCAACTACTCTTGTCATATTCTTTTCATGTTTAGTCTGTAGACAGTACATTTTTCTTGGTTTTTTACAGTAACCTAGACACTCTCTCCCAAAAAACGAAATACATAGTGCAGCAATGTATACTAGACTAATGTACATAAGCTGTACCCTGAACAGAATTGGATAACTCATCTAATAAGGACATTAAAGAAGGTAAGCAATTAAAAAGTATACAATACCTTAGTGCAAGTAGAATTAAAATAGAAATAGCAGTCATCCCCAACTTCTGCCATTGTCATCTCTTGCGATTTCTAATCCATTGAATGGAATGCAATCACTTCAAGTTTAAGAACTGCAAATAGTTATTAAAAGATGCCTCTCTAATTAAAATACTATGGACCACTGGCTAGTTTTTTTACATTCCCTTTAAATACAATTATTCCAATTGAAACCATTCAAAATGTATCCCTAAAATAAGTGGTGCCAGTAGGTAAGGGCTTGTAAATCAGAAGATACCTCTTCAGCTTTTCAGAAATGTTGAAGTAGTTGCTAGTCATCAGCCAACAGGAATTGGAGTTTTGGCAATTGTTACCATGTTCTTTGTTACATCATCGTGGGTGACATCACACATATGAGTGGACTAACTTCACATCAGCTGTTGCTCACTTGTTTCTGTCCCTAAAGCTTGAAACAGCAAGACGCCCTGTTTTAAAAGTGACTGATTGAACCAGTGTTCAAGATAGGATTTTGCAGTGGGAGTATTTCACTGCCTATTTTTTCAAGTTGGCAGTAAAATACATTTTTAGGGAGTAAAATAGTAAGTCCCATTCCCAATGGGAATGTTATATAAGCAAGTAAAAATGTTTTAACTATAAAACAAATGTTTTTGTAATAACTATTTCTTTGCACGTAGCTATTGATGCAAATAAATAGAGATCAATAGAGATCACAGATTATTCGGCAACTTCAAGGCCTAAGAATGACTATTCCATTGTTCCCTTCCCGCCTTGAAGTGCTTTGAAGCACTTCACTTGTGTATAAGCCCTTTACAAATAAACAATTACAATTACAAGGATGCACGGATGATAGTGTTTGACACAGCCACAGGTGCAGCTGGTTGTTATTGCTCTCAAGGTTTCCGATAGCCACTTTCTTGGGTGAGGATCCGCACAGTGGTTACCACCAGGTGTTTCAGGCCAGAGAATCTTGAGAGACTACATCTTCACTGATCCAACTGGGTCAAGGGAAGAGAGAGAGCACCATTCTCAGCCTTGTTTGTGTCGGGAAATCTATGTACACCCACCAGCAGAGAAAAGGAGTCTTGGAAGGAAGCAGGTCAGCAGAGCTTTGTCAAGATTCAACTTGTGTTTTCTTCTTCTATTATGGGATTTGTTGTGCCCCCTAGTGGAATTTAAAGTGAAGCATGAGGAATCATTAGAAAGCACATGACTGGTCGTATACATGAAGAGAGGACATGGGGAACTTTCTCCTTCCACTTTCCGCTCATGGGCATAGGGAGTGTGAGTGACAGAATCTGCTCCATGGTGCTGTTATAAAAATGCAAGTTCAGTGCGGTATGACGGAAACACACTTATCAGCTGCGAGAGTAACACTGTAAAAGGGGAGGGGGCCCTTTTCTGATGTTATTGAAATTAAATTGCTTAATAAAAGTAATCCATAAACACTGGGGCACAGGTAAGTATAATCAAACTGGGTGGTAGAATGAAATGCATTAAATTGGCCTATAAAGCTGGCTTTTGCAGAAAATGTGTGTTAACATTTTAGGTGCAGCAAAGGCCACTGTGGCTGGTGATTTAGTGCAGAGTCTGCAATCCCAGACCGGTGCTGAGAGAAGTACACAGTGGTTGTTATTTTTCAAGGTCACAGATTAGAGCTCACAGTTTCCGCCAACGAATAAGTGAAACATGATCATTTTATAATTCAAAATCATTTATGAAATGTGATTTCCTAATGGAGCTGAAGAGAACTACTGTGGTTTCAAATCGCCCCATAGAACATTTTCCCTGGGAAAAGGGTTACAGTGCCCCTGATATGCAACATTTGTGCAGCAGTAAGTCCGTGGTTGAAGGCTCTGGTGTTGTCATGGTGAGCAGCCATTCTCATGGGAATCGGGATGAGGCGATCAGAGCAGTTTATTGAAGTTCTGCTGGTCACCTCAAGTGTTTCAATGACTTAATTTCATGCTGTGTGAATTGGGGGTGGATTGTGAAATCACAAGCTGTAATTGAGGGTGTTGGGGGAAGGTTTGTGGACCCAATAGTTGATCACAATCTCTGTTGTTCTATAAGGGTGAAAGTGCTGAGTCCAAACAGTTCTGTGTGGGGATATTTTTTCGTGTTGCACGATCATAAATGCTAATTACTTTGTTTTATATAAAAGTTCTTATTTTAGGGGTGTTTCTTTGACAGCGCCTTTTCATAAAGTTCTGTTCTGCAATCTGTTTGAATTTGCTGTCCCAGCTGCATCTGGGTCCCTGAATAAAACTGTGTTACTTTTGCACCAGCGAACACTCCTTTTTGGCTAGCTTGGTCATTTTTGGGTGAGTTTTACGAGGTGACACCCAGTACATTTTGGAGGCCTCAGTGAGAAGCCCCAGCCATTCGACCGAGGTGTGGGAATTCCAGCCGTGCTCCTGGAGGAGTGAGGGACAGAGTACATTTGTCAGCACAAACAGCTTGCACCAAGAGAGGTCCGTGGACACCACTTCCCAAAGGTCTGCCTGGTCCGTCGCTGCGTTCACTCCGACTGAAGCACAGGCTTTTAAAGGGAGACTCTGGGGTTGAGAGAAGTGAAGAATCTTTTAAAAGGATACATGAGTGTACCGGTACATGAAAGTGCTAGGGGCGGGAAGGTGTCTTTTTGTGGTGTTTAGGACGCACCCTCATTAGTGGTGCAGAGGGCGATTGACCACAGTAGACTTAGATGTTAGGTCTGTCGTTCTGATAGGGAGGAGATGGATTGTGGCATATCTGCGCTAGAGCAGAGGGTTGCGTAGTAAGTGCCGGACCTTGTTAGACAAGAGTTGCACGTAGTACAGGCAATTGGATATAGTTGCATCATTTTTATTGTCTTTGGGGAAGAATTCTTTTGGGGTATATGCACTCCTGTGTTTGTGAGTAGCAATATTTGTGGTTTCAGTGCTGTGGAATGTGGTCATAGTATATTTTCGATGTGGCTGTGGAAAGAACGGAAGAGCCAGTGCCAATTTAACTTGTAAATAGCGCAAAGTCACATAGCGCGAGTTACTGATACAGTTGAGCGAGAAGAGGAGTAACCGCTTTTTCTAACATACTAATATAGGGCCTCGTTAAGGTGGGGCCCTTGGGAGAAGGTCATTTCTGTACTAATACGATGTAACAAGGCGGGCATGTGAAGAAGACCATTGTGTGCAAGTATTGACTTCAAGGTGTGAAAGGGCAGGGCCTGCGGAGAAGGCCAGTGTGAGTGAAACTAGGAAGATCGAGCAAAGTGGTAAGTGTACAAATTAATGAGCGAGTGGGATTGTTTGGAGAGGGAGTGAGAGTTTAAAAAGTTTGAAATAATAAGGGGAAGGAAGAACTAGGGATAGAAGAATATTTCAATGGAAAGGAATAAGGCGGAAACTATGGGCCTCATTACAAGTTTGCCGGTCCTGAAACAAGGGTGCTGGTAAGCTCACTGGCACCCTGGTTTACGGACCAGCAAACTTGGAGCCAGCCTGCCGGGGCTGCTGTGCCCAACAGGTCTGAACCTGCCAGGCACAGCAGCCATGGTAGGCTGACCGTTCACTGAGGCACCGGCACAATTACCAATGGTGCCTGCTCTTCCGAGTCCCCACTCCCATAGAGTCCTATGAATGGGGACTTATATTTTACCGGCACCTGAATTCCTGGGCCACTGGACCTGTAATGTCCCGGTTGCACCTGGAAGTCAGGTGCCGGTAACATTTTACGAGTCTGGCAGCAACCCGCCAGTAGCACTGGCAGGGTTACTGCCAGACTCATAATGAGGCCTTTTGGATATATTTTGGGGTTATATCTATTACCTTGTGGTATTATATATTATGGTGGTATTTGGTGGAATTTTGTAGTCCATGGCAATATATTGTGGTAATCTGTTGGGGTATTTTTATAGTGGTGTGACTGATTTCAGTATACTGCCTAATAATTATTTTTTACCATGGTCACTAACAACAAACAAAAGACTGGACTTGATACACTCTGGATAGATGGCTCATGCCCTCCTGTGGTACCTTATGTACAATACCACACTACAGCCTTTTGGCTGAGTTTCAACAATTGTAAAACATGTAATTAAAATACTGCACATTCATTCAATCTCTAGCTGAACAGCTCACAGCAGCTACTTGAACTTGAGATATTTCTTACCACACTTCTGGCTCCTTATGCATGTCAAATAAAAGGGACTAAATGCGGAATAAATGTCATGAGACTAGATTATATATATCGTAAAATAGAAATATGCAAATTACACAGAGTGACAATTACAGAGAGTGTACTTCACAGTGTAAGTACATTTCTTCTTGCAATAGCTTTCAGCGTTTTATCTGTACAAAGCCCTGCCAACTGTCCTTGGCCTCATGAGAATTAGCAAGAAAAATACACTTTAAAAAAACACAGTAAGACTTTGACAAATATAAACACAGTATTACATGCACATTAAAAATAGAATCCCTAATACAGCACCTAAAATGAAGTGAACTACTTAACCTAAGCTACCTGTTATCATTCACATCACCAGCCCCTCACTTAACCTCATATTTGCCTGGATTTGCTGGGGGTATTGCTGGCTCAGTTTGGCAGGGAAATCTTCCCCAGTCTTTCTGCCTGCCCCACACAGGGTCATCCCAGATAAGGACAGCTTCAGCATCAATCAGCTTGCCAGCACTGGACTCCAACTGCCCAGCCAGCCCTCTGCTCATTCGTCTCCCAGCGGCCAAAGAGGAACTGCCTCCTACTCTGTCTCAAAACCATTTTTATCAAACCCATTTGTCAATCTAAAAAGACACCTCCCCTTGGCCAGATCATTCCACTGAAATGGCACGTGATTTCATTGCTGAAGAGTAAAAAGATGCATCTCTCTTGTGCTTCCTGCCTTAATACAATGCCATGTTTTCAGTAGAACAAATCTTCACATGTTTTTTTAGTTTATCACCCAGCGCATATTCAGCCCATATCTTTAAATTCCTATTTTCGGAGAATCATGCATTTTTCTCAATGTGCACCCATCTTATTTCATCATGGACTAATTTGCACTAAATGTTATTAAGGAAATCAGTTACATGTTAACTGGGTGAGGTATTATGTTATTATTATATTCAGTGCAGCTAAGCTCATTGAAACAGCATCTTGGATCAAAATGCAATTTCAAGCATGTGCTCTGTGCATTGGCATCTATTTAATTCTGCCTGCGACTCACACTCTTGAGTCCAGTAATGGGTTTCACATTTGAAGTTCAAACCCACTCCAAGATGTGCATGCTGAAATGATGAGTCTAACTGTTAAATTCCAGATATGTAGGATTGTTTGGTGTGTTTTTGGAGTACAGCGCCACTACACAGGATCAATGTATAGCATTTTTTTCATGCAGCACAACTGCATGGGTTTGGTGCATTGTTACAATGTGGTACAGCAAGACATGTGTTATTGAGCATTTTTTTTCATGCAGCGCCACTGCATGGGTTTGATGCAATTGCTTCAAGCTATGTGTTGCCAGTGCAACATATGGATATGTAAATGAAGACAGGCTACACAGGTTAAAAACAAACCATTTTCTCATTTAAAAGCGCATTTTATTTTTCATATTCAAAATGCACACAATTTTTTTTTTCTTTTCATCTGAAATGCCTATGTTGCAAGAGACACATTTGAAGATTAATGAACTAATATAAATAACCGTACTAACATGATTCTAACTTCTTAATAATATAATGTGTTCTCCACTGCAAAATGAGGCAGGCTGAAACTCATTTCAAACTGTGTGCAGATTTTTTTTTTTCTTCTTGTTTTTCTGTGCTGCTTTGTCCACAGTATTTGCAGAAAGCAAGGATTCGAATAGCAGGAAATCAGTTTTGTTACAGTTGCTTACTGTAAAAGATTTCTATTGGGTGCAAAGGGTGGATAGGGCATGATAGAATTTTATTGGTTAGGATCCTTTGGTAGGAGGTAACCAGAGTTTTCTTGTATAATCTCGGGGAAGAAGCTAGGCAGACGACATCTTGACACAGCTCGGAGAAGTACTGGGTTGATAGCTGGGGATGACTGATTCCTAAAGCAGATTCAATACTGCTACAGAGACTGGGATTTCCAGTCAACAAGCCCCAGTTTGAGCGACAGCAAATGCTTGTCCTTGCTGGGTGAACCCCTCCAGAAGGCGACCAGCCAAAGAAGTTACATGCTGAACAAGCCTGGTAATTATCTCGCTGAAGTGTGGGGGCTGTGTATGTGTGCGAAAATATTCAGTCAGAGTAGGAGAGGAGATTCCTGTGTTTTAACCACGTGTTTAATGTTGCAAATTGAATTCTTGTTCCTCGCCACTCTCTTTTCATTTTGTTACAGATAATGTTGTTACTGTGAATTTTCCATTTATTTCTGTAAAAAAAGAGTAAGCTTGTGTTGAAATGCAAGTTTTAAAATACAAATAAATTATCTGAAAGCAGGCGGGAAGTGTGTTTCATTTTTATCTTGTCCTTTGTGCATCTATCATTATAACACTGGTAATATGGGAAGATCTTTGCACAGTGCAATTGTCATTTTTAAAAGTTGCTAAAAGATAAGACATGGCGGTAGCTGTGTGCATGAATCCATTCAGTGTATGAGTGTGTGTGTGTTTTCTGAATGGAACATAATAATAACAAAATGAAATAGCCTGCTGCCGAAGGTCTATGAGTCGGCAGAAAGAGAGGCCCTGGACATAGCTCACCAAACGTAAATAAGTTGGTGATAAATACCACATATAGCTTGCTGTCGTAGATAAGTCAGTGAGAACAGCCCATGGTGGCACTCCAATTGGAAATGTGGTGTTTCTGAAATGCAAGCCTGAGGTCTCTCTCGTGATCACACGAACAAACTAAACAAAAATAAGGGGTTCTGGATATTGTGGTCACATATATAAAACAAAGGATTTATGCTCACCCATAAATACCACCAATAACGCACACCAACATAATGTATACTGCTAAATCTATCAGTGTGCTGAAATAATGTATGTATACTATAGTACTATATACCAAATCTAATCTGAATGCAAAGAGTGATTATTACTGAATTATTTTCATTTTGGCGGTAAGAAAATACCGCTAGGCCCCAGATCTATACAAAATACCCAACATATTTATGGTGCGTTGCAGGCTGGGAAAGTGATCACAGAGCACCTACTGGGCGTGGCAAGTATGTCTCACACTGCCATCTGTACATTAAGGGAACCCATTTTATAATAACAGTGTGTTACTAAAAACGAATTTCAGAATGTCACAAAGGGAAACCACATTCTCAGACCTAGTGCAATATTTAGAGGCAAAGTTGTTTGCACATGGGACGTGGTCATCGAACAGTACCTTGGAATGGCATGACCGCATTCAGGGTGAGGTGCAGAAAGAAAAACTAGACAATATTTTTGCAGAAGGCAGCATAATTCAGGTCTGCCTTACAAGGTTATTGAATGCAGCCGATAAAACTGCAGAGAAAGACTGTTTAATACGGCTATGAGCCAAGATCTGGTTTATTCTGAATAGGTCCCTGAGAATGCAAGAAAATGATAACCAGCTAATTAACAGGTTAAAGACTGATTTAGATGGGGCAAGCAAAAAAGAGGAGATGTTAAGAGCAGAATTGGATGTATGCCAAAAAGACATGCAATTAAAATGCAGAGATTTTGATGCTCAATTGTCCAAAAGCAAGAAACAATTTGAGGACAGTGAGCAAGAATTGGTACACTTAAAAGACTTAGTGGACCACATTAGACAGGATAAAGATGAGATTGTTTCAGAAATGCAGATTTTACAAAAAGAACATTTTGAAAAAGAAAGTGATCTCCAAGGTGCAGAGCAAGAAATGGTTAAAATGATTCAAGAAAAAGACAAGAGAAACAAAGAATTCAATGAATGCCAAATGAAAATGTGCGACATGCAGGAGGTAATAAATAAAATGAGTGATGAAAACAACTATCTGCAAAATGAAGCACGCAGGATCCTTAAAAAGTGCAAAGACTTAGAACAACAAATGTGCATTCCCAGGTCCCAGGAGAGGCGGCATGGTACTACATTCAATGGAGTGGAGGTGAATTCTAGTTCTGCCCAAAGAGCTAGTGCTCCAGTGACTGGGCCGGTGACTGAACTTGGTTGCAGCGCCCTTGGGGGATTTGATACTCCCATTGGGGGCAGCCACCAATCCCATACACCTGAAACCAGGATTGAATCACAAAGTGGTGCAATTCCATGTATTGCAACAAGTAGCACCATGAAGATAATGAAATCCATTAAAGCCCTGATCAAACCATTTAAAAAAGGAGGGGTATGCTGCATTGAGGATCACTTAGAAGCGGTTCATGAAATTTTTAAAGCACTCCAGATACCTAAGGAACAGTACAGACAATATTTTCATTTAACCTTAGATGCCCCGACGGCCAGCATCATAAGGGGATTAAATGAACAGCAGAATATGACATGGGTGGAGTTTGAAAAAGAAATTAGGCGTCATTTTTCTCCTTTTCAGTCATTGCAGGAGGCAAAGAAAGTCGCTTACACAATCACTGTTGGGCCTAACACATCCCCTCGCCAATTTTTACAGGACTTAAAAAGGACATTTTCTCGCTTTGATGTATCTTTTGACCCCAATTCCAATGAGTTTAAAACTGCCTACTTCTATGGGCTACAGAAAGTCATCATATCACAATTGATCTGTGAATTTGACCGTGACAAGTCCCTTGAATGGATTGTACATCAAAGCACAAAACTATATGAGGTACTCTATTGTCAGGGTAGAGAAAGTGATAAAATGAAAGATATTAGACCTAAATCTAAAGAACCCTCAGCCACAGTGATGGAAATCAGGTCAGCCAAAATGTCCCTTGAGTCAGCTTAAAGTCCAGGCAAAAATAATTCGGCACCTGAACAAAGGGTTAATCAACAAAGGTCATCACACTCTGCACCAATGTTCCAATCACATGATCGTAGTAATAGGGAGAGCTACATCAGCCCTAGGTATTTAGGGGATAGACCCCGGCCAGGATATCGGCCTGATATGTCAGGTATGAATAATAACCAAAGAGAAAATCAAGATCAAAGAAATGAGGGTCCCTACCAGACATTGGGGACACAGAGCACATTTGATCCCAACACCATGATATATGGTAATCACGATAGTCCCTGATATGTGGATCGATTTGCTGATAATGGGAATCAACATAGGGGTCAGTACCCACAACATGAGAGACAAGACATGAGACAGAACATGAATTATACTCCACGTCAGTACAATGATTCCCTACCAGGGAATTACAACCAAAGGATGAGTGCACCCCGCTCCCCTCCACAAATGAATCAAGAGTTCAGGAACCATCCCAATAGAAATCACTCACCTGAGAGGTATCAGAATAGATCCAATCAGGGGGAAAACAACCAATATCGACCTAGGCCACAGAAAGAGGATTCTAGAGAGATGGAAAGTTTCCAGTGCCTCGAGGCCCAAGTGAAAATGTTAGCTGAGCAAATAGGGAAGCTCTATACAGCGCAAAAACAACCATCCAAAGTGGGGGCTGATGGCCATAGCAATGACCAGGGGGCTTCTTCTGAAAAGTGACTAAGTACTCATGATACCTACAGCGCCGAAAAGACAGATTGCCCTAATGTAATTTTGCATTATGACTCTGAGATGCCTAATGATGTAAAAGTGAAAGCACCAATGAATGAACATGTAATAGAAAGTGCAAAAATTCTAAAAGAGAGGTACGGTTTAACCTAGAGCTAAATCAAACATTGGAGATTTGTACAAATGAAATAAGAAAACCTGAAACTCCAAGAGAACAAAGAGACAGATTTAAGAAAAATGACTCATGCATGGGGAATACCAGTGAACAGGGAGTAAGTGGGGATGTTATAGCTCCTTCCCTGGACAGTCAAAACGGTGAACAAACACAGACAGAAAAAGGAAATACTCAAAAGGAGGGTACAAATCAATCACCTGAAGAATCTTTTGAGCCACATATTTTTGAAGAAGCTGAAAGGGCTGGTAAAACACTAAATGATCACAAATGCACAGAATTAAACAATGACAAATTACTAAATGATGTTGTTACACATGTTCAGTTGGAAGGTTGTAATGTGGTCCCTGATGAGACCCAGATGGGTGGGCGAACAGTGGCCACACTCCAAAAAACCTCTGATCATGGAGAAATGAATAAAGTCTCTCGCGCAGAAATGGGTAAAAAGGAAGGAAAAATGTCTTTCCATTTACCAATGTGCTTAGCCAAAAGTGAAAAAGGCCTGAGAAAGGTGAGCCCTGAAATCAGTAAGAATTCACACTTCGTATGTGTATTAGAGGAAGTTGAGGACAGATATTATGCACCCATCACTGTAGAAGAAAAATGCCAAACATTTGCTATGATTGACACTGGCGCACAGGCCACAATTATGTCCAAGGAGCTGGTAAAGAGTATCAATGAAGGGAGACCCCCACAGAATCAGATCACAGTGAAGGAAAATAAAGGTCCAGTGCATAACTTTAATGGGGAGGAGGTAACTGAGGTTGACATAAAAATAGGAAAGCACAGAATGAAACAAGAGGTATTGATCACATCTATTTGTGAAATTCCATTTCTGATGGGGACAGATTGCCTGAAAAGATTGTCTCCTCTCATAGATGGGGTGAATGGAGTGCTGTGGTCCTTAACCAAAAAACCATTGAGACCTAAGAAACTAAAATCACAAAACAGCAACATAAATGAATGTCACACCGTTGCCAAAACAAATGATGCTGTGGAGGTATATCTCCAGAATAGTTGCATACCTAGTGTCACAGTTATATTAATGTGTCAAGACAAAATGCAGAGTGACAATGAAATACTACCTGTACAAATATACTTGGACCCAAGGAAAAATTGGCAGACTGCCATAGATGAGCACACATTACGTTTTTATTTAAAAGAGAAAACAATCAAACAGAATATTGCTCCTAAAACAGATTCAGAAAAACACATTACCACTCTTGCTGAAATACACATGGAAGATGAGCAACCATGGGTTCATGTTGGTATAAATGACTGTTTTAAAACAATAAAAGCCACTTTAGCGCTTGAACAGGAGAGGAGCTTCATTAATGAGAAATTGTTGCAAAAGATAATGGAGAGGGAAGAGATCCCGAAATTTAGGATTAAAAACTAATATGTTTCTGGGTTGGACAGTCCAGACTTTGAAAACCGAATTGCAGGCAGATGCATGCTTAAAATTAGCATTGGGCAGAAAACAATTTACCATAATGTATGGATAGTGGGTGGAGCACAAAATGACTTTTACATGGGCAATGACATCATGCACAAAATGTGTATGGTGTTAGATTTCCTTAATCAAAAAATATGGTCACGCCTAGGTGGGCCGGCACCTGAATTTGAAGACAAAAGAAGGGTTTATCATTGTGCACAACTGGTTCCTTATGCAATCGAATTACAAATGAGGAAAGATACTATTATTCCTGCATTTACAAAACAGTTTGCAATAACACTGAAATGCAAAAATGGACAGCAGATGAAAAACTCTGATGCATTTGTATGCCTGAATGAATCCATAAAACAGCAAGGCCTGGATTATGAATACATTCCATTGGTAGATACTGGTGAAGGATCTGTAAAAATGATGGTAAATAATAAAGGTTGTCAGGATATTCATTTAGAGGAACACTCCCCATTAGGAATGGCCATACAAAAATCACATTATACGGCAGATTTAAATAACATGGTGATTGGAAATATCCCTGAAAAGTATGTAGATGCCAAGGGTGAGTTGCCAGAACACCTGGACTCAGCCCAAAGGAATATTTAAAATGAATTCTGTGTATCCTTATGATTCAAATGAGACAGTGTGCTGCCATCAAGAGGATTGCATAACATTTAATTTAAATGAAAATTAAACAGAACATCAGTCCATTGAAGAGGAAGCTGATATGCCAAAACATTTAAAAGTGGCAGCTTTACAAAAAGACCCAGCCACACAGTTAGAGGAAAGCGCCGAGATTCCCTTACCAGAAGATTTTCCAGAATTTTCCAAAATGGTAGAAGAGCAGATCTCCTTAGCAGATGTGTGTGACAACGATGAGGATAGGAACAAACTGAGAAAGATATTTATGGAATTTAAAGATGTATTTGCAAAAGATGCTTATGATTGCAGTTTAACTGATTTACAAGTGGCCACACTTCCGGAAGGGTGTAGCAGAAGTCCTGTATTTGTACGCCAATATAGACTACCGCTGGCATATTTAGAATCATTAGCAGAGATTATAAAGAATTTGGAAGCTCGGGGAATCATCAGGCCCATTCATAGCACATCCAATACACCTATTTTAGATGTGTTAAAGCCAAATGGTCAATGGCGGCTATGTGCAGACTTGAGGGAGTTAAATAAAAGAGTGCCAGTATCCAGATGGCCACTGCCATTCATTGATCAGGGCCTAGCTCAGGTACATGGTTCAAACGTATTTACCACATTAGATCTCACCTCTGGATATTGGTGCGTGCCATTGGCAGAGGAGATACAGAATTTATTTTCCTTTACATTTGACAGGACTCAATACGCCTGGCTTAGAGCTCCGTTCGGGTACATCAATAGTGGGAGTGAATTTGGCATATTTTTGAGAAAGGCCATGCCAGATGCAGCAGAAAGAGGAACCATAGTTTATGTGGATGATGTCCTGATAAAAAATGAAAGCCTGAAAAGACATTTTGATGAAATAAGACATGTGCTTGGCCAATTGCAGAAAGCAGGCTCCAAAGTGTCTTTACAAAAAGCACAATGGTGCAAGAAAAAAGTGAACTTTCTAGGCCATGAAGTGACTGAACATGGGCTAAATCCACAAAAGAAGAAAATAGAGGCCATACAAAAACTAAAGGACCCTAAAAATGTGAAAGGGATAAAGAGTTTATTAGGCATGACAGGCTATAACAGAAAGTTCATTGAAAATTATGCTGAAATCACTCAACCATTGACTAAACTGCTTAAACTGAATACACCCTGGATATGGGAAAAAGAGCAGTCTGAGACAGTAGCTAAATTGAAGGAATGTCTTGTAAAGGCACCATGTTTAGCATATCCCATAAAGGATAGGGATTTCTTTATAGAAATAGGGTTCTCTGAACATTGTATGTCCGCAGTGTTATCACAAAAACATGATGTGAATCACAAAACCATTGCATATGCAAGTAAAGCATTTTCCCAAGTTGAAATGAAATTCAATGAATGTGAAAAGGCCCTATTAACCACTGTGTGGGCGCTACAACATTTCTGCCCTATTGTTCAGGGAGAAAAGGTGATTATTGAAACAAATCATCAACCTTTGCAGTTTTTTGTCAGGCTGAGATCCTGGTGTCTGCAGAAGCTGCTGAGCCCCCGACAATCCACCCAAAATGTGGCACTCTGAGCTGATACTATAAACTGCTCAGTTTACCTCACTTCCAGGGGAAAGGGGGAAGGGACAAATTAACAAACACCAGGCTGGAAGCTAAGACTAGCTGGTTCTTCACCTGTGGTAAAACATAAACATATAATACACCTTGTTATTCATGAGGCACTATACTAACCTTAAGTATCAATATCCTTTACCAAATAAAGTAAAAACCATACCTGGAACTTCTCTACAATATGCCCAGAGAAGTGATAAGCTGACTAGACTTCCTTACTAGTTGACTTGAATCTCAACGATCATTCAGCCTTCTTAGTAGGTCCATGAATGTGAAATTAACTTTGCAGGTAATCTGCTTTAAACTCAAGAAGCTTGAACAAAGTCTTAAGTTCATTAAAAGTAAATGGAAGTTCTAGTGTTTATGGAAAGTATTTATATTTCTTCTTATAAATTTCTTTTTAGAGTGTTTTTACTTAAATTAACAGTTCTTGAAACTTGCGTCAAAAATCTCACGTAGAAATCTCTTGAACTCGCATAGGGATCCAAACTGAGTGAAGATCGTTGAAGCGCTGTAGATTAAACCACAGAAAAAATCCACACGCGATTAAACGAAAGCACGCACACGCGCTGAAGTTCAACCGCGGGTAAAAATCCACACGCGCTTAGTCCAGGATGCGAACACACGCGCTGACGACAAACCACGGGTAAAAATCCACACGCGCTTAGTCCAAGATGCGAGCACACGCGCTGACGACAAACCGCGGGTAAAAATCCACACGCGCTTAGTCCAATATGCGAGCACACGCGCTGACGACAAACCGCGGGTAAAAATCCACACGCGCTTAATCCAATATGCGAGCACACGCGCTGACGACAAACCGCGGGTAAAAATCCACACGCGCTTAATTCAATATGCGAGCACACGCGCTGACGACAAACCGCGGGTAAAAATCCACACGCGCTTAATCCAAAATGCGAGCACACGCTCTGAAGTTCTACCGCGGGTAAAAAACACACGCAAAAGAGTATCACGCGACACCAAAGAGCTCGCGCTAGATACTCAAGCGAAGTCTCTCACGCGCAGGCTTCTGTTAACGGAAAAACCACGCGCTTGATAGAAAACGTAGCGTAACAAAGCCAAACATGCGACAGCAATAAAGTTCTTAGTAAATATTTTTCATATGAACTTGAAAATCAGATTAAATCTTCTACAATGACATTATAGAAAGAGTCTTGAGTTTTAAAAGGACTTATCTTGTGGAGAGTCTTTGAAACCTTTCTTTTTTCTTGGATAACTCGAAATCTTCTTACTCCTGTTCAGTGCCAAAATGAATCTCCGCAAGATTCCTGTTTGCTTTTCCAAATAAGCCGCTCGACCGCTTGAAACTTGAAACCCCTGAACAAGTTAAGCAGGAGCAGCTTAATACGCGACCTCTCAGCTGGGCAAAGACGATGAAAGGCAGTTTAGAATGTTCATTGTCTTCCCTATAAACAATCACCAGCCAATCAGAACTTAGACTGAGGACCTCCATCTTGGCTTGGGGCATTCTCCATAGACTGCAATGAATGTTAAGGGCAAAATTGGCTGTTTTAAAATTAAACTCATAATAACTTCCAAAAACCTTTCTATACTAATTTTCCCCAGACCTAATGTCTCAGATTATGTCATTGTATCCTAACAGTACCTGACATTTTTAGAGAGTAAAAGAATTAGATCAGGTAATCTAGCGCAGTCCAGAATCACTTCATGGACGCTGGCGATACAAGGTTTTCCTGTAGAAGTGAGATATGGACAAAATAAAAAGAGCCCAATTGCTCAAGGATTAGCTGACTTACATGGCTGTGCAGCTGAACAAGTACCAAACGAAATGGAAGTGGAACCTAGTTTGCAGGAATTTGAACAATCACCACACAAAGCTTTTGATGAAAAAACATGCAAGGATCTGCCAACTGTATATGTGGATGGTTGTGCTTTTCACATTGAAAATGACAGTAATAAACAATTAGAGTCAGGAATAGGGAATGTCTGGTTAAAATGTGAAGGTGTCCCCAGTGTAGGGATGAGGATTGGAGCTAGAAGCAGTCAAGTGGCAGAATTGGCGGCCATTTATAAAGCAATTGCTACTGCAGTTGATAATAAATTCAGTGAAATTGTCCTGGTGACTGATTCTGACTATGCACGAAATAGCTTTGTGGAGTATTTACCTGACTGGAAAGCGAGAGGCATGGTTACATACAATAAAAAGCCACTTAAACATGGAAAAATGATACAAGCCATAGACAAATTGGTGTCAGAAAATGATATGACAATATACTGGAGAAAAATTTGTGGGCATTTAAAAACACCCGCAGAGGATAAGGAGGGAAATGATAAGGCGGACCACCTGGCTAAAATTGGGGCTGTGATGGGAGAATTGCTACCTATAGATGATTTACTGGGTGAAATACAAATTGATGCAGTAACACGTTCTAAAGCACCTAAGGAGGTAGATCAACCAGTCGTACAGTGGGGTCATGATATGCCAGACCAAGATTTGATTGAGGCACAAAAGAATGATCGAATTTTGGGAATCTATTGTAATCATTTGATAGATCCTGAACAAAACCCTTTAACAGAAAATGATTGTATGGGAAAAGAAGAGTTGAGGGTGCTATTAAAGAATAAAAAACGAGTTAGACTGCAGGATGGACTCATGATTAGAGAGTCCATAACAGGACAAATACAGTGGGTGGTACCCCTTTCATTCAGAGGGCTAATGCTACAACATGCACATGATGCAATAACTGCAGGCCACAGAGGTTCACAAAAAACATTGGAAATACTAAAAGATTATGCTTACTGGCCACATATGTCCCAAGATGTGGAATTATATACTAGAGGATGTCTAGTATGCGCCCAATTTAAACCTGCTTCACCAATGCATAGAGCCCCATTGATGAAAAGAGGCCTAACTCTTCCATGGTCAGATTTGCAAAAAGACTATGTAGGCCCTTTAAAAAGGTCGAGCAGAGGAAACCGTTACATTTTAAGTGTGATATGTTTGATGTCGAAGTGGATTGAATGTATTCCTGCACCAGATTGTAGTGCGCAAACAGCAGCCACATTGCTGGTGAACCATGTGTTCTCAAGGTTTGGGTTGCAACAAAGAATTGAGTCAGACAGAGGACGTAATTTCACAAGTACTCTAATGAGCAAGGTATGGCAAATACTGGGTGTGAAAAGGAAACTACATATTGCATATCGGGCAGCCTCTTCAGGTGGAGTTGAACGGAGCAATAGATCTGTTGAGGACATATTAAAGAAATTTGTGGCAGAAGTAGGTTCCAGCTGGGATTTACGTTTACCGTTGGTTTTGATGGCAATCAGATCAACTCCTGCCAAAGCAACAGGTATTAGTCCACATGAGGTATTAACAGGTAGGAAAATGGTGTTACCACAACACCTACTATACAGAACACATGAGCAGACACTTGTGAGTGCATCCACAGTTGATGAGTAGATTGATGAATTGAGGAAGCATTTGCAACATGCATTTGCTTTTGTGCAGATAAATCTAGAAAGAGCTGCTGACAGTGCAAAGTCATACTACAATAAAAGAACATCAGTGAGAGAATACAATGTAGGGGATCAGGTGTATAACTTTCATTTTGGAAAAAGTAAACAGAAAAATTCTAAATTTCTAGCAGCCTGGCAGGGGCCATTTCGTATTATAGATAAGGTTTCCCCTGTAGTTTATAAAATTTTAAAGACTGAAGGTGAAACAGTAACTGAACAGTTTGTGCATGTGAATCAGATCAAACCATGCCATCCAAGACATGAAATTAAACGCCTTGAGTGTGTAGAAACAGATAATATCCCTTGAATATAAAAAAAGTGAAATAAGTGGGTTCAGACAGAAGGCAATGACAGAGAAGTTAAATGAAGATGGTTGATTATAAGGGCATATAAACACTGTAGTATATGTATATATATATATATATAATATAAATAAAAAAATAGAAGCTGAAGTTGCAAAATGAAAATGCATTAAACATTGAATGTTGTTTTATGTATGCTTATTTTTTTTCTAACCTGTGCTTAATTTCAGAAGGCGAAAGAAAAAGGGCGAAATATTTTACAAGGCGTGTTTTATTTTGGCAAAAGGGTGAAATTAGTATTGTGCTATATACTTAATCTGTTTCTTTTCTGTTTGATTTAGAATATTAACATATTTGTACCAGAGGTCACGGGAGACGATGGAGTCCTGGAGTCCCCTGGATGAAGACCAAAAGATGCCTGCCTCCGGGTGGAGGTGAAGACAACATAACCGGAATGCCAAAGAAAAGATGACTTCTATAGAAAAGGATCCAAGAGTGCCAAGATGAAAGAGTACCCGAATGAACCAAAAGAGGCAGACAAGTGTCCTGGCATATGGAGTTCCACGTATTTATTATTTTAATTAATTGTTTTAATCTGTTATGTTAATTATTTGTTTTAGTTAGTTGTTTTATTTTATTATTTTCAATTGACTTCAAGTATAAAATTGAAACACTGGACTATGGACACTTCCATTGAGAAGGCAAATGTAGAACATTTTATAAGAATTGATGAATTCAGATGAATTTTAATATTATGTTGATTGAACAGTGATTTTTCAATTTTCATCTTCACAACAAGAATGTTAATTGTATTGGATTGTTACATTTTGAAAGAAGAAAAGGAGCAACTTGGATTTTTTCCAATTGCGGCTCGGATTAGCCAAATTCTCAAAAAAAGGAGGGGATATGTTGGATTGTTTGGTGTGTTTTTGGAGTAAAGCGCCACTACACAGGATCAATGTATAGCATTTTTTTCATGCAGCACCACTGCATGGGTTTGGTGCATTGCTACAATGTGGTACAGCAAGACAGGTGTTATTGAGCATTTTTTTTATGCAGCGCCACTGCATGGGTTTGATGCAATTGCTTCAAGCTATGTGTTGCCAGTGCAACATATGGATATGTAAATGAAGACAGGCTACACAGGTTAAAAACAAACCATTTTCTCATTTAAAAGCGCATTTTATTTTTCATATTCAAAATGCACACAATTTGTTTTCTTTTCATCTGAAATGCCTATGTTGCAAGAGACACATTTGAAGATTAATGAACTAATATAATTAACCATACTAACATGATTCTAACTTCTTAATAATATAATGTGTTCTCCACTGCAAAATGAGGCAGGCTGAAACTCATTTCTCAGATGTTTAGCGAACTTCAGAAGTGACAACACATGACCATGGACATTTTAGAGGGGGTAGCAGCTTTTAAGTGCCCTTTAAGTTTCAAAACAGCTTTGAAGCCACAACTAATCAAGAAAAACTACAATGTCCAAGTGCAATCGAAGCACATCTCAAACATACCCAACATTTTTCAAGGACATCGAAAGCTCAAAGTTACGCAAGTAATCCCACAAATAAACCTAAAGAGAAGCTAGTCCCACATTACATCACAAAGTGGGCAATCCATTTCAACAGACTAGATGAGGAATGGTCAGCCATTGTCAGGAATAACATTCTTTAAAGTGACACAGGACTGACTCTTATAGTCTCCCCGCTTGTCTCAGCTCCAAAATCAGGACATGTTTAATTGTGTGCAGGCATGAGGTTATCCAATACAATAATCCAGAGGGAGTAACACCCTGGACCCAGTATGATGGATTTGATTATTTGTTTCAATTGAGCAAAAGTCATCCCAAAATTGGACTTAAAAAGGGTATCATCAGCTTGAGCTACACCCAACATCTAGAAATGTAATCCAGTGGGGGGAAAGGGCACAGGAGTTTATGCCGCAGGGAGTCGTGTCCTGTTGTCCTGCTGTTGCAGCTGTCGATGCAGGAGCAAAGCCCCGCCCACCATCTTTACACAGGACTTTAAAATCCCTGCAATCCCCGCGAGGGCAAAGCCAGCGGGGGGGGAAGGGCACAGGAGTTTGTGCCACAGGGACCTGAGTTATGTTGTCCTGTTTTTTCAGCTGCGGATGCAAGAGCTAAGCCCCACCCAACATCTTTACTCAGGACTTTAAAATCCCAGCAATCCCCTGTGAAGGCAAAGCTCGCAGGGGGAAACAGTGCAGGTGTTTGTGCCGCAGGGAGTTGTGGCCTGTTATCCTGCCGTTGCAGCTGCCGATGCGGGAGCTAAGCCCCACCCACCATCTTTACTCAGGACTTTAAAATCCCTTCAATCCCCTATGAGGGTAAAGCCAGCAGGAGGAAAGTATCCTGCACGCCATGAGGAGTGGTGATGTTCCCCATCCTCATCATCTCTGCTCTGTATCGCAGCTATCGCCCAAAAACAGTCACTTCCTGGAGGCGCATCCTAATGATCTAAGATATCCGAAAGCCGTGGCTCCAGTTCCACACTGGATGGCAAGTCGCTAAGAAGAGCTGGTATTGTGCAGGTGAAGCTGTACAACTGGTTTTGGAAATAGGTGGAACTTCAATTGCTCCCCTTGCCAAGGCCTCGGTTCAGCAGAGAGAGGAAAGTGGATAACAGAGAGACCGATGAACTGTGCATTGCGAGGATACGAGATCAGCTCCTGCAGAAGAGCCCATTATTTGAAAGGTTTGTTTGTTTGTTTTAATATTGGTATTACGCGCTGGACGCGAGGGTATCAGGGCGCAGAAGGGCAAAAAGGATATTTTCAGTTTTGTTACATTGCTGTACAGTAATATACAAAAGAATATACAAAATAGAAGGACAACTATATACAGGATACAAATTATATCTACAAATAAAGCAAATTATATTTATGGCTGATGCAGGTAATATATACACATATACTCATGAGGTGGGTGTGTCGAGTGTCATCGGTTGTGGGGTGTAATCAGATGGGTGAGGTGAATGTGGGGATCAGTGCATTGTAATGAGTGAGTTAGAGGTCATTTTCTTTGATCCACAGGATGTAGTCGCGCCTGAAGTGTGGGTAAGTTTGGGCCGGAGGGAGGGAGTTCCAGTGTTGTGCTGCTTTAACCTGACAGCTGGTGCCTCCGGTTTTGGAGCGTTTGTATCTAGGCACAATGAGGGTATTGGATTTGGATGTTCTGGTGGGCCGGTTGGAGGAGTATCTGGTGAATCTGTTGGTGAGGTAACGTGGAGCAGCGTTATTAAGGCATTTGTGAGTAAGTAATGCTATTTTCAGGGCAATTTTGTCTTTGGTCGAGAGCCAATTGTGAGCTCCTCTAATGTCTGAGATGTGCTCTTTTTTGCGGATGCTCAATGCCGCTCTGACAGCATTGTTTTGAAGGATTTGGATTTTATTTGTGATGTATTTATTGGCTCCTATGTAGAGGGCATTGCAGTAATCTAATTTTGATAGAATAAGGGCTCTGGCTAGGGTCATGCAACTGTGAGGGGAGAGGAAGGGTTTGGCTGCTCTGATGAGTTTGCACGTGTAGGCTGTGGAGGAGGTCATGGAGCTGACCTGTTTTTAAAAGGACAGGGTGGAATCTAGGTAAAAACCTAGCGTCTTTTCTTCCTTGGCAACTTTGATAGTGTTTCCGTTGATGGTGAAACTTGAGTAGTTGTGACCTAATTTGTTGATGTTGGGGGTTGTGCCTAGGATGATGAGCTCAGACTTGTCATCATTCGGGCATAGGCCTAAAGGTGACTTTGTTTATCACATTCCCCCACTTTGCCAACTCTGCATTTACAGCAATTAAAATGAGACTGAAAATTGGCACTGAAGACTTTAGAAGCAGGCTTACTGGTTAGTACCTTTTAGCTTGCAAATTTAAAGTGCCATTCTTGCACCACACATAGGGATTTTTTTAGCATTTTAACATTCTCGAAGCTATTTTTTATATAGATATAGTGTGCAAATAGAGTGTTATTTGTGTATATGTGTATTCTGTGCATTTTCTATACTGGTCTTTCTTGACCACCTCATTCTCTGGTGAAAAATGTTTAAAAGAAAGACTGTACCTTCCATATCCCCGGATGACAGAGGAAAGAGAATATATAACATTTTTCAGCCCATAAATGAGGTAAACATACTCATTTCAGAAAAAAGGGCCTCCTCCATGAAATAGAGACCCCAGCGGGAAATGCAAATCTGGTGTCAAATACAAAACCAACTAAAAATCTCCCAGTCAGTTCTAACAGAGTGGTCAACGATTTGGAGGATGACCTGATCTCATTCTTTCCAGTTCCTACAGTGAAACCTGTCATTAATGTTGTTTCCTGTCCTTCCCAAGGCCCCCAAAAGTACCCTCTCTCCCCGTTCAAAGTTGATCAAATACCAGGGCAGGAGGGGGGTAAAAACGATATTTTGCCAGTAAAAGGCAGATAGGAGGAGGAAGTTCAGGCCACATGCTTAGTAAATATAGTGGAAGTTCTATAGTGGAAGCCTGTAATCCTCCCACTAGAAAGCAGTCCTATGCAAGGAGATACACTATGCCCTATTGCCCAAACTGAGATAGAGGAGGTAGGGTCCCAGAGGTTAACACAGAAGAGGTCACCATAATAGATCCTTCCATTACATTGCATAACAGGTATGTTCTGCTTGAAAATGCGTGTCCAGAAAATAAAGAGATGGCAAGGAGCTCCAGGAGGAATACGGTGAAGAAATGGAACAGCAAATGCACTAGGACAAAGCCTGCTCATAGTCCCTACAGTGTTATTCCACCCAAAAGCGCTGCAGACTCTAAAGTAAGACGGCTGGCATTAGATGCTATATCCTCAAATATTTCAGATAAAGTCGTGACTGCTTTGTTGGACTACCTCAACGACAATAGAAATGTAATTGTAGATAAAATTGGGAAAAGTTGAGTGAGATCAAATTGATTAAGGAAAGCGTGACCGCTCTTTCCTTTAATGCCTGGCTATCTGGGGGGTCTAGCTCCTCGAACATTCATGCAGATCATGCCAATATTGAAGAAGTTATATTGGGAAATGAAAGCGTTGGCCCAGCCCCACGAGTATTACCACAAGTCATTTGCCAAGTCGCGAAAGAAGAAACATCCCCTCCTGCAAACAATCAAACCAAATCTTAATTCAGCCCCATTATTGGCCCCGAGAGGCCAAATGCAGCTTGCATTACTGGGTCCAAGATAATTTGGAGCAAGCTACAGTTCGGTACCACCTTTATTCCATGGTGGATCTCAGGCTTTTCCACGGCCCAAAGCATCTAAATTGCCAAGGGGACATGCAAAGGTTAATCATTCTAACTCCATTGAACAAAAACAGCTATTCAACAGAAATAATATGCGTAATGGCAAACCCCCATTTGTCACAAGGTTTAATGTTCCAAGGCTGGGCCGGGATTCTTATGAAGATCAAGATTCCCTAAAGAATACGTGTATTCACTGAATAAGGTAGGTGAAGGGCTGTGTCTTAATAATATGATCTGACAATGTAATGTGCAAACAAGCTCATCCACCTAGCAGCCCCTTTAACTGTATACAAGTCTTCTTTCAAACATGGGACCCGGTGGATGGTCTGAAGGCCATTGATTTTTTGACATATCCCCCAGCGGCTCTACAATCAGGTTCAGATCGCATTCCCCCAATGAAAATATTGATGGGACTCCTCCCCGGTATAGTTCAGCGTGTGATGAATCCCCCAGGGACAACAGCATATTTTATCCAGCTAACATTGGGCTGGGAGACGGGATAGTTAGAAAGGCTAAACCAATTCAGAAAGGGGACGTGGATGCGGTTGACTGGCTGGTGCAAGGTAATGAATGCTCAGCATGAATGCTCCACGTGTACAATTCTTTCTTGGAATATTGCAGGTATTGGTATTGGTCCAAATTTACTAGGGGTTTTCACTTGATATTATTCCAAGAAACATGTACAGTCAAGCCCATTGATTTACAAGGGTATCGAACTTTCCATATCCCTGCAAGGAAAGGCCCTAAAGGAAGGATCTAAACACATGTGTACAGGCACATTATAAATACCATATCATATCATATCATGTCATATCAAGGCATAGTGGCAGATGAATTATTTGGGCAGATGTGAACTTAAACTGAGAAAATACCTGCTAAAGCCACTGACACCTGTGATTTACAACATCGGGTGATGCACACTCCTTGGGGAAATCTCATGTTCTTGTTCAACATATATAATAGACCAACCATCAAATCTGGGCTGGACACTGTTAGGAAAATGTATGATCTAGTTACTCAGAATGGGCGAGCTGATCAACAAAAGTCATTGATCCTGGTTGGGGGGTAGGGGGATTTTAATTTGCAACTAGAGTCTATTACAGAATTGGAAGGATTGTGGGAGGACCATGACAGTGCCTGATATGTTCCATCTCTAGTCACTGTAAAATCAAGAAGACAAAATGCACAAGAAATTGATATGGCTCACATTGCATTTAATCTGGGCCTGCAACCGTCAATTTGAAAAAGATCAACCACCCATTGCGACCTTTGTGGGCCCTACTGGCAGGACTGTAATAGATTATAGTCTATTGTCAGCCATGGACTGGAGCAGGGTAAGTGACTTTGTGAGGCTAGATCAGCTGGATAGCACTCACAAACCGATATGTCTCCAATTCAGATTAAATAATGATGCCAAAAACCGTGCCCCTGCTAAGCATGCGAAGTAAAGTGGACCAAGGTTATGGACCAGGACCTGAAGCCACCTATGTATAACTCTATCTTGAATAATACAGTTGAAATTTGTAGAACAGAGCCTTCTGATATAAAGGTGCTCAAAGAGTATTGATGGCTCATTGACAATCTGCTTTCATGTGTAACTTGCAGACCTCAGAAGATTAGGAAAGCAAATTTAATTAAAGCTAGATGGTATGGCAAATAATACCACGATGCAAAGAGTTGGATAATGACTTGTTTATCAGTGGGCACAGTCGTGGACAGGGAGCTCCGATCTCATAGACAACATTAAAGACAAAAGGTTAATCTTATCAAAAAATGGAGATTTATGCCTCGTCCAGATGGAAACAGCTCACTAAAGCAAATGAAGAGGGGGACTCAACATCCTATTGGAAGTTGATTTCAGGGGAAATAGCAAATGGTGAAGTATTACTGTGTTGCACTGAGGCGAATTCCCCCATTTTTCAAATCTTCACAGCAACACAAAGAGCAAGCCGGCAAGAAAGAGCATGCAGGCCACCTATAAACCGGAAAGACCTGAGCTGGAGGACCAATTCCAATTAGCCCTTGTATTAGAAGCTATAACAACCCAAAAGGGTGGTAAAGACCTCGGCCCCGATGGTGTACCAGTGGATCTATATAAAGATGAGGTAGGCATCTGGCGTCCTGTGTTATGCAAACTATTTAATGTAGTCCTCAAACTCAAAACAGTACCACGCACATGGCAGGAAGCAGTCATAGTCCCCGTTTACAGGAACGGAGCAGGGACTCAGCAACCAACTATAGACCCATCTCGCTTCTTGCAAAGGCCATCCTGTATCATCTCCAAAAGTGGGTTGATGATAACAAGATAATTAGTGATCTACAGGCTGGATTCCAAAAGCACAAAAGCACAAAAGCACAGTGGACTAAATGTTTAGGTTATTTATGTTGATTGAGAAGTACACCATGCTTAAACAAATGAATTTGAATGCCGTGTTTGTGAACCCAAAGACCGCATTCGATGCGGTCTCTAGAGATCAACTCTGGCAGGTCCTACGTAAAAGAGAAGCCCCATCCACTTGATTGGAAATGTACCGCAATAATCAAGCAGTGGTAATGTATGGTTTGGCTGGTGAGATGACTGCCCCCTTTGCAGTCTGTAGGGGTGTGAGACCAGGCTGAGTCTTTGCACCTCTTCTCTACTGCAACATATGGAAGAGATTGGAAAATCTCAAATTGAGGAAGATGCAGATCCCCCAAAGATAGGCCAGGATAAATACCCTTCTCTTTTCTATGCAGATGATACAGTCTTATTGCCTACTAGGCTGACAACATGCCTGGCAACCTGTGTGAAGAAATGCGGAAAGCTTGACCTACGTTTTACTGTAGAAAAACAAAGGTCATGGTCTTTAAGCCTAAATTTAGTAAGCATTGCAGTCTGAGTATTGATGTGAAAGGTTGTTCACTGGAGCAAGTTAAATGTTATGATTACCTTGGCACCAGAATTCGCGCTCCACACTGGGAAGTACAGTCGAGCAACAATATCATTTTTCAGTAGACACAGGAGAATGGCACTCCATCCAGATATTGAGCTTTACGTCAAACAAGCTATTCCTGCCTCGCTGTATGGGTCAGAGCAATGGGGAATCACAAACACATCCAACCTAAGCAGGGAGGAAAACACATTTTTGAAGCATCCATTACAGCTCCCTAGCAGCACTTCAAATGCACTTCTATATTTAGAGCGTGATGCGGGTCCAATCAGCAACCCAGTCTCCTTCCACCCAATATTGTATTCCCTGAGGCGTTGGGGCTCTCAAGGACTGGGGAAGTACTCATATGCCCAGAAACATCTCCTGAGCCTCAAGGGCGGCAAGAGTATCGTTTGGGTGGTCCATGTAAAAATAGGCCTTCTCGAACTGAATGAGGCCAGACTGTGGGAAGAGCCGCAAAGCATAGATAAGGCAGCCTCTAGAAAAATTAAGAAAGCAGCCATCGTTCTCTACAGGAAAAGGATGATTGAAGACGCAGACAGGCTGCATTTACGATTGGGCTAGCTGCACTGTAAATCTGACTTTGGCCTGGAGAGATATCTTAAATCCTTAACCCCCTCATATGCAGCATCATTATTCGCCAGTTTTAGGTTTGGGACTTTGCAGACAGCATCCCTAACATATCCATGGGCCTGGGGACTCGAAGATCTGTCCTGTCTGCGGCCTGGGTGAAGAAACAACTACCCACTTCCTATTTCTGTGTGATGCATCCAGATCTTTGATAGCAAAATATCTTCACCCGCTGCTCAGGAAGGCTTGTGTTTGCTCAATCAATGAGGAATTGGACACCCAGACCCATAAATTGTAAGCTATGTTGCCCAAAATGCCATCAGAGCCTGGCCCCTAAGACAGAAATGGATTAGGCTAGTTAATGAGGACAACCAGTTTGGAATTGCCTAAAATCAGCATATGAACATTTACTATTGATTCCACTAAGAGCAAATGGGGCTGTGAGTGTGTTCTTCCCATTGAACTCAAGTCATGTTCACTGTGATTTCTTCTCTTTTTTCGCACATTAGCTTGTGTACACTTTTTTGCTATGTAATGGATTTTTAGCTGGCTGTATTTTAACATTTTTATGGTTGTATTTTATCTTTATGCTTGTAACTTTTATGGTTATTACGCCAGATACAGTTTTATTGATTAACTAATTGATTGATTGATTGAAATATAACCCCATTCCACACCCATTGAGTATTGTTATGCTATCAAAGACTCAACTGTGACATTTCATCATGGGAGGAAATCTACCTTTTTATAGACTAATTGAATTGTAATGGCGACATCCTGTGTTTGGGGTCACAAAGGACGCACATACGACACTCCACCGGGCGTGCAGAGCACTGCAAGAAGCAGGGATAACACTTGGTATGAATAAATGCGAATTTCCCACTAAAAATTCTATGGCCATATCCTTTCCTTAGAAGCAATGAAGCCAGACCTAGACAAAGTGAAGGCCCTAACAACGTTGGAAGCCTCGAGAGATGTGAGCAAAAGATAATGCTTTTTTTGCAAGGTAGGTTACTGTGCCTGCTACCCATGCTACCAGAGCTAGACCAGTGGAAGGATTGACTTGAAAAGGCCAACTGTTTCAATGGTCAACGGATTCTGAGATAGCTTTTACTAAAATAAAGAATCCACTCATGAGTGTGAACGACATATCCTATTTCAACTCATAAAAAGATACAGAGATTACAGTTGATGCAAAGCCAGTTGGGGTAGGTGATAAGGACCCCTGCTCCCCCAATAAATCCAATATGATAACCACAAGAGCAGCAGCATAATCATATTTTTTATCTGTTCATCGTCCCCAAACAAATGACCCAAGCACAGATTTTTCAGGGTACTTATAGGGTTTTACACAATGGGAATCATATATAAAACAGTACATAAAATAGTAAGATGAATTTAGCCTGTTACATTGGCACAATACACTTCCTAACAGAATGTGCTTCAACCTCGGGAGGCATTGTATAGCAATATTACACCTACACAGTTATGCCATACATAATGAGCCATGGTCTGGTGATAAATTAGTCACATGATCCTATTCTAGTTTTCAAGCAAGAATGACTTACCCTCATGTGTGATGTGTTACGTAGGCGCACCCAGTGATGTGCACTTTGTCTCCAGCAGACATTAATGTCATAGCGGCTAAGCCTACTGGTTATTTCCCGGTCTCTGCCAACCAATTGTGGCTTCTTGTGGTCTTGCAGCAACATCTTTCTAATCATGGCTGCCGTGCAGTTCTGCTCAACGAAGCTGCATGTGCAGTGCTTGTTAGAAAATCCAAAATACTGTTGGTTTTGACAGTTCTATCATGACACAAAACAGGGGTGTAGATGATTCCAGGTGAACCATCACCTCCTATGTGAGCCCAGCACCGACAATCAGGGAAAGAGTATATATGGAGCCAAAAAGGGCGAACGGGACTATCCTGTGAGCATGCTAATATTTCGCTTATTTCTTTTATGGGAAGATATTTGCACTCGTTATTGATCACAAAGCGCTCACAATCATATTCAAGAACAGAAAAAAAGTGCATCGTTGTGTAGAGAGATAGGTGCTCAGATTACAAGATTACTTCTTTACAATAATACTTTGCAATAATGCACAAATCAGGAAAGGATCACAACCTGCCCGATTACATGTCCCAGCACGCCATTGAACAGCTATGGGTGCAAGACAAGACATTAAAGAATAGCTCAATTATGTAGTACAGATACTGTGCATCGTCCTCTGCCCCTGGGGGGCAAAAACGAACACTGCCACAAAATATCACACACTAAATGCAGCAAGGAAAGCAATGTATGACAGATGGGAATTCCACCTTGATACCAAATACCATGAATGATGGGCAGACGCAGACAGACTGTGAATGATAGTGTCATCTCTCAAGAACTGTGGCTTACGAAAGAAGGCATCATCATACAAAGCACATGGAGAGAGAGCGGGGTAATGGTATGACACGGAAGACATTGGGAATCGCCACCATAAGATATCTACCGAGGGTTTGGACACGGTTCCCTTTCATGAATGAAATGGTTGAGAAGTTATTAAACCAATCATGTGCGCCAGAGAGTGTCAATCCATGATTCACATATATAAATCAACATATCAGAACTGCCAGCACGCGTGTGGCAACCAGTGACTTCAGATTTCTACAGGCCCAAAAAAGCAGGAAAATAGATCCTAGCCATCATCATCATTGAATACACCTGGTTCCTAGTAATCAGATTCATTACATCAGTAGTGTTCCCACCCATACTGACTGCGCTCAACAATGGGCCTCATTAAGAGTTTGGCGATAAGCCGCCTGCGCTACCGGAGGGTTGCCGCTGAATCCGTAACACTGTTTCTGTCGCCTGATATCCCGGTGCCACCGGGACATTACAAGTACTGGCGGCCTGGGATGTCAGACAGGTCAAAGTCTAAGTCCCCATTCCCATGGAGTACCATAAGACTCCATGGAATTGGGTACACGGAAGCACAAGCACCGTTGTTAATGATGTCGGTGCTTCCGTGATAAGTCTGCCTACATGGACCGTTGTGCTCGGTAGGCCAGACCTGCAAGGCGTAGAGGCCCCTGCAGGCAGACTTGTAGTGTGGTGGTCCGGAAAGGGTGCCGGTACGTTGCTACCGGTAGCCTATTTCCGTAAGGCCACCCACACTTGTAATGAGGCCCATGTATAAATTGGGGTGTTGCCGAAGTCATGAAGACTGACAACTAATCACCATATCAAGGCCATGAAAGTTACTCCATTGTGGTTGAAGCAAGCTAAGATCGAGGAAATTAAGCCCTCTGCAATGTTATATCACAATATACAAGCACTTCACAAGTAAGAACTGGAAAAGCCCTGCCAAACTAGTGTTGGGCAGGAAGTTGAAAACAAGAGTCTTGTACGTACTGATTGAAAGTGAAATATGCGACTAACCATCCACAAGGTTCAGCTGCCTATACAAGGCATACAAAGACAGGAAGAGACAGGTGATGCAAGTCGACTTCCAAACAGGAGATAATGTGCTGGTGATGCAGAGGCCAGAAAAGAAGACAGCAGCCAATTTCACCAGGAGCCTTCATCCATCATCCGGAGAGAAGAAACAATGACCACAGCAGCAAAAGGACATATAATGAAGCACATGAGCCCTTTTAAGATGTTTGTGAAAAAGTAAGACGTTGAGCCAATAGAACATGAGGAAACCATGGGAACCGATTAACCGCATACTGAAGTGATCAGCAAGGTTATTAGTTTAGTTTAGTTTATTATTTATATAGCGCGCCAAACCCTGAGGCATCCGGTCGCAAACAGACAAGGATATGCTCAACTTAGTTACATGTACATGATAAGTATATATATATATAAGGAGTCATTCAGATCAATGATATCCTCGAGAATGGGAAGAGAAAGGTGCTCCATGAAGCAGAGAAGACGCCTATGAAGATTCATTTAAGAACAGTGAGACAAACAAAATCAAGAAGGGGAATCGGTTATGTTTCCTGCAAGGGCTTATAGTGAGACATGAGAAATGCCCTTGCAAAGAACCATTAGAAGGAACTAGGCAAATATATAAGTTGAATCAATCCAAACATCCACTTTCCAGTCATGGGCAGACAGAATGATATGTGCTGCCTTCACTTCACGGCACATCAAAGGGATAATGAAGAGCAGGATTATGCACCCGTTTTGTCCTCTTCCTTCCCTTCCAGAGGTTCAACTTCAATTTATAGACAAGGTCTGAGTCTGGATCATCAGTTAAATAGGAAACTTGGAAGCTGAATGGCAACTTGGCTCCCAATCACAATGTGGAATTCAGTCAAACATTTGACACGCAATCACTGTTGGTCGCCTTATTCAAATGTTTCTAGGCAGCATCATGGGCATCAAACTATTGTGGATTCTGGAAAGGAGTCCAGACAATATTCATGTATTTGGCACAATGTATGACCATGTTTGGAAATATTAATGCCCCACTCATACTCTGAAGACACAACATTAGGCTGCTGGGATCCAAACTGGACGTTTCACATGGGTAACGAGTAGGTACTCCCCACGGGTAGAGCAGGCTGAACTCCATTGAAATTACACATGATAGCCCACACAAGCCACCGTGAAAGGAGACTGATATAGGGGGAAAGTTACCCTAACCCTGAGAGTCCACAAATTGCATCAGTGATGTGGCTTTTGATGACTCAGCAGGAAAAAGTTGGCTTGAAAGTAAAACAGTAAAAAAGCAAACCTTCTGTTCCTCTCACCAGAATTGCAGTTTAGACTTTCGACCACACAGTGGACAATTTCTGATTCCAGATACATGGCACTATAAATGAAATCAAATAAATAAGCACATTGAGAGAATTAAATTACACTGTATGTTCTCCTTTTGGCTCTATAGGGTAACATGTATAGGGTAACATGCAATGCTACACTACAAGGGAATAGTACATTTATGAAAAAAGACGTTGCACGCATTACAGAGAAGAAAACATTGTGTATTACAGGTGAGAAGCTTTTTAGGGATAGATGTCTTCTGGTTGGTGACTTCCGCAGAAGTCACTGGAAAAAAAGGGTTCAGTAATCAGCTCCAAAACATGTTTTAAGGTTAGGGTTTTTAGAATTTAGGAAAACCTGTTTTTTGGTATGAAGTCAATAGTTAAGTGATGTGGTTAATATAGGTGTACAGTCAGCACAAGTTACAGTTGTGCTCAGCATGCACCCAATGATTTTCTACGGGCCATTATTATTTAATGTGAGAAAGACAAAGTGAAAATATCTGGTTACAGGGAAGACAAATTGTCAAAGTCACAGGTATGTGGTCAGTTATTCCCTGCCAGGGAGGACGGCACCTAGACCTTGAACGATGTTGCTGGAGTGAAGAAAGATGAGCCAGGTTCTGGGCTATAGAGTAGCTACGTTGGTAGCCAGGATTTCAGCCTCCATAGCCAAGGCAAAGCAGGTGGTGGGATAGCAAATTAAATAAGGTATGTTGCTGTCTTGGCCAGTCATAGGTCACAGATAATCTGTTACTAGTCCCTACCAGAAGATTCAGAGTTCCAAACATGAAGGGACCAACAATGATTGTTCAATGGAACCCAAGGTCCTTGAGGTGAGTCACTCATCTATGTGCGCAAAGCCAAGGGAAGGGATCACCAGTGTGAGTCCTTCTGGTTATGTGGAGTGAGGTCTGGAGCAATATTTTGCTGCCAGATTAAAGATTCAGAACATGTGCAGAGCCTTCATCATCCTTGGGTAGGTTCCACTTCCAGCTGCTTTATGACAAATGATTGACAGTGGTATGATGGAGCCTTCAAATTTAACGTTAAGAGCTTCCCCAAGCCAGACAGTTAAACAAATGCTCCAACTATCTGGACGATTAGGATTTTTCTAATTGTTACTGAAAAATAAAGATGTTATTAAAGGCAAGGAAGTTGTTATTTTTTATTTTTTATTTTATTAGCATTTCGTTTTTAAAATACAAACCTTTTTGCTTATCTTGAGAACATGAAAGATGACAGCACAAAAGAAACTAAGCATCAAATACAAACTGAGCAAAGAACCAAAAACCAAAGCTAAATATACAATACTCAAAAATGAAAAGAGAGAGTAATAAAGCAAAAAAAAAATGACAAGAGAAATAACTCAGCCCAAAGGGCAGGGTCGTTCAATCCAATTTTAGTTATTGTGGCCTCGTATCTCTATGGGGTTTCGTCAAACCAGGGGTTACCCCATCTTTACTAACAACCAACCAATTTGAACCTCTTCTGCTCACTTAAATGTCTTCTTCCAAGTCTTTCACTTTTCAATCCACGAAAACACTTCTTTCAAAAATGCTAGTAAAGCCAACGTTAGAGATACTTGACCGCCCAACATTAACGTTGACCCCCATTCTTTCACTGATAAAGTCAAGGCCTAATTTACATGTTTTCCTAACCATTTTGTCCTTATATCTCTTAACCCCGGACATACCAGAGTCAGGTGGTACAATGATTCTCTGTCACAATTGCACAATCTACAATGATAGTTCTGTTGTTCTTTATCCTTTCATACTTCTGTGAGCTCTTTAGTTGGAAACAGGTTTAACCTGAATCGTAAACATTGACCACCCCTGTATTTGCATGAAAATTTGGAGAGGTAGGCAGGGACCACTCCCCCGGAAATTATTGCTTTATAGCTTGGAATTGTGCCTATAGTCCAAGGAGCCGCTCCAATCCAAGTCATACAATTTCCTCTTTACTTTTCCAGTGTTAGACCACAAACCTAATTTGGACTCGTTTAGGTCAACAAACATCGCAAAGCAAGCCGACCTCCAAATCCCCAAAAAAGCATCTGCATTGCCAGATATTGCTTGTCTAATTGCAGCCAGAGGTCCCTCTATGTTTTCTTCACCACGCATTTGGAAAACTGTGTTGGCATGCAGAGAGGTTAAGCCCAGTTCTGATCTTATAATTTGGATGGACACACAATAAGGCATGAAGATAACTGTTCGCCAAGAAATCCCTTCTAATTTCAGTCGACAGCATAAAAGATGCTTAAGCCAGCAGGAAGTTGGTATTATATGCTATTTCAACCTCCCAATCTGGACAAGCACCCCCCACCCCAGCCTCTTAACTGCTGGCCTCCAACTATGTCATTTAATTAACTCACCATATCTGATCCCGGCCACCCCATCATTATAGATTGAGAGCCTTATGCTGGCCTCAAGCCTGCTAGATGCTGCAGGCTATTGAACACTTCTACAGGGTCTAGAAGCTCTTCACACTGATGCTGCTATCCTTTCCCACTCTACCCAACCTATTGAATAGGATGGTGGAGTGGGTTTCCTTATCAATAAGGCCCACAACACTTCCCCCTTCTTCCCCCTGACATCACCTCTTCCTATTTAAAATATGCCACTATTCAAAGTGCCCCTCCTTCTCCTCTCACTGTTCTCTATTAGACCCCCGATCCTTTTAACTCGTTCTCCTCTGGCCTGAATGTTCTCCTTAAGTCACATCCCACCAAAATCCTCATTGTCATGCTGGGAGACTTTCACCTTCCCAAGCTCTCTGCAGCCACCCACTTGGATAGGAATGCAAAAGAGTGGTTGGTGCTGCAAAATATAGATGCTAATTCAGTAGGAGAGATGGGAAAAAGTAGTTGAGAATAGAAGAAATAGGGAGAGAGATGGTGAACAGAAGGAGGGTGGGAGAGGGAGAGAAGAGGTCTGCGAGAGTGCCATGCATTTTAGAGATTTTATAGGAAAGGTAGTGAGCAAAGTCAATAGCAGAAAAAGAGGCAACAATGGATATATATGACCACTCCTACTCCCTATCTACTCTGTTGTGAACTCTGCTAACATTGCCCTTCTCTTTACTTCATTCTCATCCTATGATCTCACAAATCACCCCTATCCATCTGATCACTTTAACATCTTTGTCCCTCCACCCTCTACTCTCTCGCTGCCCTTTTCAATGACTAAGACGATATTCAAGCAGGACGGTTTTGCCCTTTCCTTTGATGGTGTGAGAACATCTTTCCTGCCTCTGTCACCTATTCGTGCCTCTTCCATTGACCATGCTCTTTCTCACTTTCGCTATGATCTCCTTTTGACCTGCCCGATCCAGCATGCACATTCACACCTTCTCATCATCGTCTTTGGGCCTGCTGGCTCAAATCACAGAGCCCGTCCCTACTACTGCCCAACAAAATATTTACTCTCCGCCCTCGTCCCTGCACTGGACTTTGCCAAATCACCCTAGTTCAAAAACCTAAACTGGTCCCTTCACAATAACCTCCACACACACATCCACTGTCAATATCATTGCCTCCTCCCTGTCTGCCAATACATTTGCTCACTACTTTTCCTATAAAATGTATGACACTCACAGGCCACCTCTCTCTCCCTTTCACACCCTCTTTCTGTCCACTGCTCCTCTCCCTACTCCTTATACTTTCAAGTACCTATCCCCTACCTCTCCAACTGAATTAACATCTATCTTTCACAGCGCCAACATATCATGTGCTCCTTTTGACCTGTTTGCTCCATAAACAGTAAAATAATTAGTGCTTTATTATGGGCTCGTTGGTAATTTGGCAGTAAATCTGCCAAATTACCTACAAAATGTTTTACTGTTACCGCCACTTGGTCCCGTGGTCTTAGCACAGATTTATGAGTGATGGAAGACTGGTGTAAATCCCCATTTTCGGAGTCCATAAGCGCTACAGGGATTATGACAGAATTACTGCGAGTGGCAATTCCAACAACATTTTTCTTTTTTTACCTCAAAGTGGAGGATTTACCACCAGCATAATGCTGGAGGTGAATCCTCCTCTTCATGGTCCAACGTAGAATTCGGCTGTACAGTAAAACTGGTGGTAATTCCATTAATGCAAAAAGAAATGTCGGTAACAGAATTACTGCCACTTTTTTAGAGCACTGCCAAACTCAGTATGATGCCCTTAGTCTCAGTCACTTATAGCTGAGTGATCTATAACCTCTTTCTTTCCACTACCACTTTTGAAGAAACCCTCTGCTGACCCAAATGTCTGAGCAAACTAACACCTAGTTAATCCCCTTCCCCATTATTCAAAGGCCCTTTCAAAGTAGGTGGGCTTCAACTGGATCACTAAGTGCCTTCAGAAATGGCCTTAGAGATCCACTTCCATCCGGCTTCCATAGTAAACACTCCACAGAGCCTGCCCTCATGCATGTCTCCAACTTTCTTTAAGATGCTCACCACGCCAACCTCTGTTCTATACTGCTTTTCTCTCATACTCATTCTCCAGGAACTTGGTTTTTGCAAATGTTCTCTTGCCTGGATTGCCTCCTATCTGGACAGTAACTCTTTTAAAAATCTTCTGGAACTTAAAACCTCTGACCCCACCCCTCTGCTGTCCCCCAAGAGTCAGTCCTTGGCTCTCTGACATCAGAAGACTTATCTTGTCCTCTTGCTTTCAACATCACCTTTAATCTGACAATCAAATATTTTTCCCTCCTTCAGCCCAGCCATGCTGGAATTAATATTCAACTGCCTCACTGCAATCCATCACTAGATGCCTCTCTGCTGCCTCATGCTGAACTCTAAAAAGTCATATTTCTCCCACTTCCAATGCCATCCCTTCCCTATCCCCTTCCAGACTACCCATCATACTCCCTTCCCCAAGGCTCACAACCTTTAGACCCTGCTTGAAAATTACCTCTGACTGCAACTATGTATCACTACCACGTCTGCTGCTTATATGAATCAACATTCAGAAAAGTAATCCATTTCATACTCAACACTCTACAAAAAATCTAATCTCCACACTCAGCAAACTAGACTGCCTCTTGTGCTTCCTCTTGGCATTCTTCTTTACTACTTCCTCCCTCTATACTTTACTTTATTTATTTATGTAGCACTCCAACTGACCCAGAGGCATACGGGCGCATAACAAACAAACAGAACAGCCACCAGCAAAAACAACATACAGAAACAGATCAATAACACAATTAACTAAATTAACATAAGTCAGAAAAATCAGTAATCCATTTCAATTCCAATGAATCTCTCACCAGGTCATTACATGTGGACAGGAAAGATGGCAGATTCAAAGTCATACACTTCACTACCCGCATTCTCTACAACCTACCCTGTTCCTTTCCTACTTCTACCTACAAAAGCCATGCTACTTAGCTCTGCATGGACAACCACTCTATTTTAAAACCCCTTATCCTAGTCTGCAAAGCTATCAATGGTATTGTTCCTCAGTGCCTGGCTGACCATGGCCCTCATTACAACTCAGGCGTTAAGGGTTAACGCCACCGTTAACCCTTAACGCCTGATTCCCACCTTAACGCCTGCTTTTTGCAGGCGTTAAGTTCCATGGTGCTAAGGCACCTTGGTGCTAATTACGGCACCGTAATTTACGGTGCCGTAATTAGCGCCTTCCCCACTCCCATTATGCCCTATGGGGCAAAAATGGGAATGGGGAAGGGAAAATGGGAAATGGGGATTTACCGCCCCACTCACCTTGTAATGGGGCGGTAAATCCGCCATCCACCATGGTGTAAACATAGTTTACACCATGGTGGTAAAGTTGGTGCACTTAGCACCTCAGTTGTAATGAGGGCCCATATCTCTGTCTACTCACCATCTGGTTGGTCCACTTATTCTCTGCACTCAGCCTCACCGCTACATGCTCCCTGTGGCTCTTCTTTCTTCTGATTTTTCTCCCTACTTGTCCTGCTTCATTGGCACCTGATGCCCATCACAATCAAAGCAAGCCCAACTGTCGATCTATTGAAAACTCAACTTAAACTTCTTACTTGTCAGAGTGGCAGCTCTCCCTGCCTCTCCCCATCCTCTCTACCTGACCCCACCAGTCCCTCCAGTGCAGTAATAATGTAATTTTGTATATTTGTACAGTTCTCCTCTTTAGTTTGAAACACTTCCCACCTAGGTAATGTTACCTTTGCTAGTCATCTGTTTCTTAAATGTTGTTTGTTTTGTTTTGTCCTTGATCAATCTTCCATTTTGTTCACACCCTCATGAACTGGCTCACCAGTTCTCATCTTTCGGCTATTGCACAGCCAACCTGCCATGCAATGATGCTACGATCCATAAATGTGTTATTGTTAGACATTTTTTACCGAAATTGACATCCCTGCTCTTCAAATAAATATAGATATGTAGCTGGATTTTGTGGTTGCAGGAGGTGGGCATGTTACAGAACCTTCACTTTATGCGCCCTCATACCCAGCCTAGTAGTATCATGCACAACTAACCATTTGTCCAGGCCACCATCAACTGCATTCTTCAGACTAGCCTCTATACCCATGTCTTCAGGTATGCTGCTTCACCACCTACTACACCAATTCTCCTGTTTCTCTCTGGACCTTCTACCACACTTTCTCAGTTTTCCTATCCTTATTCATGAAGTCCAAAGGGCTTCAAACAAGGCTGCACCATTAGCAGGTGTCCATGAGAGAGTAACAGAATGGACAGTATATGCCAATTGACAAATATAAAAATGTATAACATTTAAAAAATTAAAAAAGAGGCCATAAATCTTTATACCTATTGGAAAAAAGAGAAATAATTACAAAATCTAGGCAAATGTCTGCCCAGCTTTGCTCACATCACTACCAAAATCCTGCCCTGTGGATTAAGTGGTCTTCCAGGAGACCACAGGATTCTGTACTCTAAAACGGCACCTAATCCTAGCTGGGTTGAAGCCAACAACATTAATTTTGGTGGGCCAATTAGTGTCAGCGAGTCTCCCAGCAAATTATGGTGTCCTCTGGGAGGTACAGGACTTTATGAGAGGACCAACTCAATTTCACCTTCCATTTGTGGTTCCTTTTAAGTTGTAATAGCAGCAGTGTTCAAGGAAGGTGAATAAACTATGTTGTTGAATAGTTTTGGTGGATTCCTGAGGAGGTTGCTGGTGTTTTTGTCAGTGTGTTTTAGTGCAGTGCACTGCTGATCCCTATTTCACCCCTTTTTCTCTATGTGTTTATTGGTTTCCCTTTGCTATCTTGTCTTTTTAGATTGTGTAAATATGATTCATGTGAGGTTAAAAAATACCGACTATGTTTCCCCTGTCCTCTATCTTATTCCTCTTCACCTGTGTGTCACAACCCACATTTAAGAAAAAGCTAATAGAAAGCCATTTTATTTTTGTGCAACTACACTTTGTGTGACCATTTCTTTTTCATATCTGGCCATTAAACCCCCAGAACACACATATTTCTTTTTTTTTTAGAAAAGCTGCTCTCTTTTGTATTACTACTTGTTTGTGAAACCCCCAAATCCGCCACAGAGAAACCTTCCTGTGTATGAGTCACTTTTTGTGGCAAAGGGGCATGTTGTTGTGGCATGCCATTCAGAATGGGTCATGCATGGTGTTGTTGTTCAGAGATGGTGGATACAAGTTCCTGTGGTAGACAGGGAGGCCCTAGCACACTTTCTTTTTTTATTTTTTTATTGTTTAATCAATTAAGATTTTTACAATTACAAACAAGTCTATCAATTCGTAACATCTGTTTCCCTGGAAAATTTCTCACTGTCTGTGTACACATCATGGTTTCGTGGTTTCGTTGTCAAATGTCTAGACTGATTTGATGTTCACTAACACACTTTGCTGTTAAGTAAATGTTGCTCAATATATTCCAGCATTTTAGCTGCTGCAATTTCCACGTGGTTTTGTCACCTCCAATGAGTCTACACCACCATGTGTTTTCTTCATTTGCAATATCAAAGCCGACCATATGGGACAGATACTGCTGTCTGCTGGCAGCTGTTGCTGGACATGTCATGAGAAGATGTCTTATTGTCTCTTTGACAGGGTGTGTTGTGTTGCCGCAGAATCGGCAGCCATTTGTTGGCGCTTGTCCCCTGATGTATAATATCTCGTTGGTTTTCATTAAGTTCAGTCGTGCTCGCAAAATTAAGTTTCTCGCCTGTCTGTTTGGAAATTGATTTATAAAACTCTGTAACTGATTTCTTTTAATTGTGTTGCATGGTAAGTGAGAAGTAAGTTGTAAACTGACTGTGATGTCTATCGTCTTTGCCCAATCTGCATCTTTGATTTTCTTTAGAACTTTGCATGGATTTTGAATCAGTTCTTGTTCATCAGATGCTATATCACGTAGCACTTTTTGGTTTTCTTCGTGCCATGCTGTTAACAGATCACTGTTTTTGCAGTCCATTTCGCATTTCATCATGTTGAAGATCCTGTTACTGGTGTCCATTCTGACTTTTCTAAAAAGCATCATGGTGTTGCACACCACTGTACATTGTAGTGATTGGAGACTGAGTTCCCGCCGGATGGCTGCTCCTGATGTAGATTGAGGTAATCTCAGTACCTTTCGCCAAAACCGGGTCTCCAGTTTTGCCCATATTTGCTTTGGTATCGTGGGCATTGCTTCCATCCCGTAAGTGACTGTAGGCACAACCTTCATTTTGCAGAAGTTTAGTGTTGGTACAAGTGAGAATTTTCCGAATCTTCCATTGATGATTTTTGCTTGTGCCGCTAATTTGTTTATCTTTTCAAACAGTTCCTTTTGCATTGTGCTTTCCAGACGTCAGCTGTCCAGGAAAACTCTGAGGTATTTGAATGAGTTGAAAGCCTCAATTTCGATTTGGCCTAGTTGCCATCTGAAGTTTCTGGCTTTTTTGTCGCGATTTTGGAAGATCATTACTTTTGTTTTGTTTATGTTGATTTCCAGATGATTACTCGTCGCGTATTGCTGTAGGGCAGTTAGTTTGCGTTGTAGCCCTATTTCTGTTTGGTCGAAGATGGTAAGATTCTCTGCGTACAGCAGGTGACCAATTTCTGTGGCTCCAATTTTTGGCGGAAAGACTCTTATTATTTTTTGGATTTCTTGGATGTCACCGATGTAGGCGATGAATAGCGCAGAGGCCAGTGGACAGCCCTGCTTCACTCCGCGTGTGCTTTTGACTTCACCTGACAAGTCTCCTTCCTGACTGAGACGCACTCTCATTGTAGTATTGGAGTGCATAGCTTGTATGGGTGCTAAAATGCCTTCTGGGCCGTCCCACTCTTTCAGTTTTCTCCATAAGAGTGGTCTCTCAATTCGATCGAAGGCTTGAGTGAAGTCAATGAAGACTACAAATAGGCGCTGTTTATGTTGTAGAGCTCTGCTTTTTAGTATATAACACCCCACAATGCTGCACGTGGTTCCTGCATTTTTTTTAAAATGCTCAGTCATGGCTATCTCAATTGGATCCTCGCACATTGCAATACATTTTTTTGTACTTATTGTTGCCGGATTCCAATATGTGTTGATTAAGATGACTTTTTTGTTTCCCACTTTTTGTTTGCTTTCGTCTTGCCAGATGAGTAGTGCAGCCAAAATTGATTGATTGTCGGTTAGTGTTTTGCCAATTGATGCTCCACATCCATTTCGGCATGCCGTCATCAGTCCCGATGTTGGACGTCCTTTGCATCCTCTGTCTGTTGGTGCTAAAATGATCTGATAGCCTTCCATGGTTGGCGTTTGTTGCAGCCATGTCTCTTGGAGACATATGATGTCAAATTCTCCAAGATTGGGTTCCCCTGATGTGGTCAGATGTAGATGCCCTTGTGTGTTCCATGAGCATAGCTTTATTGTTTTGGACCGCTCATCAGGCTGGTCGCTTGTCGCCGTTTTGGCTTGCCTGGATTGCTATTTGTTACGTTGCAACGACAGTGCCTTTGGTAGCCAAGCCCATAGCCCCGTTTTAGTGTTCTGTGGCACTTCTTTTTTCTGTGTGATCGTGCTGTTGTCTACTCTTTGCGTCACTGTTCTTATTGTCGCCTTCTCAATTGGGTGACTCATTTGTTCATTTGTCGTTCGCTTTTTCTCTCCTGTTCTGTCTTGCATTGGACTGTGTTTATTTGTATCACACTCTCCGATCTGGGTTCTTTTATCTACTCTGTGTCGATTCTGTGTCACTTCGTGGGTTTGTTTTCTCACATGTTCTTTTTGTGAGTTGACCTCTTTCTGTTTGTTGACTGACGTCTTGTCGTTTGACTTGATTTCCCTATTATCAAGTGAATTTCAGATTTTCTTTCAAGCGTTTCTGTGTTTGGCTGATGTTTGCTTTCTGTAATTTCTTCTGTGTCCATGATTGTAGATGTCCTCTTGATGTTTTTGAATCATTTTGTACACCGTGTTGGAGTTAAGGTGTAGCAGTGCTACTGCCCCGTATTTGGTGTGCCAGGGTTCCATGATTTGTATGTCTTCTGATTTTAGCCTTTGCAAATTGGTTGTTTGATGTAATATGGCCAAGATAGTTCTTCTATTTAAAATGACGTCTTCTTTATTGCTGCTCCTTTGTGTCATTTTGATTGTCCACCTGAACTCCTTCTTACTGTTTGCTTTGACTTTCTCAGCACTCTCGTGTGTTCTTCTCATGGAGCTTGTGTTACGATAACTTCTTTTTTGTGCTGTTGATATTTTCCTGTCTGAGGAGTTATTGTTTTCTTTATCATGGCGACTTTTTGATTTCATTGGTACTTGCCTCTTGGGTAGATCTCTCTGTTGCCATCCTTTATCGTTAAACTGTCGCTGGGGTTTGTCTTGTATTTGCTTAGATCTCGACTTTCCTTCTATGCTCATGCTCTTTATCCGAGTCTGCTCAGTATGTTTATGTGCTTCACTGTTGGTGCTTTTGGATTGGTTGCGAGATTCTGATTTTATGTTGACATTTCTCGCGGGGCTGTTCTTTCCCATATCCCATTTTTGCACCTCACCGGATTGTAGGTGGTAAATTAAACGATTTCGTTTCTCTTCGAGGGTTTCAAAATCTCGATCTTTGACTGCTTTGATGTTGTCTCTTTCCATGTCTGGGGAAGACTCGTAAACTGATTGTTGACTCTTATCTATCGGTTTCTTTGAATGTGTTGGCATCATGGGTGGATTGTCGATGTCATCTGCGTACACACTGAGATTCATTAGTGTGTCGTCGGGATCTGATGTCTCTACTTGGTTCGTTTTCACCTCTGAACTTTCTGCCTAGTTTTTGTGCTTTTTCCTGTTTTCTTTATCCACCATCTGCCTCTGGGGATTGCTTTGCACTCCCTTGTTGTTTGTTAGTGCCGTTGCTGCCTGCAGAGTGCTCATCCTCGCAGCTATGTCCACTGGCAAATTGTCATGCTTGTTGGTTGGTAAATTTGTGTTAGCGGCTGCTGCAGTTTTTTCTGCGATTCTTACACTACCAGTATTAACTTTGCCTTTGGGGTTTGTTGTCTCGAAAATTTTGTATGTTGAGTCTGCGATGTCGTTGTTTCGTTCGTTGTTCACAGGTGTCTGATTAGTACCAGGACCACCAATGGCGTGTGTTTTGTCGTGCTCTTGGGCTGCTTGTCAAGTTTGCTGCCTTTTTCATCTTTTTCTTCTGTTTGTGTTTGAGCTTCCACACTTGTTACTGTTTTTTGTTCCATCGTTAGATCAATAACTGTTTTGGTCTGTATTCCAGCTTCTTTTGTGTTATTTTGCTTGTCTTTCTCTTCCGGCTGCACTGGCCCGATGCCTGCAGCTATGATTTTGTTCGTCAACTTGTCAGTTATTTGATCAATGTATTCCTTGTTGTCATGATTGTTTTTGTTTGCTGTTATATACCCTTCTAAATGCAGGACTTTTGTCAGCACCATTGATAAGATGACTTGTTGCTCCTTTGCTGTGCCATTTATTGCCTCGTAAAGTTTGCAAAAGGGATTTAGTGCAATTGTGATGGCTGACATGGTGCTTAATAGGTCAGCTGGGTGTTAGAGGAGTGGTGTTTCTGCCATGTATGTGGGGAAAGTCACTGTGTCTTCTTCTTGGCGTTTGAGGCCAGCTACTGGCTTTATGCATTTTCAATGGTGAGACATAGTCTTCTGAATCTGGTTGGTAGGTCCCATTTTTTTGCTGCATCTCTTGTTCGTTTTGTCCTTCAGAGTTCTGCTGGTTACTTAAAGTCGGTATGGTTCTTGGGTGTGAACTTGCTGATGCTTCTTTTTGCGCAGGGTTGTTGTATGTCCCTATCTCGCTTCTCCCTGTTTTTGGGGACTGAGATGTTGCAAATTGTCTTGGTGATTTGGATTTTGACAGTTGCTTCCTTTTCAGCATGTGACGTCTTAATCTCAGCCTCTACTTCCTTATGTGGTTCTTGTGGTACACCCTGTCTGGCATTAGCTGTTGGTTCATTATTTGGCACAGGTGGCGTCATTTCCTTGTGTGCCATGGAGGCATCTTCAGCTTCCATTTGTGTGCCGCTTTGCGCTTTCTTTTTTGGAGTTTCCCTTATGGCAGCTTTGTTGTAGTTGTCTGCTTTTTTCACAACTAGTGGCTCCTTGGGTGCTTCTTGTAGCACACCCTGTTCGTCGTTCATATTTGGTACGTGGTTTGGCACAGATGGCATCATTTCCTTGTGTGCCATTGCAGCTTCTTCTGCTTCGTTTTGTGTGCCACTTAGGGCTTTCTCTTTTAGCAGTTCGCTTGTGACAGTCTTGTCGTCGTTGTCTGCATGTTCCATGTCTGGGTTGCATTTGTTTGGTGCTGGTTCGTCCGCTGCAGATGAGGTTTGTGTTTCTATAACTGTTTCAGGATCCATCCCGGTTCCAGTCGTGTGGTTCCTTTTGCGCTGTTTTGCATGTGGCATGGTGTCACTTACAGCCGCAAGCATTTCCGCGTCGGAAAGTTCACTGAATCTTTTGGATTTGGTTAGCAGCTGAATTTCGAACAAATCTGTCAGCATTCTTATTGAGCTTAATTTTCTTGCTGCTGAGGTGCATGTGTTTTTGTTTGAGCCATATTTATTGCTTTGTTGAATGTTCTTGTGGTTTGCAATTGTTTTTGTTCGTAAATGTCTCTTTTTTTTAATGTGCTGTTTTGTGTTGTTTTGAGAGGTTGATTTCCACGTTGTTTATTCCTTTGACTCCCGGGGTCTCTTTTCATGATTTTCCTCTGTTGATAAGTGATTCTCCATGGTTTCCTCCCCAGTTGTAGTGTTGTCTATGTCTGTGGATGTTACTGTGTTTTGTGCCTCCACATTTTTGCTGTCTACATGTACCTGTGCCCTGATACTCAGGGCACTTGGTGCTACTGTTGCACTCCTCGACTCCAAGCCACGCCAGACCACTTCTGCTCCACTTCACTCTAGCACACTTAATGCAAGAGGAAATTGTGGCTCTGGATACACAAGAGTTTTTGTACAGTAACAACTTAACCAACATTTCAGCTGGAGAAGGAATTCACCAGAGTGAAGGCGCAGCAGATTTGTGGGGTTGACCAGAGATAGGCAAGAGGATTGTGCCGGTGATGGTGCTGTAGGAGATAGAAGAGAAACAGCTAAACGAGACAGAGGTGGTCCCCCAGCAGATGGCTCAGGAGGTGGAATACACTGAGATTGCTGTACATTTACCTTCCCTTGGAGGGTGGCAAGCATGCACAGGTGTCCCTTGTCGTGTTTCAGGTGGACAGAAAGCATCCAGCCCCCAGACCCATAGAGTGCCAACTGACCACCTTCTCATAGGAATGGATCACATTCACTTTCTGGAGAGGAAGATGGTGAGTTGCCAGAAATGTCTATATTTATAGTTGATTAGGTAACACTCCCTTTAGGGCAATTTGATGACCCAACCCAAAATTAAGTTCACACAGTTATTTAATTCAGGCCCTTTAATGAATAAGAAGGACATCAATTTAATGACCACTTTGGTTAAACGTTTGTTTTTACTTATTAGGAATGGAATGAATTTAAATGCAGATGCCTCCCCCCCTCACAACAGGTGACGTAACCAAATGAGTGCACATAAAAGGTTGTCATGAAATGCAACAAAGAATTACTGCACAACTTGTCTATTTTTGTCTCACTAATCAAGTACAAATGAACCATTCATGTAAATGTAATAGAGTAAGAATCACTTGGTTAAATGTACATACACACATAAATGATCATATGTGAATGACAATTCTAAACAATAGATTCATATTGCTTTGTTCACTTTAATGTGAGTCACATGATTATGAATGCATTTAAATGAAATGTCATCTTGTGAAACTTGATCAACACAATATCAAATCTACCTGTAGTTAGAGAAAGTCAGAATATGAATGAGGGCCATAACAAAGAAGCAAGCAGTCCCATTTAGTGCAAGTCATTGCAGACAGGCCCAACAAGGCCTGGCAACATTATTTTACTTAGCCTATAACATACCTTTAATAGGTAAGCACACATGTACTTTTAACCCAACCCAGCAGCAGTTTGCATCAGTCTGAGAAATGTAGAAGTGTGTATAGTGATAAATAGATGATCGCCACAAGTTTACTTCAGCAGAATGCCTTAAATGTAGGTTTCCAGATTTAGTTAGCTTCTCTCCAAGCACAAGAACCTTCCTCCAACCCTCAGAACAGAACATCAGACAGTTCATCATAGAAAGGCACACACCCACATCTATAGTATGCCACTTAGCTAGGCCCAGCATCATTTTAATTTAGTATGGAAATCCTACAGAAAGAGTGTTTATGTTGACAACATACATGATTGCCAGCATTTTACATTAGCTCAATGCACTACATGTAGGTTTCGAGATTTAGAAAACCATTTTCGCAGTATGAGATTCTCACCCCATCACCCCACAGCAGAATGCAGCATTCAGACTTTCACTGAAAGGCACACAATCCAAAATCACAAAATTTAACACGGCCACATGCCAGATGCCGCGCAGGAACTGATTAGAGTGAAAGGCTTCCCAGAGTTTAATTTGCTGATTGATCAGACAGCGTAAGATTTTCTCACAGCCATGTTTCAGATGAAATATAACAACTTGCGTTCCTAGGCCAAGCACCCAAACATAACTCAATGAAGGTTGCACTTTAGCAGAAAGTGAACATCCAGACACTGAAAAAACATGTTAATGGAGATAGAATGAATGCAGCTCAACACTGCCACCTGAAGGGCAAATAGCACTTGCAGAGCTCTCTTTAGCAAACAGTTATCATCTTGCATTATCACCTGTGCCTATATAATACAATTACATAGGAACTAATGAAATAGTACAGTTGCATACACACATGTAACACTGTGTGAAATGTATGTCAATATGCACTGCACAAACAAATTCACATTCATGCCATTAAGACTGAGCAGGTTTGTCAAGCAGTGAGGTCCCAGCACAAAGTTAGAATTCGAACAAAGATTAACTCATGCAGGATATGCTGCTAGTAACCTTCCCACCGAGCAAAGTTACAAAATGAACTGACAATACACAGTTCTTAGAGCATGAGAACAGTGGTGCCAATCTCTTAGCTCATCTCAGGAAGGAACTTCGATGTTATTATTCTGTGTCACACTGTCAGATCTCACGAAGATGATTGGTTCTAACATTTGTAATTAATCACTTCACTCTTACGCCTCCTGTTAATACCATTGGTAAATGGAGTTCTGCTTGATACATGTGTCTAATGATTTTATGCACTTACAGTGCATATGAAATGAAATGACATTGTTAGAAATGAGCTTACCTGCATAGACGTCACTATTACCACATGTTTAGAATAGGCCAATGAAAATGTACAATGTATATAATCATGTATACTGCCATTCTTGCCAAACAATCTTTGATGTAGAAGTTTAAAACAATATGTTGCTTTTTACTTTCTGTAACCACAATATAAGCATCTACTCACCCTACTTCAATTTGAATATCTATTGGATGTTTCCCTGCCTAGACAGCTATTGCAATACATGTGCGTTTCCTGCATCTTGTGCATTGCATTTTTTTGGCTCTTTGGATTATTTTTATTGGCATCAGAAGGAACCTGCCAAACATTTTTGGTGGCCCATCTGCTGGCTCCTCTGCAGCACTTTGGGAACATGCAAAGTCTGCCTGGATTGGACAGAAGACTGCCTCAGTACTTGAGAGGGAGATTGCAGATGCTTGTGTTACCAGAAGGCCTGCCTGGCCACTCCAGGCTCCTGACTTGCCCCCCTGAGTGTAGGCCTTTGAGGGGAGAGGTGGACTGGGAGACTTCGGATGACCCCAGTGAGCCGGTGCACCTGATCCAAGAACTACAGAGAGAGTGAGTATAAATGTGGGGAGTAGAGTGGATGCTGGTGTGAGTCACATGATTTGTTTTAGTCAAGTTTTCGTTTTTCTTATTTAGTAGAAAGAGAAGAGGGCTTCTGTGGTGAGGAGCTGTTGCACCACGATAAATAATTGGGAAATTAAGTGTACACATACCTTATTAAAGAGAGGGGGCAGCGCTGCTTTAGAAATAATTAGTGGAAGTCCTGCAGTAGTGAGCAAGGGCCATACCCTCCACCTATATTAAGGTTTTTGAGTCAGGTAGTAGTAAGAGAGCGAGGTCCTTCTGTACTGAGCGAGGAAAGTACCCACCACCTGTGGTAAGGGTTGGGCGACAGGTAGCAGTAGAACATTATAGAACTGAGATTTTGTATTTTTTCATTTACATTGCACATATTATGAATAGTGGTGAATGCATAGTGGCAATTAGTGGTGAAAACTTTGATGTGGGATAAGATTGGGGTGGAGACTGAATTGTGGGAGGTGTGCGTTTGGGTAATTTTGTGGTTTCCTCGCAAGAGTGCACTGTGGTTTTGAATCTTGGTATTGGTTTTGCTTTAGAGTTTGCATTTTGAGTTTTTCACAACAGGTAAAGAGTGTGCCAAAAGAGAGCAGCGCTTTGTGATAGTGTTGTGGGTGCTATTGTGTGTCATGAATTCTTTTGATTCTAAGATTGTAAAGACTTATGATTTCTGCACTGTGATACAAAAAAGAAAACTGTTTAATGGGATTGTTTATTGCAGTAAGAGACCAAAGATGAGTTCCCTTTAGAACATCTGTGCAGGGAACTACCCACTTATAGAGAGAAAATAAGGAAGTATTGTGAGGAATGGGCAATAGAAAGAGAAGGGAAGATGTTCACAGCCTGGCCAGCACATGATAAGAACACAATAGTCCATATGTACACCCATCTACTCACCACAAATAAAGACAAAACATTAAAGAAGAGACAGAGCATATTGAACCTTTGGAAGTTTTATCAAGAAGATGCAAGTAGCCAAAAAGACAAGGGGAATGCGATGACATATCCGCCAAAGCGTGCAACGTTTTAGAAACAGCAGTAGGCAAAGCAGAGGAAGTATTGCAGAGGGCAGCCCAGGTAAGGCAGGGGCTCGGCAGGGGCTCGGTCGAACAGGAGATGCTGAGACATGGACAGCAGGAGAGCTACTATTGAAAATGCACAGGGTAGCAATTAAGAATGTGCAAGTAGAAACTGAGGAACCTGAACCACAGGGTATAGATTATGGGACAGATGAAACAGGAAGATAGACAGAGCCAGAGGGAGGAGAGGAGAATTGGAAAACAAAATTCGACCACGAAGAAAGACCTCCATGGGGAAGGCAACTGAAACCATGTCCGAGAACAGTGACAGTGGTTCGAGGGAAGAAGAGGAGAAGAGCACAGCATAGTCAAAAGCGAGGAAGGCAGTTCCCATTGATACAGAAGAGAGTAGGTAGATCACAATGTGTACCATGGCCACATATGGACAAGACTAATTAGATAAAGATGTTGCCACCTCTTACTGGGGGTGCTGGTAAATGGATTAGTGTGGTAGAAAAGCATACACCAGGGACTCATAAGACAAACACAATTCGGGAGCGAGCAGGTTACCCAGGTGTTCGATTATAGAGTGATGCATATCACAGTGCTCCATTTAACTATTGTAGAGCCTGTGTATGGGAGGCGCTGAGGAGGGTGTACCCTGATAGACCTGATGTAGGTGCTATATTGGCACCAACAATGAAACATGATGAAGATCCTGCTTTTTATATTCAGTCCATTCAGGAAATGTGGCGAGAGGTGACATGGGAAATATGGGAACAGAATATACCATTCTTTTACCGTGTACTAAGGGCCTACCCACTAAAGTACAAACAGAGCGAGACAGAATTGTGTGCATGAAAGCGAAGGCATATGGAGAAATGCAGGCGCATATAATGCATTTTTGTAAGCGCAAGTGTGAAAGCGAAAGAGCAGCAGATGAAAAAGCACAGCAAGCATAAGCTAAATTGGTGCAGAAGCTGGAAAAAGTCAGAATGGAGGGAGCAGTAGTGACAAACCCCACAGACACAAAATAGCATTCAGTACCAGCACACGACTGGGGAAAATCACATGGCAACAACAAATGAGATAGGGGAGAGGTCCAGGGAGCACTGAGCAACTCACAGAAAGGGCGAGGGGGAGGATTTGGAGGATTAAGATCACGATTTGAGGGTGCATGTTGGACATGCAAGAAGATGGGACACTTGTGTAAGGACTGTCACAGAAGATCCCCCATGCAATGTCATGCACCCCGAGCTCCATAGTACACACAAGGGACACCATAGGGATTTTATGCCCCATGGCAGACTGCAGCCCCCATGCTAATGTATGCCCCATGGTCTGCCCAACCCCAGAATGTAGGACACATACAAAAGATCGGTTCCACACAGGGACAACCCATACAGTACCCCACAAGAAAAATTCAATTCAGAACATTGCATAGCAAGCTTCTGTCTTGGGAGGATAGCTCAACGGCAACATGCTCACCTTGGAAGCAAGACGACACGAAGCAACACAGGTTCGATCCCCGGGCCCGCGTTTAGAAACCTCTGGGTATTTAAGCATGTTACAGATAGGCAACTAAGACAAACAATTATGCAACTATAACGAACAATTCCTGTAACAGTGCCTCGATGCCCGCGGGCTGTGTGAGCGCTTTAAAAATGTGAAAAATAAATAAATAAATAAAAAAGCTCCAGGACAGGCAACTTCAGTACTATGGGAACAGAATGCCCTAACACAGGGAACACCTACACACTACACTGGAGCTAATATCATAAGCAATAATACGTTCACCCTTCCAGGAAATAGCACCTATACACAATAGGGCAGCCCACAGCAAGCATTGATGTGCCCAGTTCTCTCAATCACTCCAAATGCAGACAGGGAATTCAAAGTCGGGGTGAAGACAGGGAACAGAATGTTTACTTATATGGTAGACACAGGAGCCACCCGATCTTGTATAAGGGAAGGACGGTTTCCATTAACGGACAACAGCATGGATACTGAGCAATTGTAAGGGTTCCTTTCACAGAATATCCAGCCCTCATTATAGGGAATCAAGAGATAGTTGCACCATTATTGTCCAGTACTGATACGCCAGTGAACCTACTTGGAGTGATCACCTTAAAATGCTCAACATGACCATTTAATTCACTGACAAAGGAATTGTGTGTTCAAAACCAGGCATGCATTACAACAGAGTAGCTGCAGTACTAGAGGCACTTTGCAGAACCAACACAATGTTATCACTCCCATTGCATGAGGCACTATTTGCATATAGTTACCATTTAGATTGGTTGTTTACCAGGAATTCAGAATGTGATATTTTGCTTGGCAGCAGAATTCCTATTTAGACCAGCAGTACCACATGAGGAAGCACCAGGAAAGATTTTCACCTTACACATCCATGCAGTAATCATGAGTAAAGACACTATTACTGCAACAGGCACAAATGAGGAAGGGATGGAGTGGAGAAGTGTAATATACATAGACCGTACACTATCACTGAAAGAAATTACTGATGAACAGCTATTTGCAAATGTGGACACAGATGGGGAAGTAGTCTTGAAATTGGTATAACTCATAATTTGGTAATACAACACAGGAAAGTCCCACATACAGTAATGACAGAAACCACTCCACCAACACAAGCACATGAGAAATTAGCACACGTGCCTAGTCAACTGTGGACAAGCAACCCACATGACGTAGGGTGACTGACCGGCATAGGGGCAGTACAAATAAAACTCAAACCAGATGCTATACTCCCTAGTGTAAAGCAATACCCATTGTCATGTACCGTGGGTTGCCTTAGAACTCACAAATAAAAAATACAAAAGTAATCCAAAAAAGGAGTGTATACCTGGCAAGAAGTAATGCAGTTTTATTGAGTGCCCCAGACGCAGCTGGGACAGCAATATTCAAACAGAACGCGGAACAGAATGGCATGGAACGGCACTGTCAAAGAAACATCCCTAGGTCCAGAACTTTTATAATCATCTAAACTAATTACCATCAAAGCATAGTGACACAGTTGGCCCATCCTTAGAACGAAGATCATTGGGTGAAAATATAATTACCCTATATCGGGACATACATTAGCCTGTGATGATTGGATCCCAAAAATCTTACCTCACCACCCTAGACCCACATGGTAACGTCACAATCCAACCCCCAATTCCCACATCATGAAGCCAAGTTATTGAAACATTTGGGAGGACCAGCGGATCTTTATTCATCTGCTGCCAATCATCCCCATCTGCTTCTCACAGGAAAGCTACTGGTCATGACACTGGCAGAGCCCTGAACCAAAGACATGTTGCTGTTTTAATGTTGCTTTTGCAATGTGCTCTCAGCCCCAGTGGCTGCTACATTTCAGAGGCAAGGGCAGAGTGCCTGTTGGCATCAACACAACTGCAAGAAGATGTACCAGATGCCTGCATTAAAATAAGGCATCTCCATGGTAATAGACATTGCCTACTACTATCTGCCACCATCTTGGAATGGTGTCTGCACCCTCGTCACTCTACGTGCACCGATGATGGTCATCCCTGCAAGGAACATGCAACTGCCCAGGAGGGGATATTTTTCAAAGGAAGCTGATGAGGCACTGGAGAAGGTGCTGCCCCAATTTCACATGTTCACCAAAACCGAGGTGTTCTTCACCTCGTTGCTCACCCCTGGAATACAGGCAGCCACCAATTCTAAATGGCTGCAATTGCTCCACTGGAACTTGATGGAACTCCCAAATGCAACTGAACATGGACTTAATGCTCAGGCTCGTAGCACTCCAGAACCATACGGATATTGACCTCATCACAGCGATGGAGGAAAGCGTCTGTTAGAAGATTGGAAGCTCTTGCTGTGTCTATGATCCTCCCAACGATGCAGAAAACAGAACACTTACCATAGCTATCAAGCAGATGGCTCAATTGACAATGGACATGGAAAAAGATGGAGGAATTGGTAAAGATGACGACTGACTAGCGATGTTTACTTCGTGGATGCCCTGCTGGCCAATTAACATCTGTTGCATTTTATTTCCTATCCTCACCCTGCTGATATTATTCTTGTGTGGCTATCAAGTAATTGTTACACATTGTGTGTCCCAACCAAATACAAATAATGTATTTGCAGTAATGACAGGAACTGCAACTCCTCTGTGGAAAGATGAAAGCTGTCAAACAGATGAGCCATCACAGGTAGGAAAACACAGGAGCAAGTACCCCATAAAAATATCCAGCTACCCTGACAATGCCCTTTGGTCCCAACCCAATAACCCTACTGAGTACCTTGAATCTTACATAGAGACCACTCTAGAACGGCTGCATGGCTATTTGTAATGCACCCCTTGGGATTATATAACGTATGGTGGGAATCTAAGAGATGTAGGGAATATATGGATACCCAGAAGTGTTTATGAGTGACCAGAAGAAGAAAATGAAAGCTATGAAGGAGAAGTCAGAGAAACATTCATCCCTGAAGGGATGAAAGGGGGGAATATAAGGGAGTATGAAAATATGGGCACCCTTATTTAATGCTCCAAACCTGCACAGAAATACAAGCTGCGAAAATTCCTATGAAACAACACATTGCAAAGAAGCAAGCAGCTCCATTTACTGAATGGAATGGCACACAGGCCCAACAAGGCCTGGCAACTATATTTTAGTTAGACTATAACATACCTTTTATAGGCAAGCACCCATGTACTTTTAACCCAACCCAGCAGCCCTTTGCATCAGTTTGAGAAATGTAGAAGTGTTTATAGTGATAAATAGATGATCACCATGAGTTTGCATTTAATTACACAATTGCAAGTATGGCATATTACCAGAGGTAATACCATCAAACTCTGTTAAGGTGTCTGCAGATTACAAGTCATGTAGAACTTTCTGTTATTCCCTATTTAGGTGTCCCCTAGGACTCCTTGCTGTCCAGTAATTACTGCATTTGGTAATTACCTCACACAGTAATTACTGCATGCAGTATGGCTTTTGTGTGGAAGTATTGACCTCCACACACAAGCAGGCAGAAAAAATAGTTTCGGTAATTAAATTTGTAATTGGGCAGAGTGGTAAAAATTTCAGTAAAAGTAATTGCTGGATGTATTAACACTATCACTAAACTTGTAATAAGGCTCCAGTGTTTTGAAAGCCTAGGTTTATGAAGTGGATTCCTAAACACAATAGGTCACTCACCTGATGTTGTAGAAAAACAATCCATTCTGCACTCTAATGGATAGCTAACAAGTGCTTCAACCTTTTATAACAAATAATTGTATGGACCTGATTTCCTTTCACTTATACCAAGCATGAACTATTTTGGACTTACACGAAGCATCAATTTACTTTAACTAATGTTTTCTAAGCTAACTGACACTGTGGGCTCTTCAGCCATCTGCTTAGAAAAGGACATTATTTGGACATCTGCTGATTATTAATCAGTTAAATGATGTACTTAAGAGAGACTCAACATTCACTTGTACCACATGTCCAGAGTGAAATGCAACATTTTTGCGCTATTTCATCATTGCAATTGCAGGGCAGATTGGCAATTATATTTTTTCCTTGAAAATGCGTTTGCTTTTTAAGTCACGTGAAATACACACTAGTCCTAACTAAAAGAACAAATAGCATTTCTTCACAACATTTACACATAAGAATTGTAGATTGTTTTAGTGTTTCTGAAAAAACATATTTTAAGTGATTGAATTGCATATGCATAGGTAATCATAGAAATAATTGAATTTCTTTTTCTCCTCTTTATATGATATGATATTCCCCTGTATACATCCAGTAACTTCAGATTTGATGCACCAGCTTGTGCGCTCAGAATATGCAGTAATACATCATATACATTCCTTATTTAATAAAATACTAACAGGCAGGCACTTTGATATTCATCCTATCCAAGACACCAGTGAAGCCGGCCATACTAAAGAAGAGTCGCTACTTGGGAACCGCGGTCATGCAAAGGAACATGAAAGCATGGTCTAAAGTCCTAATGTGCACTTTCAAATTCCAGCAGCCCTCAATAGCCCCACCCTGTGAGCCTGCCCTAGCTTCTCTGTCATCCACACATACTGTACTAGTGATACCAGCCACAAACAGCACCTCGTTCCTACCAGCATCACCACCAAGACTAGAGTTTGTTGGTTGTGGTGTGTTAGGCAAGATTGTATGCAGTACCCTTTGTGTGCACTACAACAACCCTGACCTCCTGGCAATAGGAACCCAACCTTTGGTATAAGTCTGTACTACACAGGTTGGTAGCATGTTGAGTAGCCAGGATTATCTCAAGAGGTGTCAATGTGAGCTGCAGGGGAGTTACACAGAGGTTCACAGTGACAAGTATTCAAATAAACACTTACACACAAGGTTTCTTGAATAAACAATTATTAATTTATTTATCAGACAGTTAGAATAAGCCTTCTGTATGGGTGCGAGGGGTCCTCAGGCCCCTCGCGTCGTACGCTCCTCAGTACAAGGCTTGGACCACGTGCCTCTGGTAGTGTGCCCCCTTTCGACTCCATCTTGGGTAAACAGGCCTCACTGCGATAGTACAGCAATGCTCAGCTCCCCTTTCACCACAGCAGCCAAGGACAGAGACACACACACAAGGCGCGCAGGCAGCTGGCTGACCCCCACCCTTGCACTCCCCCTGCGAAGGAAAGCTCTGCACTTCCATTTCTCACGCTGAAGCTGGCGAAAGTTGCAACAATCAATATGCTACAGTTTTCTTCCTCTGAGATCACTGCTCGTCTGAGAACCAGCATGTGAACCAGAATGAGCTAAGCACTTTCTGCTCGATTCATCCCCATAAACGTGCAAGCCACCCACCCCCATTAAGAACAATGTATTGCCATCTTGACCCTGCGCTCTCTGTAAGGTATTTTCTTTCAAGTGCCAGACCCTCGCCTGTGCTGGGAAACCCACCCAACACACCCACTACTAACCTTAAGCATTTTACCACAATATATGTTTTTACTTATACGAATAGGTCTTAAAACTTAGCAGATATGTGAAACTCAGCTTGATTCTTTTACATGCACAATAAGGTCAAGGCCTCCAATTAAAGCCACGACCCAATTGTACTGACAATAATTGTTATGTGTAACTTGTGTAGAAATATGAAAAGTAGCATAAAATGTTTTAGATAATATGTTATTTAGTGTTTTTCGAATGCAACATATTAGCTTAGGTAGTGACCACAGTGACCGGACCCTGACCTGCGTGGAGCATAAGATATTTGACGTCCGTCATCTCGTCAGCCACTCAGCCAACCAGAAGGAAGAGATGCCACCCACACCTACAGCACCACACCGCCTGGCCAACCGGGTCCATTTAGCATTTTTTGTTAGAGTTACTTTAATGAATATATATACAAGCACTGATGTAAATGTTGGTGGGAGATTTTGGGTTATTTCCTAGCTAGAGAAATAAACCATCCTTTGAACTCTTGCAGCCAGGTCTCGGTGCCTTTTTCCCCGAAAGGGGTTGCTTATTTTATTTTCTCTCACACGTAGTAAGGAGGGGAAGGGCACCCACATTTTTGGTGACCCCCGCGACGTGATTTAGAGAGGTGCCTCAAGGCCTGCACCACCCGGCAGCGAGATCCAGGGCGCCCCCCAGCAAAACCATCGCCTTCGCCGTTGACCAGACTGTGCACACCAAGAAGAAAGGGTCAAGGGTTCCCGGTTGACGAATACCCGATCAAAAAGGCTGCTCGCCAAGGCAGGCCACGGCTTGGTTGGGGGACGGACCTGAGCGAGGTCCGGCCGTGAGCGGCGACCCTCGGAGTACCTGACTGAACATGTGGAGTCCCGGTTACAAAGACCTCAAAGGAAGGTAAGGGGAAATATGGGAAGAAGGGAATTAGCAAACAAAGGGAAGGTAGATAAGAATAAGGTCTGTGTGAGTGATGGTGAGGCTTTTCTGATCTATCCTTTATATGGCCATTAGGTGCTGTAAGAAGTGAGAAGAAGAGAAGTGGTATCCTAGCCTGTACGGGGTAGAAGGCGGCGCCGCATAGCATTTGTCCCGACCAAGTGCAGAACAGAGCTAAAGAGAAAAATAGTAAGAGTCTCGTATATTGAGTAGACTCAGAGTAGTTTTAGACTATTCTTTTTCCGTGGAGGTAAGAAATCTTGAGACATAATAAAGGTGAAAGAGGTGGGGAGAAAACTCCCCAAGAAAAGGAAAACTGGGAGGATAATAACGAGCTAGAGTCAGAAATAGAAGAAATATGGGATGTTTTAGATGAATACGAAGAGGCAGCTGCCGCAGAGGGTTCCCCACTGCCAAACTGCCATTACCCAGACACACTATCACCACCATTATGGCAAGGTAGATTAAGACAACGAACAGGGAGGACAGGAAACATACTGGTAAGTAAAACGAAAAAAGGGAGAACGAGCAAAACGGGAAGGAAACATAAACTACAAATGCCACTGATACATAAAGGAGCTGGTAGGCCAAACTATATCCCGTGGGCCCAAATGGACAAAACCAATCTGTTAAAACTCCTCCCCCCACTGACGGGAGGGGCAGGTAAGTGGATACATGTATTTGAGAAGAACACGGCAGGCGTGCCGTTAGCTATAGGTGATGTGAAAAGCTTACTAGTATCAGCAATCGGGGACCAAGCAGACACAATCTGGGAAAGAGCAGGGTTCCCGGGAGTAACAATGAGCTTTGATCGACACGATGGATCACCATTCAAGAATGTTCGAGCACAAGTGTGGGATGCATTGCGGCGTGCATTTCCAGACGTTCCAGATTTACATGCAGTTATGCAGTGCACGATGGAGGAGAACGAGGATCCTGCGAAATTGATTTTGGAGAAGCGAAACTGGTACGGCATGGAATCAATCAGCAGCTTTATTCTATCTTATCATTAAAAAGGGGTTGCCGAAAGAAGTGCAGAAGGCCTTGGACAAAATAGCTGGGATCGAAGGCAAAGTGTGGCCTGAAATTCAGAGCATAATTGTACACCACTGGAGGAGGATCAAAGAGAAGGAAAAGGAGGTCACGCAAAAGAGGCTGGCCGACGAAGCAAAATTAGTACAGACGAAATTAGTGAAGGTCGCCGTCATTACTGCCAGTGTAACAGCAGAAAGAGGAAATGAAGGAGAGGAAAACGCGGGAGGAAGACACGTTGGGATAGCAGCGCAGTGGGTTGGAGAGGACCAAGGACAGTGGAACGGAGAGGAACAGCCATGCCAAGGATCACAGTGGCAGAACAGACAGACCCAAGGAAGAGGTGGGTACCGCGGGCAGAGGAGAGGATACGGAGGAATGGGAAACAGAGGGTATGGTGGGCAAGGACCAACAGGAGGACAACAGGGGTCATGTTGGAATTGTGGAAGATGGGGACATTATTCACGAGATTGTAGAATGCGACCATCAGGGTATTTTCAAGGGCGGCAGCAGCAGCCCATGAACAATGAACAGGGGTGGGGCTGCCCACACCCAGGTAGCCCTTGTGGAGCTCCAATGGGGAGGGGGGACAACAAGATCAGTACTGCTATGACCCCCAAATGCAACAAAGACAGCCAGCCCCACAACAGCAGCAACAGCAGCAGCCACAACAGCAAAACGCACTACAGCCCATGGCAAGACAAAACCCAGTAGGGAACATAAACAATAACACTTTTGCAGCATCCGCAAACAGTGCCCCTGCACCATTCCGCGGCGTAACGGTCATAGGTGACAACGTTTTTTCAGTGCCATGTCAGCAAAGATACAAAGACTAGGACAGCCTACAGGGAGTGCTTGCGTGTCCAGTCCTATCCACCACACAAAGTGCAAATGAGGAACCACTTGTGGTGGCAGAGATAGGAAACAAGCAGTTTATCTTTATGGTAGACTCTGGAGCAGAAAAATCATGTTTTACAGAAGGGCGTTTTCAGCTCTCGGGAAGAAATTTGGAGACGCTGGGGTTCTCTGGGGCTATTTTAAAAGTTCCTTATACAAAAGATCTTGATGTAACAGTAGGGGGAAAAACAGTGCGCGCACCCTTATTGTATTACAAAGACGCGCCAATCAATTTGATGGGACGAGACTTGCTCAGTAAGTTAAACATGACCATAGCCTTTACTGAAAGAGGAATAGTGTGCTCGACGCCAGGGGTATGCCTCGTACAAGCACTCTTGATAATAAGCACAATTGCAAAGGAAATTGCAGTAAGAGGGATCCCCATTGACATGGACATGTTCGTCTATGGAATACAGGTATTAGCCCGAGTAGTGCCTGAAATAACACAAAAAGAGTGGAGAATACCATCAGACTTCATATTCCGCCCAATCACACCAACAGATGTAGTGCCAGGTACAATTATATCTATGGATATTAAGGCAGTTCAAGTTTCCAACAAACACGGTCATAGCGTTCCAACAAATTGTGGTCATAGGCCTGGACACGCAGGGACGCGAGTGGAGCAGTGTGCTACGCATAGAGCCAAACATAATGCTAAAAGATATAACTGATGAAGAATTGTTTACTGATTACGAGGGGGATGGAGAAATAATAATGGAAATAAGCATACCATGTGACATTATGATCCAATACAGAGAAATACACAACCCACTCATGGCTATCATAAAGGCCCCACTGACAATATTTGAGGAAGACATGACCAGAGTAGCACCTGAAATTTGGACTACAGGACCACACCATGTGGGATTGTTATATGAGGTAACTCCCATAAAGATAAAACTGAAACCAGGTGCCCTCCCACCCAGGGTGAAACAATACCCAATATCCAAAGAAGAAGAGGAAGGTATAAGAGAAACGGTGAATGCACTCCTAAGCAAAGCAACACAGCGATTTTTCTGATTAAAAAAGCGAAAGGGGGGCGTGGAGAATGGTCCAGGACCTCCGCCCACTCAATGACGTCATCCAAAAAGAGTTCCCTTTAGTGCCCAACCCGGCATCAATATTGTGCAGCATACCAAAAGAGGCAACTTGCTTCACTGTCATTGATCTGAAAAATGCCTTTTTCTCTGTGCCACTCGCACCAGAGTTGCAGTACCTTACAGCTTTTACATTAGGAAACAGCATATATGAACATCGCAGACTCCTGCAGGGGTATTGCGAGAGCCCAAGTATTTTTAACAGAGTACTACAAGAAGACATTGGCAACATAGATGTAGGGAGCACCATTATACAGTACGTAGACGATTTACTCGTCTGCAGCAAAACAGAAGAAGAGTGTAGAGAAGTCTCGATAACACTGCTTAACGTATTGGCTGCCAAGGGATACAAGGTGGACAAAGGAAAGTTACAATACTGCCTTGCAGACGTTGTATATCTCGGTCAGCAAATATCTAAAGATGGAAAAAGAATACTACCAGACAGAGCTGCTGCCATTCGACACATTATCATACCAAAAACAGTAAAGGACATGCAGAAATTTCTTGGCATATGTAACTATTGCCAAGCGTGGATCCTCGATTACACAGCATACACACGGCCAATGCTACAAGCACTAAAAGAAGCACAAAAGAACAGAGCCCCGATAAAATGGACACAGGAGACAATTGCCCAATTCTCTCGATTAAAAGACCTTATTTCAGATGCCCCAGTCCTTGCAAAGCCAGATTATGAAAGGGAATTTTTCCTGTTTTCACACAGCAATGGAACATTAATGACAGCAGTATTGACACAAAAGACATTGTTAGGCCACAAACCACTAGCGTACCACGGTGGAATATTAGACCCAGTAATGCAGGGACATTTCGCTTGCGAACAGGCCCTCGCTGCAGCAGCCTTCGCCATTGAGAAAAGTGCCACGATCGTAATGGGATGTTCAGTGACGCTATATGCGGAACACTCATTATTTGCTATCTTGGAAAGATCAAAATCTACTCTCACAACACAGAGAGCCTCTACTTATGCAATAATAATATCAAGTCCAAATGTACATGTGGTCAGATGCAAGACAGTGAACCCAGCCACATTCATTACAGAGCCATGGACAACTGAGGATTTACAGGAACACGATTGTAGCACGTATGAGGGAGAGGGCGATGACATTCCCAAAGCAAGAGAAAATGCCCTTACAGAAGGAGAAATTTATTTCATAGACGGGTCAGCATATATAAACTCAGAGACAGGAGAGAAACATGTGGGGATGGCAGTAGTGTGCCTGGAGGAAGACACATACGAAGTGATTGTTCAAAAGTGCCTCCCCTCACATTACTCTGCGCAAGCAGCCGAACTGACCGCACTAATCAGCGCGTTACACACAGGCAAAGATTGTGCCATGACAATATATTCAGACTCAGCTTACGTCACCACCACAGTTCACTCAGGGCTATCACGCTGGCGAAGGAGAGGGTTCAGAAGAGCAGACGGGTCCCCCGTACAACATGCCACGTTACTAAATGAACTAATAGGAGCTTTAGCAGAGCCATTGGTAGTAGCAGTGGTTAAATGCCAAGCCCAAACCAATAACACAGACGGCGTCTCATTGGGGAACGCGGCAGCCGACGCAGCAGCAAAGGAATCCTCGTACGTCAATAAGACACCAACATCAGAGTACATTGTAAAAACAACCGTAGCAGAACAACCAGCAGAAGCCTACAGTAACACGCCCATAGCACAATTGATAGAACTCCAGAGAAGGGCCCCACCGGAAGAGCAGGAGTTGTGGGGCAAACGAGGATGTAAACAATCAGCCACAGATCTCATTTGGAGACAGGAAATGACAGGCAAGGTAGTGATGCCTGCAGAGTCATTAGAAGTAGCATTCCAACAGCTGCATTTACCAGCTCACATTGCAAAGCAACACATTGCCTCAGATATTCAAGAGGATTGGTTTGTTCCTAATCTGCACGAATACTTGTCTAAATTTGTGATTGAATGTACTACATGCCAAACTTACAATTCAGGAATGACATTACGAACTCTGCGTGGCACTTTGCCACGCCCTACAGGTCCATTTAGAGAATTACATATCGACTACGCCGATATGGGAGAAAGATGTAATGGAGCGAGATACTTGATTGTGGTAGTATGCCCTTTTTCACGGTGGGTGGAAGCGGGCCCCTGTCCCCATCCTGATGCAAAATGTGCTGCCAAGTTCCTTGTGCGAGAAGTATTCTCACGGTGGGGAATCTGTGACGTGATCTGTTCAGACAACGGCACGCACTTTGTGAATGACCTCTTCAAGGAAGTAACCTCCCTTCTGGGGTGAAACATAAACTATGTTCGATTTATCATCCAATGGCCAATGGAGTTGTGGAGAGGATCTACGGGCTGCTCAAAAGCAATTTATCGAAATTATGCAGCATGTTGAAAAAAATTGGGTATATTGTCTGCCCCTAGCACTGTTCCAACTCAGAAATCAACCATGCAAGGATCACCATTTAAGCCTGCACGAAATCGTGACGGGGAGAAGAATGCACACGCCGCTTTCTCCTGTTAGGAGGGTGTCTGATACACACAGGGCTGCCACAGTGCTGGGGGAAGAGTTTAAGGAATACCTAGCGCAGCTAATGCGCGCAGTATGCAGCATAGCAAAACAAATTGTTCCACCATTTACTGAAGATGTAGCAACAGACACCTCCATGCCGACAGCAGAAAGCCCAGAGGGGCCCTTAATGCCAGGGGAATACATCTATGTTAGAAATTTTGTAAGAAGGTGGAATTCACAAAGATTTCATGGTCCATACACAGTGGTGTACAGCACCCCAACTGCAGTTAAGGTGAAGGGGTTGAAATACTGGGTGCACCTCTCAGATGTGAGAAGGGCGCACAGCGTCGCCCTTCCCCAAAATGAAACCGACTGTGTGGATGCCATCGCTAGCACAGTCTGACATGATGAAAATTGCAACTAAAACAGGGAAAGTACAGTGGAAAAGCAAAATGTTTTTACATATTTTGTCTCTCTCTCTCTCTCTTTCTTTTGTTCTCATATAAATCGTGTTGTTTTTTCTATTTTTCTTCATTATTTTTATGATAAATGAATAGAAATTCTTAAATGCCTAATTGAGCAAAGAGATGAAAAAGAATGAACAATTACAAATATGTTTCTTTTCATGATGACTTAACGAATTTGTCTCGCCCACATAGGTTCAACATGAGCCAATGCGACGAAACGGCTGAGCAGGCTGAGATGTTAGATAGAAATAGGGATGCCACTAGGGCCAGTAGATTAAATAATTTGGAATGTGTTATAAAATATGCTGCCATACTATTTGCAATAATTATGTTTTATTTAATTTGGTATAACGTTGTTTTATTTGTGGCAAATGAAATGAACAAAGGGGAGAATGGGGCTAAAATGACAAAACCAGGGTCTAAACTAATATGGACTGGAGCAACAACTATTTTGAAGGACACTTATAACATTGAATCAAATAGTATAAAGACAATGTCACCCTATGAACAATTGCATGTAAACAAAACTGCTATTCCATTGTTGAGTAATACTATGGCCAAGGAAATAGAGCTTGGATGGAATGTAAATGACTATTACTATTGGTTGACTAACTCCAGAAATACAAGCATGCACACACACACTGCACCAGAAACCACTACTGAATACACACATGTCACCATGAACAACATAGATGATGCATGGTCTAGAATATTCCCGCTGCAATATCCACGTGTTGGTACCCAATTAAAAGAAAAAGGAGGAGAAAAAGGGGGGTGGGAAAAAACAGATACGATATTTATCATAACCTGGGGTTAGATGTAATAGAGGACCCCCGACACCCTGACCAATCAAATAAATGGTATTCAGACATGAGCGCCGCAGCAAAGCAAGCAAGTAATGAAAGTTGTTACGTGTGCTCACTTATTCCTCATGCAACTGGAACCCCAAAAATGTTAATCCCACAGGAAGTACCCTTGTCTGAGGCCCAATGTTTGATTCATATGATGCTGTGTAGAATAAAAAAGACATTTCAAGCACACACAGTCACTATGGAAAAATTGGAAAACGAACAAACTTGCACCAGCAGACGACAAGGAGTAATCTGCCTCCAAGAGCCATTTTTCATCATAAAAGGGACAAGGTATGCAGACGACAAGTGGCATGATGAAACGATTAAATGCAAAGCTGAGGAGCTTCGAGGGCTGCCAGACGAAACATACGAGTGGGCAAAAGAAACGTGCATCCCCATCTGGTGACAGCATATCACCAAGCTGACATGGGTCACACCCCTGGAGAGACCCATAGAGATTCAAAAGGAAATACTGCACAAACTTTGGTTCCATGGAGAAGGGAAGGTGAATATGGGAACCACACAGCAGTGCAATAAGACTTTAATAATGGCAGATATGAAAAAAGGCACTGCTGCATTAATGGACATATACTGGATCTGTGGCAAACGAGCCTACCTGCATCTCCCAGCATCCTGGAGGGGCACTTGTGCCCTAGCCACACTTCACTCAGCATTAATGGTGATACCAGAGAGCCACGTTCAGTTTACAGCAAGGCCTTCGGCTGACACATTGACAGCAGGCCAATCGGCTGCCACATCGGCAGCAGGGCAATCGGCTGAACCATCGACAGCTCCTGATGAGACAATCACAGAGCCCCCAGCATACAAACTATTGTCAGAAGAAACTTTGAAAACCAAGTTGTCACGCAGCAAAAGATCCAATTATATTTTGTCCAAATCATCAGAACTCCTGGCTGAAATCCTGCAGCAGTACAGGCTTTTCTCATCTGCAGAGACATTTTTTGCATAATTTCTAGCACCAGGCGTTCAAGCAAGGACAAACGCGAAATGGCTGCAGATAACACCCTGGGAGCTCATCCAGCTGGCTAACGACATTGAAGAAGGATTCAACATCATAAAAATAGAGCTCCGTGCACTGCGCCTGATGACGATGCAAAACAGATATGTCTTAGATCTTATCACGGCGATGGACGGTGGTGTTTGCAAATAAATTGGGGGGGGGGGGCGTGTTGCACGTTCGTACCAACTTCAGAGTGTGCCAACTGGGACTAAGATGCTGTGAAAATAATATGCCTAATTCAGCAATGATGATGTTAACAGTGGGCCGACAGACAACGGTGGCTACCATGATAGATGCCCAAGTACAAACTGGAGAATACACCACACCGCAGTATAGGATGACTGCCATCTATAGGCAGTATGGGGACGTGGTCGATAATCTGCATTACACTACCATTAAAGAACCAAAGAACTTGCTGTGGTATAATGAGGCTTGGATAGATTTAGATGGGGATGGTGGAATATACTTAATGGTCACCCCAGAAGAATACGCAAGAAGCGGTAACAGCTTAAGAAGTGTGTGTAAAGCATGGATGCCAATAAAGGGTAAACCTGCTTGGGATGAGGCTGTGACTGAAGCTGAGCGCTACCGAAGGGAGAACGGAAAGAACGAGATAAGTAGTTTGTTACCTTAGATGTAACGAAAGGGGGGAATGTATGGGTGCGAGGGGTCCTCAGGCCCCCTCGCGTTGTACGCTCCTCAGTACAAGGCTTGGACCATGTGCCTCCGGTAGTGGGATTGCCCCTTGCCCTTATGTAAAGTTAACCACGGTTGACTGCTACATAGATGGGACTACTGAGCAGGACACGGGGCATCCATCTTTTGTGCCCCCTTTCAACTCCATCTTGGGTAAACAGGCCTCACTGTGATAGTACAGCAATGCTCAGCTCCCCTTTCAAGGACAGAGACGCACACACAAGGCACGCAGGCAGCTGGCTGACCCCCACCCTTGCACTCCCCCTGCGAAGGAAAGCTCTGCACTTCCATTTCTCACGCTGAAGCCGGAGAAAGTTGCAACAATCAATATGCTACAGTTTTCTTCCTCTGAGATCACTGCTCGTCTGAGAACCAGCATGTGAACCAGAATGAGCTAAGCACTTTCTGCTCGATTCATCCCCATAAACGTACAAGCCACCCACCCCCATTAAGAACAATGTATTGCCATCTTGAACCTGCACTCTCTGTAAGGTATTTTCTTTCAAGTGCCAGACCCTCGCCTGTGCTGGGAAACCCACCCAACACACCCACTACTAACCTTAAGCATCTTACCACAATATATGTTTTTACTTATACTAATAGGTCTAAAAACTTAGCAGATATGTGAAACTCAGCTTGATTCTTTTACATGCACAATAAGGTCAAGGCCTCCAATTAAAGCCACGAATGACCCAATTGTACTGACAATAATTGTTATGTGTAACTTGTGTAGAGATATGAAAAGTAGCATAAAATGTTTTAGATAATTTGTTATTTAGTGTTTTTCGAATGCAACATATTAGCTTAGGTAGTGGCCACAGTGCCCGGACCCTGACCTGCGTGGAGCATAAGATATTTGACGTCCGTCATCTCATCAGCCACTCAGCCAACCAGAAGGAAGAGATGCCACCCACACCTACAGCACCACACCGCCTGGCCAATCGGGTCCATTTAGCATTTTTTGTTAGCGTTACTTTAATTAATATATATACAAGCACTGATGTAAATGTTGGTGGGAGTTTTTGGGTTATTTCCTAGCTGGAGAAATAAACCATCCTTTGAACTCTTGCAGCCGGGTCTCGGTGCCTTCTTCCCCGAAAGGGGTTGCTTATTTTATTTTCTCTCACACGTAGTAAGCCGGGGAAGGGCACCTAAACTTATTCAAAAGGGAGCAATATAAAAGCAACACACAAATACACACCAAAACTACACAGTCTTAGTTCTAAATCAATAAAGACCCTTTTAGGATGGCAAACAGTCACAACCTACACCCTGAGGTGACTTCGACAGCTAGGGTGCTGGGGACATTAATATCTTACTGTTGCATTTAGAACATTCTTAGGAAGTGGTCAAAGGAAAAGGTTATTAGAACAAACAAGAGATCACACATATTCTTAAGCAGGCAAATACTTTTGGATCCCCTAAACAGAGTCATTCAGTATAACAAGCTAAGCCAAAGTCAATATGAGCTGAATCAGTTCTGGTAGGTAAGTAGAAAAAGTATTTGCACAATGTTTTAGAAGTCTTTGAATAAAAGAAGAATCAATGTAGGGCCATAAGCTGTTTAGGCCTGTGAGTAGTAGAAGATGCAAGCAACTCTACAATAAGAGGTAAGTTCTCTCAGACTTTACAGTACCTTTGGATTGAAGAAAAAGTGCAGCAGATGACTCCTGTTCCTGTGCAGCTCTACAGATCTCACTGTTCCCGAGCCTCAGTCGTGAGGTCAAGAGGGAGGACTTCTGGGGACTCCTGCACTGCAATGGGATGGCCACCGCTCGCAACCGGCAAACTTCAAACGAGTGCCACTTCAATGTTTCAGCTTGTAGCGACTACCACAAATAGCAACACTGCGGTTCCTGGCCGTCGAGATGGACTTTCCTTGCCTATGGGGTCCCGCACTCTGTTGAGGGGGCTCAGGCTCGGTCAGTCCTGCTACCTGGGAGTCCGGGGGATCTTCCTGGAGCTCTTGGCCAACTTAAAAGCAAACACACACAATCTGGTGTTCCTCTCCCTGGCTAATCGGTTTCCAGAAGAAACTCTGTGGCAATTCAACCAGCTCGGAGAAGATGTCCAGGTGGCTTACTTTGGAGTTGATTGGTACCACCAACTCAAGGGGAGAAGTCGTCCTTGCAGGGTCTTCTCTGTGGAAACAAATTTGGAGTTTCAGCACAGCAGTAGGGCTTCACCTTTCAAACCAACGGTCCAGGAGTTGCAGCAAGTGTCCTCTTCAAGTTCTTCTTTGGTTCATTCATTCCAGTGGTTGACTCTGCCTTCCAAACCGAAAGCCTCACCTTTTATTCAGGTTTCTCCCATTCATTCCAGCCCAGCTGTCAGTCACCCAGCAGGGTGGATGTCCTTGCTGGAAAGTCAGCCGGCCAATCATCACAGAGTGCATTTGGGTCTACTAGGAGACAAAGCACAGGGATTTTCTGGCACCTCCCTCACTTCCTGACCCCGCCAGACACCCTGGAGCCAGAGGCGGGCATCATTTGTGAATCCCAGCAAAGGCAAAGTGAACAAAGCGACCAAACCTGGTTTGGCATGCAGAGTAAATCTCAAGAAGGACCTTTCAACAAAGAATTGGTGAAAAAAGAAGGCTGGGGCCATTTTGACAAAAATGGCACCCTTTGGTGCTTTACTGCAGCTGCGAACGCAGCACATGGTAAATGCACACCACGGTAGTTAAAAGTAAACCACTACCACCAGCCATTCATCAAGGAAAGGGTAAATTAAATGTTACATGAGAAGCTAGACAAAGGGGATACTAAGTAACCCCTCCAGCACCCTATTGTAAGATAGAGTGTGCTGGATCTAGAAAGCTACACGTGTAAGTAAAGTCAATTTCACTTTACTGCTCTGGCAAACAGCAGTTTATCCCAGAGAAGGAATTTAAACCTTTGGGAAATCTGGAAGACTTCCCTGTGCCACTGCATTAAAGTTGCTTTGTGACACAATGTAAAATATGATGCCTGTGGGGTTTGTCAGGCTCCATAACCAAAAGAAACACAGAGTACAAAATCACATTAAAATACATGAGAGAGTGGGAAAAGGGGTCTCACTCTCTCCAGGTTAAAAAAATCAAGTCCTCGAAATCCAGCAAAGTTGCTGGGGGTATCTAAGGTGGAGGGAGTTAGCACATTTCTGAGAATTCTGCTTAACATGGTGGTAACCCTGTCCTCTAAATAATGCAGACGTTTTTCTCCCAATACGTGAGAGGGCTACAATGAGTTGTGGAAGCTGTTTACAACACTATCAGCACAGTAGAAAGGGATTGAAGGATTCTGAGAAAGGATACAAGGATTTAATCAGATTTAAGGTGCTAATCCAGTACAGAATCAAATTAATGGACCGCACGTGGGCCTGTGGTAGCACGTTTTTTTAATTTGCAAACTTGTAACACTGTCATGGAATCCTCTGAAAGCAGGAACCCAATTAATTATATTTCACATATTGTCACATATTTGCAGGTTTCATCTGCAGCTTGCAATCTTTTATTGTGGATGGGAGAAGGGACAATGTATATTTGACATTTTGGAAACTTATAGAAAATATATCAAGAATTCAATGTGATCTGAAATGTGTTATTACACATCAGATAACTTAGTGAGACTGTTTGAACGTCATACTTGTTTCATGGAAAAACAACCACTGACTCATCCAGTGGATTGGGGAACAACCTTTAATGGCAAATCAGCGAAGCAGCAGACACAGGGCAAACAGCAACCCATTGACAAACGTGACTTGATGCAACAAGCCCTCTTTCCTCCAGTCACCAGGTCTTATACCCCAGGATGCCCATGCCTTTCAATGAAGAGGGAGATTTCAGACATAGTAAGACATTGGGAAAAATAATGTTTCAGGTACAAGAACGGTGTCCTAGCATACAAGTCTAAGGCCCAGGAAGATACTATCAGGATGGAAAACAAACAGTGATACATTTTGGGTATGCTGTGCAAACTATTTCTACAATTCACACATGACTCAAGCCCGTTTACTATATGACAACTTCCGTCTGCTAACGCCGCCATGTCTATAAAAGCGGCAGTCTAACATGCTTCTACATGCGAAATGGGAAACACGTCAGAGGCTAGTACTATGGAAGCAAGCGCTGCTAGGTACTAGGTGGTAAATATTAAGAGGTTGGGACATGCGCATTAGAACATAGGGATCATAGAGCAATGGCAACAAAGCACTTGTTAAGCACGGAAGTTAGCATTTGGCTGAGCATTACTATAACGATGCACTGTGTTAAAAGGTTATTAAAATGTTCACATTCTCAGAGTTCTCTCCCACAATTGGTTAGTTCTGTGTGTCATTAATGCAGGGGGCTGATAGTTTGTTTTATTTAGCAGCTGTTTAGATGTTTTCAGTTGTGAAATTGCACAGAAAGTAATTAATGTTGTAGAGCATCAAAACCCACCACAGCAAATTATTGCAGTCAAAACATGAATCATGTGTTTTCAGCTATCATACTCTCTTCTAGCAGGCACTAGGTACTGAAAAAATGCCTAAGTTTGTGGATCTCATTACACACTAGGAACCGAGCAAAATTCCTGTATGCCCTTTGTGATGGTGAAAGGCTGTGCATTACTGTGATTGTAAAATAGTAGCAAAACACAGGAATAAAACAGAAGTAGTAAAAATGCTAATGGCACCTATAACCTTTACAGTCCATCACCATCACTGCACTATCGACTGGGGGTGGTGTGGTGACTGGCTACTGGTGAGAGAGCTGCAGAAGATGTCTTCTTTATTTATCAAAGTCCTGTGCATCGTGTCCCATCATTAAGCACCACAGAGACGTGGCAACCAACTTGGTCCAAGCCTTTTCCCAGAACAGAGTTTTATTGCACAGAGATACGGTTCTGAGATGATGTTGCTCATTGTACTGTAGTACGAAGAACACCTGCATTTTGGATTTCTCTACTCGTCTGGGCACAGAGGTTTTACGAAGGTTGTGGTGGTGAAGTTGGTGATGTTGCTGCTAAGATTTCTTAAAATGTCCAACTTTGCAAGCAAAGTTTTTTTTTTAGACTACAAAAAGATAGTGCACTCAATTGCAGATTGATTGTAATATCCTGCCTGCCTCCAAACAATTGTGTGATGTTCTTCTCCTCTAAATATGTATTTGGATTTATGCCATGCAGGGTGGCCATTGGTGGTCTCTCCTGCCTAGTACTATTAACTACTTGATGATGGCACATGTATAGCACACTAATGTACAGCCACTGAATGTAATCTTCTACCTCTCAAGAACTATAAGTCTTTTTCTGAGCAAGCTACAAGCATGGCATCTCACCACAAAAAGATGGCACACTGGTTTACACCCACCGACTATAGTGTCCTCCAGCCTCCAAATAGTTCTAAGACGTTTTTCTTTTCATGCAACAATTGCTTTGTATCCACAAACATCTTGCAACCTCAGTGACAGCCACTGAATGCAATCTCCTACCACCAAACAATTATAAGACTTGTTTATGCAAGCGCCACATATGTTATTTCACCACAAACAGATGGCAGGCTGATTTACAGCCACACAATGTAATGCCCTCCTAACTCCAAAGTGGCATAAGGTCTTTTTTATGCAAGCAACAGTTTTTGACTCACCGCAAAAAGACGGTGAACTGTGTTACAGACATAACATATTTTTCCACTCCTGGTTCCTAAGAAAACGATCTATGCAACTAGTACTTTGTTTCACCACAAAACGAAAATATACTAAAATGCAGCCAAGGAATGCGCTCTACTACCTTCTAAGACTTTTTCCATGCAAGCAACAAGTATTTTACCTGGCCAAAATATGATGGCAGACACTGAATGTAATCACCTGGCTGAATCCAATTTAACATTCATCTTCACATGGACAAGATATCTCACAAAGTTTATGTCCTGCAAGGTGGTCCCAAGGTTTTTATCCTCTCTGGTTATGGAAACCACTCGATGATGGAACGTCTGTTGAATATTGGTTTACAACCACTCAGTTTAATCTCCTCCTACCTCAAGAAATATAATACTGTCATAAACAGTATCAAATGGTTTGTCACACTACAAAAAGTTGGCACAATCAGTTAGAGCAACTGAATGCACTAACCTACCTACAAAGTATTATAACACTTTTTCTACATTAGCAACAGATGAGTCACCACAAAAAGATAACACGTCCGGTTATATCTACCAAATGCATTCTTCTACCTTCAAAGAAATAAAATGCTATTGTCAGCAGAACCAACAAGTAGTAGACCATAATAAGATGACACACTCAGTTTTATGCACTGCATTCCCTCTTTCCGACCTCCAAAGAATTCTGTTCAACAGACATAGGACACTGACAATATGCCTAAATTGATCATAAAATGATACAGCAGAAATATTTAATCCCAATTAGCAATGCACATAGGTGGTGCGAGTTATGGTTGCTTAGCTTACCATAACTAGCGAATGTCAAGGGTTTTTCAGTTTTATTTTGAACCATAACATCCCTTTAACAAAGTTTTTTTTACTGAATTATAAATATATGGCACGGAACAAAAACAAAGGGGCTACACATGTGATATCATCAATGACATTTGTGATGCCATCTTTCATGTCCCAGGGGTTAGTGTTAGCAGTGCACAGTGGTGCGGGCAGGTATGGTTGCTTAGCCTACCATAACTGGCGAATTTCAGTTTTTTTTGGTTTTACTTTGAACCATAATGTCACGATTCTGAAGTTTATTTCGTCAATTTCACAGGTTTTTAGTAGCGCAACTTAACCATAACGCCCCCTTAACAAAGTTTTTTTTAGGCAATTTTACGGTTTTTTAGTAGAGCAACTTAACCATAACGTCCCCTTAACAAAGTTTTTTTTGAGTGAATATATATATATATATATGTATATATATATATATATATATGGTGCCATTTGACGAATCTACACTTCATATAAATATAGCATCTTCAGCTGCAGGACTAATATCTCAATATCAATCAAACTCTTTCTCAGTTCCCTGAAAAAAAAAATATGTATATATATATATATATATATATATATATATATATATATATATATATATATATATTACACAGTTATGGTTAAGTTGCTGTTTCCATAGGAAGAGCCCTTTTTGGGTGGCTTATAACTTCGCTCTCCCTATGTGGGGATATAGTATATGGGTCACTCTGAATTTTTTTTGCAAAGTTTGATGAGGTTTGGTTCAGGGGGGGCAAAGTTATAAGGGGGTGCAAAAACTTCTTTTTTTCCCATAGACTGAATGGTGAAGGGAAAAAACTTTGCTCACATCTACAGTCCAAACCGCTGGATAGATTTTCGCCAAATTTGGACCAGGAGCAGCGGCTTGGTTCCGAAAGAGTGCTTTTGCAAATTTGGTGAAAATCCGTCCAGTAGTTTTTTATAAAATGAGCAAAAAATAGGTCCAAAAAAATTAGTGATATCTATGTTCGGTCCGCGAACACACTTCCCTGTTCGCTCCACGGACAGTGTTCTGATTGGCCAATCGGCTTGCATCATGTCCACAGACATGCAACGTGTTCGTTGATTGGACGGTGAAGAGCGTGAAGAGCGTGAAGCACGTCAGATTTTCGGGAACGCCTGCCCTCTTGGATTCGTGGACGTCCGCGGACAGCGCGGTGAAACTTTGTTGAAAAATACTATTTAGTACAGTGTGGTGTTGTGTGAAAGTGTTTGGGAAGGGTGGGGGGTAAGAGATGGGTTAAATGTTTTATTTATTCAGGTGGTAGACCCCACTGTTGTGTTCGCTTTGTCCACGGACAACGCAGATGTTCTAAAATGTTCTAAATAAACGTAATGGGGGTGTTCTGAGGAAACTACACCTGTCCGTATTGTTCGCAAGCAAGCTGAAAGTGTTCTTAGAACACTGGTGGTGTCCTGAAATGTTCGAAAATAAACAAAATGGGTGTGTTCTCAGGACGGTAAGCCTGTTTGTTTTGTTCGCAGGCAAGTTGAATCTGTTCTAAGAACACATCATGTGTCCTGGGATGTTCGTCAATAAATAAAATGGGGGTGTCCTGAGGACAGTATGCCTGTCCGTTCTGTTCGCAAGCAATTTCAAATTGTTCTAAGAACACAGGTTCGCAAGCATGTTCAAAGTGTTCTTAGAACACATTATGTGAAATGAGGGTGTCCTGAGGATGCTATGTCTGTCGTACTGTTCATAGGCAAGTTGAAACTGTTCTAAGGACACTCATCATGTCCGCGGACATTAAAAGTGTCCATATGGCATAGTTGAAATGTTTGATTCTATGGGTGTGATATGCTGCAATGGTTGTGGCTAGGGCATAGAGTCTTGGGAGCATGGCCATATGGGCATGCACCCAAGACTCCATACCCTGGCCACAACTACCGCAGCATATCACACCCATAGTGGTTTACAACTTTGGGATCCAAGAACAAATTTATAAGCAACAAAGTTATAAGCCACTATGGGTGTGATATGATGTGGTGGTTGTGGGCAGAGCCTATAGTCTTGGGTGCATGGACAAGATCAAATTTATAGGCAGCAAAGTTGAAACTGTTCTAAGAACACTCATGATGTCCGCTGACATTAAAAGTGTCCATATGGCATAGTTAAAATGTTTGACTCTATGGGTGTGATATGCTGCGGTGGTTGTGGCCAGGGCATAGAGTCTTGGGAGCATGCAGCCATGCTCCCAAGATTCTATGCCCTGGCCACAACCACCACAGCATATCACACCCATAGTGGCTTAAAACGTTTAGATCCAAGAAGAAATTTATATGCAACGAAGTTATGAGACACTATGGGTGTGATATGCTGTGGTGGTTGTGGGCAGGGTCTATAGTCTTGGGTGCATGGACAAGATCAAATATATAGGCAGCAAAGTTATAAATCACTGTGGGTGTGATTTGCTGTGATGGTTGTACTTAATATAATATACTTACTGTTTGGTTTAGTAACTGGAGTACATGTATTTCTTGTTTATTTCTGTGATAAAAGAAAAGATCATGTTAGTATTGGAATTTTGTAACAACTTATAACATTGAATAATCAACATTTTTTTTACCCTCATATTTAGTAGATTACAAACCAGTGTACTGTGCAATTTGCCCAGTTTGTGTGTTTGTTGCTAAAATCATTGGGTCTGTGGGAGAAAAATAAACCATGTTGGATAAAAAAAAACCTTTTTTGTTATGTTATAGTCTATTTGTTTGTTTGTTTTCAGTGTTTACTTGTTGTTTCTGTCTAATGCTCTATATATTGGCTTGTTGCAGATTTTATGAGCAGTTAGATACCTATTGACATATTCTAACAGTCTATTTTTTGTTATAATGAAGTGGTATTGATTTATCTATTTGAATATTGTAAAATGTTTGGTTAGTTAGATACCATTTGGCGTATTCTAACTGTACATTTTTTGTAATAATGTAGTGGTATTGATTTATCTGTTTGGTTATTAAAAATCTTGGGGTAGTTAGATACCAGTTGGCGTATTCTAACTGTTTATTTTTTTTATATAATTTAGTGGCATTAATTTATCTGTTTAGTTGTTGTAGAATCTTGGGGCAGTTATATAGCTGTTGGCATATTGTAACAGTTTATAGTTTTCTAATAGAAGTTTAGTTAATGTTTAAGTACAGTTTAGTTAATACATTTTGGTTTTAAGAAATTATAATGAAGTGGTATTGATTTATCTGTTTGGATATTGTAAAATTTTGGGGTAGTTAGATACCATTTGGCGTGTTCTAACTGTCTATTTTTTGTTATAATATAGTGGTATTGATTTATCCGTTTGGTTATTGAAAGAAGATCAAATAAGCATTTGTAAGATTTGCAGGTAATATCTGCTTTAGAGTAATGGTACTATCATTACATTCGAACCATACACAATTCTTATATATGCAGTATAGTGACCTGCTTTGGTTGTGGCTCCTGTGTGGTAAATTATACCTATTGTTGTGAAGGTTTTTTTTACCAAGTGATACTTGACAATGTATGAATCCAGTCAGCTTGCAGTTATTTTTGGTACCATCTGCATTGTAATGTAGAAGCATTAGTATTACGTATTTACTATGTGTTTGTATTAGTAAGGTGGAGGGATTATCTGAATTGCAGGTACTACATAATCTACCATGGTTTGCATTTTGTACAAGTTGCTGAAATGGAACGGATTCACAATTAGGTATTGATACATAAACAAAGCGCTAATTGGGGATTTGTTCTTGTGTCACATTGTTGCACAGCGTGCATGTATGTTTCCACATGTATGAAATCTGGAAGATTTCATTTATAGGTATGTCTTTGTTTTCTAGTACTTGTAGTAAGTACATTAGAAATTCATGTGGACCTTCCTGTGAGTTTATAGTGAATTTCACAATTCCAGCACAGTAGTCCAATTGTTGTCTTATTCCATAAACACTATACCTGTTGTCAGGATTGTTTGTTGCATTTCTATGAAGTACTAACATTTGCAAACACAATTGGTCTGTACTGTGTAAGTACATTTTGTCAACTATTGGTGGTAATTGAAATAGAATATTCATTGCTACATTTGTGTAGCAACTTACACCATTTACATTTGAAAGTTTAAATGGACCAGCTAGTTCTGTATCTGAGTGCTTTTTTTGGAGTTTGTCTTCCTTCTTTGAAGAAGTACCTGGTTTACTTTCCCTAATAGGTTCTTTTTTGATTGCAGTACTTGATGAAGTATTAGTTTCTTTTAATCTCTTTGGAGGATTTGCAGTGACATCCTGGTGCATTTCTGTTTGATTTAGTTTTCTTTTAGAACATTTTACTTTTTGTGGAATAGGATATGTTTTTAGATGGGGGTGTATAGTGAACAAAGTTTATTGTATTCTGAAATGCAAGGAATATCAGCGTTTACTTTACTTGCATCAAAGTTGATTAGAAATAGACCGTCAAGTGTACGTAAGCGTGATAGTGCTACGTAGCTCATGTCTTCTTTAAAGACTGTGTTACCAATGTTTATCAATGCTTTGTCTAGGGTAACACCTTGTGATTTATGAATGGTGACTGCGTATGCAAGAGTTAGAGAAAATTGTTCTCTTCGTACATACATGTCTTTGAAGAGAAGGAATCGAGCTGTTGAGCATCCTATCCTTTTCACTTCTGAAAGTTTGTCAAAGAGAATATTGACAAACTGAATGTTGTTGTCGTGTGGGTATGTTTGAAAGCCAACAACTGTACCCAGTGCTTCATTACCTAGTCCTTGATCCACGTCAAGGTTACGTGTAAGCATTACTCTGCAATTTAAGGATAATTTTAATATTTTTTCCAATCCAGCTGTGTTGGACATTGAATTTTCTAAACTATTTAGTCTTGTTGTGGCTTGTTCACACATGCGTAGTGTCATACCATGTATGTCTAGTTTGTCTGTGGCGCTAATTTCAATTATTGGTTGCATTTCTTTTTTTAACATTGTTTCATTGAATTTGAAACAGCTTGCAAGAGTTGGCATTAAGACCATACAATTTGCATTTTTGTGGGCTAATTGTTCCATAACATCCGTAGCACATGCATTATTGCCATAAAGTGCATGAGTGTGTCGGGTTTTCAATATTGTTTGTGCTTCTTGAGATAATATACCAACTCTAATACTTTTTAAGATGTTGGCATAAGTGAGATCTGCAGATTGGCACATATTTTCTGTTAATTCTCTGTATTGGTTCTGGCAAAACATTCGTAATCAAAATCATCAGTAAATTCCTTCAACAATTGACAAGCAACAAACTGTCTGCTGTTGTCACTGCCCCCACAGTTTTAGCTGCCTACAACATAGGCAGTGTCACTTTACACCGATTACTACTCCTGCCAGTAGAACACCAAAACAAATGAGACTATTACAAACTTTCTACAGAAGCTGCAATGGAACTACGCAGAGAAATAAAACAAATGAAAATGCTACTAATAGAAGATGTGAGGATGGTATCCAACCTAATGTTGGCCTTGATTCACCTCAGATTACAAGAAGTACTCAAAACAAACTACGAAGAGCTCTTTGGAGGAAAACACATTATTGTACTCAGAGATCTTCTTCAATTGACACCAGTGAAAGGTGAGCCTATTTTTAAAACCTTAGGACACAAACTCTGCTGTAAAACTGTTGGCAGCATTGGAAATGTCAACCTTTGGCAACATTTCCAATAAAAACCGCCTGGCCTAGATGTGGCAGTGAGCAAAAACGAAAGGGCCACACATGTGATATCATCAGTGATGTCATCAATGACATTTGTGATGTCATCTTTGATGTCCTGGGTGTTAGTGTTAGCTGCGCACAGTGATGCGGGCAGTTATGGTTGCTTAGCCTACTATAACTGGCGAATTTCAGGGGTTTTTCGGTTTTACTTTGAACCATAATGGCACGTTTGAAAAGTTTTGTTAGTAAAGTGCACAGGTTTTTGGTAGGGCAACTTAACCATAACGTTCCCTTAACAAAGTTTTTTCAAGTGAATTTTGCGGGTTTTTAATACGTCATTTTATGTATAGCTAATTGTGAATAAAAAAAATGTGTACTGAATATTACTGCTGTAATGAAGAAGCACAAGAAACAGTGCCGCTGCCTTGCAGTAAGAAACCCACCAAATGTGTCGACGAACATCTACCGTCCCATATTACCGTTGGTTGGCTCTTTGTTCAATGCCGTTCACAAATTGCCTTATTATCGGGCGTTTCAAAAAGCAAAGCCACCCGTACACAAAGTAAACATTGCGTTTATAGAGCCCTTTCACAGTGCAAATAAATTTATAAAAAAATAAGTTACATACACTCCAAGTACTGCATATTTGTCAATAAAATACAGAGACGCAATAATCTTTGCAGGTAATAGTGTAAATTTGCAACGTAGTAACGAGTGCTACTAAAAATAAGGATTAATTGTTACAATCCGGGGCCCCTTTGTAGGGTCGGATTACAAAACAAAATCCTTTTTCAAGATGGCCACCATAGAAATAGAAGGTGGTTATTTCATACATAGTCCCTCTTCCCTTTCCATGGTAGTCGGCAAAAAACACAAAGACGTGACGTGACGCAGAATCTGCAAATAAACATAGAGCAACGTGCAACCTAATATCTTACATTTGCAAATAATAGAGTGGATTGTTAAAGAAAACGTAAACATTTTAGAGTTTGTAAAGTAGGTTTATTTAACAACAAACTGTCAGAGATGTTCGGAGTAATCCCATTGTGAATGCAATGATAACAATTGTTGAAAGAGGGGCATTGCAAAAGGTAAAGCTGAAGAACACGTTGTTTTTTTTTTGCATACAATGATTATGAGTTCTTTGTGATAAAGCAGGCGCTTTGTTTCCACTGTGATTTTCAAGAAGGCATCGTAACCTTGAGCCTACAGAACCATAAATGATGTTATGTTGCTCCGAGTAGTAACGGACAAAGCGGGCTTAGGGTATCGTCCCACATAATTGTTATGCACAGGAAACCGTTCACAAGCAGTTGTATTTGACGGCTGAAAAAGCCTTCACTCGGCATCTGAAAGCCATGGCACGGTCAATATGGTAATATGTACCTGGGGGGCAAACGTTACAAAAATTACGTGTCAGTAACTAACCTGTACCAAAAATATTTTACAAGAAGACACAAAAAAGTGACAAAGTAATACAGAAATGTAAGCGTTCAAACATGACATTTTAGTGAAATGTTTCTAATGACCATATGTTACTATGGAAATAGTGTTGAAACGCTGAGAATCGGCATGCACCGTAAGAGAAAAAAATAGCAACTACACAGAAAGAAGATAGTGTAGTTAGGAAAGCAAAATTAATGGACAGTGTAAGGAAAAGTATGGCTTGTGATTTCAAAGAAGACCACAAGAACGTGCAAACTGATGCACAAACTTATGTGCACAAACATAACGTTGCAACTAATAAATAGCAATACTAAAGAAGGAGCAGTGTACGCATACCCTACAAATGGGAAATCTGTGCACTTGGCAATTTTGCAGGAGAAATGTAACAGCGTAGAAACATAAAATGTCACTTACATTGGCACAATTATAGTTTCGGTAATGTAAAAATAAAGGGTGGTCCGCTGGAGTGTGGGCAAAAGTAAACTTACATAATATGTACTGCCTCCATTCTGTAACTGCAAGTCAGACACCAATGTATTTGCATCAGAGAATCCTCGTGGACTGATATTGCATGTCCCAAACAAACGTTTTAAAACATAACATTATCAAGTGCTATTTTTTTGGACCCTTTCATTCCTTGAATTTCTTGAGTTTCAGTTTCGCTCAAGGTCAAAAAACAAAAGCCCCTTATACAAATACCCAGATGCGCGGGTGTACTGAGCGTCTAACCAAAAAAACAACTCATGTGACCTTCATGCAGAAGGGAAAAAGATTCCTAGTTTGCAACAACATATTGCAATTCAATTATGAGAACCGCTACTCGCATACACCTCCAGAGTCAGTGTTTCCAGCAAACAGTGCAGATGGTGGCCTTAGTTTTCAAAACTTAGAACGGCAGTCTAACGGCAATATTGTTCCAAAAACTTTTCAACCCATGCGCACTAATTGGTAGTGGTACAGTGAACACAAAGTTGCAATTAAACGTATGAGTTTGGAGACAAGAAAACTTCACTTTTTCATTTTGTGCTCCCACATCCCATTGCAACCCCCTCAATGGTGACCTTCTGAAGTATTATTCCATAAGTGTGATGAGTGCAATGCTGTCTAGTTTTGTATGTGGGTCTGGCGATGTCCGCGTACACCAAAACATTATTTAGATTGCAGGGGGACCGTACAAAGTTGACATACTTGACGCTGTTGCTCAACCAATCATAGAAAGTGGCACATGTTCGTGGGCACTAATTTTTTCCCCCATTAAGTGTAACGGGAAAAGAGACGTGTGAGAAACTCCCCGTCCTTATAATTTCCACCCCCCCGGAACTAAACATCACCAAAAGTTCCAAAGAAATGTAAAGGGTCTGAAATTTTTGGTTTGGAAAATTTGGTGAGGAATCGTCCAAGGGGAGCGCAGTTGTAAAGCACCCAAAAAGTGCTCCCCCTATGGAAACAGCAACTTCACCATAACAGTAGTTGTGGGCCGGACCTACAGATTTATATATTTCTCCATACATATTTCACCATAAGGGTGTACATTGGCTTATAACACCACTGCTTATATGGTCATTTCTGGGTGCATGGCCTTCGGGCATGCACCCAAGATTGTACACCCTCCCCAAAACCATCAGAATACTAAACTATAGTATGAGTGAATGCATTCTTGTAATGTGATGTGCTGAATCTGGGCAGGGCCTAGAGTTTTACGAGTAAGGCGTACGGGCTACGGCCTGTAGCCATGCATCCAAAAGTCTGCATCCTGCCCACAACCACCTGAGTGATGTGTGTAAGTATGGGTGCATCCATAGGTGCGGTATGCCTCACTTGTTCTGGCCAGAGGCTAGACTCCTAGCTGTATGTTCATAGATATTACAGTATGTGGTTGTGCAGTGGCTGATACCTCCAGTGCTTATAACTTAGTGCTTGGGTGCATGGCCTTCGTCCATGCACCCAAGACTGTACACACTCTCCACAATCATCTAATTGACAATCAATAGAAGAGGTGTATGCGCGGGTGGGACATGGTGTGGTGGTTGTGACCTGGGCCTACAGTCTTGGAAGTATGGCCTTCGGCCTACGGCCATGCATCCAAGACTCTACGCCCGGGCCACAACCTCCGCAGCATGTCACACCCATGGTGGCGTCCTATTCAGTGGCACACCCATAGGCAACAATAATATAATAACAACATTTACTCAATTGCAATGGTCACTAACACCACGCGTGTCCTTACAACAGTCTCAAGGTGCCTGTACACACCACAAACAGAAATACTACCCTTATGAGTCCACTCATTTTCTGCATGTACAAACATCACGAACAAGGCGGGCATAGACAATACATCATTGACACCTGCCGCCCAAACAAGTACTTTTTTGCAGACATCTCATACTTGCGGAACCTTCCCAAGCACTGTAGGACATCAAAGTAGTTTCCGAACCAGCATTTCAGGTGGCGAATAAATCATTAACAACTTCCGCCCAAACAAGAACACTATTTAACCCATCTCTTATTCTGTGAACCTCCCCAAGCACTGTAGGTGAGCGGTGAGCAAAACAATGTCCGAAACAGCATTTCGCCTCTGGTGGCGACTGCACTGTCTTTGGATTCAAGATGTCAGGCACAGCCACACATTCTGCCGCACATCACGGCTCTCTGCAGCCAATTGTCGAAGAAGTTGCGTGTCCGCGGTCACAACACCACCCTCCTGGCCATGTATGTTGAGCGAACAGGGAAGTGTGACCGCGGAGCGGACATAGATATCACTAATCTTTTGAGACATATTCTTTAGTCGTTTTAAAGGAAACTAGTGGACGGATTGGCACCAAATTTACAGAAACACGCTTTCGGGATCAAGCCTCTGCCGCAAATTTGGTCAATATCCGTCCAACGGTTTGACCTGTAGGCGTGCGCAAAGTTTTTCCCCCATTCAGTTGATGGGAAAAAAAGACGTTTTCGGACCCCCCACTATAACTTTTAGTTCGAACGATATTGAGATATTTAGTCATATTAGTCCTGCAGCTGAAGATGCTATATTTTGGTACAAAGGAAATGGAAACTGTCCACATTATTTCACAGCTTCTGTTATCTGTAAAACTGCATTAGTCATCTGTTTCACGTCAACTACAATCTCACATCCAAAGAAATAACCTTGATACGTGTAAATCTGTCTTTAGGTCAGCTTGGAGTGCTGAGTGCATCATAGCTTCAGTTCTGTAATAACTGAGAATAAATAATCATTAAGAGCTGTCAGCAGTTTGACACTACTCTTGGAACTTCTCCCAGCAGTGAACATTAAAGATAAGCACCCAGCTGGATGCATTCTTCTTACTAAACAATTGAAGTATTTACTGCAGTGTGATCAATGACCCTCCAGAAAACGTCCAGCAAATCTGGTAGTGGCTTTTTCTACTGCTACTAAGCCGGGGTGAACATATTCAGATTTACTCTGACGTGGCATCAATCCCAGAATTGGTTGGCAGCAGGAGATTACATACGTAGCTATAACTGAGTTATAACACATGCTATACTGGCTATCACACATGCTTCATCTTGTTGTGACTAGTAGGGAGGAGAGAATCCCATTGGTCAACTTTTATGGCATGCACTGACATGGACATTGTTGTCTGAGAATACTAGCGGTGGAGAAGAAACCCTGGAGTTTGGTGGGGGCAGGAGATTGCATTAAGTATCTATAAGAAAGTGCAACACATATGCCATGATGTTGCAATGACTCAGAACAATTGAATATCTTCAGTGCCATCTTGCCTCTAGCACCAGAATGTGACACTGCAGGTTGAGGGATGTGGCTAGAGGGTATTGCACAACAACCACAGCACCTCAAGCAATTGAAATAGTGCCACGCCTTGGAGAACTTCATGGTAAGCATTGGTGGGACAGTGTCTGTTCTTTTTTCTCTCTTATAGCTTTTGTTGCCCCCTGCACAGTAAAGGGTTGCCCAGAAGCAGCACACTCAGCCTTCTCCACCTCTTCTTCCATCTGACACACCCCCTCCGCCTGCCCTGCATCGACTGCATTATGCTACATCACCTGCATCACTTCATGTCCATCCATCTTCTCCTTCTTATGACCCATAACCTCCGTCTTGCCTTTCTTTTCCTGCCCCACCCTCCTAATCCCCTTTCTCATATCATTGCATCCTTACCACTGCTGGTACTTCAGCATCTTTCAATCAGGTTCCACCAGCAAACGATCTTCATTTGTTACCACAACCTGCTTCCTTCCCACAGCAATGATTGCCTCCATCAGACACTCATCTGCTGTCACTATCTGCCACATCAGTTGAGGGATGTTATGATTAGCATTTATGATGTTTTCAAGTATGTAAACCAGTTAAAAGCTGTACATGTTGTTGACAAGTTCTATTAAAGTAAATGAGCATGTTTACCACTTCACATAGGTTAAGCAACATGATGAGCTCATGTAGTTCCAATTAAGAATGTTTATCTACGTCTATATGTTCTAGATTTGTCAATGTCAGTTGGAGTTTGCTTCTTTTAGCAGTGGCTGCTGTCGCGTACAGTTCTACCAATAAATATATTTAACTTGCTCAATTGTGTGAAAGACTTCTTAACAATGGCGACGAGGATATTCTGGATGGTCTGCCCCTACCTCGGACTGCCGCCGGCCCGATCCTGCAGTGGCTGCTCCGCCGGTGAAACCCCAGACCCAACGTGACAGCAGGCGGAAGAGAGAAGGTCAGGAGGTGTGGTCGGGGGTTGGAGGGGCCATCGACCAACCTGTTAATTATCGTTTGGACCCAGCGGGCCTTATAGCAAGCTGAGCACCGCTTGGCCCCAGCTGCTCCTGCCAGCTATGCGCCGTGCCCGGCTGCGAGCCGCTGCCTCCGGCTGTTTCGTTTGAGTGCCATTGGCACCAGCGTGCCACCTCCACAAGGGATCCGGGGAGCCCCTAACCAGGCTGTGCCCCATTTTTGCTCGAGCTGCTCCTGCCCGCTGTGCGCCACGCTCAAGCCGCGGCTGTTGTCTCTGTTTGCTTTCGATTGCTTCGCCTCCATTTCTGAACGCGCGCCTGGGGCGTTGGCCACCGCTCGCAGCACAGTGAGCGCTCTGCTCTATTAATTAGCCATTGTGACACCAGCTGCTTAGCAACGCTTCCACTGAGAGGGATAAGTCCACGTTTCCCTGGCCTGGCATCGTAACGACAGACAATTCCTGCAGCAGGAGCTCCAGGAAAGATCTGACAGGCATTGGTTTCACATTGGAATGTATCAGCAAGTGCACATCTGAACGCTATATAGTGCAAAGAGAGTATAATCTCTACCAGAGGAGAGAGCAACATAGAGACTGGTTACACAGTTATTAATCAGCTGAGACACCTTGAATTGCACCTGGCATGGCAGCAACAATACCTCCACCCACTTTTTTGGCTGAGCCTGGTCGTCCAACTGTCAGGTGGGATAGGTGGAAAGATATTTTTGAAAACTATCTAGTGGCTATGGGAGGAGATAGATACAGCTAGGCAAGGAAAAAAGTGTTATCATTACACAACCTAGGGCCAGAAGGATGCAGCATATTTGATAGATTATCAAGGACCCAAGGAGCAGAAGCAGGGGATGCAGATGAATATGCCACAGCCCTAAAACAATTGGAAGAACATTTCGAACCAAAGAAAAATGTAACCTTCAAGAGGCACACATTTTTCCAATGCACAGAAGAGTCATCTGAATCTATTGAATCCTATATTGCCTCCTTGAGAACATTAAGTCGTGACTTTGAGCCATTGACCGACTCATTGATAAGCGACCAACTAGTGAGATGCACAAACAATGTGAGGATTCAAGAAAAACTACTTGCCAAAGACATTAAGTTGGAGGATGCAATTGAACTGGCCAGAAGTATAGAGCAAACCACTCAATACATCAAGCAGCTGAAGGTGGATAAGCAGACCCTTCATGCAGTCTGTGCAGTTGGTCAAAGGAGGAAACCCAGTTTCAATGCAAACAGAAGGGAAGCATGGAACTCAAAATGTACCAGATGTGGCAGCCCCAAACATGGCCCGAATTACCCTACCTGCCCAGCCAGGTTTGCAGAATGTTTCAGATGTAAAGGAAAGGGATATTTTGCCAATGCATCTAAGAATTCATCTATCAATCTGTTGGAATCAAGAGGAAGCAATGTGGAGAGAGACCAGATGACATATAATGCACCAGAAAGGACAGCCACGCAAGAAACCGCTCCGAGACATGTCTTCGAGGTTTCAGCCGTTTCGGGTGAACAGAAAGGACCTGTAGATGAATTTGAAATTGGAGGATACAAGATGATGATGAAAGTAGATACTTGCTCGCCGTGGACCATCATATCAAGAGAGACTCTGAAGAATGTACTAGGGAAAGACCCAGACTCACTCAAATTGACCGATGTTCAACCATGCTGTTATGGCGAATAATCTATAGACATTTTAGGATAGTTCCATGCGCAAGTGAGGAACAAAGATAGAAAGTGTTTGGCAGACATATTAGTAGCAAAAAGGGGTGCCTCGTTACTTGGATGGGAGGAACAGAGGAAATTAGGGGTGAGAGTTCAGTCGAGTGCACTAGAACCAGTCACCATTGCTGAAATAGAGAATAAGTGGTCCAGAGAATTCCCAGAAGTGTTCACTGAAGAGTTAGGCAAACTTAAGCATTTTTAACATCACATCAAACTCAAGGGAAATGCCCAGCCAATTGATCATAAAGTGAGCCTTTGAATATGAGAGAACAACTGTGCAATGAACTTAGTGAGCTCATGAATAAAGGTGTGATCGAGCCTGTTACAGCTACAGAATGGTTATCACCAGTGGTACTAGTCACCAAAAGCAAAGGAAAATTAAGACTGTGTGTGGACATGAGGATCTTGAACCGGAACATATTTCCATAATTGATCTGTCGGCAGCATACCACCAGGTTTCACTATCTGAACAATCTCAACACCTAACAGCTTTCATTACTCCGGAAGGGACATTCAAATTTTGTCCAATGCCATTTGGTCTGGCATCGTCTGCATCCATATTCCAGAAAGTCATGGAAGAAATATTGAAGGGAGTAGATAAAGTAACGGTGTTTCAGGATGATATACTGGTGCTTGCGGAAGATGAATGTGAGCATGCATGAGAGAGTTTTGAGAGTTGTACTAAACAGGATTAAAGAGGCAAGTATTACAGTTCTAAGAAGTACGTGAAAGATAGCCATCAAAGAGGTGGAGTATCTAGGTCACAAGATATCAAAGGATGGTATTTCACCCAAAACATCACTTATGGAGAGCATTAGTAATGGCTCTCCGCCCAAAGATAAAGACCAATTGCGCTCATTCATGGGCTTGGCAGAATATTACAAAAATGTGTGTATGGGTTTACGGTAATATCATCTCCATTGAGGGACCTACTTAAGAAAGGTGTGAAATATGAGTGGTCTGAAGAATGTCAAGAGGCTTTTATGTCAATCAAGAGGGGAATTACACAACCACCATCTCTGGGAGGATTCATTTTGAGCAGGAAGACCACATTATCAGTTGACGCTAGTATACTAGGTTTGGGTGTCACACAAGTTCAATATGATTCTGGTAAGGTCGAACATGTAATAGCCTTCGCATCAAGACCACTGAGAGGTGAGGAAAAAAATGATTCCATCATAGACAGAGAGGCATTGACAATGTCATGGGCTATATCACATTTCAAGTTCTTCTTATGGGGTCAGGCATTTCAAGTAAGAACGGACCACAAACCATTAGTTCAATTAATGAGCAGTGTTGACTGGGCCAAGGGCTCTACAAGAATATCTAGGTGGGTGGTGGAGTTGTTGGGATATAATTTTAAAGTATGATACATACCGGGTAAAGAAAATGTTGTGGCAGATTGTTTATCCAGGTTGCCGGTGGGAAGTAATGAAGACACTGAAATGGCCAAACCACAGGAGTTCAGTATATCCGAAATTGAGTGTAATGCTATTTACAAAAGTGAATGGTTGAGTGCGGATAAGGAAGACTTAGTTTTGAATCAAGTCAAATTGTGGACAAGAGAAGGATGGCCTCAAAACAATTATATTGAAAGAGGTTATGGAAGATACAATGAAGTAAGAGAGGAACTGAGCTTGTCGGAAGATGGTTGCAAACTCAGAAGAGGAAGCATCATAGTACCTCAATGTGGTATCCGACCCCCGTTAGTGAAAATGGCTCATCAAGGGCATTTGGGAATGGGAGGTACCAAGAGGTATCTGAGACAATCATTCTTGTGGCCCGGGATAGATAGTGACGTTGAGAAAAGTGTTAGGAAGTGCAAGGAATGTGTGAAGAGTAATAAGGGCAAGACTGTGAGAGAAGTTCCACTGGTTCCAGTGAGCGTGCCCAGTGAACCATGGCAGAAATAGCCATTGACTTAGTGGGACCCATACAAGATCCTGGTCGAGGGTATAAGTACCTGGTGGTATTGGTAGACTACCATACAAAATGGGTAGAGTGGAAAGCACTCCGTGAGACTACAACCATAGAGATGATATCATTTTAAGAGGAAGTGTTTTACAGGGAGGTATTTCCCTCTGTGGTGGTCACTGATAACGGTGTACAGTTTTGCTCGGATAGAATGCTGACATTCCTGAGAAAATTCAGTATCAAACATGTGAGAACAGCTCTGTATCATCCCAGGGCCAATGGCCTAGTAGAAAGGGTTAACAGATTTGTGAAGAGTGGGATACAACTTGCATTGGCTTCAGGGTTGCAGTGGTTGAGAGTACTTGTAGAAATGGTATGGAACTATTGTACTACACCACATTCTATCACGAGAATATCTCCATTCATGTCATTAAAGGGCAGACAACCGGGCACAAAACTTTGTCCAGGTTGGCTGGAAATGACAAAAAATGCAGATATAGATTGTGAGAAAATGATGGTACTTATTAGAGAAGCACAGAACATGTATGAACAAAACTTCAATGAGGTTAATAAAACCAAGGAAACAAATTGGGAAAAAGGTGATATGGTTCTTATCAAGAATCCCAGATTAAGTTCTAAATGTGTAGAGAGCAAATTTATCGGACCAAAGAAGATTGCAGCTGTAAGAGGAAATGCAGTTATTTTAGAAGGGGGAGAATGTTGGTCAATGTCTAAATTGGTCAACTGTTTATCGAATGTTGGTGAAGATGACAATGTGGAGTACAACAACAAAGCAAATGGTAAATGCACAAACAGCAGTGATAAGGAAGGGGGACACTGTCAAACGAAAGGAGCCGTGAGTAATTCTGAGGCTAATGTTAGTACAGGACTGAGTATAGCTAGAGTAGGAAATAGACCAATATGGCTCAAAGATTTCTATGTAGAATGAAAATCATTCAGCAGTTGCCAAGGGAGGAGATGTGCTATGATTAGCATTTATTATGTTTTCAAGTATTCAAACCAGTTAAAAGCTATACATTTTGTTGACAAGTTCTATTAAAGTAAATGAGTATGTTTACCACTTCACATAGGTTAAGTAACATGATGAGCTCATGTAGTTCGAATTAAGAATGTTTATCTACGTCTATACGTTATAGAGTTGTCAATGTCAGTTGGAGTTTGCTTCTTGTAGCAGTGCCTGCTGTCGCGTACAGTTCTACCAATAAATATATTTAACTTGCTCAATCATGTGAAAGACTTCTTAACAAGGGAGCTCTCAAAATTACTCCATGCTACTGTGAGACACCACCATTTCAACCTCCTACTCACGTGTTTGCTATCCATTGTTTGGTTGCTCTCCACTATGATCCAATGTAACTTCTTCCTCAAGATGCTCAATGACACCTAATTAGTCCCCAAATTCATCACATCCTCAGATTATTTGTGACCATCAATTTTAATCGGTGCTAAATCCACCTCATTATCCCCCTCCAGGTCTGATGTCAAAACACTTCTAAAAGATCTAGTGTGACCTTCCCAAAGAGATCTAGTTTGACCTCTTTTTGATTCATCTCCAGACTCTCTCAAATTGCACTGTAAGGAAGTACTGAACAGCAAAAGCAAAAGTAAGGTATGGATGGCAACAATTTCCACAAAGGGTTTCACAAAATGTTTCTCAAAGTATGTCACAAAACTTGAACAAAGAGGGAGTGAAAGTGTAATGCACTTCACAAACCTGCACACAAAGTCAAAAGTAATATATCATAACATGGGAAAACAATATCTGAAGCATACAAAAAGCATTCTGAAATGTCTAAAGCTCAAACTCTCCTTTTCTCCTCTAGTGTGGATTAGCACTATTTCCCCATCTGACAGCCAACCAGAGAAAATGAGCGCTGCCTTTAGGTCTCCTGTATTTCCTCAGATATTCTAGAGCTTTCATTGGTCAGCCTGATCATGCTGGCTGTTTTGGTGGCCCTGATAATTCCACCAAATCCACGCTCACCCCCAAACTCGTAGTCACATTCGGTTGCGGTTTGGAAGTGTCGGTAGTCTGGCGATAACTTATGGTTTGCACAAATCCTGCGTGTGCTTTTCATTGTTGTGTATGGATGGTCTGCATACATTCATATTGCTCAGTCCTGTTTTTATGACTGTGATTATTCTCCTTCCTGAGATCCTGGGGGACTTCGTATGGCCCGCCTGCAGGGGGAATGAGAGCATGGATGAGGTGATTTCAAAACAAATCCTGTCACTGGTTCCCCGCATCTGGGTGACAGGTGGATAGGACCAGGGATCTTATATAGCCGCTCCAAGAGGCACAGTGGTCGGCTTAACTTCAGGATCATGGAGGGCGGCCAGGCCCTCCGGTGTGGAGAGTTTTGCCGTGGCCCGTGTTGCTGGGCCAGCCCGCGCTCTCCCCTCTCCCGGGTTGAGGTAGTGATCAAACGTGTGAGGGAGACAGCCCAACGTGAGCTGATAGTGCCTGTTTGTGCGCGCCATTCATGAGGGACTGACTCAAAGTGTTTTTCTCCTCTCCGTGACTTGAGCTATGAGTGGAAAACCATTGAAAGAGAGATGTATGTTTTTGGGCCCCTTACGATCGTTGGCTGCATTTTCATTTCTCTTCGCAACCTGAGGAAGTAAAACGCAGGGGAGTGTATTGGAATATGTCATAGCAGTGTTGGTCCCTTATGACAGCCAGCTGCGTGCACAAGTAAGCACAGTCAGAGAAGGCAGATTCTGCTGGGTTTTGTCCTGTTTGCTATTTGGCCATCGGGCAAGCCCTCAAAAAGAGGAGGTGTGGGAGGCGGCAAGCCACCAAGGCAGAAAGGGGGAAAGAGGCCTCACTACATTTCCCGCTAAGTGGGGAGGGAAATTAGCCTGTGGTGTCTGGTCAGGAAAGAGTGAAGTCAAGGCACTCTGCTGGAACTTCTTACTTAGATCAAACCCTGCTTAGAACCTAAGCTGGGGTTACGCTCTGCATGGTTGCTGCAGCAGGTATTACTGTAAAGGCCAGTACCTGCCTGTAGAACGGTGTTGCTCCCGTTAGGGATCTTTTCCCTCAGTGCATCGGACTACGGCATGTTTGGTATCCGGGCTATCTGTTGTGTGTAATGTGGTAGCCTGCAGCTGCCCGGGGGGTCTATAACAAAGAAATAAGTATATATTTATCAAATGGGAATGATCTCGCTCAGAAGTGGTTTCACTGAGGTGAAATAAGAATGTATTTATCAAATTTGAATGATCTCCCTCGAAAGTGCTCCCCCTGAGGTGACATAAGTATTTATTTATCAAATATGAATGATAGCGCTCAAAAGTGCTCCCACTGAAGGGACAACAGTTATTTATTTATCAAATGTGAATGATCTTGCTCACAAGGGATCCCACTCAGGTGAAACAGTTGGTTACTTATCAAATGTGAAGGATCTTGTTCACAGGTGCTCCCACTGAAGGGAAAACAGTTATTTATTTATCAAATGTGAATTATCTTGCTCACCAGTGATCCCACTGAGATATTTATTTATTTGTTTATCAACTTTGAATGGTCTTGTCCCCCAAGTGACACCACTGGGGTTAAAGAGGGTAAACCAAAGAGAGAAAATGTGGGGAGGACTTTTAAAGGTGTATGTAGTACCTGAATAAGGGGCAATGTAAATGTCAAATTACTGGGACATACAGAGGAGCTGATTGGTTTTCTTTTCTATGTACTGCTATATAAATACAGAGTTTACTATTATCAAATGACATGAGGCTGTGACTGTTTATTTAACCTGGTTCAACCAAACGATAGCTAACCCCCAGGGTTGGGCTGGCCAATAGGGAAAGGTCTACCCCATCCATGGGGCCATTCTGCACATTCAGAGATCTGCTATAGGTCCCGATATGAGGGTCCACCCACCTTTCCCCCCTGGGTTCATGTTCGCACATGTGTGCACTAAGGTGTAGTATCCCTGGCTCAGGACTCCTACAGGTTGCTGCTTCCCCTCCTCTTGAGGCCCCATAGGGAGATAAACCTTAAATGGAGCTTAGATGAACTCACGAGTTTGGCGAGGGCCTGGTTCATTCAGCAGTCACTGCTACACACAATAGATTCTTCTATCGTACGCGGACCGAAGTCCAGGGTAACCTATAGCTTCATATAAGTAATTATTTCATCGAAACTCTCGATCCCACGCACCATAGCAGATGTCTATGCTAGTCCATGAAAGGCTTAGTTTCTATTTCCTCTTTTACATGGCTCTGAAACACTGCTTTGTGTTACCTTAAAGAAAGTGAGGTTTTTCTACATAGGGCCTTTGTGGCTGCAGGGACAAGTCCTTTGAATGAGAACTCCCCATGGATGATGCGAGACCTCCTAATGTGTTTCTATGATCACATCACAGCAATAGCAAAGCTGCCCGGTTTACACACTGACATTGGTATTTCAGAAATTCCAGACAGGATGCTTCACCAATCTGAGCAATGAGAGGAGGAAATAGAACAATATCGGAATACAATACAGAACATCTCGAAGGCATTCACATTAAAGACACTTTTTAAGTGGCTGTTTATCTACACCCACTTTTGAACACACACACACCTGGCCCTGTTAATCTGAACCCACCTACCATCTTCACGGAAGGAGCTTGATCAACTGAAAGGTTCCGTTGGACGTGCGCTTTTGTTAATATCCAGCTTCGTAGAAAAAGAAAATGACGAATGGGCTTCTGGCTCACAAAAATACAAGCGGGAAAAATGAAACAGGTGAAAGCACATTTAGAAAAATACTATGTGTTTCAACATTTTCCTTGACTCTGTCTCTGAAGTGGGCAACAAACGTGGTTTTCCCTCCTCACAAGCTAATATGTTCTGAAGCGACTGATGCCATCTGTCCAAGTTCTATGTTCTTTTCCAGACTATTGCTGTCTATGACATCAACAGGTTATGTTCTATGTTCCCAAGTGCTTCTCTCTACAGAATTGTTGAACAGCATTCCTTTTTAAAGTATGGTTCTTAATATCAGTTGAAAGCTATTCACCATGCATCATTTTCATCGTTGTCACTCTAAGACATCTTTGAGCTTAGCTGCCTCTCCTTTTCACTGGCAGGCGAGTGTCCTCTACAGTCCTTGAAGAAAACCCACAAAGACTGCTTAAAAAAGCAAATGTCCTGCTAGCCAAAACACGAATTGTGATCCGTTCACATAATCCGGGGTGTGACTAAAACCATAGTATGGTATATGTTGGTTGTAATACCAGAAGATAAATTAAAAATAAAAGTTTGCTGACATGTTTCGCAATATATGCTGAGAGAGAAACAAGAGGGTATATATGTGTGTTGTTTATTTGTTGGATATGTGTTTTATGAATTTTATGAAGTGTCTTCCCCGCACTGGGTAGGATTTTTTAAACCTACCCATTTTGTTAATACACTAAAGCGTATTTCCTTCCATTTTGCCACCATTCTCTGGTGCCAGAGAACATGGGTTTTAGGGCAGCTGACCACCCTCTGTAGAGGGCACCTGGTATGGGCCAGCAATGTTTTTGAGCCTCAGGGAGGAAGCGGAGAGAGATAGAGGGATAGGGATTGAGGTGAGTGAGAAGGTCTCACTGATACTCTGCCAGTTCTATCAGGCCCTGGCAGGCCATTCCGGCCTGGGTTCTGAGTTTCACGTTCGAGAGAGGAATCGTACGGCAAGGAGGACGGGATCCGGCAGGTTCCTGACGAGCCTGCTCATTTGCAGAGATTCCCCATCCCAACTGAGTTTATGTGTGAGACGAGACCGAAAAAGAGATCAATACCCAAAGCTGCATGGACAAGCAAGGGAAAGGTTCTGCACGCTCCGTATGCCTTGCCACCCCTTGCCAGGCATTGATATGGTGGGATATGGCATTTATAACGTGCCTGTACACAAGTGTTTCTAGGTGCCACAAAGCAAGGGAGGGAAGACATAGGGAGGAGAACACAAACGGTCCTACTAGGCCTTGTGTCATTTGGCTCGTTCAAGTGTGATAAGAAGTGCAAGAGGGAGGAGGGGAAGTGCAAGGGAGAGGAAAAGGGGAGTGCGATCAGGCAGCATGGTTCTGAGTGAGTGCAGCCAGGGTAGCGCAGCTCTATGTAAGTGCAAGAGGCAGAGGGGCTGTAGGGGTTACAGTTACAGACCCTAAGTGCGCGGTAGGCTAGGAGGCAGTGCAAGGAGGACTGGTCGTGGAGGAGCATGGTATCCTGTGAGGCTCTGAGGGAACCTAGCAACCAGTCGGCGCAGCAGACAGGCAAGTCAGCAAGGGAGCGAGAGAGAGAAGGCAGAGGAGAAAAGGAGGTTCTTGAGGTGTTTCTGAAACTTCAGGTGGTCTGGCTCAAGTTTGAGAGGGGCAGGGAGGCTGTTCCTGAGGGAGGAACCTGCAGAGGAGACAGATCTACCCCCACTCTTTGCCTGGATAAATGTCTGACCCTCAGAGAGTTGGAGGAAGCTGAGTGAAGTGTTCTAGAAGGATGGTATTTTGGACTGATTGCATTCAGGCGTTCCTAGAGACAAAGGACAGGGGAGTTTCGGGTCCCTCACAGCCTGTCCTTCCAGACACATTGGAGCCAGAGGTGGGCTTCATGGCGGAAGTCTGCGAAAGGCAAGACAAACAAAGGGCTTGAATCTTTCTCAACACACAGAGTAAATCCCAAGACAAACCTCACAAATAGAAAATGGCAAAAAAAGAAGACCAGGGCCACTTTGATACAAAGATCACTCATGGGTGCTGTATTGCAGCTGAGGGTTCAGCCTGCGCTAAAAAGGCGCAATGGTAGGAAAAATTAAACCACTGCCACCAGCCATTTAATGTAGTGAGGTAACATAGAAATGGCACATGAGAGTGTGGGATTAGGGTCTACTAGGTAACACCCCAGCACACCGCATAAAATGGTGTGTGCTGGACCTACAAAGAGAAATGGTATTTAAAGCCAATTTCACTTTACTATTCTTGGGAACTGTAGTTCACACAGGAAAATGTATTTAAACGTAATGAGAAATCTAAAGGATTTCTCTGTGATACTGCACTGAAGGTGCTGTGTGTCACCATACAAAAAGCAGATGCCTATGGAGTTTGTCAGACTCCAAAAACAGTGAAAACACATAATCCAAATCAGGTCAAAACACATGAGAGAGTGAGAAAAAGGTCTCACTCACTCCAGGGTTAAAATTGAAAGGTCCTACGTCCATCAAAAGAGCTGGGGGTCTCTAAAGTTGAAGGGAATGATCACAGAAATGAGAATTCTCCCTAACACCCTCCACCCCCCAGACTAAGGGACAGGAGGATCTAATTCACACAATGATTGATGTCCTGTTGCAAGTCACTTAAACTGTTTGCTGAGTCCACCAGCCATCTTTTGTAACCCTTGCTAAGTCACTTTTTAACATTGGTTTTCATCTGTAAGCTATATCACCTACACATACTGTTGGGTACATCTCTCTTATTTAATTTTAATGTATAGGGGATCTGCGCTAACAGTCCCTCAGAAGTTGTGACAACTTCTGAACCTACAATAGCCTTTTTCAAGAGGTCCTTAGAAGTCTCCATGATTCCTCACCACTTCTCTCACATGAACAGGTTGGGTCTCTAGTATCTTGGCTGGATGGGGTTGTGCTTCCACTTCCTCTTAGATCTTATTTTACGTGGCTTGCTCTGTTCCTGTTTCTTCCTACTGGGATGCCTGGGGTTTTTGGAAGGGAGAGTTGGATGTAGTGCGGGTCCCAGCTCCAGAAAGACTTGTGGACAATGCAGAGTGTGTTGAACTTGATCCTTGCAGCCACCGGGAGACAGTGGAGAGATTTAAGGGCTGGCGAGATACAATCCCTAGACCTGAGGCCAAGGAGAAGTATTGCAGTCCTCCAAAGGGTTCTTCAGCCAGTAAGTGAAAGTGTCCACCAGCCATTTGAACTTCTCCCTCAGGGATAAGGATAATTTTATTTACTTTATTTACACATTTCTTACGCGCCATAGCACTTAAGCATTAGGGCACGAAGGAGACAGAATGGTAGGGGAAAAGAGAAAGAGACAACGGGTTAACAGTTCTTAAGATAAATATGATTACTTAAGAGAACAAAATGGTCTTCAGTGCTTTTTTGAATGTAGTCAAGTTTCCTTTCCGGCGCAAACTGGTTTTTCCCTTTGCCTATTTGAATCTAGGGCAAGTTAATTGCATAGACTATTTTGATCTAGTGGTCCTAGTGGAGTTCTGAATTGCAAGGCACTCTTTTAGAGACCTGGGCGCATTTCTCAACAGACCCTTATGGGTCATGGTGTTGATTTTAAATTCTATTCCTGATTCTACAGGGAACCAGTGTAGATTCCTTCTATGCAATGATATATGCTCATGTTTCCTGATATTTTGTATGACTCTAACAGCGTCATTCTGCAAAATCTGCAGCTTTTTGACACATCATTTGCTGGCTCCTCCATTGCAGTAATCTAGCCTTGGCATAATTAAGGCTCTGACCAAGGTTATGCAATTTACCAAGGAGGCAGTGTTGACCTCTGCAGGTTTACCCTTGCATCTGGGATCCCCTTTCACATGGTCCACAGACCCATAGACAACATATTTCACAAATGCTCTCTGGAATAGGGGGGGCTATATACGTGGCCTTCTTTTGGATGGTGGGAATTAGAATTCTCTTTACCCTTTTTCTTGTGCTGCTTCCCCTCCTCCTTCTTGTGAGTTGCCCAAGCGTCTTTATGAGTGGCCCTGTTGGCTACCCATCAGTCAGCAGCTTGTGCTAGCTTTTTAGGATCAATGTCCTTTGAGTCAGCCAAGTGCTGTCTCAGCTCAGGAGAGCAGGCAACAAAAAATAGATTCAAGCAAAAAAACATGTCTCATTCCTTTTGAAGTTAGGTACTCTGTACCCCTTAACCCAACCATCTATATTTTTCAAACATTCCCATACCCCGGTAGCCCAAGGGGTACCATCAGTCACTTTGAGGGTTCTAAACCTCTTAAGGTACTGGGAAGGAGTCTTCCCAAATCTGGCTATTAATGGCAGCTTAACTGACTCACAATCCTCTCTATCACTGGCACACAACTCCATAACCGCATCACAGCCCTTCAGAGGGAGCCTAGACATGAGCCATTGAATTAAATAATTCCCACTTATTCCTTGCAGACTACAGGGTAAACTTACCCAGCCAATCCAAGACATCACGTTTAGGTTCATACATACTCAGTGCTTCTTTTGTGTGTGTGTGTGTGTAGATAGTTCAAAATAAACGTTTACACATCATGAAAGAAAAACAAAGATACATCCATAAAAACAAATTAATCTCTTACATTAACTTCCTCTTAAACATATATACCCAGTATAACTGTCCAATACCGTATCATACTGCCCCCACAATCTGCGTGCCTCGAGAGATCTCATGGGCTGTTCGTGTCCTCACAGGGGGAACTTTCCCTTTTCAGACAGAACAGAGCCACCGTGAGCGCCACCCATTGCAGAAGATCGTTGGAAGTGTCTCATTTTTGTTGACGTTGGGCAGTCTCCCAAGCCCCCATTTCGGCCGTCGACCATCTCCTGAGGTCTTCCCACCATTGTGTTAAACTTGGGGGTCTGGGACGTTCCCAGTCCATGGCAATGCTTCTTTTCCCAAGGATGTACCTAAGGTCCTTAAGTTTGTTCAGAGGCTTGTTCTTCCTGTTTCTGGGGTATCTCCCCAGGATGCACACTTTAGGTGTCTGTACCTCTAAGGTGATGTCCGCCTCGGCCACTTTGGTTTTGATTTGTGCCCAGAGGTTTGTATTGCTGGGCATCCCCAGAACAGTTGGGTCATACCAGCTCGGGGTTCCATGCATTTGGGGCACATTTTAGTTCCGGCTCCCCTAAATCTGGAGATAATGTCTGGAGTGAGGTATGCTCTATTGGTTATACAAAATTGTATAAACTGTAGTCGGGTATTCCTGGATATATTTTTTATGATAGTGTGTTATGGCTTCCCATTCGGTGTCTTCAAACTGTAGGTTGAGTTCCTGTTCCCATTTCTCCTTGCATTTGCGGTCATGCCGGGTGGTGCAGTCAAGCAATCTTTCATAAATTCTGGAGGTTTTCTGGCCCCCTTCTGCAGCGCTCAACAAGCTCTCGATGCACTTGTGACCTGTGTCGAGGTTCTCAGTTGTGGGCCATTGGTCTACCAGTTTCTTAACTATAGCGTTATGCAGTAGGAACTGAATCCTGTAGTTCTGTGAACGTAAGGATACCCTGGTCGTCCACCAGATCTCCCAAGGTAGCAACGCTACATGATTCCCATATGTTTCTTATTGTCTTTTGGTCCTCTGGTCTGGATGACATGATGGCCACTATCGGGATCTGTGGTGAGTAGTGATCGGATAGTTCTGCGGTTTTGCAGGCACGTTTCCACATCTGGGTTCCGAGTTGGATTAGGTGTGTGTATTGTCGTTTTGTTGCTGAAGCGCTCCGGAGCAAGTCCCTAAGTAACAGTTGTGGGAGTGCAGGCTGCAGTAGCCTAGTGTCAGATGTGGTATCATCGGCCATCCACTGGATCACATGTTTCAGTTGGCCAGCCAGGTAGTAAAGCTCAAAATTGGGGACCTTAAGACCGCCTCTATCATAAGGTCTAAAATTTACTATAGTTATAACTCTGCAAATGATCACGCATGTTCCTAATTTAATCTTCCATCTTTCCACCAACTGTCCCATTCGTCACATGTTCAGATCAGCCAGAAACTAATCTTAACTGTCCATTTCAGTCCCCAAAGTCCTAGGTAAATGCAATGTATCTCTTTAAAACTGCCTGGAAATTACATGAAAAAAATAGCGTGAAATGAAATTAATTCTCATTTTGATTGCTGTGAAACATTCCTAAAATTAAATCAATCTTTTAATGTCAATTGGAAGTGTCGGTCCCCTCTGTGGGAATGCCACTTCATCCCCCACAGCCATTTGTCCTCCTCTGGGCTCAGCCGGTGACCAGAGATTTTTAATAGTCCCTTTGAACTTTGGAGTTTGCACTTTGAGGTGGGTGCAGGAAGGGCTTGGACCTGCTGGTCAAGCTATAGCCACACTTTGCCTTGTTTGACATCTCTGGTCCCCTGCCTTCATGTCTGGCAGAGCAGGGAATTATGAAGCCCTCATCAGCATCACATTTTATTGCAGAGTTGTTCACTGGTAGGTGCGACTTGCAGCTGGAAGCAGGGCTTTTAATTGTGAGATTTCCTGCCTCAGCCCAAACTGGATTTTCCTGTAAAAAGTGTCTTTTCAAAGGTGAATGGAGTTTTTTTGTTTGGAACCTAATATGCATTTGGTTTGGTCGAACCTCCACATCATATTTCCTTGACATCTGCTGTGTGAGCAGTGCAATCTTTTCCCATTGTGGCTTTTTAAAGCTGTATTCTTTTCACACGTGTGCTGGCCATTGTTTTTGCTTTTAATGTTTAAAACCCTGTCTTGCAGAACTCAGGATTCTTTGATTTCTCCTTTTTGAGCAGGTTTGCATTTGCTGTTGGTCAATTGATAATGAGGGATAGGCCCCCTTCCACATGGTTCTTTAATTTGACGTGAACAAAAGAAAAAGCCAAGCAGTTTTTTGTTTGCAATGTTTAAAGGGATGCTGTTCAAGTGAAAGGGAAAGCAAAAGCAGGTTCTGGTTGTAGTGTTGACATTTTTGCCCCCTCACGTGAATTAAAAGTTGGATGCACGTGAATTAAAAGTTTGGATGCAGTGTATAACTTCTTGTCATTCAGGTGAAATAAAAGCAAAGCATGGACGTTTTTGCTTATAGTGTTCCAATACTTGCCACTCATGTGACAGGGAAAGCAAAGCAGAGCCGTTTTTGCTTGCAGTGTTCAAATACTTGCCACTTATGTGAAATAAAAGCAAAGCAGGCCGTTTTTGGTGGCAGTGTTTAAATTCAGCTTTTCAGGTGAAAGGGATTTCTGTTTGGGGCCTTTAAATGCACCCCACAGATCCCCTATTGCTCTTCCATTACTTTTTGTTGGGGAAGTGTAGGGCAGAGTGGGGTTTCCTTTGGTGTAATTTTCCTTCATCAGGGAGTGGGTACTCCAGTATCCCCTTCCATCTCTGGGTTGGGGGGTATGGCATGGCACCCCCTTTTCTTCCTTCTTTTGGCAGCGGGCGCTCCCGTATCCCCTTCTGTCTTTGGGTTGGAGAGTGTGGCACGGCAACCTCTTTCTTCCTTTCCTTCGAGGTCCCCAGGGTTTTCTTCTCCAGGCTGGAATTTAAGGATGGTAGTTCTCTAATAGAAAATAAAGAAAATTAAGTTTCAGTACTTTTTACAAACATTTTTCCCAGAAGATTTACAAATAATTTACGACAACCACTTGCAATTTTCATTAAATTGTTTTGTATCCCACACGATTTATTTTCTTTTTCATTTATACAATAACACCAAGTAAATTGCTCCCTGTTTTATATATATATGTATTATATGTATGTTTATATATCCTGGGCTCTAACCTCGCTGGGTACTTCAATCAACCACAATTCCTGCGCTCTTAATTTTTAGGGGGATGGTGAATTGTCGGGTCAGTCCTGGGATGGTGACCTCCTTTCCAGTTTGAATTTCAACTGCATCCAGTGGCAATTGAGCGGACCAAGATGCTTTTTCAGGATTGTCAAAGCCCAGGGGTTTACTCCCCTGTTGGGACCAGACATGTCAATAAACTGAGTCCAGATTAATTGCGAACCAATTGAGAATGTCACTGCCTAAGTAGAAGGCAGAGGGGACATCTCGCACAAGCCCACAATTATGCTCTATGCTTTTATTACCTATGGAAATTTTGAACATGCACCTTCTAAGCAGCAGATGTTTAGAATTGGGAGTTTGCAGGCCCATTTCCCACTTATCAATAAACTTAAATGAGGGAATGGTCTGATCTTTTGGGAGTTTGCTGAATAACTCTTGGCTGATGAAGCTTCTTACATTATTCTGGCATCCTCTAGCGAGGACATGCTCCCCCCCTCATTTACGTGACTGGGGAAGAACAGCTGTTCACCCTTTTTCTGAATATCAGCAAATATTTGAGCTGAATGTTCATCACCTTTTATCATGGGGTTTGGGTTTTCAAATTGTGGATCAGTATACAATTTCAGTGTATTTTCTTCCAGTGTGGAATGCCACTTAAAACTGGGAGGAAGGTTGATTTTCAAGAATGGAGAAGGGTTCCCATCACCAGTTTCTTTCTCCTACTGCAATTACAGTTATGTCAGGGACTTGATTGTTCCTAAAGTGGAACTCAATGTTGTCAGACCGCTGCTCAACCATATGGCATGTGCCATTTAGACTTACATAGCTGGTGCCCTGTTTTAATTTAATTGGCCTGTTAGTCTGGGTCCAGAGGACCTTGTTCACACAGTCTATTAGCGGTGACAACATTCGAAGGAGGTCATTTCCTAAGAGACAGGGTGTTCCCTCTGGGGTAAGGACTATAACCAGGTGTTTCACCTTGTGTTGCCCAATATTGCTCTCCAGATCTGCAGTTCCCTCGACAGGAATGTTGTTCCCGTTGAAGTTCTAGACAAAGGAAGAGGTGTGAGGGGAATTTGGTGACTCTCCCCCCTTCCTGAATTAAGTTGCTCAAATGCCTTTTTGGACTGGTGAGTGGCTTGGGATCCATTATCCACCAGCACTGAAATTACACACTGCCCTTGCACCCGGACGGGGACGTAAAACCTACCTTCTTTCTCCTCCAGGGGGCAAAGGAAATGGGCATTTTGGGCCAGCTGGCCAGTTAACTTCTTTATTTTGAACTTCTACACTGTGTGATCTTGGGCAATTTTCTGTGTCTGCATTTGGGAATCTGTAAACAAAATTTGGCATCCAGAGATTTGGGGGATTTTGGAATCCCCTTTTCTCTTGATTCTGTACAGTCCCCCTTTTCCTGGGGAAAGTCACCTGAACCGGTTTGGGGGAGGAACCCAATTTATTTTGGAGTTTCTGGATATCATTCCTGGGTTTCAGGGATAGGTGGTTCTAGGTTAGTCCCCATACCTACCCGCTCTGAGTTATGGTCTTTTGGGCCTCTAGGCCTTTGCAACCCCCTTCATCCTGAGCCTCCGCCTCTGGAACCTGTGGAATGTTGGGTTTTTCTCCCGGCCATTGTTCTGGGTTGCCAGACTCTTGGTGTGAGCTGTTCTGGGCAGCCATGTCCATTTGAGGGCCCTGCTATGCCCTCATCATGCGACTCATATCTTGAGTCAAGCTCTGGATCTAGCGCTTCATGTGGAACTAGCAATCGAGTTTGTGAGAGGTATTGTGGGGGGTGTACCCTGTCAACTCAGTAAACTGTGTATATCTCAGGGCACAACCATGGAAGAGTCAGTGGGAACACACTCCTTGGCTTCTGTTTATGAATTTGTTTGTCGACACTAGCTGATCAAGCCGATTTGAGTGGGTCTGATATTTTTCTACAGGAAGTGAGGCTACTAAGAACCCCCCTCATTCCATGGGCCAATAGTAGTGTACAGGAAAGAGGGAACAATGCACTATTTACATTGGAGTCCAGTCGAGAAATGTCCTAATCTGGTCTGAGCTCATTCCTTCCGAAGAGTTTTGTCAGGACATTATAGATGTTTGCACGTTGAAGCAGGCTTTTACTCATGGAACTATTGTGTAAAATGTTATGGCAGCTTTACTGTACGAGAGGGATTAGGCATAGGCTCTCCCCTGTTTAATGCTAGCATTGGTTTGAGGCACGTCACAGCGGTTCATCAAAGGACGCACCACCTGGGACTGTATAGTTTCTCTGTTGTTCACTGTGTAGTCAGCTTGTAACATGGACCATTTAATGCAGCACATTTACAGTGGCAATGTTGGCTCCTGGGATTAGACAGCACTGCAGTGATGAGGTATTCACCCCACTGTAGATTTCCTTGTACCACAGTTCTACTCGGGGAAGGCGACTGCGTCGTATGGGTCTCTTATTCCAGCGAGGGCAGCTGTTAGTTGTTGGGGCTTTGTTATTTAAATGTATTTATTCTACGCACAATAGACCCTCAGGCATGATGGCGCATACAGACAAACAGTAAAAAACAATTACAACATAAACATAGAAATAAATAACAAGAAAGAAAAACAAAAAAGCTAAGTGGGCGCAGACTGAGACCTAGAAATATAGCCTAGGCAACAAGAAATAATACAGGATTTACAAATTAAGGAGGCTGGATTAGGCTAAAAGTTCACCCAAATACAAAAGAAAGGACCAAAACGAGAGGCTAGAGTATTAATTTACAATTCGAACAGGCCCTGGGAATGTAGTTACATCGACCAAGAGGGGAGATTACTAGCCCCATAACCAACCAGTACACAGTCACTGGATTATTGTGAGCACCAATTGCTGAGCTTCATCCTACGGACAACAATCAGGTCCATTAATCTGACCACCCCTGGAACAGTTATTTGGCGTAGCCAGGCAAGCACTTTATTTCTGAGTGCTTCCCTGGATTCTTTCCCCTCCACTTTCCCAACATTAGTAATTACAAGTTCCTTTGATCCGATACAAAAGACTTGCTCCCTCATTACGATACTGGTGCTAAACCATGGCGCTATTTGCACCATGGTTGGTGCCGGTATCGTAACGAGTCTGCCAAAGTTCAATGGGGACTTACCACACCATTCCAAGGTTGGCGGGGCGGTAATTCCCCATTGAACATTGGCCCTTCCCCATTCCCATTTTTGGCCCATAGGGCTCAATGGGACTGGGGAAGGCGCTAAGTACGGTACCGCAAATTGCGGTACCGTACTTAGCACCAAGGTCCCTTTGCGGGGCCCTACTTTAACGGCTGGTCTAGACCAGCCGTTCAGGTCGGGTCCCGCATAGGGACCTCGTAGTAAGGCGCTAATGGGTTAATGGCGCCACAGCCTTTTTTTACGGCGCCGTTAACCCATTAGCGCCAGGGTCGTAATGAGGCCCTTGGTGTCCATATTCTCGATGTTGGGCATATGTTGCTTCTTTGAACACAGTTTGCTAAAATAAACCTGTTTAAAGTTCAGTACTGCAGAATGGTTGGAAGCAGTTTTCTTGGGAGGAGAATGGGAGGAGAAAATGGGGGGTCTTGGAGCACCCGAGGAGGTTCTGCAACCAAAGGAGCATCAAACAAAGTGGGGTCATAATGTGAAGGCCAGCATAAAACAGGAGGCGTTGGCCCATCTGTTTGGCAGCCTTGATGATGCACAAGCTGGGGCGAAGAGGTTTGTGGTAAATTTTCAGTATATATAGAATCCAACTGGGAAGTCGTCTGTTGCTGACTCGGTAGACGGATGGGCTTACTAGTGCCTGTGAGTAACATCAGCTTTTGATAGTCTCCCATGTTGGAACAGGCAACAATGTCCCGTAGTATCTGATCCTTAAACAGACCCCAGGCCGCTGAGTACTTGGAGTCAGCGTCCTCCTTATCCTTACTTTTTACTATATCTTCCCCCGATTGCTCAGTGTTTGAAGATTATTCAAGTCTCCCCAGGTTGGTCTCCATTGAAGTGTAACTTTCAGCCGTGGCCTGTTCCTTAATTATGTGAGTGTCTACCATGAAATTTTCAAGCTCTGCAGGATTAACTACATTAGAATGTAAAGACTTTGAGATGCATAAGGGAGAGCGCACTGTTTTTTCGTCATTTTTTAAGTCCAGAAAAAGGACTTTATTAAAATGCAATGTTTCTGTAAAGGAGCGTTGCTCCAAAATGAGTGTCTGTCTCCTTTTGGCACTTAGTGCCAGAAATTTGGATAACCTGTTCTCCGGCGAGGGGTGATTAACGAAGAGCACAACGAGGAATCTTTATTCACTGTCTCATCTAAATGAGGGCTAAACAAGCCATTCCGGCTTCCCTGCATGTCATGCAATATGACCAGGGTTTACCAGAGTTTATGTAAGTTAAGGAGGGTAACAAATAAAATACAGGCTATAAGCCAAAAAGTGAGAGAGTTATTTACCCTTCCGTGCCACCTACATCAGCTGCAATGCTGGCCGTGTAGCTACTGCGTACAATGGAGGACGTGTTCCCGTCCAGAAACGCCAAGCCGACGTCCAGAAACGCCAAGCCGACGAGGAAGATGGAATGAGTGTGCCGGTATGCTGGAAGATTCGAGATGCAATTGAAGAGTTATTAGCACCGAGGTTGATGGTTGCATGAGAAAGCCAGGCAAAGTGCTCTCTGCGCTCTGCCCGAACTGTGCGATACGTTCAGAGGAAAGGACCCTAAGCAGGAAACAAGCGTCAAGCCGCACCGTCTAACACGGCCACCTCTGATGCATACTTTTTCATCTCTGTTGCTTGTCATTTACTTCCCAATTCCAACAATGATATTGACTGCCACTGACTGTACCAAGCAAACTCTTCCTCCCAGGAACTGACCAAGGGGGATGCTCTCCGATAACCTTTTTTAAATAATTGGTTAAAATGGAACATTAGACAGCACACTTCATGTGAAAAATTGGGAAACAAGCCAGACAGTTTGTAATTGGTTTAGTAGGGTAACTCTAATCCAAATCCAAAAATGCAACAGATGCAAGTCACTGATGGTGCACAAGAGCATTCCCCAATGCATTTTCATGATTTCTTTGCCTACAATATATTCCAGTACAAACATATGACCATGCTGGTTCTGCCAATATATGCAAGTATCCACACGGAGCAACATACTCCTTTTGCCTTTGCCATTAAAAATGCCATGCCACAAATTTTACCTTCTCTCCAACACTGCACACGCTGCGCTGGCTCCCCATCCCAACAGGATCATTTTAAAATCTGCATATATCACAAACAAAGCAATCTCAAACGAAAGACCATCATACTTGGCAGCTAAACTCCACACCTCTGGAGCCTCTCGCACCTCATGTAGCAAAACCATCAAAAGGTTGGATTCAAAGCAAGCCTGAAAAGAGAAGACTCACAAGCAGTCCTTCTCTTGCCACAACCCGAACATCTGGAACCATATCCCAGTAGAGGCTTGAAATGCCCCCACTATCTTCCAGTTCCACAAAACACATAAAAACATGGCTCAATCAACAATATCTGCCAGAGTAGTAAAAATCCCTCTCTCCTTTCACCAACAGTACTGCGCTAATGTATAAAAAGCTAAGCCCAATTCTGGTATCATTCTGTTTTAAAGCGTGGCTCTACTCTTGAGCTAAGTTTGCATTATAAGCAATAAAATGAAACTGGCTTTACCAAAATGCTAGACTAGCCACAGAGTAACAAATCACAAGGACTGCCTGACGGAGAGATGCAGCCAACCAGGACTAGAGACTGTGAAGCCTGGGAAGCACAAAGGAGATGCAGAAAGGCCATGAAAGAGCTGAGAGCAGTCTGCTCCCAGAGTCAAGGGGACAATGGGACTCCTTCACACAATGATGTCCAGACAATACCGGAAGGATGGCAGAAAGTGACGCGAATGCAAGAAGCAGCGTCCATACTGTCACTCCATGGGCCGGGCAGAAGATCTGCAAGGCAAAGGAGATGAGATGCAGAGAAGCCCACGCAACACTCCGAGAAGGAGAAGGACCCCAGGAAGAACCGGCCATGTATTCTGGTGCAGACAAGGTACCGGGAGAGGCACTAGGACCAGTAGAGGCCAAAAGGTGCAGAAGGCACAAAACCTGCACTGAGATTACGAGCAGGAATATACTCCTTATGTCAGTGCTTGTCAAGCGAGGTAGCCAAATGGACATAACGAGAGGGGGAGAGAAACCGGGGTTGACGACCCAACCCAAGAGAGTGATAGGGAATTGTATTTTGGAACTTTTTGACCTGGGGAAGGTAGTCGTTCTGCCAGGTTATTTGAACCTTAACCCCAAGAGAAAAACCTCTGCGGTACTGCCCAATGGTGATACAGTTCCCAGCACTTGTCCGCCAGTATTACCAGCAGATTACTAGTGCTGGTTTCAATTTTATTTTATTTATTTAAATTTATTTGTAACATGCTGGGATAACGCCCATAGGCATATATGTGTGGGGACAAGACAGACAACACACAGCCAAAAAAATAAGGGAACCATTTCAGTCACCCAAGCCAGAGATTCCAGGATGGAATGAATAAGCAGAATGGCTAAGTTTATTCGAATTGAAGGGTCTACAGCCTGCGCCTAAAAATTGAGATTGCCCCACACAGTCTAAGATCCGGTGGGAGGGCATGCCAAAGCCGGGGAGCGACCACTGAGAAACAGCCATTCTGAACATTGTAAAGCTTGGCAGCGGGGGTTTCCACCAAGCCTGTGTTGTTGGTGCGTAGTGCTCGCTTAGCTGGCACCACCTAATCGTTTTTGGATAGATATGCTGGGCTTTTTCCATAAAGACAAGCATGTGTGACGCACAGTGTTTTGAATTGAATTTGCTTCTGTACTGGCAGCCAATGAAGCAAACCTCTTGCTGCAGACACATGCTCTGTTCTGCGAATACCACTCACTGCCCTGACTGCATTATTTTGAACCACCTGTAGCCAATGAATTTCTTTTTTTCCAATGCCCTGCAGAAGAGTGACACAGTAATCCAGACGTGAACCAATGATTGTACGGGCCAGTGTTTTGCTGTCTGCCCTGTCAAGAAATGGTCTTGCCTGTATGAGTAACTTGACATTGTAGGAAGCACGTGATACCAGGTTACTGACATGTGCCTTCATAATAAGTTCTGAATCCAATATCAAGCCCAATGTTTTAACAATAGGGAGTGTTGTTAAAAGGAAGTCAGATATTTGTAAAGTGGCATATGTAGGATCCAATTTATGTAGTTTGGAGGCTGTACCTACCAGCATAATCTCTGTCTTCACATTATAAAGTACCAAGCCATTAATATTCATCCACTCATGGATGCGATTGTAAGTGTTATTAGTACCTGGCGAGAGTCAAGCAGAATGTAACACAAAATCTGATTGGCTCTCTCTGGGTCGTTACCCGGCCAAGAATCCCTTGATTCTCGGACAGGATTCCAGCCGCTTTGTCCACGGCGGGGGGTGTGGCAGCCCCTCAGCCAATGAGGAGGCTCAAAGCAGGGCCATCCCCGCAGTGAGCCTCCACACGGCTGGAGGCTGCCATCGTCCCCTGCCGCAGCGTTTCAGGACATAAAAAAAGCTTTTAGTACGCCGGTCTTGGGCCTAATAGCAATATTCCCCGGGGCCTTCGTTAAGGCCCTCGGTATAACTATGGACCCCGGGGCATTACCATACTCGTTAATGACCCTGTCACTCGGGGCATATTGCTTAATTAATGGCCTGTGTGTCAAGCTCATGATGCATACCCGACACCTTCCGCATCCAGGCAGCTGAAAAGAGGAAGAATAAAGATGTTGAAAAGCGTTGGGGACAGGCAGGAGCCTTGGGGCACCCCGAACTTCAGAACATATTTTTCTGCCATGAAGTCTTCAAAGAAGACTCTTGCCATCCGCTTAGAGAGAAAAGAGAAAACCCAAGTGGCCTACTCGCTGGAAAAATAGGCAGTGTCTTGTAATCTAGTGATTATGATGGTATGATCGACAAGATCAAACGCTACAGTGATATCTAGTGCGTCAGGAGCGATGCTTTGCCTTTATCCGCGTGTTGCAAAATTGATGTTTTCAGCTGAAGGAGAGTGGTTTCAGTGCTGTGATTGTTTCTGAAACCGGATTGATTGGAGCTTAGAATGTAATTAAGCTCCAGGAATTTTAAAATTTGCTGATATGCCACTTTGTCAATGATTTTCAAGAGAAAGGGTGAGTTAGTAATTGGGCGATAGTTGCTAGGGGTGTTGGGATCCAGGTAGGTTTTTTTAGGAGCAGTGAGATCCAGGCCTGTTTAAGCAAACTTGGGACAACATTCTCCCTGAATGAGATTGACAAATGTGGTTATCAAGGGAGTCAGCATCTTTGCACAAGATTTAACAATGGTGGCTGGACAGATATCACCCTTGTAGAGTGTGTGTTTCAATTTCACCAATAGATCAAGCATGTCAGCTTCTGCGATTTCACAAAACCTGAAGGGAAGCGGGGAGGAAAATGCATGTTCTTAAGTGACTATGGTGGATAGGTCCTGGGTGACACAGAGCGTAGGACACTGTCCTTTCTTAATCATAGCAGTTTTTTGTCTCAGAGAATTCTGAATATCCATGCACCAGAGGCTGTCTTTTGTCACTGGGGAGATAACAGGGCATGGGTTCACAAGCTCACGAGCACTCTAAACAACTCTTTGGAGCTTGATGAGGCATCCTTTATTCTTTGCTTATAGAATAGTTTCTTTGCATCGTGAATTGCGAGTTTGTAAGATTTGACTGCTTCAGAGTATCTAGCTTTATCCACCAGTGATGATGAATATCTCCAGCTCTTCAGTGCCAGATTTTTCTTGCACTTCATACTTTGAATTTCTGGGCTATACACAATGGCAAATTCCTGTTTCATGGAGTCCTATAGGACTCCAGGGTGGGATTTTGCCTGTATTTCCAGCAACGATATTACCATGCCGGTAATATTGGCAGTTTTCTGCCAGTACTAGTCAGATTTACCTCCAGCTGCCAGCTGGAGGTAAATTCTCCATTCCAGCCAGCAAACTGCACTTTTACTGCATGCCGACCAACTTGTAATGAGACCCGAACTTTGACAACAATACAGGAAAAGGGAGACAATCTTCTGGGATCAGCACACTGTTTAGTTCTTTACTAGTTTGTAGCGTAAGGGCCAGAAGGAAGGTTTTCTTGACACAGGACGGTGGACACTTTACTTTAACAGGCATGCTGATAGACACATTACATTTTAAGTTGAGGCAGGGAAACCCCTCTTAGAAATAGGGAAAGATTGGTTTTCTCTTGCTTTACTTTACTAATAAAAGTCTATAGCCCCACATATGCTACCTTTGTGTCGGAGACATTCTTCTGCACCCTTAAACCACATAATAACACTTATCATACTTGCTTTATTATAGATTCCCAATAAAACAAATGCCATGCCAAAGAAATAACTAGACTGTCTGCATCAAAATGGCAGGGTAGCCAGGTAATCACACTCACCATGCTTGCTTTATTAGAGATGCTCAGTAAAACATGTCACATCAAAGAAATAGCTAGACTGGCTGCCCCAAAATTCCAGTCTAGCCACGTAATAACACTTAACATAAATGGATTCCCAGGGAAAAAAATGTCATGCCACAGTATGAAATGGGTAGACTGTTTACCTCAAAATGAAGGCAGGATTATATGCCTGAGAACCAGAACACTAACCACATAAATGCTGAGTCTGCAGCTTTGGTACCATTTGGTGTGATGGAAAACTCCTGAAGAGGAGGTGGTCTATGACATGTGGGTGGGCCAAGTAGTATTGCATGAAGCTCAGATGGTCCTGTGAAGCCATGCCCTGAGGATGTACTGTTAGGAAGTCGATTGTTAATGTAATAAACTAAGTGTACCTTAGTTACCTTTCTATATGGGGTTCATTGTGCTGTATAAAACCCCATAGGTTTATGTGCTTTGGGGCCGCATTGTGGGACAGAGATACTGTGCAGTAGTATGGAAATAAACCTTGTCTCTACCTTTCCTGCCTGCCTCCCTATTGGATTATTTGTTGATTAGCCACAGTTTTTCTGAAACTGTGTAAACCTGCAAGTGAGAACCTGCAATGTTCATAGTTTTTATATAAAAATGACTCTGTGCACCCTTTTCAGCTACATTTTACGACCCAGTGACAGTGAAAATATTCAGTTTGGTTTTCATTCTGTAACAGAACCTCGGTCAAGCATATTTGAATTGTGTGACACAATCCTATTCAAACCTATCATATTGCTTTTATACATATTTTATGATTTGTTATGCTATGAAGCTTTCTTACTGTACCAATCACAACCAGGGGATAGGAATCTAACAAGATCATAGCGACCTATCTTCTTGACTCGCCCTCAAAGCTCTTTTAGAGACTGGTGTACGTAAGACTGGCAGCAAGGGTTCAAAAAAATGATATCCTGGATTCCACACATGGTCGTTTCAGGAAATGGATCAGCACCATGGAGTATTTTCTGGCAGCTAAATACTATTTTCTGTGTAACACTCCCGTCTATACGGCCCTAATGGACCTATCCTCTGCATTTGGTACGGTTAACTTGGTGAAGCTTGCTGTGAATCTGAGGGCTAAGAACATGCCCATGCATTTGTTGAAATATCTTATGCTCCTTCACAACAGGACAGTAACATGTATTAGGATTGGCTGTGGGGGAGAATGCACTGCTGTCTTCCCAGTCACTTGGGGGGAACGACAAGGTTGTGTCCTGCTCCCTCTCCTTATTAATCTTTACACTAATGCCTTAGAGAAGGAGCTGGTCGGGAAACATTTAATTGTACCATCTGCAGAGTACCACTTATCAGCTATGTTGTCGACACAGTCCTGATAGCAAGAACCCCCAGAAGGCTTCAAGCATTAATTATCAATGATGGTGCTTTTATGAAGGTGAGGGATCTATGTGTTTGGCTGTTGGTGGAAGGAAGAGGAATTTGTACTCTTTCACACTTGATGAAGCAGAACTAGAAATATTGAAGGTGGGTAATACAGAAACTCTTAGAGCTGCTGGTTTACATTGCCACAGGAGGTTGGGAGGTGACAGTGACACCAACACCATGGCCTAATGCGACCTTTGTGCATGGAAGCCTCACAGAGCTTTTCTTTCAAAGCCGACAGTCAGCTGACACTTTGCAGCTCTCCTCCAGACAGATACACATACAGAGGGTCTGTGGCTACAAACAGGCACTGAACAATCCATGTTAAACCATGTGTTGTAAATACAAAAATGTGTCAGTGGTCAAGGGCTATTTTGAGGAATTCCAGTCAATTTTAAGACATGAATTGGCAACCTCAAACATATCTCAGATTTGTGTACAATGCCTCAAAATAGCTCTGACCACACACACCTACAAATATATTTTATTTACATAGAAACCAATCTAACATTGAATGTGCAGTGTTTTGAATAGGGTCAGGGGACAGTAGGGGAAGCAATGGGAGAAAGTAAACAAGTACACATGGGGTGGAGTAGGGCTCGTTTCCAATTGTCTGCCAAGCCCCCTCTCAGGCCACCCCTTTACCCCAAACTTCCTCCAATCCATGATCATACTGAGGCACCACTGGGATGAGGGGAAACTGTTTTTCAGTTCAACCCTAGGGGGCACTTTTTCTTCTGGGAGTGTGTATCTGGTGTTTATAGAATTTCACTGAAAACAGGAAAGCCCAAACATAAACAATCTATGGTTATGACACAGACGGTTAGGGCTATTAGCTAAGCCATGTATTATTGGGTTAACCAGACACTATATAAAATAATGTGAATCTATAACGCCAGGTCAAGTGCAAGCAGGCAATATAGTTCAGGTATTTGGGGGCACGAGACCTATGATGAGATCCAAGAACTTGAGAAGAAATAATTACTTACGTCTTGGAATGTTCTTTCTGGTGGAAACATTAATTCCTCCTATATATTGCTCATCTTTTGAAATAACCACTTTATTCAGTCAGTACCACACACTTTTTTCAGCCACCAAGTGGCACCGTCCGACTCTGCCCTCGACCTGTTCATCTCGTCGGTTCCATCTCATGCTGAGACGACATCAACAGCGTTTATTTACTGAGCCATCAGTGCCATTTTCCTCAGTTATACCTTTTTCCACACTAGCACAGCAAAGGAAAGACAAAACAGTGAAAAATTTGGTAATTTGCCATATTCTGTTTCTCTCAACTAGACACAAGAGTTCTATCAGAGAAGCCGGTAGGATGGTGTAGAAGAACCTGTGGTAGGAATAAACATGTTCACTATTAAGAACTTTGCTGCAGGTACAAATGGACATATTTGTCATCTTCTGAAAGGCTTCCAAAGCTGTTTCTACTCCAAAAAGGGCCAGGTCTGGAACACACTAGTCAGAGTAACATGTTTTAAAGTACTGATATTCCCACTGCATCATTATCCTTAAACGATGAATCTAAAATGACATTTTGTTTAAAATGAAGGAAGTGAGACCTAAGTCGTTGCTCAGGCAAATGCCTGCAACTGGTGCTCCCCTCTGCAGAGTGCACTCCCACATCTCTTTTTTAAAATGAGCTGTAGTGCCTTTGGGTACTTCTTTATTTGCCAATCCATAACATGCAGCTCTGCAGAGTGATACCCGGCATGAAATAGTCCCGTTTTTGTTTCAGCCCTTCCCTTTTTGGTGCCAGAATAGCTTGATCATGTAATATAAAATATTTAGTCCTTGACAAATAGCATGTTAATGCCCTCATTGGGTGTAGTCTATCTTGTCTTTCCTGAATCCTAGAAGAGTGATGGGGTAGTACAAGTACTGGCATATTATCCTTTTTGGGACAAGGGAAATTCAGAAACTACTTTAGGCAACAACAAGAGTTTTCTCCTCAATGACATCTTTTCTTTGCCAAAAGTGAATCAATTCAGGAAAGCTGGTCAAGGCCTGAAGTTCTGCTATTAACCTACCTGATGTCAAGGCGATCAGTAATGCAAATGTAAGTGTTGCGGCTCACACAGAGCTGCAATCAAAAAGGTAAAAACCAAGTTAAATTTCATGCTGAGACCACAAATAGTATAAGTGAAAAATTGTTTGTGAGACCCTTCTTAGATTGTAAAATCATGAGCATTGTGAAACATGATCCTTGCTTGGGTGTTCATTTGAAAACAGTGATGGTTGCTATGTAGACCTTTATAGTATTTACATTCAGTCCTGATTTGGTCAAAGTATGCAAGGTATGCAAGAATTCCAAAACTTTGCCGGTGGAGCAAGTCAAGGGATTCCTCAATCTAACCTGCAACCAACTCTCACGTTTTTGCCCACGCAAGCATAAATGGACTTGGCTCATGGGTGCCTCCAGAAAGCACCATGCCAAGAACCTCCTCTAAAAAATCCAAATCCCTGTACATCAACCTCTCAACATCCAGGCATTAGGGTGAAGTCTCCTGGTGTTGGGGTGAAGAACCCTCTACTGCATGATTTTGTCAGTAAATCGTACCATGGATTTTCATTGGAGGACTTGCAGCATGTCCAGGTCCTCCATGCACAGTTCTGTGTGTTCAAGATCTTGGTTGTTCCGCTCCGCTTATAACTCCTCAGCACCAAAGGAATCCGTGAAATTGGGGGTGGGGGGTTGCATACACCAGGATGATCTCCCAGCATATCACAGATTCATCTCCATGGTGAAACAATATGGGCAAAACATCTCACACTTCATGTTTGCATTGGTTGTGAACAGGTCAACCTGGGGTCTCGCCCACTCAGAGAAGATCTTCAAAATGTCTCTGCTCAGCTCCCACTTCTGAGACATTCTCTAGAGCCCACTGTGCTCTGATTGCTGTTGAAGTGTGATGCTGTCACTAACATTTTATTCTGGATCACCCAAAGCCATATGAGCATGTCCTCCCTGCACCGTTTTAGTGACCCTGCACCGCACATCTTGTTATGTAGTGCATAGTGGTAGTGTTGTCCATGAGGACCTGGACAGTCGTATCACTTATAGATGGAAGGAAGGATTTCAATGCCAAACACACTGCCCTGAGTTTTTCTCCCCGTCATTGTGCCGGGTTGCCAGACCCTTGGTTTGAGCTGTCCTGGGCAGCCATGTCCATTTGAGGGCCCTGCTGTGCCCTCATCATGCGACTCAGGTCCTGGGTCAAGCTCTGGACCTGGTGCTTCATGTGGAACTAGCGATCGAGTTTGTGAGAGGTAATGTGGGGTGTGTACCTTGTAACCTCAGTAAACTGTGTATATCTCAGGGCACAACCATGGAAGAGTCAGTGGGAACACACTCCTTGGCTTCTTTTTAGGAAATCGTTTGTTGGCCCTAGCCTATCATGCTCATTTTTGTGGGTCTGATATTTTTCTTCAGGAAGTGAGGCTAGTAAGAACGCCTCTCATTCCATGGCCCATTAGTAGTGTACAGGAAAGAGGGAACAACGCACTATTTACATTGGAGTCCAGTCGAGAAATGTCCTAATCTGGTCTGAGCTCATTCCGAACAGTTTTTATTTATTTTGGTGGCACAGTCCACTCTATGTCGTAAATCGCAGAGATTAACATTTCAGTGAACTGTCAGGACATTATAGATGTATGCACGTTTAAGCAGACTTTTACTCATGGAACTATTGGGTAAAATGTTATGGCAGCTTTACTGTAGGAGAGGAATTAGGCATAGGCTCTCCCTTGTTTAATGCTAGCATTGGTTTGAGGCACGTCACAACGGTCATTCAAAGGAAGCGCCACTTGGGACGGTATAGTTTCTCTGTTGTTCACTATGTAGTCAGCCTGTAACGTGGACCATTTTATAGAGCACATTTACAGTGGCAATGTTGGCTCCTGGGGATAGACAGCACTGCAGTGATTTCCTTGTACCGCAGTTCTACTCAGGGAAGGCGACTGCGTTTGGGTCTCTTATTCCAGCCAGGGCAGCTGTTAGTTGTTGGGGCTTTGTTTTGGCTCTGCATATACCAAGTGAACTGTCCCTCCCATTTTCCGTCCGCATGTTGATGTTATGTGTTTGTTCTTTACGTGTGTGGTACTCTGCAGCTACCAAAGGGTTACAGCTTCACAATTTTAACTATACGAATGGGAGCACTGTATATTTTCTAGTGGCTTTCTATGAGATGAGAAGTTTTCTGTGCAACAGCAGAAGGGTATCTAGTACAGTTAATGTGCACACGTTGACAGTATACACAGTGTTTAGACTGCAATCCTAATATGTGCTATCCACATTTTTATATATGTATTGATCACACTGGTGCACAGTAGGACTCCATACTTGCCCACATTCTGTAACCAAACAGATGTAGGATTATCAAAGTTTCAAAAATGATAATTCCCATAACAATGACATCACAGGAAAATACAAAACATACAGCACCACTGAAGCATTCTAAAATACACAACCCATCAAAAAGCACCATATGGAAAGATGTTCAAATGTTAGAAATGTATAATGCTGAATGATAACTTAGCACCCAATTCGATTAGCTAACTTCACACAAGGTATACATTACACAGAGCTGGTAGGCGACGTTTGCCACTGCTCTGTAGCAGCAGCCCAGGCAGTACCTATTTATTGCAAGTTGAACACTGAATTACATGGTGACTGATACCCCCCTTGGTCTGAGAGGCAGATCCTGTGTGATGGTGTTTCACTCAGCCACTTGCCTTCACTGGTGGTTCACCTAAGGGTTGTCCCAGCAAGAGTGCAGGACAGACTAGTCAAGTAGCTGTCAGGTGAGGTCAGTGGATTGGTCTGAGCCCAATCAAAGTAATCACCTACCAGTCCATTGTACAGGCAGGCTAATGTGTTGCATGCTTTGTCCTGGAGCTTGCCTTAGAGTCGCATGAATTACTTGCCACTGTAAAAAGCAGTAGGATCTGTCACTGAAATCTGTAATCGGTTAGGAGTGCTTAAAAAGCAGTAGCCTACTGCCTAAGTCCCTAGGGTTGGCAAGTATGGGACTCCACCTGACGGTCAGGAGTTTCTCGCTGGCTTGAAAGGTGATGAGCTAAGTCTATGTCATGTAATGTACACTTGCTTCTTAAAGGGTAAGAAGGACCTTGTCTTAGAAATCTATGTAATATTTATAGCTATAAATTGAGCCCTGGCTCAAGGTGTTGCAACTCATTGTCAGTGTATCCCTATTATTTCTTTTTGTGTGTGGCCTGAAAATGATTACGTTGTAGTCTGTCCAGATCACAGGGCGGTCTGGTAATGTCTTTCATTCACAGGTAGCGTGACTGGGAAGATCCTTCATCTGACCACGTGTGCTGCCATTCTAACTCATCAACCTCAAAGAGCACGTTGCGTGCACTGGTCACGAGGGCATTAAGGAAGAACTTACCTCTTGGAGGCCGTAGCCACAATCCAGAGGGCTCAGCTTGGTGACTGTTTATCTCGCCCGGGACGGTTATATGAGCATGTACGCGCTACGGTATGTGCCCACTCCTTTGTTTACCTCTAGGTGGCTGATTAATTGTATTTTCTCACAGATGGTTCTCATACATTACTAAGCAAGGGTAGATACTCCTTACATAATGAATGAGTAGTGTTCCAAAATAAAGTCGTTGTTGAGCCCTTCTATTGTGTAGAGGGCACCGCTTACGTGTAGCAATCCACAGTGCAATATTGATTCTTTTTTTAAGTGCATGTAATTATAACACGGAAATCCAGGCAGACCTAGCTTTCTTTGTTATAAATGCACCCATTCAAAAAATGAATCCTAAATGCTGCCTGGTATTTCCGTGCATGGCGGATGGTGTTTATATGATTCCCTAAGCAAGTCCCCGTTTTTTCCTGGTGAAAAAAGCAGTCAGTACAGTACTCCATGTATTCCTGGCTTACCCACTCATATAGAGAATTAACTTGCAATTTTCCTAGGCTAATACTCGTAAGCTTACATTTCATAATATATGAACGTTTATCAGAGGCGGCGCATTCCATAATGGTTGGGAGGAGGGGGGCGAATGGGCGCTGATCTACCTGAACCCTCGCCCAGTGGCAGCTGGTGACATTTTTTAATTGGAGGGGCATATATATTTCCCACAAATATGCCAGAGCGACTAAGCGTAGCGAGGTAGTATGAACCGACCAAGGAGAGTCTAGGGGGATTCTCTCTGATAACCTTTTTTAAATAATTGGTCAAAATGGAACCTTAGACAGCACACTTCATGTGAAAAATTGGGTAACAAGCCAGACAGTATGTAATTGGTTTTGTAGGATAACTCCAATCCAAAAATGCAACAGATGCAAGTCACCAATGGTGCACAAGAGCATTTCCCAATGCATGATTTCTTTGCCTACAATATATGCCAGTACAAACATATGTCCACACTGGTGCTGTCAATATATGCAAGTATCCACATGCAGCAACGTACTCCTTTTGGCTTTGCCATTAAAAATGCCATGCCACAAATGTTACCTTCTCTCCTACACTGCACATGATGCACTGTCTCCCCATCCCCACAGGATCATTTTAAAATCTGCATATATCACATACAAAGCAATCTCAAACGAAAGACCAACATTCTTGGCAGCTAAACTCCACACCTCTGGAGCCTCTCGCACCTCATGTAGCAAAACCATCAAAAGGTTGTATTCAAAGCAAGCCTGAAAAGAGAAGACTTGCAAGCAGTCCTTCTCCTGCCACGCCCGACCATCTGGAACCCAATCCCAGTAGAGGCTTGAAATGCCCCCACTATCTTCCAGTTCAGCAAAACACTAAAAACATAGCTCTTTCAACAATATCTGCCAGACTAGTAAAAATCCCTCTCTCCTCCACCAACAGTACTGCGCTACTGTATAAAAAGCTGAGCCCAATTCTGCTGGTTCCATGTGTTAATATCCCCGGAAAAATATCCTGATACAATTTTTGCGGCGATATTGAGCTGTGGACCCTGCGGGGGACGCCGCTGAAACCCTTGCATTATTTTTAAATGTGTGGGGGACACCACCGCAACCCCTGCTCCCACAAATTATCCCCCCCAAAAAATATCGCCTATGGCGAGACAAACGACCATATGTACGGCGATATTTTTGGTGGGGATAATAAGTGGGGATCCCAATTCTGGTATCATTCTGTTTTAGAGCGCTCTTCTGCTCTTGAGCTAGATTTGCATTATAAACAATAAAATGAAACTGGCTTCACCAAAATGCTAGTCTAGCCACATAGTAACACATCACAAGGACTGCCTGACGGAGAGATTCAGCCAACCAGGACTAGAGACTGTGAAGCCCGGGAAGCAAAAATGAGACGCAGAAAGGCCATGAAAGAGCGGAGAGCATCCTGCTCCCAGAGTGAAGAGGACAATGGGAGTCCTTCACACACGGATATCCAGACAATTCCGGGAGGCTGGCAGACAGTGACATGAATGCAAGAAGCAGCATCCATACCGTCACTCCAAGGGCCGGGCAGAAGATCTGCAAGGCAAAGGAGCTGAGATGCAGTGAAGCCCACGCAACACTCCGAGCAGGAGAAGGACCCCAGGAAGAACCGGCCATGCATTCCGAGTGCATGCAAGTTACCGGGAGAGGCACTAGGACCGTTAGGGGCCAAAAGGTGCGGCAGGCACAAATCCTGCAAATTACAAACAGGAATATCCTCCTTGTGTCAGTACTTGGCAAGCGAGGTAGCCAAATGGACATAAAGAGAGGGGGAGAGAAACCGGGATTGACGACCCAACCCAAGAGTGTTAGGCAGAATTATATGCAGTACCCTTTGGGAACACCACACACAATTAAGACTACGAATGACAGTACAAATTCACCCTAGGTACAAGCAGGGCCGGTCTTACACCAGATTGCACCCCAGGCGGGAAGCATCGTTGGCGCGCCCCCACCTCTGACCTGTGATCTCATGACCTGTGATCTCATGCATGTGTCATGGGCTGAGCAGCGGGAGTGGGAACTATAAGTTAACATAATTGTCAATGCTGGCATCTGCTGAATTTCATGAACCTCAGAAAACGGCAATAAGAGGGTCAAACCCGAACAGGCCTGCTTATGTTAGTTTGCTTTTGCTCTTCATTTTTAGTAACAATGACCACTTTGCTGCTGTGACTCAGGTCAGAGAATCACAGATTTCAGATCTACACTAATGTCATTCGTATGACCTCAAACATTTAGCCACTCTTAAAAGGCAATGAACTGGTTTTGAACAGTGTTACTCGGACCGCCAAGAACAAGCACCAGCAACATACCCACCGATAGATGTACAAGCCAGTCTATCTCAGCATTAAAATACATGCATTTATGCAATATGTATTGCATCAAATATTTCACGGGAAGTTAAATATATTTAGGAGGGACACACGTAAACAATATCACTACACCATGCGAGTGGTAAAGTCAACTTTAAACATATGCAGAGAGTTGACATGCATGTAGAATTCAACATAGCTCCCAATGTAAATGTTGGAGAGGTGGCGTTCTAAAATTATGACATTATAATGTGGACTTTACTTTGAAACACACTCCAGTGCATTACCGCAGCAGAGAAATGGCAGTTCAAGTATTGGGGTTTGTTTCGCTCATGCTCGTGAACTCTCAAAATTCTTAAATGTTTCCTTCGTGATCGCTCGGTTTAGCTCCTGACAGCACCATAAAACAGTAATATCACAAAGAAAAATGATGTCTACCATCCCAACATAAAAACAAAAACAATCAAATTCTTATAGGGTGCTAGGCAAACTTTTCTTGGGACACGTTAAGTTTACTTATTGCAAATTACAAGTCGCATGCTGCTTGAATAACAGCGGCCTGTGCACATTGTGCAGTCTATAGTCGAATTTCATTTCAAGGGACTTGGAGTACTGCGCGTATCGGGGGCAGCATCTCCAGTGTACCCCAAGCGTAGTACGCTTTGCCCTCCACCCCCAGCCTTGCAGCCCTGCACTTTTTCACATTCTCCATTATAGTAAAAAGCATTTTCCCAAGCTTGGGAAAGAAATGGACTATGCAGAAGGAGCTGCCTGCCCAGGGTGTGTTTAGCTGCTGGTGTATCAAATGGCATCAAGAACCCCACACTCTGAAACATCTTTTGCCCACTGGTTGGTCAAACGACAAAAAGTAGAGAAGTTCTCCCCAATCCTTTTCGAAACCACTCAGCATCCCCTTGAATCTTGTATGCGATCCACTCCATTGCTATTGTGTCCCAAAGCTTTCGCAGCCAGCTTGTCGCTGTGGATGGGCTTTTTTGTTTCCAGTTTTTCCCAATCACTTGCCATGCCTATATTAACAGGGTCATTAAGGCCCTTTTCTGTGGCTTTGAGATTATATTTTGCTCTGGGTCTAATATACTGCACAGATTCTCACCCAAAGAAAGGGAATGCATTTCCAAGACCATTTTCTGAAGTTAATCTGTGATTTCTTTCCAAAAACCCTCTGCACACCCTCCAGCATTCCTGCGAGGCTGAGTTGTACATTTTGTGAAGTCTGCAAGGGGTGTAGTGCCATTGTAACATCATTTTGTACCATGCCTCTCGTGTCTGCAGGTGATTCCCCAACACTTGAACCATTCTTTAGAGACCTGGCTTTGATTAATGTGTCGTTAGCTAGTGATGGCCATTTCCCAGCGTTTGTGTTAAAGGAGATCAGAAGCTGCACTGTGCTGGGTATTTTAAAGGGCATGAATTGATGCTACAGCATGTCGCCCCCACTGGAAGAAAGGAAGTGAAGCATGCATTCTGCAAGTCTGGGTATTTGGCATTATACAGAGGACAGGCCAACCGTCCATGGAGAGGGTTTCTACTGTAGTTGCTTGGTCTTTCTACTGTAGTTGCTGAGTCGTTTTCCTAAGCCAGCTGTTGTGCAGACTTTGCTCAGCTTTTGGTCCAGCGCCTGCATCCATCCTTCACACCATCATTCGCAAGGCGCGTTCGTGTAGGTGTTTGTTTATTTCGTTAGACTAGCGTGATTGCTATTCCCAACAAAAGAAGCACAACGACAAAGAAGAGTATAAGACAAGTCTGAGTGAAGAGTGAAATGTATGAAACTCTTGCACTAAAATACAGTCAGCAGTGCATGCCCAGGAAAGAGGGAACGAGGAACAATATGCTCCTGAGCAGGAACTAGGGGGGCATAGTAACCCCCAAAGCGGCCCAAGCGTGGTACCGGCCCCCAGGGCCTCGCCCTCGAAGTGATTTCGGCCCAGCCAGGGCCGAATGGCCAATGGATGGACCAATCCAACCCTGCTGGAACTTGAAACTAAGATCTGCTGACGGTGACACTCTGCCCAGGTCTTCCGTGAACCGGCCCTTTGATCTCCTGAGGAGAGTCCACCACCAGTGCTTGCTTCCCTTTTCATGACTACTTGAGCCTTGACAAAAGTGTCTAGCTTTGTGGCCTCCAGAGATCGTTCTTGGTTGGCCCAATCATCTCCGTGATACCATTTTAAAATTATGCAGCAGTAGGCCTCACCTGCGAGTACGGGAGCAGGAGGAAAAAAGTGTGCTTGCCTCGGCAGGCTGTAGTTACTGCTGGCCGGGGCCGACAACACCAGCCAACTCCAATCAATCCTCACTTCACTGTCAGTGTCAGTGCGAGCGCATAGCCTGGAGGAGGGCACGCCGCACGTGCGCCCATGGGCCTGGCTGGCACCAGCAGTGCCGGTGCCACCCGGGGCCAGGGGAAGTGAATAAAGCAACAAATGTTGCTCATTTATTTGCCAATTGCCCTGCCCTGCCTGAGGACTGAGGCTGCAGCTTGCAGCTGTGGTAGAATACATGTGTAAAACGTTAGTTTCCTAACATTATAAAAATGAACGGGCACATTCACTTTTATAATGTTAGGAAACAAACGTGTTACACGTATATTCTAGCACTGGCACTGCGGACTGCTAGTGCAGCGCCCCCCTAGAGGGTGACTGACGTCATGCAGCTGCCTGAGCTGCCTGACGCAAAGACCGGCCCTGGGTACAAGCCTGTACTACACAGTAAAAGTGGTAGCGATGGCTGAGCAGCCAGACTTATCTCAAGAGCAGGTGAGCAGTATCAATAGTTACACAAAGGACAACAATTACTACGATTCAAACAAACACTGACTCAAGGTTTCTGAGTAAATAAATATACATTTATTTACACATCAGTTGTATAAAATTTCACTAAAGTAAAGCAATTTAAAAATCACACTCTCATTACACTACACCACTTCCAATAGGTTCCAGACAAGTTATGCTCACAAATGAAGTGGGAGCAAAATGGCAGAAATTGAACAGCACCAACAGGTAACTAAGCAGGGCAATCTAGAAAGAGGAACTACAGTGATGGAATCAAATCAAAAAAGCTTAGAAGCAAAGTCAATAGGACAAAAGTCTTTTGCTCAAGATCACAATGCTCAGGGTAGTTCGCGGTTACAGTCTTTGCCAAGAGTTCTGGACGAAGTTGGTCGGCAGAAAAGTTAGTTTAAAGAGTAGAGAAAGAAGGACAAGCCCTCAGATTGGAGAACGATTTCACACACTTTCACTGTGGCTGAACAAAATGAACAACCGGATTTGCACAGTACCTTTAAATGGAGAAGAAGCTGTAGCTCACGGTTCCTGAAGCGACTGTCGGACTAACATGAAGTGGGAAGACTGGAGGGTCCTGAACTGCCCAGGTAAGAAATCAGCAGCAGAGCAAAGCAATGAATAAAAGGTGTGCTCCTTAAAACCCAATCAGGGTCCGACCTTCCTGGCTATCCGGCCCACTGTAGCTCTGTACAGCGAATTCGACCAGAGGAGGGAGTCCTGGCTTGCAGTTTGGGTGAACTGGTTGGTCCCACCAGCTCAGGGTAAGAAGATTCCTGGAGGATCTTCTCTGTCGTTGGAGTTCGAGGATTTGGACCTGAAGCAGGGCTTCACCGGGCGGTTCAGTCATGGTAGGTGTCCTCTTCCATCAGCTTCTCATCGGTTCTTTCATTCTTTCGTTCCACTGGCGACTCTGCCTTTCCAGACCCAGATACCTGCTTTTTATGCAGTTTTCCCCCATTCACACAGCCTGTCTGTCAATCACACAGCAGGGTGGCTTTCCTGCCGGAACAGTCACCACAGCCAATCAGTTCAGAGTGCGACATGGGTCTCCAAGGACACCCACCCCAGACATACAGGTGCCTAAGGAGGGCTTCTGCGTAGGAGCCCGCGAAAAGACGGTGAACAAAGGAACCATACCTGGTTTGGCGCACCGAGTAAAACGCGAGAAAGACATTTACAAAAAGAAATGGCGAATAAACCCAGCCGGAACCGAAATAAAACATACATGGTCTAGCGGGTTTAAGTTCGAGGCTACCAAGATAGCCTAAAACAATACCAAGGTTATTTAAGATAACCGCAGTAGGAAAAATAGGGTAGTTACCACTGCCACCAGCAAAGTCTTGATGAAAAGGGAGAGAAACATTGCTCCAAGAGAAACAGACAAAAAGGGATAAGTATTAACCCTTTCCAATACTTTATGTAAGATAGGGTGTACTGGGTCTGTGGTTTTACAGAGGCTAATAAATTTAATGGCAACTGTATATGTACTGGGAGACAGTAGTCAGTCCCAGAAAATGGAGTCTGAGTTGGGAAGTCTAAATGACCACCCTGTGTCACTGCACTGAAGGTGCTGTGTAACACACAGTAAAAACATGAGGTATGTGGAGTAGGTGAGGCTCCACAGTCTGTGAACACAATAAAATGTTGAACACAAACAGCAAAACACATGTAAGTGGGAGAATAAAGGCTCACACTCTTACCAGGTGAAAAAAATAAATCCCAGAAATCCAGCAAAGCTGCTGAGGGACTCAGCCGGTAAGGGAAATTAGTAATTCTGCAGAATTCTCCCTAGCAAAGAGAGTGATAGGGAATTGTATTCTGGAACTTTGAGACCTGGGGAAGGGAGTCGTACTGCCAGCTTATTTGAACCTTAACCCCAAGGGAAGGGAGGCATTCTCCTGGCCCACCCAGGAGACATCATGAGCCTCATTATGAGTGTGCCAGTATCCCAGCGGTAAAACCTCAGCGGTACCGGCCAATGGTGATACAGTTACCCGCACTTGTCTGCCAGTATTACCAGCAGATTACTAGTGCTGGTTTCAATTTTATTTTATTTTATTTAGATTTATTTGTAACACTCAGGGACAACGCCCATGAGCATAGACGCTCAGGGACAAGACAGAACAACACACAGTCAAACAAATAAGGGAAACATTTCATTCACCCACGCTGGGGATTCCAGGATGGAATAAATAAGCAGGATGGCTAAGTTTATTCGAATAGAAGGATCTACAGCCTGCACCTAAAACTTAAGATTTCCCCACACAGTCCAAGATCTGGTGGGAGGGCATTCCATAGCTGGGGAGCAGCCACTGACAAAAAGCAATTCTGAACATGAGAAAGCTTTGCAGCGGGAGTTTCCACTAAGCCTGTGTTGTTGGTGCGTAGCGTTCGCTTAGCTGGAACCACCTAATCCTTTTTGGATAGATATGCTGGGCTTTTTCCATAAAGACAAGCATGTGTGATGCACAGTGTTCTGAATTGAATTTGCTTCTGTACTGGCAGCCAATGAAGCAATCTTCTTGCTGCAGACACATGCTCTGTTCTGCGAATACCACTCACCGCTCTGACTGCATTATTTTGAACCACCTGTAGCCAATTAATCTCTTTTTTCCAATGCTCTGCAGAAGAGTGACACAGTAATCTAGACATGAACCAATGATTGTACGGGCCAGTGTTTTGCTGTCTGCCCTGTCAAGAAATGGTCTTGCCTGTACGAGTAACTTGACATTGTAGGAAGCACGTGATACCAGGTTACTGACATGTGCCTTCATAATAAGTTCCGAATCCAATATCAAGCCCAATTTTTTAACTTTAGGGAGTGTTGTAAAGAGACAGTCAGATATTTGAAAAGTGGCATATGTAGGATCCAATCTATGTAGTTTGGAGGCTGTACCTACCAGCACATTCTCTGTCTTCCGATTGTTAAGTACCAAGCCATTAATTGTCATCCACTCACAGATGCGATTGTAAGTGTTATTATTACCCAGCGAGAGTAAAGCAAAATGTAACTCACAATCTGATTGGCTCTTGCAGTGTCGTTACCCGAAGAGAATCCATCGATTCTCGGCCGGGATTCCAGCCGATTTGTCCACGGCGGGGGGCGTCGCAGCCCCTCAGCCAATGAGGATGCTCGAAACGGGCCATTCCCTGCTGCAAGCCCCCACATGGCTGGAGGCTGCCATCATCCCCCGCCGGTGATTCAGGCATGTTTTTAAAAAAAATGTATTTTTCCTCCCTCTTTCCCTCCCTCCATCCTTCCTTCCCTCCTCTCCCCCCAACCCCACTTACCTTCTTTTCTGTCGTCTTTCGAGAGCGAACGCGCTGGGAACACTTTTGTTCCCAGCACATCTGTTCCCGATGGCCATCATGGAAAGGGAAAATCGACTCCGTTTTCCCTTTCTGGTGGCCATTTTCTAAACCTTCTTTTTTTTCTGCCACGAAACGCTGCAGCGTTTCGGGACAGAAAAAAAGCTTTTAGTACCCCGGTCTTGGGGCGGGGTACTAATAGCAATATGCTCCCTGGGGTAGGGGCATTACTGAGTCCAGTAATGGCCCAGGGCCTTCATTAACTATGGGCCCCGGGGCATTACCTGACTTGGTAATGCCCCCGCCGCTCCGGGCATATTGCTTAATTAATGGCCTGTCTGTCAAGCTCATGATTGCCATAACGGGGAAAGAGACACTGAGTGTCATCCGCATAGCTTGCATACCCAACACTTTCTGCATCCAGGCAGCTGAAAAGAGGAAGAATAAAGATGTTGAAAAGCGTTGGGGAGAGACATGAGCATCTGGGCACCCCGAACTCCAGGACACATTCTTCTGCCATGAAGTCTTCAAAGAAGACTCTTGCCATCCGCTTAGAGAAAAAAGAGAAAACCCAACTGGCCTACTCACTAGAAAAATGGGCAGTGTCTTGTAATCTAGTGGTTAGGATGGTATGATCGACAAGATCAAACGCTGCAGTGAGATCTAGTAGCATCAGGAGAGATGATTTGCCTTCATCCGTGTGTTGCAAAATGGATGTTTTCAGCTCAAGGAGAGTGGTTTCAGTGCTGTGATTGTTTCTGAAACTGGATTGATTGGAGCCTAGAATGTAATTAAGCTCCAGGAATCTTTGATTTTGCTGATATGCACTTTGTCAAGGATTTTCAAGAGAAAGGGTGAATTAGTAATTGGGCGATAGTTGCTTGGGGTGTTCGGATCCAGTGAGTTCCAGGCCTGTTTAAGCAAACTTGGGACAACATTCTCCCTGAATGTAATTGACAAATGTGGTTATCAAAGAGGTCAGCATTTTTGCACAAGATTTAACAATGGTGTCTGGACAGATATCGCCCTTTTGTTTTAGGGTTTCATTTTCACCAATAGATCAAGCATGTCAGCTTCTGTGATTTCACAAAACCTGGGGGGAGGCGGGGAGGAAAATGCATGTTCTGAACTGACTATGGTGGATAGGTCCTGGGTGACACAGAGCGTAGTGCACTAACCTTTCTTAATCATAACAGTTTTTTGTCTCAGAGAATTCTGAATATCCATTCACCAGATGGTGTCTTTTGTCATTGGGGAGATAACAGGGCATGGGTCCACAAGCTTACGAGCACTCTAAACAACTCTTTTGAGCTTGATGATGTGTCCTTAATTCTTCACTTATAGAATAGTTTCTTTGCATCGTGAATTGCGAGTTTGTAAGATTTGACTGCTTCAGAGTATCCAGCTTTATCCACCAGTGATGATGAATATCTCCAGCTCTTCGGTGCCAGATTTTTCTTGCACTTCATATTTTGAATTTCTGGGGTATACCCAATGGGAAATTCATGTTCCATGGAGTCCTATAGGACTCCAGGGTGGGATTTTGCCTGTATTTTCAGCAGCGGTATAGGTGCTAGCTGGAGGTAAATTCTCCATCCCAACCAGCACACTTGTAGTTTAAATGTTATTACCAGCACTTTTGCCGTGTACCGACCAACTTGTAATGAGACCCGAACTTTGACAACAATACAGGAGAAGGGAGACATTCTCCTGGGATCAGCACATTGCTTTGTTCTTTAATAGTTTATAGTGTTAGGGCCAGAAGGCAGGTTTTCTTGGCACGGGACAGTGGACACTTTACTTTAACAGGCATGCTGATAGACACATTACATTTTTAGTTGAGGCAGGAAAACCCCTCTTAGAAATAGGGAAAGATAGGTTTTTTCTTGCTTTACTAATAAAAGTCTATAGCCCCACATATGCTACCCTTGTCGCAGAGACCTTCTTCTGCACCGTTAAACCACATAATAAGACCTATCATACTTGCTTTATTATAGATTCCCAGTAAAACAAATGCCATGCCAAAGAAATAGCTAGACTGTCTACATCAAAATGGCAGTATAGCCAGGTAATAACACTTATCATGCTTGCTTTATTAGAGATGCTCAGTAAAACATGTCACATCAAAGAAATAGCTAGACTGGCTGCCCCAAAATTCTAGTCTAGCCATGTAATAACACTTAACATGCATGGATTCCCAGGGGAAAAATGGCATGCCACAGTATGAAATGGGTAGACTGTTTACACCAAAATGAAGGCAGGATTATCTGCCTGAGAACCAGAACACTAACCACATCAATGCTGAGTCTGCAGCTTTGGTACCATTGGGTGTGATGGAAAACTCCCGAAGAGGAGGTGGTCAATGACATGTGGGTGGGCCAAGTATTATTGCATCAAGTTTGATTGGTCCTGTGAATCCATGCCCTGAGGATGTACTGTTAGGAAGTTGATTGTTAATGTAATGTGGGATATGGGGTTCATTGTGTATAAATGTATAAAACACCTTAGGTTTATGTGCTTTGGGGCCACATTGTGGGACAGTGATACTGTGCAGTAGTATGGAAATAAACCTTGTCTCTAACTTTGCTGCCTGCCTCCCTATTGGATTATTTGTTGAGGAGTCGCAGAATTTCTGCAACTGTGTGAACCTGCAAGTGGGAACCTGCAATGTTCATAGTTTTTATATAAAAATGTCTCTGTGAGCCCTTTTCACCTAAGGAAATATAACAGAAAAGATATCAGGTCCTGTGGACTTATCGGTCAGTTACATTTTACGACCCAGTGACAGTGAACATATTCAGTTTGGTTTTGCTCCTGTAACAGAACCTCGGTCAAGCATATTAGAATTGTGTTTCAAATCCTATTCAAACCTACCATAATGTTTATGTACATATTTTATGATTGTTATGCTATGCAACTTTTTTACTGTACCAATCACAACCAGGGGATAGGAATCTACCAAGATCATAGCGACCTATCTTCTTTGCTCACCCTCAAAGCTCTTTTAGAGACTGGTGTACGTAAGACTGGCAGCAAGGGTTCAATAAAATTATATCCTGGATTCCACACATGGTGGTTTCAGGAAAAGGGTCTGCACAGTGGAGTATTTTCTGGCAGTTAAATACTATTTTCTGTGTAACACTCCCGTCTATACGGCCTTAATGGACCTATCCTCTGCATTTGGTATGGTTAACCAGGTGAAGCTTGCTGAGAATCTGAGGTCTATGAACATGCCCAAGCATTTGTTTAAATATCTTATGCTCCTTCACAACAAGACAGTAACATGTATTAGGATTGGCTGTGGGAGAGAATACACTACTGGCTTCCCAGTGACCTCGGGTGACCGACATGGTTTTGTCCTGGTCCCTCTCATTTATCTTTACACTAATGCCTTAGAGAAGGAGCTGGTCGGGAAACATTTCATTGTACCATCTGCAGAGTACCACTTATCAGCTATGCTGTCGACACAGTCCTGATAGCAAGAACCCCCAGAAGACTTCAAGGATTCATTATCATTGATGGTGCTTTTATGAAGGTGAGCGATCTATGTGGTTGGCTGTTGGTGGAAGGAAGAGGCATTTGTACTCTTTCACACTTGATAAAGCAGAACTAGAAATACTGAAGCAATTAATCAATGTTTGAGGTGGGTAATACAGAAACTCTTAGAGCTGCTGGTCTACATTGCCAGAGGAGGTTGGGAGGTGACAGTGACACCAACACCATGGCCTAATGCGACCTTCGTGCCTGGAAGTCTCACACAACTTTTCTTTTAAAGCTGACAGGCAGCTGACACTTTGCAGGTCTCCTCCAGACAAATACACATGCAGAGGGTCTGTGGCCACAAATAGACACTGAAAAATCCATGTTAAACCATTTGTTGTAAATACAAATATTTGTCAGTGGTCAAGGGCTATTTTGAGGAATTCTACCCAATTTTAAGACATGAATTGGCAACCACAAACATGTCTCAGATGTGTCTACAATGCCTCAAAATAGCTCTAACCAGAAACACCTGCAAATATATATATATATGTTTGCATAGAAACCAATGTAACATTGAATGTGCAGTGTTCTGAATAAGGTCAGGGGACAGGAAGGGAAACAATGGGAGAAAGCAAACAAGTACACATGGGGTGGAGTAGGGACCTTTTCCTATTGTCTGAAGATAGGCCTCAGGCCACCCTTTTACCCCAAACTTCACCCAATCAATGCTCACACTAAGGCACCACTGAGATGAGGGTAAACAGTGTATTTCAGTTTAACCCTGGGAGGCACTTTTTCTTCTGGGGTGTTTATCCAGTGTTTATCGGATTTCACTGAAAACAGGAAAGTCGAAACATAAACAATCTATGGTATTGACACAGCCGGTTAGGGCTATTGGCCAAGCCATGTATTATTCGGTTAACCAGTCACTAGAAAAAATAATGTGAATCTGTAATGCCATGTCAAGTGCGAGCAGGCAATATAGCACAGGTATTTGGGGGCACGAGACCTATGATGAGATCCAAGTACTTGAGAAGAAATAATAACTTACTCTGGGAATGTTCTTTCTGGTGGAAACATTAATTCCTCCCATATATTCCTCATCTTTTGAAATATCCACTTTATGCAGTCAGTGCCAGATACTTTTTTCAAACACTAAGTGGCGCCGTTGGACTCCGCCCTCAACTTGTTCATCTCATCGGTTCCATCTCATGCTGAGATGACATCAACAGCGTTTATGTACTGAGCCATCAGTGCCATTTTCCTCAGTTCTGCCTTTTTCCACACTTGCACAGCAAAGGAAAGACAAAACAGAGAACAATTTGGTAATTTGCCATATTCTGTTTCTCTCAACTAGACACAAGCGTTCTATCACAGGAGCCGTAGGATGGTGTAGAGGAACCTTTGGTAGGAATAAACATGTCCGCTATTAAGAACTTTGCTGCAGGTACAAATGACATATCCCTCATCTTCTGAAAGGCTTCCAAAGCTGTTTGTACTCCAAAAAGGGCTAGGTATGCAACAAACTAGTCAGAGTAACATGTTCTAAAGTATTGATATTACCACTGCATCATTATCCTTAAACACTAAATCTAAAAATGTATTTAAAAAAAATGAATGAAGTGAGACCCAAGTCGTTGCTTAGGCAAATGCCTGCAACTGGTGCTCCCCTCTGCAGAGTGCACTCCCACATCTCTTTTTTAAAATGAGCTGCAGTGCCTTTGGGTACTTCTTTATCTGCCAATCCATAGCATGCAGCTCTGCAGAGTGTTACCCAGCATGAAATAGTCCCTTTTGTTTCAGCCCTTCCCTTTTTGGTGCCAGAATAGCATGATCATGTAATATAAAATATTTACTGTTAATGCCCTCATTGTGTGTAGTCTATGTAGTCTTTCTTTCTTTCTTACTTTCTTTCTTTCTTTCCTTCTTTCTTTCTTTCTTTCTTTCTTTCTTTCTTTCTTTCTTTCAAACTTAGAAGAGTGATGGGGTGGGACAAATACTGGCATATTATCCTTTTTCGGACAAGGGAAATTCAGAAACTACTTGAGGCAACAACAAGAGTTTTCTCCTCCATGACATATTTTCTTTGCCAAACTGAATCAATTCAGGGAAGCTGGACAAGACCTGAAGGTCTGCTATTAACCTACCTGATGTCAAGGCGATCAGTAATGCAAATGTAAGTATTGCGGCTCAAACAGAGCTGCCATCAAAAAGGTTAAAACCAAGTTAAATTCCATGCTGGGACCTTCTTAGATTGTAAAATCATGAGCATTGTGAAAAATGATCCTTGCTTGGGTGTTCATTTGAAAACAATGATGCTTGTTATGTAGACCTTTATAGTATTTACATTCAGTACTGATTTGGCCAAGGTATGCAAGAATTCCAAAACTTTTCCGGTGGAGCAAGACAAGGGATTCCTCAGTCTAACCTGCAACCAACTCTCACATTTTTGCCCACGCAAGCATAAATGGACTTGGTCCGTGGGTGCCTCCAGAAAGCACCACATCAAGAATCTCCCCTAAAATATCCAAATCCCTGTACCTCAACCTCTCAACATCCAGGCATTAGGGTGAAGTCTCCTGGTGTTGGGGAAAAGAACCCTCTACTGCATGATTGGATCAGTACATCGTCCCATGGATTTTCATTGGAGGACATTGCAGCATGTCCAGGTCCTCCATGCCCAGTCCTTTGTGACCAAGATCTTGGTTGTTCCGCTCTGCTTATAACTCCTCAGCACCAAAGGAATCAGTGAAATTGGGGTTGGGGGTTTGCATACACCAGGATGATCTCCCAGCATATCACAGATTCATCTCCATGGTGAAACACTATGGAGCAAAACATCTCACACTTCCTGTTTGCATTGGTTGTGAACAGGTCAATCTGGGGTCTCGCCCACTCAGAGAAGATCTCCTCCACAATGTCTCTGCTCAGCTCCCACTTCTGAGACATTCCCTAGAGCCAACTATGATCTGATTGCCGCTGAAGTCTGATGTTTGAGGTGGATAGGGACATGGACATAAGTGTCCTGTAGGTCCAAAGACACAAGCCAGTCCTGATGTTCAAGAACTGCAGAATTGAATGAGGAGTCTGAGGTCTAATATTGGTCTGTGTCCTCCATCCATCTTTGGAATCGGGATGTAACAGGAATACCAGCCTTTCCAGACTCCCTCTGCTGGAACAAGCTCCACCATGCCCTTCAACAGAAGTGGAGTTAGTCCTTGCAAGAAGAGTATTTCCGTCTGAGACAAAACAAGGTGCGGGTTGGGGGTAGGCTAACAAGCAAGGCAGGCAGTACCATTGTTATGCCAATTGAAGAACGCAAAGAAAAATGTAATAATTAGTAACATTATTAAAATTCATAACTTTATGAACCAATATGCCAAATGGTCATGTTGTGTGTGCCTGTAAACACAATACCAGAAACTGTCGTTTTATAAAATGTGCATATTGCTGCCATGAATTATGGAAAAAAGATGAAATAGCATTCAGCAGTGCAGCAGTGCAATAAGCCCTCTCCTTTGCTCATGCCAAACGCTTAGAAATAAAAATCATCCTGTGAAGATTTGGATTGTTTATTGAATAGGAGTGTCTAACTGTAAGGCAGGCCAAATGAAAGATCTGGCCAATAACATACTGCAACATAATTATGACATAAGCATGGACATTTTAAAAATAGTGTGATCACAGAAGCGAGAACTCTGGAAAAGCTGCTGGAAAGAAGAGCACGTGTTCTCATTACATGAGTGCTGAACATGGACATCATCTGGAGGTGTGGACCTTGTTCATGAGGGATCCTGAGCCAACTTACATCGGACCGAGACTTCCTTTCCTAAAAAAGGGAGGAAGGGTCCAGCAGGGGCCTGCTGACTGTGAGATTTCCAATCCGAGATGGCCGTTCCTGGTTCCATGCTATTAAAGATCAATTTAAAGTGAGTATGAAACCTCCACAGATTTAATTGGATAAATCCCTAAAACCATTGGCCTGAGTGCCTGGAGCTTTAGGGAAGTGGGAGGTCATGTCCAGTAAGGAGCTGTCATTCCAAAAAAAGAAATCGTACTATTTATGGTGAACTCCAACAGTGTTTCCCATTATATTTAAAGCTTAGTGAACTTTGAATGAATATAGAAATAATTGTAGCTTACTAGTGTGAGTTAAATCCTGATTTCATTGTATTTGAGGCTGGAGGAGATCACATTAAAAAAAATACAATACTACAAACGGTGTAAAATAGGCACTGACAGTATTGCATTTAATATGTGATATTTAAAAAGTAACCTAAGAATTGTCACTGATGTAGTCGGCATTAGATCATGGTTCGAGGTATCTCCACCATGGCCTAATGAAGATTTATTTGATAATGTTTGTTCTGTGATGGCCGTAACTAAACTAAATTCGAAAACGAGAGCAGGTTTAATTGTGTGATTTCTGTTCACTAGAAAATGATGCATCACTCTTGAAAACATAGTACAGAAAAAGAATCTCACACTAGTGGGAATTAATCTGTGAAGTGAAAGGGAAGGGGAACTGATATCTGTTTAATAAAATCTGAAAACCATTCTCTCAGTATGGGGTGGGGCTGAAACCAGAAACCTAACCAGAAACATGCTGAGTTTGATATGATTCATTATGAACTTGTTTTAAAAGACAAAGGGCCTCATTATAAGTCAGGCGGTAAGGGGTTAACGGCACCGGTAAAGGTGCCGGCGGTGTCAACCCCGTACCACCTGATTACGAGGTCCCCTCACCAGAACCGCTCTGCACGTCTGGTTTTTTCCAGACATACAGAGTGGGTCCCGCGAGGGGAAGAGGGAGCAAACAACGGGCCGCTCGTAATCGGCCCGTTGTTTGCTCCCTCTCCCATTCCCATTCAGCCCTATGGGGGCAGAAATGGGAATGGGGAAGGTCCGGGCCCGGGTTCCTGAAGGGAGGAATTACCAGGCCCTCCGAACTCGGAATGGTCCGGTAATTCCCCATTCTGGGAACCTGGACCCAGACCCGATTTTGGCGGCAGCCATGCCACCAATAGCGGCATGGCTACCGCCAAAGTCGTAATGACGGCCAAACACATATTAGCAGCTCACAGCACCATATTTACATAAGAGGCATTCAACAATTCCTTAATGACAGCATTTATTGGTAATATTAGGTAGAGCAAAAGTCCAATGTGTTATGTGCAAGTGTAACTTCATGAATATCTTTGCGATGGAGGAATTACTTACCAGTAATGTTCTTTCTATGGATTTCTCTCCCATAGATTCCTTATCCTGATAGATCATCCCCTCAGCGACAGAAAGTGTAGTGCCACTTGATGCCATCTCCTCATCCCCTACATACCTCAACTCTTTCATGCCTCGACACGCCTCGATTCCATTCGTGATGTCAGTGATTGTATATATAGCACGCGCAATGCCCCTTACCTCAGTTCCCCAATATTTCCCCCGTACTCAGCAATAGGGGGAGTCCATTCTCAATACTGAACAACAAGAACAAAAATATGAATATTTTTAGGTGACGAACAAAAGGACAAGGGATACTATCAGAAAAAAAATTCATTTCCTTATAATTCTCTTTTTTGTTTTTTTAAACAAGACATCATAAAGCGCAAAAGCTAGGGAGATAGGGAGGGTGATGAAGAATCTCTGGCAGAAGTATCCCTATAAAGAACATAACTGGTAAATAATTTCTCCTTCAATGGATTGTGTTTGTCCACAGACCTCATCTTGATAGACTCTCAAAGTAGTAAAGACAGCCGCAGGTGGGCTGAAGACTTCATACCGAAAAGCTTTCTAACATCACCCAACCAAGTAGGCATCTGTGCACCAGGCCAAGTCCAGGCAATAGTGCATAGAGAAGATATGCAAAAAAGCCCATGTGGCAGCCTAATAAATGTGTCTAACCTTTAGACCCCTCTGCAAAGCTGGTGTGGCAGTTACACCCTTGGCAGAGTGAGTCCAGGGACCTGGTGGAACCTCCTTCCCTGCCCTCTCTTAACATTCTGAAATTAACAGAACAATCTAACAAGAAATCATCTGCTTAGTCACTGCTCAACCCAACTTTGATTGTGAAAAAGCAGCAAACACTGGGTTATCCCACAGAAAAGAAGCCATTATGGCTAGATCAACACACAATGCCCTCTTAGAGTCCAGCCTATGGAGTCTCCCCTCTTTCTTAGATGAGCAAAGTGATGGAAAGAACAAATGTATCTCCACACTCTGGGAAATATGAACTTCTGGCACTACTTTCGGCAGGAATTGCGGTCCAACCATTAGAGAAACTGTCTCCTCAAAGAATTTTAGAAAAGGTGGCTTACACAAGAGCACCTGCAATTCGTTCATGCACCTCGCTGATGTGATGGTCATCAAAAAATCTGTTTTCATTGCTAGTAGCATGATAGATAGCAAATATAAGGATTCAAAAGGCACCACCATTAGAAACAAAAGAACCAAATTAAGGTCCCAAGGCAGAAACACAAATGGAGTTAAAAAACCGGGCAACAATAGGGATTGGGGAAAAAAGAGCACTGCTCAGGGGAACTCTTGGACAGTGATAAGGAGGACAGGTAACCCATTATCATGCCTATCTGTAGACCCAGCCTTGACCACCAAAGTGGGGCATGACAGAGGCTTTCCCCCATCACTGTACCATGCATTACATTTTTGCCATCGGCATGCATATATAGACCTTGTAGATGCAGTGCTAATTGATCCACCTGCAGCCTGCGCTAATACCATATACCTCCTCATTTACACCAAGTAATTTAAAATGAAATTAATATATTTTGACTAAAAACCTCCGCTTAGTAAATGTAGTTATGGTTAAAGCTGCTCAACTCATAGGAAGACCACTTTTTCGGCTGCTTATAACTTCACTCCATCTTACCGAATACTCACCAAACTCGGCGGACACACTTCCCTGTTCGCTCCGCGGACAGAACTCTGATTGACTAACCGGTTCCGTCATGTCTGCGGACAACCGATGTATTCGCCGATTGGCTGGAGAGAAGCGTGGGGAGTGTCATCATTTTAAGAGACGCCCACATCTTGTGTACACAAAGAACCGCGGACAGCGCGGTGGTGAACGGGCCTCAAAAACATGTATTGGAGCATCTGATGCTGGGAGTGCTGGAAAGGGTGGGGGAGTGAAAGTTGGATCATAAGATGCATTTGATTAGGTGCAAGATGCCATTGGTGTGTCTACGGTGTCCGCAGTCACTGCGGTGGTCCGCGGACAGACCATGGGGCAGACAGTTCCTTTAGTGAATGCAAGCAGGCTTTATTAGGGTATGGGAGTGCATTGGAGATGATGTGAGGATGTTTGTATTGTGTTGTGGTGGTTGTATGTATTGGAGCACTATGTGTACAGAAGTGAATAGGGTTTGAAGTGTATACTTTATGTGTTTGTGTTGTGGTAAGTGGGCAGGTGTTTGTGTGCATGGCTGTATTATGCTGCAGTGGTTGTGGTCAGGGCCTGGAGTCTTGGGTGCATGGCCATGCACCCAAGACACCAGGCCCTGACCACAACCACTGCAGCATAATACAGCCATGCACACACATATTTTCATGCTGGTATAAGGTTTGGAGTAATATGTATAGAGAATGTACGTTTGCAGATTATAAAGAAGTGTGACCGCAATAATTGTATACCTACTGTTTGTATTGTTGAGGGTCTCTGTTGTTTTGTTTCATGGTTTGTGCAAATGTATGATACATTCTTCTTTCATCCTCTGTGGTAAAAGAAAATATAGCATGTTAGGGTAGGTACTTTGTAAGGTTGTATTGCATTATATTGCAGACTTTTTATAGTTTGTTGACCCTCATAGTTAGTACTTTACAAGTACTATGCTTTAAACAAGTGTTATGTGCAATCTGCTCAGTTCCTGTGTTTTTTCGCATAATCATTGGGTTGGTGGGGAAAAGAAATCCATGCAGGATTAAAAAAAAAACTTCTACATTTAATAGTTGAGGTGATTTTTGAAGTGCTATTAGTATGGTTAGATAACAGTTGGTGTATTCTAACTGTTTATCTAGTTGTTCTTGTTAGCAGTATTTCTTTATGTTTTTGGTTGTTGTTGATGTTTTTTAAGTACTGTGGTATTGCAGTGTAATATTGCAGAATTTTGGGGGCAGTTAGATACCTGTGACATATTCTAACTGTTGGTAGTTTGGAAGTTGTTGAGGATTTGTTTGTAGCACTGTGGTTGCTTTTGGCAGATTGATCGCTGGAAGTAATATTGAAGTACTATGGTAGCAGTTCTTTCCGCAGTTTGGTCGCTGGAAGTAATATTGAAGTACTATGGTTGTAGTTAGATACCGGCTGGTGTATTCTAACTGTTTACAGTTTTCCAGTTTTGCGGGGTATGTTTTGAAGCATGCTCATTTCTGATGGTCCATTTACATTTTCCAGTATTGTGAACCCCCTTTTCTTGTATTGGTATGGGTATTGTTTGACAGCTGTGGGTATTTGGCAGTAGGTAATTCTACTTTTGTAGATTAGTGAGTACATTTAGGTTTCAAGAATATTAAGTAGGCATTTGTAAGATTTGCAGGTAATTTTTGTTTCAGAGTAATGGAAGTATCATTGCATTCAAACCTTCTACATTTCTTTTTAATGTATGCAGTACAGTGACCTGCACTGGTTGTGGTGCCCGTGTGGTAGATTATGCCTACTGTTGTGAAGGTTTTCTTGCCAAGTGATACTTGTCCATGTGTGAAGCTAGTAAGCTTGCAGTTGTTTCTGGTACCATCTGCATTGTATCATAAAATCATTATTATTACGTTTTGCCTATGCAATTGTATTTGTAAGGTGGAACGATTATCGGAATTGCAAGCAGTACATAATATGCCATGTTTTGCATTTTGTACCAGCTGTTGAAATTGAATGGATTCACAGTTAAATATAGATACATAAACAAAGCGCGTTAGGGACTTGTTCCTGCTCTACATGGTTGCAGAGAGTGCATGTTTGTTTCCACTTATATGAAGATTTCACTTATAGGTATGTTTTTGGCTTCCAGTACTGGCAGTAAGTACATTATAAATTCTTGTCGATCTTGGGTGTTTATAGTGAATCTCACCATTCCCGCACAGTTGTCCAATTCCTGCCTTATTCCTGTGACAATGGCCCTCATTAAAACCATGGCGTTGGACCATGGTGCTAATAGCACCATAGTCCATGCCGGTAATTTACCGACTCCGCCATGGCGGAATGGGAAATTACCACCCCATTCCGAGGTTGGCGGGGCAGTAATTCCTCATGCCGCCATTGCCCTTCCCCATTCCCATTTTTGCCCCATAGGGCTCAATGGAAATGGGGAAGGCGCTAAGTACGGTGCCGCAAATTGCGGCACCGTACTTAGCACCAAGGTCCCTTTGCGGGTTGGATTTTAACGCCTGCAAAAAGCAAGCGTTAAAATCGCCAACCCGCAAAGGGACCTCATAATCAGGCATTAAGGGGTTAACGGCACCGCCACCTTTTGCGGCGCCGTTAACCCCTTAACGCCAGGGTTGTAATGAGGGCCAATGTATTCTCAGGATTGTCTGTTGCATTCCTGTGAAGGAGTAACATTTTCAAACACAACTGGTCTGTGCCGTTTAAGTAAATGTTTTCAAGAATTGGTGGCAATTGGAATAGAACATTGATTGCTACATTTGTATATCCATTTACACCAGTTGTATTGGAAAATTTGAATGGACCAGATAGTTCTCTGTCCGACTCATTTGATGGAAGTCCATGAGGTTTGTTTGCAGAGGTAGTTTCTTTTGTTTGAGGAGTTGGGTACGCATTTGAGTTTTCAGTACATTCTTTTGTGGTTTTGGCAGTTGATGAAGTATGAACTGATTTGAAGTTCTGCTTGAATGAGTTTTCTTTTACAAAGTTTGTGTTTTTGAGGAACAGGGTACGTTTTGAGATGTGGTGTGTAGAGTGCACGTAGTCTGTTGTACTCTACGATGCAAGGAATGTCTGCGTTGACTTTACTTGCATCAAAATTGACTAGAAATAGTCCTTCAAGTGTACATAGGCGTGATAGTGCTATGTAACTCATGCCTTCTTTAAAAACTGTGCTGCCAATATCAATGAATGCTTGATCTAGGGTTAGTCCTTGTGAGTTATGAATAGTGACTGCGTATGCTAGAGACAGAGCAAACTGTTCTCTGCGTACATATGTGTACATACATGTCTTTAAAAGAAGGAATCGGGCTGTTGATCGTCCTATACTTTTAACTTCTGAAAGTTTGTCAAAGTGAACATTGAGAAACTGAATGCTGTTGTCATGTGGGTATGTTTGGAAGCCAACAACTGTATCCAGTGCTCCATTAACTAAACCTTGTTGCACATCAAGGTTACGTTTCAGTTTCACTCTACAGTTTAAACACAATGTTAACATTTTCTCTAAACCAGCTGTGTTAGAGATAGAGTTTTCTAAGGTATTTAGTCGTGCTGTGGCTTGTTGACACATAGGTAGTGTCATACCGTGCACGTCCAGATTGTCTATGGAGTAAATTTGCACTGTTTCATTGAATTGTGTGCAACTTGCAAGAGTTGGCAATAAGGACCTACATTTTACATTTTTATGTGCTAATTGTTCCATGACATCAGTGGCACATGTCTTAAGTCCGTATAGGCCATGGATGCGTCTGGTATTCAAGATACCCTGTGCTTCCTTAGATAGTACAACAATCCAGATACTTTTCAAAATGTTGGCATAGGTGAGGGCTACAGACTGATGCATGTTTTCAGTTAGTTCTTTCTATTGGAAATGTTGCCAGAGATGTATATTTCCTATGCTGCCTAGAGTTTTACGGCACAGTTTGTGTCCTAATGTTTTAAAAATAGGTTCACCTTTCGCTGGTGTTAATTGAAGAAGATCTCCAAAAACAATAACATGTTTTCCACCAAAGAGTTGTTTGTAGTCTGTTTTAAGGACCTCTTGCAATCTGAGGTGACTCAAAGCCAACATTAGGTTGGAAACCATGCTCACCTCATCTATTAGGAACATTTTCATTTGTTTTAAAACTCTGCGTAGCTCCATAGCAGCTTCTGATGAATATTTGTAGTAGTCTAATTTATTTTGGTGTTCTACTGGAAGGAGAAGCAATCAGTGTAAAGTGACCCCACCTATGTTGTAGTCCGCTAAACCTGTGTGGGGGCAGTTACAGCAGCTGAAAGCTTGTTGTTTGTTAATTGTTGGAGGAACTTGCTGATGATTTTTATTAAGAATGTTTTTCCTGAACCAGCTTGACTACTTATATAGAGCAGTATCAGTTTATAGTCTTGACAGGTACAAGTTTTACTTTCATGCTGTACATCATGTTCAATTGCTTCAGTTACTGCTAGGAAAATGCTACACTGCTCATTATTTAACTGTGATTTCAGAACAGCAAAGTGTCCTGTAGATTGTTCAGACTGACACATAGGGCCTCATTCCGAGTGCGGCAGTAAGGGGTTAATGGTGCCGATAAGGATGCCAGTGCCGTTAACCCCTTAACGCCACATTTCGAGGTCCTTTATCGGGTCCCACTAAGGGCGGCTGGTAAAACCAGCCGCCCTTAGCGGGAGCCGCTAAAGGACCAGGGAGCTAAAAATGGGCCTGTAATTAACAGGCCCATTATTAGCTCCCTCCCCATTCCCATTGAGCCCTATGGGGGCTCAAATGGGAATGGGGATGGTTTTTCTGAATGAGGAATTACCGGGTCCTCCAAGGTTGGAATGACCCGGTAATTCCTCATTCAAGGAACCCGGACCCAGACCCGAGTTTGGAGGCAGCCATGGCACTAATAGGACCATGGCTACCTCTAAACTTGTAATGAGCCCCCTAGTGTTTTCTACTTGTGTCATGGCTAATTCTGCCTCATTTGCTATGAGTGGTTGTCCAAGTAGTTCTTGGCTTCCTGTTAGAGAAGGCTGACTGCTCTCTGGAGTGTCTATGTTTAGTTGTTCTTGACATTCGTTCTCTTGTTGGCATTCATTGTCCAACATGTTTTTGTACTGTGTAAAATGTATGTCTGTTATAGTGCTTTCACTTGCATTGAAAGCATCTTCATAGGAGGCATTGGTGTCTAATAATTGTTCTTCCTTTCTCCATGGTTTAAAAGGTTGGAGTAGGGACATGTAGTACAGTTCTTTAAGTTGAGGAGTTTTTAATGATAGCTTCATATAATTAATGAGGCTGCCTTTGGTAAGTTTAACTAGGCTGCCCTCACAACCTTTCACTATGTATTTACCTTCTTTCTCATTTGGTTTAATATTATTTGTGTATGAGAGGTTTTGGGCTATATGGTACAGGCACATAGTGTCCAAAGCAGTACTTCTGTTTGGGTAGTATGTGCCTAAGAAGTTGTTTTTCAAAATGTCCTGGCTGTTGGGATCATTTTTGGCTATTGTTTCTATATCTTGGTAAGATTTGAGAACTCTTTTTCTGCACTCAGCAGGACCAAGGCTTAGACAAACTATGTTTTCGGATTTACCATACAAAGTGGTGCTGGTTAAACGTCTGCGGCTTCATAGCAGCCACATTCTCGATCTCATTTTCATGCCTTAGCTGTACAATATCTGTGACAGTGTTTTGTCCGATGATATGTCATCCAAGAGGTATTTCAGCTCTGTTTTCTCTGCTTTGGTTAAGTAGGATGTGACATATCGTGCAACTGCAGTGGAATTGTCAGCAATGTATTGCACATCTATGTTTGCATTCCATAGGAGGGCAATGATTGTATTGGAAACATTGATGTACTTTGATGCTCTGGTTCTTTTTATGCAGCATGTGTTCTTAGGTGATGTACCTTTGTCACTGTGTCTAACTGAAGAAATGAAGCTGTTCACTTGTACTGTTTGAGAAACTGGTCTAGGGAAATCAAAGCAGCATTTGGTGTAATATGTTCCTTTGTTTTTGTATTTTTGCCGACAAATCTTGCAATACTTGTGTCTTTGAAATTGCAAAATGTGGGCATGTAGGTCACTCTGTGTACTTTCTGAAGGGATTTCACATTTGACATATTTGTGAATGAATTCCAAATCAGTGGCATCACTGTCTTGACCAAATTTAGGTGCATCTTTAATCCACAAAAGCATCTCGATGTGTGGTGCTCCTCTGGCTTGATATCCTTTATTCCAAAAAAGTGTTGCACTTCTCTGAGGGAGCGACTGTGTTATTATAAATAAAGTGCAGAATGGCTGTAAAGCGATGATGGAAGAACCTAGATGTGTTTACAGGATCCAGAGAACAGAGTTCTCCTGGTATTTTTATGTCAATACCGGCTTTGTTTTTGTTTGCTATGCGTCGGATGTCGTGCAAGTCCTACCATGCATACTCTGCACAACTTAAAGTGACAACCCATGTGGGTGGGCCAAGGCTGCGAAGCATGCACTGTACATCTGCATGACATCGGAACCAATCCTCTTTTGTGCCACGCATGTTTGACAAAAGATTTGTAATACTGGACTGTAAAAGTTCATCTTTCTCTTGCACTTTTTGCAGTAGTGGCGTAGCTGACATGTTTTGAAAATTGGAACCGGTTTTTAATGTGGGTGCAACTCCGTAACATAGAGTTGCAAGTTCACTTTCAAACAGGAGGTGGAATATGTATTCAACATTTTGTCAGAATCCGGGGTCTTCAGAATACATTCGTAAAGAGCGGTATTCTGATGCAGTTATTTGTGTACACCAGTAGGAAAAAGTAGAGGAAAGGCTTGTGCTTCTACACTTTTTTCCCATATGCTGATTGAAGATCCTTTAGCTTGTCACATTTGATATGTTTCCAGAGCATCATCTATTGTGTCCTTGGAGTGCAGTGGGTGAATTGTGTAGTGGTCTAAAATATTGGAGGCTGCAGTAGGATCTAAAAGTTCAAATTGTCCAGTTTCTGAGGAATCCTGAATTATTTCGTAGGTTTCTCTCAGGTTTTCTTCAATGTTTATTTCTTTGTAGTGTTCATTGTTGTCTTTAAGATATTGCAGGGCTTCTCTAACTTTGTTTAAATCTACTAGTTTCTGCCAAATTGCTTTGTCTTTTGTAGGTACACCATTCACTAGGATAATCAAAGATTGATCTATTGACCGTTGTACCCCTAGAGTATCTACATTTTCTTTGAGGTCTAATGGAAAATAGACCACTTTGCCACAAATGCCTTTCAGTAATTCAGAGGGAGGCAATTTTGTTGTTTTTGGTTGAAGGCGTATTATCGCTTGAAATGGGTGTACTGTTTAAATTGTAATGCTCTCATATAAGTTAAGCTGTTGGAATGGTTTTGGCAGTGGGTATATTTCTAAGTTGTTACTGATTGCTTGTGGAGGCATTTCGTTATTGTCTAGTTTTGCTGTGCAGTATGTGCACAGTATTGAGGGGTTGGCAATTTCATATTTGTTTTCTGCTATAAAGTAGAGAGCTAATTGGAACCATTGGGATTCCTCATTGTCTTCTATTTGATGCATTACATCTACAGTTTTGATACTCTTTCTATAAAAAGTTCTGCACCAACAAACACATACTTGGTTTGGTACTTCGGAAGATGTGGACTTAAAGTTTGCTATTTCTTTTTTGTATGTGTGTAATAGAAGGTTGACATCGGCAAGGGCATTGGTGTTCTTTTCTAAAGTTTCTGGATTTTGATAGTGCTCTTCAATTCCAAAATATTTGCTTTGAATTTGGTTTATTTCTTCGATGAGTTGTTTGGCTGTACCATGTAGGAGAATGTTATTAAAATGGTTCAGTGCTAAAGCAGGACTTTTTGCATAGTACAGTTTATGAACAAGATTTCTTACACCAGAATGGTGTGTTGCTAACATTTTGATGTGGTGGAAGGTGCTTTTGCAAGCAAGTCCAGAAATGCAGGATAATGAATGTCCTCATAGTACTGTGTATTTACGCACTGGACAGGAATTCATAGTTTGCAGTATTTTCATTTTGACTTTGTCTTTAGCTTTTACATATCGATTGAGGAGCTGTTGCAAAGATTTGAATGTTTGTGCACTTTACACATTGATGTGCATGGCCATTTGTAGACAGGGCATATTGGTTCTGTGGTTTGGAGAGTTGATGCTAAGTTTGTTGGGGTTATTGTTGAAATCAGTGTTTCTTCTTCCATAATTATATTGTATACCTTTTCATATCCTCGCCCACTGCTACGTATGGCAATTTGGTTTATTTGCTTTTGTTTGTATGCCTCTTCATTGAAAAATGGTTCTGTGACGGTGGTGTGACACCACTCACCTGTACAGATGTTTCCAAAGTTATCTCTGCTGATATTGCATTTGTTTTGAAGTAGTTGTTGTAGTTTACTAATTAATTTTGTTAGTGCTTTCATTCTGTTTAAAGTTAATATGAACAGTTTCCTTTTGAGCAGCATTGCACTGTCTATGATAGCTTCCAGGATGAGTTTTCTGCAGTAAGTTTTAAGAGTTGAGTGTGATTTGTTGCCTGTTTTGAGAAGGTTCTGAAGGACTCTGCTGTGGAACATTTTTTGTAAAATGAATTTTTTAGAATGCTTTCTTGAAGGTTATATCAACATTGGTAGGTGCAGTGTTAGCAGTAGTGGTTGTTGAAAGCTTTTTAGAAAATGTCTTTTTATTTTTACATTTTGAAAGAGGAGTCACAGTTTCTTTCCTGCAAGCTGTTTCAGTTTGGCTTCGTGACTGTATTAGGTGTTTTGTTTTAACTCTTTGTACAAATTCTGCTAGAGGTGGATGCCTATTTTGTACACTTTTAGTTTGATCAGCTCTATTTCTGTGTTGCTTTCTACAGAGTTGCTTTTTGGTAGACATTTCTTGTTGTCTGTTGGAGAAAAAAAGAAACTGTGGGTTGGGAGGATCTGCACTGTATATGTGTGTCCTGTGTATGAGTGGGTGAGTATGATCGTAGGCATACATGTAGAGGTGTGTGATTGTGCTATGGGCTGTTAGTTCAGGTTGAGAAAGCTGTACTCGTATCTGTGTGTTGCTATGCTGGTGTTTAGATGATAATACAAAGTGTGCTCCTGATGAGGTGCAATTAGTAATAGTGAATCAAATGCTGTTGTGTTGATACAATTGTGTGTCCTACAATACAAGTACACTGAACTATCTTAATAATATGTAGAACCCTAAGACAACATTGCACATACTTTGTTGGCTCCAAAAAGTAGGTTTCTTCTGGTTTCTGTTTTGTACTTGAGACTCCACTGGTTTGAGTAGTGTGGTTTTCACTGCAATTGCAAAAGAAGGAAGTTAGTACATGTGTGTGTTAATGGCACAGTAATTGCAGTTGAATAACAGATTTGTTAACTGTGGAGAAGGATTTCTTGCCAGGAAGAGGTAGAGTATGTGATGCTGTTGCAGTATTTAATGTGGAAATGGATTAGTGGAAGTTGTAGTAGGTTGAGAAAAGGCTTAGAGAGATGCACAGACTGGAAAAGAGAATGTATGTGGATTTGTGTGAAATTCCATTAATTTTTCTGGACATACATGCTTGCTGCATGAGTGGAAGAAGTGTTTCAGTTTTTTAATGTATTTATCCACATTTCAAATGGCACTGTTCTCAATGTAGACATGTATTTGTTTATGCAGTAATAGTGCATTCTGTTAGTTGTGCATAGGATGTACGTGCAGTTTCCTTTGTCTGTGTACATTCTGGGCATTTTACATAGAATATGTCACTTGAACCTGCTTTAGTAATGATTACAATAGTAAGCACACACAGCACACACAGCTTTCTAATAAAGTGTCATTTGATGTTAGGAAATGGGAGAAATGACAGTATGATTGTAAATAGACAAAGAAAACTGCATGTACATCCTATGTACAATTAAGAGAAACAAACAAATGCATGTCTACACTGAGAACAGTGCCATTTGAAATGTGGATAAATAGGTGTGTTAAGGAGGCACTGGTTATACAAATGACAGAATGAATAAAGAATATAACAGTTTGCACATTACAATGAGTGATATGGGTAAATGAAAACCTGGGCTGTGCACAGCTTTGCAAGTGACACTTGTTCATAGCAGATGGAAGAAATTACAGTATGCTTTTTTTGCAGGTTATACAGGGTAAGTATTAGGTACCCTGTTCATATACATTTATAAAAGATTTGTAAATGTACTGTGCACAAAATATTCATACCTGTAGTTTGTGTTGATGCATGTGGATGTGGATGAATCTGGAAACAGAAATCTTGGAGGGTTTGACAGTAATTTTTCTGTAGGTTCTTTGCAATCACTGAAGACTTGTACTCAGAGTGATGACAAAGTTAGATGTAGAGTTCTTGGATGTAATTGGTGGATGGTTGTGTGACTGTTTAACAGTAGCCAATGAGGGAATGGTGCAGAGAGTGGAAGTGGAAAGGGAAGAAGGGCTGTCCCGTGTTACGGGTCTTCGGACACCGTGGCTGTCCGCAGACAGGGAGTGCCACATCCGGGGCTTCTCAGCATGTCTGGCATGGAAATGGGACTGGGGGGATTAGCCAATCAGGTGCTGAGGGTGTCATTCATAGGTAGAGAGGGTGTTAGGCAGAATTGCATGGAGTACCCGCTGGGACCACCACACACAATTAGGACTACAGGTGTAAATCAAACCAACCTTTGGTATAAGTCCGTACTACACAGTTTTTTGGTAGTGAGCTGAGCAGCCAGGCTTATCTCAAGAGTGAATGTGAGTAGTACAAGAAGTTACACAGAGGACTTTGCATCACAGTGGTTCAAGTAGTCAGTTATACTCAAGGTTTCTTGGTAAAACACGCATTCATTTATCACACAATCATTTAGAAAACATTTAACTAGAAGGAGGCAACTAAATATTATAAACCGGAGGATGTTCTCCTGGCTATCTTGCTTTTGTGATCTTGCTTTTGTGATAGGAAAGGGGTACCTACCACTTACACAAATAAAAGCAAGATTGTATTACAACAACCAATGTGTAGGAACAATTTCTTTAAATCACAAAAGCAAGATAGCCAGGAGAACACCCTCCTTCTTCTACTCAACAATTGGGGTTTTGGCTAAACCCCAACAGCTCCTGTGATCTTGCAACTCATCAATTCTACCCCCAATGCGTAAGGAAGAATAGAGCTCAGCAAGGTCCACTCCAAATCTAGAGCCATCCACGTTTCTAATATTATAAACCAATACACTTCAATACAAAACTCCGAGATTTCCAGTTTGAGCTCCCCTGAAATAGGAGCCAAATGGCAGTTCAGTTACTTAGAAGTGAGCAAAAAGGCACACGGTAAGTAGAATAGATCACATTTACTTGTTAGACAGTGCAAATAGTTTCAGTTCACCAGAAGAGTTCTATTCAAGTCAATAGGCCTAGGCCAAAGTCAATGGGCTAGTGTTCAAGATAGGAAAGAGCAGTTCTGGTATCAAATGGTAAAGTCTTTGCGAAAGTTCTCACAAGTAATTTAGGCGAAAAAGAATAATTTGTTGGGTCACAAGCTGATTAGGCCTGCAAGTTGGGAATGCTCCACAAACTTTCACCATGAGAGGTGCGTTCTATCAATCGGGTTGGCACAGTACCTTAGTATGAAGACACAAATGCAGCTGAAGTCGTTGGTTCCTGACAGTTCCTGCAAATATCACTGTTCCTGAGCCTCAGTCATGGGGACAAGAGGGAGGACATTGTTAGGCAGAATCATATGCAGAACCCTTTGGGAACACCACACACAATTAAGACTAAGTGTAAGTAAAAATTCATCTTTGGTACAAGCCTGTACTGTGCAGTAAATGGTAGTGATGGCTGAGCAGCCAGACTTATCTCAAGAGAAAAGTGAGCAGTATCAGAAGTTACACAAACAACAGTAATTACTATGGTTCAAACAAACACTGACTCAATGTTTCTGAGTAAAAGAATATGTACTTATTTACACATTCATTTTTAAAACAGTTCACAAAATAAAGCAGCAGAAAAATCACACTCTTATTATACTACTGAACACCCAATCAATTCTGGACAAGTTGGGCACAAAATGAAGTGTGAGCAAAATGGCACTCCAGCAATTAAAAAGGGAGGGAAAGACAAGGTTATACAGAATTAAGCAGCACCAACAAGTAAGTAGGCAGGGCAATCTAGAAAAGGCTTCCTACAATGAGGATTCAAATCAATAGGCCTGGGCCAATGTTAATGGTTCAGAGTCTTTGCAAGGGATCACACAGTTCAGAGTAGTTCGCGGTTAAGTCTTTGCCAAGAGTTTGAAATGAAGTTGTTCTTAGGAAAAGTTATTTTAAAGAGTAGAGAAGGACAAGCCCTCGGATTGGCGAAAGATTTAAAACACTTTCACTGTGGTCAGACGGAACGAACAACCGGGTTTGAACAGTACCTTAGAAGAAGGATGTTGTAGCTGAGGCAGAAGTTCCTAGCAGATCCTGCAGGCTCACGGTGCCTGAAGCGACTGTCGGACTGACACAAAGGAGGAAGACTGGAGGGTTCTGCACTGCCCAGGGAAGAAACCAGCAGCAGAGAAAAGCAACAAAAAAAGGTGCGCTCCTTAAAACCCAACAGGGTCCGGTCTTCCTGGTTACCCGGTTCACTGCAGCTGTGCACAGCAAATTCGACCAGGGCAGGGAGGCCTTGCTTGGTGTTTGGCGAACTGGTTGTTCCCACCAGCTCAAGGGAAGAAGATTCCTTGCAAATCTTCTATGTCATCGAAGTTTGGAGATATGAACCCACAGCAGGGCTTCACCGGGAGGTTCAGTCGTGGTAGTGTTCCTCTTCTTTCAGCTTCTCTTTGGTTCTCTAGATCCAGTGGCGACTCTGCCTTCCAAGTCCCAGACATCTGATTTTTATGCAGTTTTCCCCCATTCACACAGCCTGACTGTCAATCACACAGCATGGTGGCTGTCCTGGCAGGACAGTCACCTAGCCAATCAAACAAGAGTGTGACTTGGGTATCCGAGGGAACCCTGTGAGGGGTCCTAAAACCCCTCCCTCACATCCTGTCTACCAGACTCTCAGGCGCCTAAGGAGGGCTTCTGTACAGAAGCCCGCCAAAGGACAGTGAACAAAGGAGCCAAACCTGATTTGGTGCGCAGAGTAAAACACAAGAAAGACTTTACAAAAAGAAATGGCGAATAAACCCAGCAGGAACCAAGTAAAAGTAAATGGGGTCCAGCGGATTTAAGTTCGAGGCTACTAACTTAGCCTAAAACAGTCCCAAGGCTATTTACATAGACCGCAGTAGGTAAAATATGGTAGATACAACTGCCACCAGCCAAATCTTAAAGAAAAGGGAACGAAATAATGTTCCATGAGAAACAGACGAAAAGGGATAACTGTTAACTCCTTCCCGTACTCTATGTAAGATAGTTTAAACTGGGTCTGTGCATTTAAAAAGACTAATAAAGTCAATGGCAACTTTACATATTCTGGGAGACAGTAGTCAGTCCCAGAAAATGGACTTTAAAGTGGTAAGTCTGATAAAGACAACCCTGTGTCACTGCACAAAAAGGTGCTGTGTGACACACAGTAAAAATATAATGCCTATGAAAGGCTATGAACACAAACATGTTAAACACACAGCAAAACACATGTAAGAGTGGGAAAAAAAGGCTCACACTCTTACCAGGTGAAAAATAAAAATCCTAGAAATCCAGCAAAGCTGCTGAGGGAGTCAGTAGGTAAAAGAAATTAGCCATTCTGGAGAATTCTCCCTAACAGACATCGGGGGACTCCTGCACTGCACGGGATCGTTGGGAAAACGCAAACAAAATGGAGTCACTTCAGTTTGTGTAGCTGTTCTTCAAGCACACATGCTGGTGTCCTTCTCCCTGTTAATCCTAACTAGCTTTGAGAATGGTATCCAGATGGCTTACGAGTTGATTGGTCCCACCAAATCAAAGGAAGAAGTCGTCCTTGAAGGGGCTTCTCTGTCGAGATGAACTTGGCAATTCGGACCTGCAGTAGGGCTTCACCAGGCAAACCAACGGTTCAGGAGTTGCAGCAGCCGTCCTCTTCCAGCTTGTCTTCGGTTCTTTCGTTCCAGTGGTCGACTCTGCTTTCCAGTCCAACAGTTCTCTCCCTTTCATTCCAGCCTATCTGTCACTCACCCAGCAGGATGGATGTTCTTGCCGGACACTCAGCCAGCCAATCACACCAGAGTGCATTTGGGTCTCCTATGAGACTAAGCACAGGGAGTTTCGGGCACCTCCCTCACTTCCTGCCCACCCCAGACACTCAGATGCCAGAGGCGATCTACAGTCATGAAGCTGCCAAAGGCATACGAACAAAGGGACCAAACCTGATTTGGCGTGCAGAGACAAACACTAGAAGAACCTTTCCAAAAAGAAATGGCAAAAAAAGAATGCCCAGGACCTGTTTAAACAAAGGGTTTTAAGGTGCCATCTTGAAAAACATGGCTCCTGTGATTTTTAGCTACCGGTGTTCGCGGTCTGGAAAAATCATGGTAGTTCATTGTAAAACCACTGCCACCAGCCTTTTCAATATGAAAGGGTAGCATTTCACTGCTACATGAGTAGTAAGACACAGGGGATACTATGTAACCCCTCCAGCACTCCATTGTAAGATGGTATGTGCTGGGTCTATTCATTTGGAAAGACTAGTAAAGTCAATTTCACGTTACATTCTCTGGGAAACAGTATTTTATCCCAGAGAAGTTATTTAAACCTTTGGGAAATCTAAAAAGACATCCCTGTGTCACTGCACTGAGGGTGCTGTGTAACACACATGAAAAGATGATGCCTATGGAGTTTTCTAAAACTCCATAATCAAAGAAAACAAGCATAAAACACACATCAAAATACATGAAAGAGTGGGAAAATAGGCTCACATTCTTTCCAGGTAAGAAAATCTAGTCCTCAAAATCCAGCAAAGTTGCTGGGGGTCTCTAAGGTGAAGGGAATTAGCACATTTATGAGAATTCTCCCTAACACTGGCTAGGGACAGGGACCTGCACCATTTCATTGGCACTTCTATTTTTAAACTGTGAAAGGTGGCTCTGAAAAGAGCCTTTTTGTGTTATTTTTGTTGTTTTGTATTTCTTTTTTTTATATACGACACACTCGGAAAGGAAGGGAAGGGAGGGTAGGGAAAGGGCACCAACCACAGGGATAAGAAAGGGCAGATGGAGAGTGGAATATGTTGGGTGGGCCTTACTTAGGTAGGGGGCAGACTTTCTCATGCTCTTGGACCGTAGCCTCGAAAGCACTTTGAAGTGTCTCCCCCTACAGAGTACTGCGTCACAGTACATACACAATACAGTGGCCCTTGAAAGGTAAGGATCTGCTGCATCGTGTATGGCCCGTGAGGCTGCTTCAGGGATGCGCTGCAGTTCTCTTGTGGTAGCAGGGGCAGATACGGAACATGTTGTAGAGGAACTCAACCTACTACTTCGAACTGCCGCCTTGTGAAAAGACCTTAGGTGTTGCCGCATGGAAGTGGTCCGGTAGCTATACAGACCTGGTTTGCCATGACTGAGAACCATCTTGCGCTCAGTACAGCGCACCTTGTCTGTATGTGCCTTAGGTACCTTTCCAATGGTGGCAAAGAGCCTCCACACCCAAGACTCATGCTGGCTGGCAGTAGTGGGGACTTCCACTACCTCATCCTCGTCTTCCTCTTCATTCCTCTTTATATCTCTACATCTCCATGCTTGTTCCCCTCTCCAGCCGCTTGGGAAGTTGGTGGAGGGAGTGGGGGTGCTGCTGAAGCCGAGGCAGCTGCAGAGGTGCTAGCCATTGTTGCCATCTGGGATGTAGCACAGCAGGCAGAGGGATATTGTTCTCCAAATGTGGCACAGCAGAAACAGCACACACAGCCAGCAGGCAGAGGGCAGCAGCCAATGCAATGTAGATAGCACAGCAGGAAGAGGTCAACAGCCAATGGAATATTGGACACCAATATTGAGCAATGCTCTCTCTGGTTGCCAAAAACAGAATGGGCTCAAAAAGTTCCAAAAAGTATCCAGATCACTGGGACATGGTCTAAGACATGTGCAAGGGTGAAGTTTCACAGTAAAACACTTTGGATTGCTCAAAAAAGCATGTTTTTTTAGTGTCCGAGGGCCCGGACTCTGCTTGTGGACAAGGGCCTATGCTCAGAGTGGGTGCGGTCCCATGATGACGTCGCGAACACGTTCTCGAATGGGACGGCTGTCTTCACTGACATATCTAGGCCAAAATGGAAAAGGTACTATATTTATAGACCTTAACTTTCTCTTATGTTCTTACACAACTTTCCTTAGGGTTCAGTCACATCATATGATACATATACATAGGGGAAGAAGCAAGCCTGAAATACAGCAATCATTTCTGTGCATGAAGATAATCAGTTATGTTATGAAAACTTTCTGGTAATACTGCTGCTTTTTTGCTTACTTAACTTTTCCTGCATATACTCATAATTGTATGCGCTGGGGTCTCTTTATGTTTTGTATGTAGTAGTACAATTATGTAGCAAGTGAGGTAATTGTTAGCTACTTATTACATGTTTCACAGTAGGCAAAACTCTGAAACAATAGCACTCATCATTTCACTATCCAACATGGCAACATTTTGAATATTACGTTTCTACATGAGATGTTCATGTACTGGAAAGAACCCTGTAATGCAATGGTGTTTATAGCAATGAATTTATTAATGAACTATGTGTGTCATGATAGTTCTCCTAATGACCTCTGATAGTTGCCTCCCAACATTATAATGACAATCCCTTGTAGAGGCTTTTCATGAAAAGTAAATGCACATGTGATGTCATAAGTGATGTCATCAATGACATTTGTGAAGTCATCTTTGATGTCATGGGTGTTAGTCTTAGCAGTGCGCTCTGGTGGCGCAAGTTATGGTTGCTTAGCTTACCATAACTGTCGAATTTCAGGGGTTTTTCAGTTTTACTTGTAATCATAACGCCTCTTTAACAATGTTTTTTCATTGAATTTGATAGGTTTTTATCAGTGCAACTTAACCATAACGTCCCTTTAACACAGCTTTTTCATTGAATATGTAGATATATATATTCCAATTACCTGGTGATGTCACCAACAATATGACCACTGCATCATGAGCCGCACCTAGGGCCTTGCTAAAATACTATTTTTAGCAGGTACTTGCAAACTCCCCTAAGTAACACGGATTCTGTTTCTTTACACTCCCACTTCAGTTAATGTATTAACTGATTACCCCTCCTCGTTATCTCCCTCATCTTTAGGGATCCATATCTTACACACCCCACACAAACTTTCTCCACAGCTGCATACTCCTCCGGTGTACAAGTCAGAAAACAGCACCCACCATCGCCATAACAATCCACTCAATATTCATTGTAGTTTTCAGGGTCTAGGGGAGGGCTAGACAGTGTCCCTGGGAGACCAATTGGATCACCTATCAGGACCATGCAGTTATCCTGTTCACCCCTCCATTGGTCTGTTTGTATATGAATACTTCTGAACAGGGGCGTGGTGCCCTGGGACCTTTTCACTGAGAGTGACATTATACTCCCATCCCCCTTACAACACCTCAACCCCATCTGGCATGCGCAGAAAGTAATGAGAACCACTACAGGAATTTGGACAAGTACTTTTACGATATTTGATAGCCATGTAGGCACCCAAGACATTTTTTTATCAAGCTAGTCCTCTTCAACCACTCTGTTAGTGTCCTTTTGCATAGCGGCGTGGAGGGTTTATTTATTTCCTCTGATAATGTTCTATTTTTGGCGTCATTTGCTGCTGCCTGTTTTCACGCAGACACCACTTTCCATTGCTGTAATTAAACACATAGCGGTTTTGCAGAGTGGTCAGCCTAACTGCTCTTAATTCCTCCCTTATTACAATCAATCCCCTTTCTGTACCATTTGCCATTTGCAGTAACTCATAGCGTGTTATCTGAAACCACTTGGTATTCACAGCAGTTTGTATGCTAGGCACCAGAAGCGATGTAAAAAAGACTCTTTGCTGAAACAGCGATATTGCATAGATATTGCTGCTAACCTATGCGCAGACTTTTGTGGCCAATTATTGCTATCTCTGCAGCACCTATGCTACTTCGTATTCAGGTTCAAATTCAGTGACTGCTGTGCTTTAGTGACCTTTCTCAAAGGGCAGGAGGCTCAGAAATTGGCAAACGGTTTGAATGTGGCACAACAACTGCAGGGAATGCAGGTGACCAGAGAACAAAGTCTGCCCCAGCATGGTGGAAGCTGGGTCTTCGTTTGGTTGCCACAGGCCCAGAAGAAATCAATGAGGGCCACTGTCCCTGCACACAGGCTCCTGAGTTCTATTACTCTCTGGCATACCGTATTACTGCCCAGTATGCTAGTCCCCATTGATCTGAAACATAAAGAAAAATGTGTGAGTGCTCTCGGGAACCAAGGAATACTTCCTCTTTAGTGACACTGGGTAGGTGGGGATTCAATCCATGTGGGAGGCTTTAAGGCGTTGATTCTGATTAGGATAGGCTCCCAGAAGAAAATCTCAACGTGGAGGAACGGAAGTGAATTACGTAGAAAGATTGCGCTTATCCAGCTGGGGAGTGCCATGGGGACACATGCCTTCTGCGGAGGTGAAATAACTCCAGCACTATAAAACCCAATAAAAGGCTATCCTGGTTGTGGATACGGAAAAGAAGCTTCTGTGCTTGAAAAATACCATGAAAAGGGGGATAGGGCAGACAAGATTCTTGCATGGTGACTAAGAGAAGAAAGGAAGCGGAGAACAATTGGAAGCATAAAGACCGAGAAGGACATGTCCATTTTCAACCAAAAAAGCATTGTAGAGGAGTTTGACAAGTATTACAGCACCATCTATGCGTCAGAATGGAAGGGTGAGGAGACACAGATAGACACATTTTTGGAGGGGCTCCCTCTTCCGGGGCTCTCCTAGGAAATAGTGTAGAATCTTGAGCTCCCTATGATAGTAGAGGAGGTCCTGCCAGCCATAAAGGGAATGAAATTAGACACAGCTCCGGGGAAGGATGGCTTCTCAATGAAGTTCTACAAACTATTTAGATCAGAGTTAGCCCCTTGCTTAGTAAGAATGTTTAATGCCTGCCTGTTAGGGAGAATTCTCCAAAATGGCTAATTTCCCTTACCTACCGAGTCCCTTAGCAGCTTTGCTGGATTTCTAGGATTTATATTTTTCACCTGGTAAGAGTGTGAGCCTTTTTTGCCACTCTTGCATGTGTTTTGCTGTGTGTTTAACATGTTTGTGTTCATAGACTGTGGAGCTTCACCTACTCCATAGGCATCATCTTTTTACTGTGTGTTACACAGCACCTTTAGTGCAGTGACACAGGGTTGTCTTTTTCAGACTTCCCACTTTTAAACTCCATTTTCTGGGACTGACTACTATCTCCCAGAACATGTAAAGTTGCCATTCACTTTATTAGTCTTTTTAAAAGCACAGACCCAGTACAAACTATCTTGCATAGACTACTGGAAAGGGAATAGTTATCCCTTTTTGTCTGTTTCTCATGGAACATCATTTGGTTCCCCTTTCTTTAAGATTTGGCTGGTGGCAGTGGTATCTACCCTATTCTTCCTACTGCAGTCTATGTAAAATACCCTTGGCACTGTTTTAGGCTAAATTAGTAGCCTCGAACTTAAATCCGCTGGACCCCATTTACTTTATTTGGTTCCGGCTGGGTTTATTCACCATTTCTTTTTGTAAAGGTCTTTCTCGTGTTTTACTCTGCGCGCCAAACCAGGATTGGTTCCTTTGTTTGCCATCCTTTGGCGGGCTTCTGCACAGAAGCCCTCCTTAGGTGCCTGAATATCTGAAGGGGACAGGATGTGAGAGACTCCCTGCACAGGGTCTCATTGGAGACCCATGTGGCATGCTATATGATTGGCTGTGGTGACTGTCACGCCAGGACAGCCACCCTGCTGTGTGATTGACAGCCAGGCTGTGTGAATGGGGGAAAACTGCATAAAAAGCAGGTCTCTGGGACTTGGAAGGCAGAGTCTCCACTGGATCGAGAGAACCGAGGAGAAGCTGAAAGAGGAGGACCACTACCACGACTGAACCTCCTGGTGAAGCCCTGCTGTGAGTCTGAATCTCCAAACTTCGATGACAGAGAAGATCTGCAAGGAATCCTCTTCCCCTGAGCTGGTGGGACCAACCAGTTCGCCAAACACCAAGCAAGGCCTCCCTCCCCTGGTCGAATTTGCTGTGCACAGCTGCAGTGAACCGGATAGCCAGAAGGACCGGACCATGTTTGGGTTTTAAGGAGAGCACCTTTTATTCATTGCTTTGCTCTGCTGCTGGTTTCTTCCCTAGGCAGTGCAGGACCCTCCAGTCTTCCTCCTTCGTGTCAGTCCAACAGTCGCTTCAGGAACCGTGAGCCGGCAGGATCTGCCAGGAACTTTTGCCTCAGCTACAGCCTTCTTCTTCATTTAAGGTACTGCTCTAACCCGGTTGTTCGTTCCGTCCGACTACAGTGAAAGTGTTCGAAATATTTCACCAATCCGAGGGCTTGCCCTTCTCTACTCTTTTAAATAACTTTTCCTTCGACCAACTTCGTTTCGAACTCTTGGCAAAGACTTAACCGCGAACTGCTCTGAATTGTGCGATCCTCTGCAAAGACTCTGAACCATTAATATTGGCCCAGACCTATTAATTTGAATCCTCATTGTAGCAAGCCTTTTCTAAATTGCCCTGCCTACTTACTTGTTGGTGCTGCTTAATTCTGTATAACCTTGCCCTTCACTCCCTTTTAAATTGCTGGAGTGCCATTTTTCTCACACTTCATTTTGAGCCTAACTTGTCCAGAATTGATTCAGTGTTGTGTAGTATATTAAGAGTGTGATTTTCCTGCTGCTTTATTTAATGAACTGTTTTACAAATGAATGTGTAAATAAATGTATATTCTTTTACTCAGATACCTTGAGCCAGTGTTTATTTGAAACATAGTAATTGCTGTTCTTTGTGTAAATGTTGATACTGCTCACTTTAATCTTGAGATAAGTCTGGCTGCTCAGCCATCGCTACTACTTAACTGTGTAGTACAGGCTTGTACCAAAGGTAAATTTGTACTGTCACTTGTACTCTTAATTGTGTGTGGTGTTCCCAAAGGGTAATGCATATGATTCTGCCTAAAACTGGTGTACAGCAGTGAGGATCAAGTATAGTGATTACACTTAGAGTACTGCTACTACCTTGGATCAACTAACCATAAGGCTAAACATCACTAAAAAAGCTAATTTTAAACATGTCTGAAATGGAAAACTACAGTCAGGAGACCCTCCTTAGTTACACTGTGGATTATCTGAAAAAACTATGTAGAGAAAGAAATCTCTCTGTTAAAGGCAAAAACTCAGAATTCATTGAAAGGTTGTTAGAGAAACAAAGTCTGGAGAGTGGGTCTGACATGACTTACCCTCCAGCAAATGTGGAAAATGATGAGGATGATAATGTGTCAGTTATTATGGATGAGTTAGATGAGACAGATGTGTCTCACAATGTAGGCCTTACTGCTCCTCTACCTGCTCAGCAACCTCAACCTTTGTCCACCGGGACCCCATCAGGTCCTACACTCAGTCCTGAATTCATTGCTCTAGAAAAGATGAGGCTTGAATTGGAATTCAAACGGTTTAATGCTCAAACGGAACAAAAGCATCAAGAACTTAAGCTCAGAGAAATGGAGTTGAACCATGCCTTAGAAATGAAAAAGTTGTCTATTGAAAATGCTTCTCTCCCAGAGTCTTCTAGGTCTTCCAGTCCTAAGAGACCAGGTATGCCTAAAGAAATTGCTGTTATGTATGAGGCTAACCTTGATATTTTGGATTGGTTGGCAATGTTTGAATATAACAATGGGATTCAAGACATTACAGGGAATCAGTTGCTTCCTTGGCTCTTCTCTAGGCTACCTGCTGTTGTATCTGATGTTGTGATGGAGTTGGGGGAGGTGGATATGATGAATTATGAGTATGTGAAGTTAGCTTTAATTGCTAGATTTGGCAAGACCCCTTAAAAGTACCTTGAGAGGTTTAGAACCCTGAAAAAGCATAATGGTACCCCTTGGGCTACCTGGGTATGTGAATGTTTGAAGAACTTAGATGGTTGGGTTAAGGGTTACAGAGTAAACACTTATGAAGGTATGAGAAATCTTGTTATGTTGGAGTCAATTTATGATGCCTGCTCTTCTGAGCTCAGACAGCACTTGGCAGATTCTAAGGAGATAGATCCAAAGAAGTTAGCTAAGGCTGCTGACTTGTGAGTTGCCAACAGGGTTACTCACAAGGAATCTGGGACAACTCAGAATAAGGATTTGGGAAAGCAGCCAAAGAAAGATACAAGGAGAATTTGAATACCTCCAATCCAAAAGAGGGCCCCAAACAGAAAAACTGAATCAGGCTAGTGCACCATCTGGACCCAAACCAGATGGAGGTCAGAACAAGCCCCCATTCATCAAAACATTTGGGAAATGTTATGTTTGTGGGTCAACTGACCATGTGAAAGGGGATCCCAGGGTAAACCTTCAGGGGTCCGCACTGTCTCCTTAGCCTTCTCCCCAGAGGAAGAAGTACCTATGACAAGTGGAAACTTTCACCTACTGGCTGATGAACCGATGCGAGTCTCAGCTAGTGTTTCTTTAGTGTCCCTGGGTTTGTGGGAACAACAGAATTTAGATATCTATAATTCCATCCCAGATAATACTAAAGAGTATTGTAAAGATAGTGTTCTTGTGAATGGGCAAGAGACCCCTGCCATCAGAGACACTAGATCCAGCATAACTTCATTTTTCAAGGTAGAGGATGTTGCTCCCAAACACCTAACCAAGTTAGCTGGAGGCCCTGTGCAAATGCTTCCCCAGTTACCATCTCTCATCCAGTGTAGTGATATGACTGTTAAAATACCTGTTAGTGTGCAGAGTGTAGTGCCTGGGAGAGTCCTGTTGGGTAATGACCGGAAAACTCTTGGAGTTGTGTCTAGTACCCCAGACCTCACAGTAAAAAGAAAAAGCTATCACCCCCAGTCCACAGGAATTGCTCACTGCTATTTCAGGAAAGAAAGAGGCAAAGGGGAAACCCACGACCTCCAAGAAGAAAGCAGATAGCACCCCTGTACTACCAACAAGGACATCCCCAAGATTGTCTAAAGTCACACCTGTGACTCCTCCACCTGCTGAGGCTGAGTGTAAGGTACAACCCTGTGTGGTTGAGCCAGCTTCTGAAGAGTCAGATCTGGAAGAAGATATAACTCTAGTTGGAGATCTGGATCCTGTTGACCATCCTGAGCTGCCGTCTTTACTGGCAGACTGGCAGAAGGTGGACCCAAGAGGGCAGACTTCAGCAGAGGACAAAGAGAGTGTCCTACTCTTGAAGGTCTTCGACAACAGGCAGCTTTTCAACTTGATGGCATGAAGTTGGAAAGCATAGGTTGCACTGGGAAGATGGCCTCTTCTAAAGTGAACCGACTGAGTCTATCCCTGGGGACTGCAAAAGACTTGTAGTGCCCCTAGAAAACAGACGCCAGTTCCTACAGTTGTCCCATGAGATACCTTTGGCTGGTCATTTGAGTTTCAAAAAGACCAAGGAAAGGCTCTCCCTATACTTCTACTGGCCTAAGATGGGTTCAGAAGTTGACAAATTCTGTAGGAGCTGTCACACTTGCCATACCTCTGGCAAGAGTGCAGCCAAGAATGTGGTACCCTTGGTGCCTCTTCCAGTGGTGGGAGTTCCTTTTGAGAGGTTGGGCATCGACATTGTTGGTCCCCTTGACCCTCTCACGTCTTTAGGAAACAGGGTTACCCTGGTTGTAGTAGACCATGCTACTAGGTATCCTGAAGCCATAACTATGAGGACTGTTACGGCTCAGGCTGTGGCTAAGGCTCTACTTGGTATTTTTACCAGAGTAGGGTTTCCTAAGGAAGTGATATCCGACAGGGGATCCAATTTTACGTCCCACTACATGCAAGCCATGTGGAAAAATTGTGGTGTCACTTACAAGTTCTCTACAGCCTATCATACACAGACAAATGGACTGGTAGAGAGGTTTAATCATACACTGAAGAGCATGATAGGTGCTTTAGAGGAACCCCTTAAAAGAAAGTGGGACCTTCTACTGCTATGCCTTTTCTTTGTTTATGGAGAAGTCCCTCAGGAGGGAGTTGGTTACAGTCCCTTTGAACTTCTCTATGACCATCCAGTCAGAGGTCCATTGGCCCTGATCAAGGAGGGGTTTGAGAGTGCTCCTTCCCTCAAGCCAGTCAGAGTGACTGACTATGTGATAGGTCTCCGGAGGAGAATGTCACACATGATAGCAGAAGCTAGTGATAACTTAAAAGCAGGTCAGGCTCTGGTCAAACATTGGCATGACTAGAAGGCCAGCATGGTTGAGTTTACTCAAGACCAGCTTGTACTAGTTATGGTGCCAACAAGGCAAAGGGCCTTGCAGGACAAATGGAAAGGACCCTTCAAGGTTGTGGGCAAACTTGGAGAGGTGAACTATCTGGTGGACATAGTCAGACCTAAGGAGGCTCCCAGAGTCTTTCACACCAACTGTTTGAAGGCATATGTTTTGAGACCAGAAGTCTGAGCTTTGCGTCTAGCTTAAGCTCAAGAGGAGAAGGAGAGTGAGCCTCTACCTAACCTACTCAGAGGCCAACCTTTGGATGAGAGCATAGAAGGAGTCAATCTCTCTTCTAATCAGACATCTGAACAACAGGTTGAGTGCAAAGTTCTGTTAAATCAGTTTGCCTCCCTGTTTTCACTTTCACCAGGGTTGACCCCTTGGGGCCAACATGAAATTCTCACTGGTGACTGTTAACCTGTGAAAAGCAGAGGTTACAGAATGTCAGAACATGTAAGACCCCACATAAAGGAATAGGTCAACAAGATTCTTGATCTCTGGGTTATAGAGCCATCTACAAGTCCATGGTCTAGTCCAGTTGTTCTAGTACCAAAGGCAGGATCCAAGGAGTTGAGATTCTGTGTGGACTATAGACCTCTAAATGCAGTCACTAAGACTGATGCCCATCCTTTACCAATGACAGATGAACTGGTGGATAAACATGGTGCAGCCAAGTATCTCAGTACATTTGATCTGATGTCAGGCTATTGGCAAATAGCCCTGACAGACCATGCCATGGAGAAAACTGCATTTTCAACCCCAGCAGGCCTCTACCAGTTTAAGGTTATGCCTTTTGGGTTAAAGAATGCACCTGCTACATTCCAAAGGATGGTCAATCAAGTTCTGAATGGGATGGAGGACTTCTGCATGGCATACTTGGATGACATTCCAATGTTCAGCCCTACTTGGAAAGAACATGTTGATCACTTAGGATATGTTTTGCCGGCTCTTGAGCAGGCCCATCTGACCATAAAGGCAAGCAAATGTCAAATTGGTCAACACAAAGTGGTCTACCTTGGTCATGAGGTAGGAGAAGGTGAAATAAGGCCATTGCCTAGCAAAGTACAAGCTGTACAAAGCTGGGCCACCCCTACTACTCAACCCGAAGTGAGAGCCTTCCTAGGTCTCACTGGGTACTACAGGAATTTTGTTGAGAACTATGGGTCCATAGCTTCTCCTTTGAATGTAACTCCTCTCCAACATTCCCTAAAAAGGTTAGATGGAATGAGGAGTGCACTCAAGCCTTTGAAAACCTGAAGAAAACCCTTTGTCAAGCTCCAGTCCTAAGAGCTCCTGATTATCACCAACCCTTCATTGTGCAGACACATGCATCCAATACAGGTAGAGGTGCAGTCCTTAGTCAACTGGATGAGAAAGGTAGGGAGCACCCCATTTGCTTCATCAGTAGGGAACTAGAAACAAGGTGGGAAACCATAGAGCATGAGTGTTTTTCCATTGTGTGGTCTCTGAAGAAGTTTAGACCATACTTTTATGGATCTACTTTTGTGATTCAGAAAGACCACCAACCCTTTAGAAGGTTAATGCAAATGAAAGGGGCAAACCCAAAACATCTAAGATGGTCAATCTGCCTGAAAGGGTTTGTTTTCACCATTGAGCACAGGTCAGGATGTCACCGCCAAAATGCTGATGGTCTCTCTAGGATGTTTATGACCGACTAGAGCGAAGAGATTCATCCAGGAGTGGATTAAATCATCCTGTCCGTTAGTCTGGGGGTGGGGCAGGTGGTGTTAGGGGGAATAATCCAGAATGGCTAATTTCCCTTACCTACTGAGTCCCTCAGCAGTTTAGCTGGATTTCTATGATTTTTATTTTCACCTGGTAAGAGTGTGAGCCTTTTTTTACCACTCTTACATGTGTTTTGCTGTGTGTTTCACATTTTTGTGTTCATAGACTGTGGAGCCTCACCTACTTCATAGGCATTATCTCTTTACTGTGTGTTACACAGCACCTTTAGTGCAGTGACACAGGGTTGTCTTTTTCAGACTTCCCACTTTTAAACTCCATTTTCTGAGACTGACTACTGTCTCCCAGAGAATGTAAAGTTAGCATTGACTTTATTAGTTGTTTTAAAAGCACAGACCCAGTACAAACTATCTTACATAGAGTACTGGAAAGGGTTAATAGTGATCCCTTTGTGTCGGTTTCTCATGGAACATTATTTCGTCCCCTTTAAGATTTGGCTGGTGGCAGTGGTATCCATACACAAGTGTTTCAAGGCGCGACGAGGCAAGGGAGGGGAAACAGAGGGAAGACAGAGACAACGATCCTACTAGGCCAGGTGACATTGAGATTGTGCAAGTCCACAGGAGGGGGGGAAGGGAAAATGTGCGGTAGGGGTGGAGGGGGCAGTACAGCCAATCAGGCTCACTGCGTATTCTAGCCATTCCTCTCCATCCAGACACTCACAACAAGGAATGTGGATTGGGCCAAGCACCCAGCCTTTCAGAACACCACACTGCATTCATACCAGTTTCCGTTAGGGCTGTCTCAGTCATTGTGCTACACACCAGGAACCAGACATCCATGATATGATATGATATTATATGATATGATATGGTATGGCATTTATAACGTGCCTATACACAAGTGTTTCAAGGCACGACGAGGCAAGGGAGTGGAAACAGAGGGAAGAAAGAGACAACGATCCTACTAGGCCAGGTGACATTGAAATTGCGCAAGTGCAAGGGAGGGGGAAAGGGGAAAAAGTGTGGAAGGGTTGGAGGGGCAGTGCAGTACATAGGATAACAGTCAAATAATAAATACAATAAATGGAAGTGTGGCCAGCTGGTGGCAAAGGTAAGTGCAGACATCAGGGTCAAGTGCTAGTAGAGGCTGTAGGGATACTGAAACAGTCCCAGTGTGCACGGTTGCCAGGGGGGCAGTGCAGGTGTGCACCAGGTGGGGAGGGCACCTGAGCCCGAGATCAGAGGGTAGCCAGGTAAGCAGTGAAATTTCAGATTCAACCAGGAGATCAACAGGGGAGAGGAGGTGAGAAAGCAGAAGCAAAGAAGAAGGTCTTGAGGTGCTTGCGGAACCAATAGTTACACAAAGGACAGCAATTACTATGATTCAAACAAACACTGACTCAAGGTTTCTGAGTAAAAGAATATACATTTATTTACACATCCGTTGTAAAACATTTCACTAAAGTAAAACAGTTGAACAATCACACTCTTAATGCACCACACCACTCCCAATAGAATCTGGACAAATTAAACTCAAAATTAAGTATGAGAAAAATGGCACTCCAGTAATTTAAAAAAGGAGGGAAAGACAAAGTTAGGGAAAAATTGAGCAGCACCAACAGGTAAGTAGGCAGGGCAATCTAGAAAGAGGAACTACAGTGATTGAATCAAATCAAAAAGGCTTAGGGCCAAAGTCAATCGGACAAAAGTCTTTTGCTCAAGATCACACAGTTCAGGGTAGTTCGCGGTTAAGTCTTTGCCAAGAGTTCCCGACCAAGTTGGTCGACAGAAAATTTAGTTTAAAGAGCAGAGAAGGACAAGCCCTCTGATTGGCGAAAGGTTTCACACACCTTCAACGCGGCTGGACGAAATGAACAACCGGATTTGCACAGTACCTTTAAATGGAGAAGCTGTAGATGAGGCGGATGTTCCTGGCAGTTCCTGCAGGCTCACGGTTCCTGAAGCGACTGTCGGACTGACATGAAGTAGGAAGACTGGAGGGTCCTGCACTGCCCAGGGAAAAAACCAGCAGCAGAGCAAAGCAACAAATAAAAGGTGTGCTCCTTAAAACCCAAGCAAGGTCCGACCTCCCTGGCTATCTGGTTCACTGTAACTCTGTACAGCAAATTTGACCAGAGGAGAGAGTCTTGGCTTGCAGTTTGGGTGAACTGGTTGCTCCCACCAGCTCAGGGGAAGAAGATTCCTGGTAGATCTTCTCTGTCATTGGAGTATGACGATTCGGACCTGCAGCAGGGCTTCACTGGGCCGTTCAGTCATTGTAGGAGTCCCCTTCTGTCAGCTCCTTATCGGTTCTTTCATTCCAGTGTCAACTCTGCCTTTCCAATCCCAGAGACCTGCTTTTTATGCAGTTTTCCCCCATTCACACTGTGGATTTGGTGAAATGAGGAGTCTGGGATTGTTATCTTTAGAAGAATCATAACACCCATTACGACAATCCGTACTATCTGTAGAGAACCATTACCCATTATTAGACTCACTGTTAGAGAATCATTAGACACACCATTACCCAATCATTAGAATCTTTGCTATGGAATCATTCCATTATTGCAATTCCATTATTGCATTCTGTTTAGTTCTGATTAGTACATTGCTGAAACAGACACCATCCACATATCAGACTGACACCTTTGTGTGCATTTGCAATATGCTTTTAGAATGATATTGTATGCATATGGTGCTTGCCATTAGGAGAGAAACATGCTGCCACTTTGCACTTTGCCATTTGCAAATAGAATGACACTTGCACTTGAACATATTTGAAGTGCCATGTAGTGTTTTAGAGACACGATATATTCTCACCATGATTTGCTATGTATTTATGTTTGCATTAGAAATAGCGCTTAGGCTGAGAGAAACGAATTAGGCCTGGAATGACACACACTGTCATATTTGAAATGCAGGTAAAGCCATTTAGAATAACACACATTGTTATGCTTTGTAGAGACACATTTAGAGATATGTTTGGTATGTATGTATGTATCTTGAGGCACTTAGAATTAGTTGCTTTATAGTACCTGGATTTGCGGTAAACGGTAGAAAGCATTAGACTGTCATTTGAGAGCCATTTGCTGATGGAGAAAGACACTGGGCTCAGCGCGAAAATGTTATGGTTAACACAGTGTACCAGGAATTTGTTATGGAACACTGGTAGATAACATGAACACTTGTCCGAGAAGGGAGCCTTATCAGCTTGGCTGGTGTGCTTCGCGGAGAGAACACGAGGGTTGTGGCCGCCAATGGAGTGGGTAGAGAGGAGAGAGGAAAGCCTTTTCACACAGAAGAGGTGCTTTAAGAACGGGCTCCAAAAGAGCATTTCATAATGCATAGAGTGCCAACAGTGGAGAGAATGGGTATGAACAGTGAATACATGGAATAAGATGGTGTTTTCGCACCAGACTCAGAAGGCCAAGGCAGAGAGATATGAGGTCACGCTGACAGTACACGCAGTAACAGGACATGCCGTGCAAGAAACACGCAAGGAGACAGGCAGGCATTTCGCTAAACGCTGTGGGAGAGACATTCTTAGACATTCTTAGTAACCATAGAGATATGTGCGTCAATTGAAGAGTATAATCGAGTGAGGAGAGGGGACTGCACTAGATATCGGGAGAGCCGCAGAGAGAGTTGGCTGGAGATGGTGCTTGGTGCAGCAGACTGATGGGCCTTGATGAGATCGATGAGGCAGAGAGAGAGCTTGAGAGAGCTTGGCAGTTGGCAGTCTTGAGGCCTGCCACTCACTGATTGAGGCCTGGCAAAGACAGAACTGGAAAGACAACAGAATGGGAAGTATGGTTTTGGCCTAGGCTAAACTGATGGAACAGACAGACACACACACACACACACACACACACACACAGGTTTGGGTGAAGGGGAAACAAGACAGGGGGTTGTTTAGATTGTGTAGTGTGAAGATGGTGTGGATTGCATGAAGGAAGCTTATATTAGATTGCATTAGAACCACACACTTGCAGCACATGCTTACATAGCTACTGCATGGTAGCTTTGCACCAGAAGTATAAAAGGTGCAAATTAGACATAGCATTAGAACTGCCTGCATTGTTATGCATTATGCTTAGCTGTGTGTATATAAATAAATGTATCCTATTGTTATAAATGTAATCGATTGTTTGTGTTTTCTTTGTGTCTTAATGTTATTTGTTATTTGTGTCCACGGTAGTAATCTAGGAGTAACCACAGTGCACATAGGGCCTGATACGAATGCAGCCAAGGGGGGGGTATAGTGCCATAACCCCCTAGGAGGTTGTCAAAGATTGTCTGAGACTGGAGCGTGCTTGCCCAAAAGGGGGGGCAACACGATGGTTAGGGGTTTGGGTTTTTCAGACTGACAACACAGCTTGGCTATCAAAAACACAGCAGGGTGGCTGTCTCGCCGGGACAGTCACCTGGCCAATCAAACAGGAGTGCGACTTGGGTTACCAAGGGAACCCATGGCAGAGGTCCTAAAACCCCTCCCTGACATCTTGCCTACCCAGACTTTCAGGCGCCTAAGGAGGGCTTCTGTGGAGAAGCCCACGAAAAGACGTTGAACAAAGGAACCAAACCTGGTTTGGCGCGCAGAGTAAAACACGAGAAAGACAAATTCAAAAATAAATGGCGAATAAACCCAGCCGGAACCGTATAAAAACGTATATGGTCCAGCGGGTTTAAGTTCGAGGCTACCAAGATAGCCTAAAACAATACCCAGGTTATTTAAGATAACCGCGGTACGAAAAATAAGGTAGTTACCACTGCCACCAGCCAAGCCTTGATGAAAAGGGAGTGAAACAATGCTCCAAGAGAAACAGACACAAAGGGATAAGTGTTAACCCTTTACAGTACTCGATGTAAGATAGGATGTACTGGGTCTGTGGATTTTAAAAGACTAATAAAGTTAATGGCAACTTTACATGTTCTGGAAGACAGTAATCAGTCCCAGAAAATGTAGTCTGAGTTGGGAAGTCTAAAAGACAACCCTGTGTCACTGCACTGAAGGTGCTGTGTAACACACAATAAAAAGATGATGCCTATGGAGTAGGTGAGGCTGCACAGTCTATGAACACAATAAAATATTAAACACGCACAGGAAAAAAGGCTCACACTCTTACCAGGTGAAAGAAAGAAATCCTTGAAATCCAGCAAAGTTGCTGAGAGACTCAGTAGGAAAGGGAAATTAGCCATTCTTGAGAATTCTCCCTAACAGAGAGAACCAGAGCTCTGGAGACAGTGAACTTCTGGGGGAAGCAGCGAAAAGGAAGAATACCTGTTAGGAGGTGCAGCTGGTAGAGGTGGAGGAAGAGGGCCTGAAAATGAGTTGAGTGCCATCTGCATAGCACTGAAAGTTGGGACAGAGAGCGACAATGCAGTGGGCAAGAAGTGCCAGGTATTGGTTGAACAACCAGGGAGAGAGGTTCGACCCATGAGGAATACCACAAGTAGAGATAGAGATAGAGGAGAGGAAGGACCCAAGTTGGACCGGGGAGGATCGATCGGAGAGGAAGGAGGCCAGCCAAGCCAGGGCCTGATCGGTGATACCCAGGTTATTACAGAGACAGTTGAGCAGGATGGCATGGTTGACTGTGTAAAAGGCAGAAGAGAGATCAATTAAGATGAGTACACAGGGGGTGTTGGAATCAAGATTGGAAAGCTGGTCTTCACAGATGTTCAGGAGAGCAGTGTCTGTGTTTCTGGCAGCTCTGAAGCCAGGCCGATGGTCATGGAGACAATCAACCGATTCAGTGTGAACATTTAGCTGGGAGATGGCCAGCTTTTCCAGGAGTTTGCCCAGGAAAGGAGTGATGGAGATTGGGCGGTAGTTAGCAGGGCAGGAGGGTTCGGCAGAGGGTTTCTCAAGAAGAGGGTGTACAAGGGAGTGAAACAGAGGGGAGGGGAAGACTCCAGTGGCGAAGGAGTGGTTGCAGAAATCAGGCATAGCCAGGGTCTCAATGTGGTACTTGATAGTTTTGGAGGAACAGCGGCGAACCTCTTTTGATGAGACTTTCATAGATCGGACTTGTCTAGAAACCTCATATGGGGAGAACAGGGGGAAGGCAGAGAAGGAGAGAGGAGAGGTGGGCGATGAAGGGCCAAAGGAAGAGAAGAGAGTAGAAGGGGGAGGAGAGGAAGAGAGAGAGGACAGGATGTCCTGAGTTTTAAAGATGAAATGAGAAGCAAGGGCCATGCAGAGGGCCTGGGAGGGGACAGGAGAGATAGAGACTGCAGCTGGATTGACCAGATCCTTGCAGATTTTAAAGAGTTCGGCCGAGTAGTTAGATGCTGCGGAGATGCAGGCTTGGATGTGGCCTCTCTTCTTGGTGCAGACAGAGAGCCGATATTGCCTTTGGAGCAGGCGGCAGGCCAGTTTGTCAGAGGATGTAATGGAAGCACGCCATTTACTCTCAGCCTCTCAGCTTATGAACATGAAATGTCTATTGGTCACACACTCCATACACCCAGGTCCCACCCCAAGGGTGTATCCACAACATACAGTCACTGGGAAGGCTCCAGCCAGTCTGGCCTGGACTTCCTCACAATACCATATATGGAACCTCCACCCAACAGCCAGTTAGGCTAAGGGACAGAGTCAGGGCTTCCCAGGACATTGGGAAAACAGGTTAACAGGCAATAGAAAGCAAGAGTCCACAGGGGCCATCTTGTCTCCTAACAGGAATCAACTGATTCCAATGGCAGGGCCTGGGCATCCCAAAATGGAGGATACTCAGAGAACCTGTCAAATTCAGAATGGAGCTGCCACCAGCCCACACCCTACTCTGTGGGCCACACACAGGTGCCCAAAAACATACACTAGGGGTACAGGGTTGTACCCATGGGTGCCATAAGAGTATCCTAAGGGTCTGTTCACTATAACCAAAAAGTGGAAGAGCTCCACTGCCAGGAGTCCCACATGGACTCCTTTGCAGAAAATAGCACAGAACATACAGAACAATAAATGTGATTTTATTTTTTCAGTTTTATAATGTTGCCCAGAGACGGTGTAGTCCTCTTTTGAAAATATTTGCAGTGTAAGGGGGAATGTGGGGTGTGAGGGTGTGCATGTCATCTGAGTGGGTGTGCATAAAATGTGTGTGTATTTGATGTGAGCGTGTGTGTGTTTGTGTGTACATGGTGTGAAGGTGTGTGTGTGTGAGGGATTGTGCATGCAGTGTGCATTTGCTCCGTGAAAGCGAGTGGTCTTGTGTGCGCACGCGTGTATGCCTATGTGTGTATGTGAGCATTGTGACACAGTGAGAGTAGGTTTTCAGTGTCAGTGTGTGTGTGGGTGTACGTTTTTGAGAAGATGCCCTTTTAGTTTTGTTTTGTCTGTCAAGTCTCCTGTACCACAAGTCCCAACATCCAAAGTAAAAAGCAATTATGAATGATCATCTTCCAAATAACAAGGGACGTGTGGCATATAACAATATAAACAAGACATGTAATTTGGCTATATTCATGATTTATCCTGCATCTCTATTTGTTTGGGTTAAATGGCAGTAGGGGATCTGTAAGGTGTTGAAGGAGGAGGTACATAGTGTAGAATCAGAGGAGGGGAAAAAAAAGTAAAATATGTTTTTTTCAGCTGGGGAAAGTGAGAATAAGGGGCTGGAGATGAGTAGTGTCTGCTTGCCCTGCGTTTTCAAGGTCTAAAAGTAGCGCAATATATTAAGGGAATAATGGGACTGTGTGGCAAGCACTCCCTTGAGCTGCAAAGAAAGTCTTGTTTGCGCTGGCTCACGTGCAATGGAAGATGCACAACTATTATTAAACCATTGGTAGTGCAGCTCAAAGACCTTCTTAAAATCATGCAGTGATTGGGTGAACGTTTCCATGAAGGAGGCCACATGGCTCAAAGGCATGCCTGCTAAGACTGCATAGTTCAGAACTCACATTGTTTACCAAAATTTGGGGGCCAATTCATGGAACAAACGTGCGTCGAAAATCTTGGCGCAAGCAGGCGCAAGCAGGCTCAAGCGCGAAAAAACAGGCGCACGATTCATGGAAGTCCCTGCGTGTGTTTTCCTCGGGATGTGCGCCAAACCCGTGCATGGCGCACACGTCACTGCAACATCCCGAACGGCGTGCGCGACGCGCACAGTGAAAGCGCACCACCTCGGCGCATACACCAGAAAGTGGGCGGAACACGGGGCGTAACGCGCGGAATGGGGAACAACGTGCGAAAATAAGGGCGTAACTGGGGATGTACTGCAGGGAAGCAGACGGAACGCCCACACGCACTCGAACCACACATATTCATGGAATCGAATAGGGCAAAGCCACACACAGCCAAAGACACGCACAAGCCCAAACACATCCGCCACACGAAGGCAGGCGGTAGCGTCCCTGCGCATTACAAAAGTGGCAATATACAGCAATGATGAATGTCCCATACTGCGATTGGGCCTGTGCAAGCGGGGCACATGTATTTCGGGAGTGCACGGGAAGTTTCACAACCAATTGAGTGGGGTATGTGTATTTTGGGGGTGCGCGGGAAGTTTCACACGCGATTGAGCGGGGTATGTGTATTTCAGGGGTGCACGGGAAGTTTCACACGCGATTGAGTGGGGTACGTGTATTTCGGGGGTGCGCGGGAAGTTTCACATGCGATTGAGTGGGGTACGTGTATTTCGGGGGTGCGCGGGAAGTTTCACACGCGATTGAGCGGGGTACGTGTATTTTGGGGGTGCGCGGGAAGTTTCACATACGATTGAGCTGGGTACGTGTATTTCGGGGGTGCGCGGGAAGTTTCACACATGATTGAGTGGGGTATGTGTATTTCAGGGGTGCGCGGGAAGTTTCACATGCGATTGAGCGGGGTACGTGTATTTCGGTATTTCGGGGGTGCGTGGGAAGTTTCACACGCGATAGGCCTTGGGCAAGCGGGGTACCACTCACCGACTGTGAAGTAATAGCGTGTGAACCCCAACACCTGGAAAACACACGCACTGCACCCCACGTAAAGCACGTACAGAGCAATGGAAATCCACGTAGGATCTTCAAGCCCTGCCAGGGCAACGCCCATGTGCGATACATCACAGACGCGCTTACGCGCTAAGGGCCTTTGGTCCAATGAAATCGTGTATGTGTGCAGACGCGCTTATGCGCTAAGGGCCTTTCCTCGAATTACACGCTGACGTGCAATTTTTTCACGTGCCAAATCACTCCGTATCAAGCTGGCCACGCGAAAACACACGGAAGACCATGCTCCTGCACAAAAGGCCGAATCACTGCCCCCCAGACCCGAGCATGCTCCCACCTGCCATCTGCTGCTGCCTGATTGCCTGCTGCCCTCGTGCCCTGCCATTTGGTGCCTGCACATCAGCCATCTGCAGGGGTCCAGTTGCGGTGCCCACCCCTGCTGGAACAGAAGACTCCCGACTGGGATACCATCGCTCCACAGCCCAGCCCCAGGACCCAGTTGCCCACCCACGCCTGCCTCGGGGGTCGCCATGTCGGGGCAAACAACATCTGAGACCACTGGCGACCCCCAGCCAGAGGGGCAGTGGGCCACCAGCTTCAGTCAGAAGGAAGTTGGTGTCCTGGTGGAGCTTGTCCTGGGGCATTATGATGCCCTCTTCGGATCATCACGCGCCGACAAGGAAGGACGGGACAGGATCTGGGATGACTTTGTGGTTGCCATCAACGTGGAGGGGGTGGCAACCCGCAACATCAAGCAAGTCAAGAAGCGCTGGGAGGACTTGAGGTCCAGGACCCTCATAAAGGCCCAGCGCCTCGTGGAGGGAGGCCGGGGCAGCATGAGTACCATCCAGATGAGGGTCCTGGAACGCGTATGCCCAGCGCTCCATGCCCAGATCCTTGAGAGGCAGACCCGTCTGGAGTCGAGCGGTAAGTGGCCAAGCATTGCTTTGTGAGACAGAGCATGTTGCAGTGTGCTGGTTGTCTGATACTTGCTTGTATGTGTGACATAGGCCATGAATGCATGTGTGTGTGCAGGGACATCATGGTCATGCATGTGAGACCAGTAATGTGTGAACCACACGGTTGGTGCATGTGTTTAAATGCAACATGGGGAGTCCTATGCGGAATGGACACATTAGAGCATGCCAGTCTCTGTTCCTGGACATGGGTGGGGGTGAGGGATGGGTGCTGATGCCATGTACATGTATGGTGTCCATGTCTGTGTGTCTGACCTGCGTGTCTGTGACTTGTGAATGCCATGGATGCATGACACATGTCTGTGACAATGTTCAGATTCACTGATGCAGCCTAGTTATCCTTGCATCCACTGTGTCTGGGGTGTACGAGTCCAGATGGATGAAACTATGGTGAAGTGTGTGCATGTGATAGGCATGACCCATGATGCATGTGAGTTCCAAAACAACATTGTATGTTTCAAGAGCCCTTGGACATGTATGCTAATGTCCATAGCATGCGCCATGCCTGTTACTGCATGTGTTTTGCCTGCACTGACCCATGTGTTGTGGAGGGACATGATGGAAGTGATCTTTGACAGTGCCACTCATCTGCTATTGCTTCCTGTCTAGGGGACCATTGTACAGTACCCTGATGCTTGTGTTCTATGTCTCCCTCTAGACAGTGCCAAGTGAAGAAGCGGGTGGAGACTGCGCTGTGGAGCAAAGCGGCGGGGATGCCCCCACGGCTGCAGCGGAAGGGGTGGGTGAGCCCCCACAGGGGCTTGCAATGGCAGAAGACGGTGTGGAGCCATCCAGGTTGGTGGTTTCCACAGAGGAGGAGGAGGCCGCTACTGAGCCGCACATGGGGCCTGGTGGGGGCATCCCTGCTGGTGCAAGTGCTGCAGTCCAGGGGCAGGGGCAGGAGGCAGCACAGGTCGCCGTGGAGGGTCCTGTGCATGTCACTGTCCCTGACATTGTGACTGCACCACCATGCACCAGCAGGGATGCCCCATCCCAGGCCCATCCGCAGGTAGGGGGGATGTCCATGTCATCTGACTCCCCTCCACCTGCGGACGAGGGGACCCCTGGCCGTATGGAGAAGGTCCTGATTGGTGTCGCGTTGCGCACGCGTGACATTCGTGATGACGTGCGTGCTTCCCGGGGGGAGCACGCACGTCATCACGAAGTGCACCGTGCCAACGTGGCCCAGTTGGGAGCGGCCATGGTCGGGGGTTTCGTACATGTGTCGGCCACTCTGGCGACCCTCTCCTCCTCTGTGGAGGCTATGCACCAGTCGTTCTCCATGCCGTCTTCCGGCCCAGATGCCACCAGGGCCCCTGTGGACCTGCCCCGACCAACGCAGCCAACTTGGTGGGTTCCAATCCCTGCCACTGTCGGGAGTCGGAGGTCCAGCAGGGGTGGACACACCAGCAACTGGACCCCAGCAGATGGAGGATGTGACGGCATCATCGGGCAGGGCACGTGCACAACGGCGTCGGTGGATTCCATCAGCCTGGATGCCGTCGTGCTGGCAGAGGCAGTTGCGTCGGAGGCAGCGGCAGGCTCCACGTGGGAGGCATCATGGTTCGGGGCCATCAACATCAGGGGGGCAGGCATCGGCCAGAGGGCAGGAGAACCCTGGAATGGGAGTGTCTTCCGTGCGGGAGTGGTTGGGCCAGCAGATAGGTGCGGAGCGGCGGTGGGCGGAGGAGGAACGGCTCACAATGGTCAGGGCGGAGAACTCCATGCGCAGGGCGCTGAGGCGGGCTGAGTGCCTCGAGGGTATTCGCAGGGAGTTGGAGCTGGACACCGCATTATCCCTGCAAGACCTCGGGGCCAGGGAACATTCCTGCCTCCAAGCCATTGAACAGGAGTTCGATGATGCCCTGGCCCATGACATCAACCAGTGAGCCGTCGGACTAGCCCGCCGCCTTTGTATATAGTTATTTAGGTTTAGGTTTCATTTCTTTATTATTATGATTTGGAGTCCATGGACTTTGCTCCACATTTTGTATATAGTTGTATTTTAGATAGGGTTCTTGGTAGATTTCATTTGCTTTTGGGATAATGGACCCTTCAGACTTTCGTTTTCAATTTTCAGGACATGTATAAACTTTCTTTTAGTCATATTTACATGGAGTAATGTTTTTTATGCTTTCCATCTTTGGATTTCGTTCTATGGACTTTGGGGATGCACCACTTATTTTTTTCATGTTTTGGATTTCTTTTCTTGCTTGGATTTGACTTTCTTTTTCTTATTTCAAATATTATTTCTTCATTTGCATGTGTGCTTTTCATTTTGACATTTGTTATACTTTTTAATACATTTCTTTATTCAACATTATTGGTGTGGTGTACAGTGATGATTCTGGTGCATGTCTCCATGAGCATTGGCACAGTCATGTATTGTGACTGTGTGGCTCTGTAGGACATTTGCTGATGGGCATGCTGGTTCTTTTCAGACTATCATGGAATGGGTGATTTACTAGGGAGTGGGTGCAGTGGTTCGTTGGGTGTTTGCACTGGGGGGTGGAGGGGTGGGATTTGGGTTGGCATTAGGGCCATGGGTTTGTATAGTCATGGCGTGGTGTATGGGGGACTTGAGTGGGGGCCTGCTGGCAGGTGCCCCACACTGCTGGGGGGTGGGGGTGCAAGGTGACATGAGTGGGACATGAGTGGGGGCCTGCTGGCAGGTGCCCCACACTGCTGGGGGGTGGGGGTGCAGGGGGACATGAGTGGGGGCCTGCTGGCAGGTGCCCCACACTGCTGGGGGGTGGGGGTGCAGGGGGACATGAGTGGGACATGAGTGGGGGAAATGTTCCCTGGCCCCGAGTGGGACATGAGTGGGGGATTTCTTTTCTTGCTTGGATTTGACTTTCTTTTTCTTATTTCAAATATTATTTCTTCATTTGCATGTGTGCTTTTCATTTTGACATTTGTTATACTTTTTAATACATTTCTTTATTCAACATTATTGGTGTGGTGTACAGTGATGATTCTGGTGCATGTCTCCATGAGCATTGGCACAGTCATGTGTTGCAACTGTGTGGCTCTGTAGGACATTTGCTGATGGGCATGCTGGTTCTTTTCAGACTATCATGGAATGGGTGATTTACTAGGGAGTGGGTGCAGTGGTTCGTTGGGTGTTTGCACTGGGGGGTGGAGGGGTGGGATTTGGGTTGGCATTAGGGCCATGGGTCTGTATAGTCATGGCGTGGTGTATGGGGGACATGAGTGGGGGCCTGCTGGCAGGTGCCCCACACTGCTGGGGGGTGGAGGTGCAAGGTGACATGAGTGGGACATGAGTGGGGGCCTGCTGGCAGGTGCCCCACACTGCTGGGGGGTGGGGGTGCAGGGGGACATGAGTGGGACATGAGTGGGGGCCTGCTGGCAGGTGCCCCACACTGCTGGGGGGTGGGGGTGCAGGGGGACATGAGTGGGACATGAGTGGGGGCCTGCTGGCAGGTGCCCCACACTGCTGGGGGCTGGGGGTGCAAGGGGACATGAGTGGACATGAGTGGGGGCCTGCTGACAGGTGCCCCACACTGCTGGGGGGTGGGGGTGCAAGGGGACATGAGCGGGACATGAGTGGGGGCCTGCTGGCAGGTGCCCCACACTGCTAGGGTGGGGGGGTGCAGGGGGACATGAGTGGGACATGAGTGGGGGCCTGCTGGCAGGTGCCCCACACTGCTGGGGGTGGGGGTGCAGGGGGACATGAGTGGGACATGAGTGGGGGCCTGCTGGCAGGTGCCCCACACTGCTGGGGGGTGGGGGTGCAGGGGGACATGAGTGGGACATGAGTGGGGGCCTGCTGGCAGGTGCCCCACACTGCTGGGAGTGTGGGGGTGCAAGGGGACATGAGTTGGTGATCAGTAGTGCAAGGAGACATGTGCCTTTGCTGGGGGGCATGCCCATGTTGGGTGGGCTGCCTGCGGGACATGACCAGGGGTGCAGGGTAGTCCCCTGTGGTGTGGGTTGCCTGCAGGGGCCGTGGAGGGTGTACAGGGAACACCTGGGAGGACCCACAATGCCAAATCACGTGTAGGACTCCCCGGCACCCCCGAAATACACGTACCCTGCTGAAATCGTGTTTGAAACTTCCCGCGCACCCCTGAAATACACATACCCTGCTGGAATTGCATGTGAAAATTCCCCGCCACTGAAATACACGTACCCTGATGAAATTGCGTGTGAAACTTTCCACGCACCCCTGTAATACACGTACCCCGCTCGCACAGGCCCAATCGCGTGTGAAACTTCCCGCGAACCCCAGTAATACACGTACCCTGCTGAAATTGCGTGTGAAACTTCCCGCGCACCCATGATATACACGTACCCCGCTCGCACAGGGCCAATCGCGTGTGAAACTTCCTGCGAACCCCAGTAATACACGTACCCTGCTGAAATCGCGTGTGAAACTTCCCGCGCACCCCTGAAATACACGTACCCTGCTGGAATCGCGTGTGAAACTTCCCGCGCACCCCTGAAATACACGTACCCTGCTGAAATCGCATGTGAAACTTCCCACGCACCCCTGTAATACACGTACCCCGCTCGCACAGGGCCAATCGCGTGTGAAACTTCCTGCGAACCCCAGTAATACACGTACCCTGCTGAAATCGCATGTGAAACTTCCCGCGCACCCCTGAAATACACGTACCCTGCTGAAATCGCGTGTGAAACTTCCCGCGCACCCATGATATACACGTACCCCACTCGCACAGGGCCAATCGCGTGTGAAACTTCCCGCGAACCCCAGTAATACACGTACCCTGCTGAAATCGCGTGTGAAACTTCCCGCGCACCCCTGAAATACACGTACCCTGCTGGAATCGCGTGTGTAACTTCCCTCGCACCCCTGAAATGCACGTACCCTGCTGAAATCGCATGTGAAACTTCCCGCGCACCCCTGTAATACACGTACCCCGCTTGCACAGGGCCAATCGCGTGAAACTTCCCGCAAACCCTAGTAATACACGTACCCCGCTTGCCGTGCTGGTACAGGGTTAGCGCAACCCTTTGCGCTGGATTGGGGATTTTGATGGCTTTTCCCTGCGTGCTGAGATACCCTAGGGTATGGGCGTGTAACAAATGTTATAAATAAATAAAAAATTAAAATAAATATGCTGGCAAAGTATAAAAGGTACTCACTTTTTAAACCCAGCAATCTGTCGTGAAAAATTCCCTCGAAAACAAAATCCAAATACAAAACAAGTACTTGTGGTCTTGTGAGTACGCATTTGCACTGGGAACATAACACGCTGAGTAAAATCCTGGTAGCCAAATACTTGAGCAAGCTTACCAACCTCAAAAAAACCCTCTGAAAAAATGTTGCGCTGTCCACCCACATGTGTCCTTTACTGCAGCAGTGTCCAGGATTGCAAACTCTCTTGCAACATTGTGGGCACATACTCATGACTTACTTGCCCTGTCATCATTTTGCCTCCTCACCCCCATGTCTGGCTTTCAACAACACTCTGCTATATACAGCTAACTTGAAAAGTACACATACCATAGTGTCACTCGAATATATACATCCTTATAGAACTATATTTGTCAAAAAGTGTACAAGTGTGGCATTATTCCCCCCAGCTTGACAGTGAGACTACAACTACCAGAATGCAATTCAGCAAAAGGCAACAAATGGTCTCAAAGTGCAAAACTTTTAAGGTATGACAGTAGCACGGTTTAAAAAAACAATAATGCAGATGCCATGTGCTATGAGATATTTTAAACTAAGAAAACACACTGCATTCAGGACTGGGGACTGTCTCTCATCCATGCAGTAACCGGGACCAACGCTGCTTAGTTTCAATGCGAGGGAGGATCCAGCCCCCTTAGGCCATGTTTCTCTAAGTGGTCCTATAAAGTGGGCTTGTTTATTAGGCAACATTTCCTTAGGGGGCTGACCCCTTCCATGCTTTGAAGCTAAGCAGGGTTCATCTCAGTTACTGTCAAGATGGGAAACACACTGTTGCATTACAAATATAGTTTTTTATTTTGTATTATTGACTGGGAGACTACAAATAACAGAATGCAATTCAGCAAAAGGCAAAACATTGTCTCTGAGTGCAAAACGTTCAAGGACTGACAGAAGCAGGGTTTACATAAATAAAATAATGTGGTTGTCCATTTGGTTGCTCATCCATGCAGTAACTGGGACTGACCCTGCTTAGCTTAAAAGCAAGCAACGGAAAGGCCCATTTTTTCTAAGCAGTCTTGTAAATTTTGTTTATTTATTGGGCAACATGGCCTGAGGAGGGTGGCCCCTTCCTCACTTTGAAGTTAAGCAGGGTCTGTCCTGGTTACTGCATAAATGGAAGACCTGGATGGTAATCGTGATTTTTCACCACTGACGTCACTATAGCTGTAAAAATATCTTTAATAAAAAAGAAAAACTGTAACCGTGGGTACTGAACTACACATACTCTTGGCTATCCGTAGAATATCAGCAAAACGGCCAAAAAGGAAATGATTTCCTGGCTCACCAAGTACCCCGTTTATCTGTGACAGCTCCCCCCACTCCCCAGATGGCCTCCTCACCTTCCCTGCTCTCTCCCTTTCCCCCCACAACACACACTGTATCTGTTTCTGGGACGCAGTTTGCTTTGAGATGGCGGTATTCGAGGCTACAGAAAGCTTCATCTTGCAAACTCAGTCCCTAGACCCCCTCCAACTCCCAAATTTCACTTGGTGCCCTCAAGCCACCCCCCATGCCCTCCCACCTCTAGCCTGATGGTATGTGCATCTACCTGCAAATAGCATTTTTTGAGCGTTTCATTTTCCCATATGCTTGGCTATAACTGCGACTATCTCTTACATCGAGAGAAAAAAAAGATGGCGGTCGTTTCATTTCTAAAAACCCCTGGTTTCGGATAAATCCCAGACATATAGCTATCTATTTTTTAAAAGGGGCCCCCCCCCAACTCCATCAAATATATAGATAACTACTGAACGGAATAACACCAAACCAAACATGGATCGCGAGTCAACGCTTCATGCCCAAGTTGTTTTGGACCTGGTTTGAATCGGTCCTGCAGTTTGGGCTGTGTGCTTTGGCAGATATATACCTTGTTTTTCTATAGGAAAACGAACGGGAAGTAGGCCTCACTTTTGGAAAAATAAATGTTGAAACACTTAATTACTTTTTTATTTATTAACAAATCTTTCAGAAACTTTGTAGTCTGGGGGGGGCGTGAGTCCCTGTTACTCAAATCAAAAGTATTAACAATAGAATGTTGAGGGGTTCCTATGGTGGTCCAACTCACCTTAACTATAGGGTGGCTATTAAATGTATATTTAATTTCACTGCAGTCTTCTTTCCTCATGTTTCAGTCTTTGGGTTTTGTCATTCATTTACCCTTAAATGTCCATCTGTTTACAAATTGTTTTTATGTGAGATTCCTCATCTCTAAAATCGACTTTCAGGTGTAGGCTAGTATGAACTTTTTTTATAGTCACCAGGGAGCACCATGCAGCTACCCATAGACTCCAACCACTGTTGATGGTTCTTCTACACTGCAGATTTTATGCCCCTGATTCTTATAAAAAGTATCTTACACACAGTTCTTTTTTTCTGCTATCAGTGGTATGGGTTTTCCGGAAACAGCCACTGTATACTGATATTTTGCCTGGACATGAGCAAATCTGTTTGGGGCATAGTCTGTTATGCTGCAGAGTTGCTTGTTTTACCTGCAAGTGTAATCATTGCAAAGAAGCATTAGATAGCCTTTGCAGATCTGTTTTTCAATTCTACCCATTCGACTCCATAGTTGTTGTTTGTTCCAGCCTCTATTGTGGATACTAGACCGCCAGATTTTCCCTTGATGACACCTAACAGGGAGTCTAAGGAATGTGATGCATTTGACTAGAATGTTTTTAACTTCCAGCAGCCTGACAGCCTGGGTCTTTCTTCTATTAAATTGTGTTGTAACTTGGCAATACATTCACATTCCCTTTAGAACTTGTTCACAAAGGCAAGCAAACACTTCCCCCATCAAGTACTCAGGACAGGCCTCGACTCAGTTGGCTGTGTGTATATGCCCATAGGCACGGCAGAGGTAGTCAGACATCATTTGCGAAAAAGGATGTCTGGAACGTATGGGTCACCCATGTGTATTTCCATCAAGCTGCCAAATTTCTCCAACCCTCCGTTTGTCCCTTCCTCGACTCTGTACAGGACGAATGCCAATCATACTTTCTTCCTGCTCCAATGCCAGATTTCTTTTATGCGCCTCACCCTTATGGGCACACCACCTCTTCACACACTCATCCCTTTTGACTCCCCTACAATGCACTAAGTAGACAGTTGTTTCAGTCTCAGCAATAGTTATTCTCTGAGGACCTCACATGCCAATGATTGTAACCTTCCAATCTCCTCCTTGAAGAGGGTGTGCAACTTGTTCCACCTTGAGACGTGGACTATGGTTGGTACCAGAGGTACTCCTCATCTTCAAGAAGCCGATCAGCCTCAGGCTGGAAACTACTGAACAAGTTCCTCTGCTAGGACAAATTTAAAATCTTTGCTCTGACCTTGAAGCTTCATGGTTTAGAACATCACAATGTTTGTCCTTCGAGGCTTTACAGCACCTACTTTAATTTTCCAGTTTACCGAAAGCCTTGGCAGAAGCGGAGGTATGTCAGACCCATTATTTCTTTACTACGCTACCTTTAATGTTGACTTCAACTCTCAAAGGCGATGATTGTGGTGGCAGCTCAACTTTAAAGAGGAAATATTCATAAATCTATGCACCTTGTTGCTGAACTCTTAATAGAAACAGAGGAGCAAGTGCACACAGATTGGGTGAAACATCCAATTTTCTTCATTCTCTGTGATTCTCTTTGAATCTCAAGAAATCTTAGTTAACTCCTTTTAAAAAACTTTTTTGGGCTGTTTTTGATGCAAATAGGTGACCTGAATTCTATGGTAAAAGAGAGAGAGTTCTGAGAATTCAACACACAATAAATTAATTATCAAATTACATGAAAATCCAATGTGGGATGTTTGTCAGATCTCTACGAGTAACTGACAAGGCAGTGGTCCCAATCAATGCAGTTGTAAGAGACATCCTTTGAGTGGATCCTAGGTTTGCAAGCATCTGCATCGCGTGTCCCCCTCCAATCTTTCACAGGGATTAATGTTACATTCACTGTTGTCTCAAATCACCTTTTCAATACAAGCAGACATCCACGCTTTGAGAGCTACCAGCCAGGATATTTCTGGGAGCAGTCTTTGGGATAGGTCAGAGAAGCTTCAGCACATCAATCTGCTTGAGTTGCACGTGATCGGACTGGTGCTGAAGGACCTCTTGGCACTGGTTGGGATAGAAATCAGTCCAAGTCTTGACATGACCATCAGCTGTGTTGAATTATGTCAACACGCGAGTTGGTGTGGAACAAATTTGCCTTTGCGGAGAGGTCATGCTATTTTGGTTCTAGGACATTGAAGCTAATGTTTATCTTAGAATGTAAGAGTGAATACCCTCAGTCGGCTGATTCTCTCATGAAAGGGAGATCACCAATTAGGTCATGAAGCAGGCATTATGTGGTTGGAGGTTCCCTCAAGTGGGCCTAGTCACCTGCAATATCAACAAGAAATGTGCTTCATTCTATTCAAGAGAATTTCCCTTAGGTACTCTCTTGTAGATGCTCTTCTGATTCCATGGAGGTTTGACCTACAAAGTATTATGTTTCACCCTTTCATCTTAACCGAGCAGTCCTGAGGAAATTGAAGCAGTGAAATGCTTCCAGATTTCTAATTTCCCCTGAACTGGGACAGAAGTTCTTTACTCCCAATGCTGTTAGATCTGATTCTATTCCCACCTCAGGGAGCTGACCTTCTGTCGCAGAAGTGCAGCAGAATGTTTTATCACAATGTGTGCCCGCTGCCCTTTAATGCTTTGCTCTTGAACAGAAGGGACATCAGAACCGGCAATTCTCCAAATAAGTTATGCTCTCAACAAGCCATTAATCCAATACATCAATGTTTCTGTTTGGTGCTGTGAGAGAGCTATAGACCTGGTCCCACATCCTCTCACTGTTGTCCTAGATTTCATCCTGTCTTTGGCAGGAAGAAGCAGAGGCACAGTTAAAGGCCAACTAGCTGAGATCCCTACTTCCAAGATGCCTCCTGAACAAGGGTGCTATTTTGTGGTTTTCAGCTTTCTTCATTTTTTTAAAGACTTTGTGAATACCTTTTCTCAAACATCCTTTGATGCTCAAAAGTGGGATTTTAATTTGGAACACACTTTTCTGCTGACAGATCCTTTTGATTCTTTGAAATCGTCTCCTGTCTATATATGCTATTTGTGGCCTTCTTAATACCACATACTTGTGCAAACAGAGTCTCTAAGCTTGAGGGTCTCTCTGTGTCACCATCAGTTTTGAAATTTTATCAAGAAAATATGACTATTATTATTATTATTATTTTTATTATTATTATTTTTTTCAATGTGGTCACTGTGAAGCCATCATGAAGAAGGACACAGACAACAGTTTCCAAATTCAAAACAACCAATTTTACTAACTCAAATGTAAGGATGGGAAAAGCCCAAACTTGCCATATGCTAAGGTGGAATTTCCCTATTAAATAAAACTAAGGACAGTCTAAGTCAAAGAGTTCAATTTAGGAAACTGTCTGTTTCCAAACCCTATACTTGCCCTCACAACTATATCCGTACAATGTGTAGGGATGTCAGCAACCAAAAAGGAAACAGTGTTCAACACAATGTTCTGAGCTTCTTCAAGCTTGCAGCTTCCTTTCAGCTCCCTTCCCCAAGTACACAACAGTTCCACAATTAAAAGTTTCAGCATTCCCCTCCTTGGATTTAGGATGCAATAGTCTTATTCAGGTCTCGGGTTTCCTTCTCCAAGTTCCAAAATACATGGTTCAAACAACCTTGAAATCAAATATTCCCGGTCAGAGCTCTGGATTTCCTTCCCCAAGTACCAAATCATGCAGTTAAAACAATCTTGAAATGAATGCTCCTGGTCAGAACTCAGGGTTCCCTTCCCCAAGTGTCAAGATACACAGTACAAAGAAAACACAAAATATCCTTGTATCCACATTTCAGTTAGTGTTGTTTTCAAATATGTGTTCAGATAATTTGCAGCTTTCACACAAGTTGAAAACTTCACTGTAAATCAGGCTTCAGTATCTTTTTGTTTGCATGTTCTTTAAAGTCACATTAGATGTCTCCATGCTGGGTTTGTTTGGAGTTACATTCATGTTAAGCACTTCAACAAATAATGATTTGCTGGTTTTTAAAGTTCCTTACCCCTTTTTGGGTTGCGAAGATTTAAATTCTGTTTTGTAGCAAAGTTTTAATTCAGTTCGGTATTCAGTAATTATATGTCTTGCTTATGGCTCATTTTTGGGTTCCAAATGTTTTATTTCTGTTTGGTAGCAAGGTTTCAATTCAGTTCGGTATTCAATAATTATACTTCTTGCTTATGGTTCATTTTCTCTTCATCTGTAGTACAATATTTATTTGTTTCACTTTAATTGGATGTCTCAATGCTCGGAGACCTTCGAAAATGTGTTTCTTGACACGTGACCACTCTGCTACAAGATATTCCAATCTGTTTGATAATTGACAATAAAAAAAACATAGACTTTTGAAAAACGTGGTAACTCCGCAGTATGCGTCCACTGTGATACAAAGTATTAAGTAAATAATTATGTTCACACATGCGCACAACAGGTGTCTCATTCACCAGAAACTCACTGTTCGCTTTAAGTCTTTGTGCTGCAGTGCAGATCACACAGCCTTCTGCCTTTAGCATCAGAGCTCGAATTCCTGCCCCTCAGACACTCCTGTGGGGGTCCTTCAATCCAGGGGAACAAGCACTTCGAGTAGGAAAGAAAGGGGCATCCTTCTCGACCGGCTCCCTTCACCTTTTCCAGTCTGCTCCAGGGAGTCCCAACTCCTGTGCCACTCTGTAGGGTTCGCTGCTACATGTACCGGCCTCCAGGCCCTTCTACTGTTGTTCCCGTTTCTCCCCTCTGGGCTGGGCTCCATTTATACACCTGCAGCCCCTTGACAGACTGCAGGTGTTGATGACCCATCAGCCATGCCTACTCCAATTAAAAGGACATGCCTGACTTTCACTGCTCTTAGCAGGCATCTTCCTTGTCCCAGTACTAGAGTGGTAAAAGAGCATAGTCGTCCCAATAATGTCAAGTGTCAATTGTGGAGAAATGAGAGTCAGTGGCTTATAACAGCCCATGAATGTTGGGTAAGGGTTGGATTGGTTATCACTAGGGAAAGGGGAATACCATATTTCGACCATGGCACCCCATTCCCAGTCCCCAAGGACCCTCCACCCAGGTGTTCCTCCCTCGCATCTCCACCCCCAGAGTCAGGATCCAATAGCAATGGCTTTTCCCTTGCCACATGTGCAGAGGATCCAAGGGGTCTAGGAGTGAGAATACTGTCAGGTTTCCCACATAACATAGATCCGAAGCAAAGATGATTCTAGCTAGGAGCAAATAAGTAGGTCTTAAGGTCTATCTTGAAGCATGATCAACATGTTACGGCTTTCTCCCTGGTTGTGATAAATATCTATTGGCAAGTGAATATGGGGAAAAAACTACATTTTATGATGTCCATTACAGAGGTGATTGATGAGGCCATTTGTGATTTTGAGGGGGTGAAGTTTGTGCTTTGTGGGGATCTTAACATTAGGCTCCTCGATAAAATGGGGCGAGTGTTGGGAATGAGTCAATGGAATGACAGAGCGAAGGAATGGATGTTTGGTATGGAAACTAGACAAATGCATATGGTTGTTAGGCAGAATTACATGCAGTACTCTTTGGGAACACTACACACAATTAAGACTACAGGTGTAAGCACAATCTCACCTTTGGTACAAGCCTATACTACGCAGTTATGTGGTAGCAGTGGATGAGCAGCCAGACTTATCTCAAGAGGGGTGTGAGCAGTACAATATGTTACACAAAGGACTTGCAATCACAGTAGTTCAAACAAACACTTACTCAAGGTTTCTTGGTAAAGTAATATACATTTATTTACACATTTAGTTAGAAAACATTCGACTAGTAATAAGCAGCTCAATGTCACACTATAATACACTACAGTACACAACCAATACGTTTCTGAAAAAGTTAGGCTTCCCTGAAGTGGGAGCAAAATTGCACTTCAGTAACTTTCAAAAGGGGTAGAATGACAAAGGTTATAAGAATCAAAGCACAATTACTTTCAGAGGCCGGGCAAATAGTGTCAGTTCACTACAAGAATGGAATGGATAGAGAGCACGGAATGGATAGAGCGCATGGAATGCTAGGAACGGATGGAGTGGATGGAACGGATGGAGTGGATGGAACAGATGGAGTAGATGGAACGGATGGAGTGGATGGAACGGATGGAAAGGATGAACTAGATGTTACAGATAGAACAGATAGATTGCATGGAACGGATAAAGTACATGGAACTGATGAGTGCATAGAACCGATGGAGTGTATGGGACGGATGGAGTGCATGGGACGGATGGAGTGCATGGAGTGCATGGGACGGATGGAGAGGATGGAACCGATGGAGAGGATGGAACGGACGGAGCGGATGGAACGAATCGAGTGGGCAGAATCGGATGTAGATGGTGCAACAGTTCATGTAGATGAACAATCGAATGATAGTTTGAATGGAATGACTAGTAAACCAAATGAAGAACCAGGCGAAATGTATGAACACAAAGAGCCGATTGAACAGACTGAGTGAATAAAACGGATAGAATAAATGGCTCAGATGTGCGCTCGATCTCAAGCACCTTACCGAAAACCACCATATCACATCACCATGCTTACTCTCTCCTATAGACCACCACTCAACTAGAACACAGCGATACTATGACACATTCGGTATAGCTGTTCTCATACTAACACCCGCCTCATACTCCTCATCATCCAATTTAAATACAGCTGGCTCAGCACACCCGCTAGCTTATGCGTCTCCTCAGGCCTAACGCAGCCAGAAATCAGTCTGGGTATCACCCCCCCAGACTGAACACATACTCCTGATCTCCCAACCACCACACCTACCGCTAAGAAGCAGCTATCATACGAGTACCACACCAGCTGCACACATAGCCGGTGCTCCAACGCACCTTATGACTCTCTCCCTCTCTAATGTCTTGAACTAGGGTTCCCGAGGGTGTTCAACCTACCAGCGCCTTGAGATCATACCAATGATACATAAGGTGCTATATAAATGCAAAGTAACATAACATAACAGGAGATGGAAGGAAGACAGCAAAGGGAGAAAGGCAGACTGTTCCAGACAGTTGGGGTGGAAAATCAAACATGGAATTTGTGGTACGCTGCCACTTGAAGAGACTGGCGTACAGCTGAAAAGCTTGCTTGGAGTGAAGACATCTCCTAGGAATAGAATGTTTGATATGACTGGTGGGATAGGCAGGGCCAGAACCTTGAAGGTATTTTTGTGTCAAAGTTTGAATCTTGTGCTTAACACGTGCCTGGACTAGAAGCCAGTGCAGAGACTGTCTGGCAAGGGCGACGTGATCCTGGAAGGCAAGATTACAAACAATATGAACCATAAATAAATAAATAAATAAATAAATAAATAAATAAATAAATAAACAAACCACGCTGTTCTGGATAAGTTGTAATTTATGAAAGTTGGCCTGCGAAGTACCTATAAGAAGACTCTTGCAATAATTTAACTTTGAACCCACAATTTCCCTAGGTAAGAAGCAGCAATTGGTGTCAGAAAGGTAGGGTCTGATGTGTCTAATTAGTCTAAGATAATATGCAGAAGAGGATCTAAGCTCGTTGATATAAGGAGTTATAGAGAGTTCAGGATCCAAAATGAATCCTAGTGTCTTAACTTTGTCAGCTACTTTAATGGTGCAGCCAGAGATTGAGACGGAGCAATGATGGGTGTCTACCTTCTTGATACCTTGACTAGTATCAAGAATGAGCAGCTTTGGCTATGTGGGATGTTTGAACCCACGCATCCAAGCCCTGCAACATCATTTGCATTAATGGCCGCTGGAAAGCATGCAGCTGGCCAGAAATCACCAGAAGGTGCACAGTGAAAACCTGACTGACAGGCCACCATTCACTTTTGCCTCTGTCAGTGTTAATACAGGAGATCACTGACTAAAACCACCATTGGGCTACACACACAGTATCCTGGAACCACTTGGAAATAGCAATACTGATTGCCAAAAGCAACCCAGAGCTGTTTGGGAATTTGTTTTCTTGATGTCAAAAATTGCTAAAATCACGGCTCACAAAACCACTAAAAAGATCCCACCTCCTTGTTGGGGGGTCAACATCATTCTCCCGCAAGAATCTACATGAATCTGAGGTCCACAGAAGTGCATCTATATTTGAACAAAGTATATTTTGAGGATTGCTTACTGGTAAAGCAGCTGTCAAAAATGGGTGCAATACCGGTGCCTGACACTGACCGGCGCTAGCGATCTAAATTCTGACAGGAGACCTGTATTTCTGAAGCTAAACTGTACCCTGATTTAGCTGAGACTTCAAAAGGCTGGCTGTCCCCGGGAAGCCTTCACACCTAGTCTTCTCAGCAAGAAGGCAGGAAATCACATGGTTCTGTTAATCAGATGGAGAGTGGTACCCTGGACTGATGCCCTGCTAGCAGGAAAAACAGGACAAAGGATTCCTTCAGCTGAATAGGGTATGCTGATTTTTGGTGTGAACTGTCAACACTGCTCTGGGGGAAGGCAAGACATCTGACCTCTGAGTCAAGCCAAGTTTCTAGGGGCGGGGACAAACCAATGGGTGTACTGCAGTGGAGGCAAATGTATGTTTTATTAAATTGCTTATAAAATATTGTATCAAGCTGGCAAAAATGTACAATTTGGGGATTCTTAATATGAAAAATGCACCCACAATTTGAGACTGAGCTGGATGTTGTGGGATGTTCTGAGGCCAAGCCCCATATTTCTTAATATTGTGGATGCAGTGTTTATGCTAGAAACCTAGGAACTTCCAGTAATATGCTTAGAGAGGGTGTGTTCCTCCGTGTAAGATTTGATGCAAAATTAATATGCAAAACCCATCAAAAGCGCAAAATGTTGTCATTTCTGAACCCAAGCTCGTAGAAACATGTGACTTGAACCGAACTGTACCTTAAGCAATCTGTCATGCAATTTAGGTAATATTAACAAGTGGTGTATATTGTAATTATGTGTTTTATGAAAAAGAAGATATGCTGTACGGACACAAAGGGGAGTCCTTATAGTTTTTCCGTAATCGCGCTTTACGCACTCGGAAAAAGTGCCTCGAATTGCAAGTTGGCTCAATTTCACCACTTGTAAAAATAGCTGCTTCTTGCTTTCCACTGCTGAAATTCGTTTTCACTCTGATAAATCGTTCATGAATCATTGCTAGTGCTGACTGTAACGCTCACCTGACTCCCACGGGGGCACTGGCCTGGTTCGCGCTGCTGTGTCCTCGTCTAAGGTGATGCGCAGGGTTCGGAAGACAGACTGGACCGGGCCCCAGATCTGGCTTGTCTGACTCGCAGAAGTATCCTTCTGTAGGTGAGAATATGGGGTTAACTGTCTGCGGGGTAATACAATCGGCCTCCCACTTACCCCTCTCACCCTCCTCAAAACCCTTCTGTGCTTCCCCATAGCGTCTCACCTTAGGGTCTGGAAGGACAAGCTCTCCATCCTGCTTCTGATGCAGGGGCGCGTTGGTATCCAGTTACGTCACTGGATTTTCGGATGGGTGAGAACCAAACTTGCTTGGCTTCCAGGTAAGTTTTCTATAAGTGGTTCCCCTTGTGTCCATGCATTAATGTTCTAATGCTAGTGTCTTTTTCCCCATAGGGGCCGGGGTATGGAATGCCAGGGAACAGGCACCGACCCGAGGTGAGCGGTGAAATCCTTGTGGAAATCAGGTAAGTCTTTAATGAGTGTTTTGGTAATGTCTTTTCATTCACTCATTAACGCTGATGTCTTTTTCGCCTTAGGGGCCGGGGTCCGAAAATGCCTGGATGCGGCGCGGACCCGAAATGAAAAGGGACTGACCCAACAGGTAAGTCTTGACATGGAGTTTTAGCTTCCCTTTTCCATTCTTTCTCTCACCTTTGTTCTTGTCTTTTTCTCCCTAGGCGCGGGGGCGCGACTGCGAATCCGGATGGTCTCTGCAGAACATGGAGGCGCCCTGTAAAGGTGAGTAGAATGCGGCGCTGCAGCGATTGATGCGATGTGCTTTTAAAAATAAATGTCTTCCTTTTCAGGATTGTCGGCGAAATGTCTCTGGATGCAGATTTAGCAGGTGAGGCCTTTTCCTTCTTCTGTTCTCTTGTTCCCTTCCTTTGCAGGTGATTCAGGATGCTGGCAGGTGTGGCAGAAGTCAAGATGCAGGAGCAGACACGGTGAGCGTCCAGCTGCTAGATGCAGAACAACACCAAGCATGTGTGGCTGATCGGGTGTGGTTTAAATAGCCTTGGAAGAAGTTCCTAGAATGTGTCCTTCCTCCAATCAGGTATGTATCCTTCCCCGACCACGCCCGGGTGGTAAATGAGTCCCACAGGTAAAGTAGTTCCTTTCAGGCCTCAAGGAGGCCGGGGTTCTGCAGCTTGGTCTGCATCAGGTAAGTGCACCCAAACACTTTCATAATGAGCCTGGCGCCTATGGCGCCAGGACTGACGTTTTCTATAAGCTTGGCGCCATAGGCGCCAGGACGCTGTCCAAAGGGCCCCTATAAGGGGTTGCTGGGACCTTCCCCGGGGACTGGATGTCCGCTTTCTGGGACGCAGGGCCTGAGCCGGCTCCCCGGGAGCGGGCATCGTGACAGCACTCCCCCCCAAGGCCCCTCCCAAGGTTGTTCCCTCCGGGGGTTTTGGTTTGTTTGGGAAGAGTCGGTGGAATTTCCTGACTAATCGAGTTGCATGCACATGGTCACTGGGTTCCCACGACCTCTCCTGAGGTCCGTACCCCTTCCAATCGATTAGGTAGAAAAGCTTTGACCTAATCATTTTTGAATCTAAAATGTTCTTCACTTCGAATTCGGGTTCCCCATCTATTTGAATAGGTTCTGGAGGTTTGAGTAGTCGGGTTCCGGGGACCACTGGTTTCAGAAGTGACACATGAAAAACAGGGTGAATTCGCATATTAGCTGGTAAATCAAGTTTAACCGCTACTGGGTTAATTATTGCCGTAATAGAATAAGGTCCCAGATATTTTGGGTTAAAAGTTCGAGGCCCTTTGAGCGGTAAATGTCTGGTAGCTAACCACACTTGATCCCCAATCTGATACGGAGGTGCTTCACTCCGATGTAGGTCAGCATTCTCCTTGTATTTTCTCTTGGCTTGTTGTAAATGCGTGGTTGCCTCTTTGAAGGCTCGGGTAATGGTAGAATGCAGATGTTCTACTGCGGGCACTCCGAGGTTCTGAGGTGAGTCGAGGTTTGAGGTTCGAGGGTGATGTCCAAACAAGGTATAAAAAGGACTATGGCCAGTTCCAGAGTGTACCGAATTATTATATGCGTATTCGGCTATCCAAAGAATGTCTTTCCAGTTGCTTTCAGATTGCTGTAATATACACCGTAAGTACTGCTCAAGGGTCTGATTTGTCCTCTCAGTCTGACCATCGGTCTGAGGGTGGTGACTGGTCGATAATCTTACGTCGATTTGTGCCATTTGACAACATTTGCGCCAGAAGTGGGAAATGAATTGGCTTCCCCGGTCAGAGATTAGTATAGATGGGAATCCATGTAGCCGAACAATATTTTTGAGGAATTCTTTGGCTAGGACAGAAGCTGAAGGTAAACCTTTCAAAGGAATGAAGTGGGCCATTTTGGAAAACAAATCCACAATTACCAGAATGGTATTGTATCCCGAACAAGGAGGCAAGTCCGTAATAAAATCCATTGATAGGGTGTGCCAGGGTGCTGGCGGTATGTCTAGAGGTTGAAGGAGACCGGCTGGTCTTTTCTTTTGACCTTTATTTTGGGCACAAACACCACAGGACATCACAAAAGATTTAACATCTTTTCGCCAAGAGGGCCACCAGAATTGTCATTTCACCTTTTCCATTGTCTTGGCAATACCGAGGTGTCCCTCTATTAATGTATCATGATAACTTGAAATAACTAGTTCGTTTAAATCCTTGTGCGGCAGGAATGAGCGTCCTTGGTAATAAGGTAAACCATTATCTATGGTAAAGTCTGATCCCTTTTGTATCCAATCCTGTAGGACTGTAGGGTCCAGGAGTTGTTTCACTCTGACTTGAATGTCTTCAAGCGTTTGTAACAAAGTCATGCCTAGAATTCTCTGTTCGGGAATTATTGGTACTGGTTCTGATTTTGTATCAGATTTTCCCATTCCAATTCGGGATAAGGCGTCTGCTTTGCCGTTCTTGCAGCCAGGTCGATAGGTAATCACAAAATCAAATTCAGCGAAAAACAAAGCCCATCGGAGCTGCCGTGATGACTGAGCCTTGGCGGTTTTCAAATACTGTAAATTCCGATGATCACCGTGATGGTATGTCGAGCGCCAAGCAGGTAATGCCGCCAGGCTTTAAAAGCGGACTTTATGGCTAACAGTTCTTTGTCAGTGATTGCATAATTAATCTCTGGTGCCGAGAATTTTCTGGACCAAAACGCTACGGGATGCAGTTGGTTGGTTTCAGGATCTCTTTGAGACAGAACTGCTCCCATGGCTAGGCTGGATGCATCAGTTTCGACGACATACAGGAGATCTGGACGTGGGTGTTTCAATATAGGTGCGGAGGTAAACTTAGCTTTCAAATCCTGGAAGGCCTGCTCGGCTTCTTCAGACCATTCAAAACGTTTATTTTTCCTCAAGAGTGCCTTAATGGGTTGTACTATGCGTGAAAATTCCGGGATAAACCTGTGATAGAAATTGGCAAAGCCGAGCATGCTTTGAACCCCTTTTACAGAGCTAGGTGATGGCCATTTGAGGATGGCATCCACTTTTCTTGAGTCCATTCCGACTCCTTTGGGTGTCAGGATGAAACCGAGAAACTCAACTTCTGTGGTATGGAAAACACATTTCTCAAGTTTAGCAAATAGTTTGTGTTGGCGCAGTTTTTCCAGAACTGCCCTAACGTGTTTTTTGTGATCAGATTCCGAAGAGGAGTACACTAGAATGTCATCGATATAGACGACAACACAAACATCGATGAATTCCCGAAGGACATCATTCATGAAGAATTGGAAGGCAGCAGGCGCATTGCACAACCCGAAAGGCATTACCTGGTATTCGAATAATCCATATTTTGTACGGAAGGCTGTTTTCCATTCGTCGCCTTCTTTTACTCGCACCAGATGATATGCCCCCCGGAGATCTAACTTGGTGTATACGCAAGCGTCCTTCACCTGGTCAAGGAGTTCAGGAATCAGAGGCAGAGGATAACGGTTTTTAACCGTTATCTGGTTCAATGCGCGGTAATCGATACAAGTTCTAAGGTCGCCTTCTTTTTTAGGCATGAAGAACAAAGCTGAGGATGCCGGGGACTTTGACGGGCGAATAAAACCATTGGCGAGGTATTGATCCAAATATTGTCTGAAATGCAGGTTCTCAGGTTCGGTAAGGGCATAAATCCTGCTACAAGGGGGTTGTGCACCGGGCACCAGATCGATTTGGCAATCGTACAATCGGTGAGGAGGTAACGTGTTGGCCTGTTCCTTTTGGAAGATGTCCTGAAAGTCCTGGTATTCCGGAGGTAATTGCATGGAGGCAGAGGTTACAGATGCTAGATTAATCTTCAGGTTTTCTGGGTAGCATGTTTGTGCACAATCCGGGAAGGTTATTCTCTTAGCTCGCCAATCAATTCGAGGATTATGTGTCTATAACCAAGGAATTCCAAGAATAACCTGAACTGTGGAGCCTTGATTAAATCAAACACAACTGCCTCCCGATGGCCGTCAGGACCAATAAGAGTCACCCCAGTAGTGGAATGTGTTACCGGTCCAGAGGCAATTTCAGTTCCATCGACTGTGGTGATGACATCTTTGCTGGTTTTAGGACGGAGAGGGAGGTTAATCCTAGAGGCAAGCCAATTCACGATCCACATAGTTTCCAATAGCCCCACTATCGATGTATGCCTTTATTGCATGCAACCGCTTAGGCTTTTCTGGATCTACGAGAACCATTGGCACAATGAAATGCGAGGTCTGAGAGTTAGTTTTCAAGCTCGGCAAGCGGACCCCTACGCTTGTCGGGCTGAGTCGTTTCCCGAAACAGAGTCCTCATGGTTTTTATCAGCGGCTCCTTCCGCCTTTCGGGGCGGTTTTGCCGGGCAATCTCGTAGAAAGTGTCCAGAGTTCCCACAATAAAGACATAATTTTAACTGCCGCCTCCTTTCACGTTCCTTTTGAGTTAAGGGTTCTTTAACCCCTCCAATTTGCATAGGCTCAGAGACATCAACTCCCTTGGGGTTAGCATGGGTCTTGACTAACACCCGGGTCTCAAACCTGGACCAATCTGTTTTTCTGTTTTGAAGTCTGTGATCCAATTGGACCACTAAGTCTATATATTCTGTGCATTCTTGGGGCAGATTTACAACTTGGGCCAAGACATCTTTAAGTTCTCCGCGTAGACCTCGATAAAATAACGTGACTCTTTTATCCTCTGGCCATCCCGTTTCCACAATTAGTCTATTAAAGTTTGCAATATAGGATAGGAGGTCCTGATTGCCCTGTCGCAGGGATAGAAGTTCGTCATCCAGAGCCTGCCCCTGAGAGTTTCGAGCAAATAACCTTTCCATGCTTGCTTGAAATCCTTGAAAATCACGGAGAATCGGGTCATCTTGAGTAACCAGTGGAACTGACCAATCGGCAGCGCAGCCGCTGAGATATGACAATACAAAGGCTACTTTGGTCTGATCATTAGGGAAGGCCCCAGGTCTGCATAGGAAGTGCAAACGACACTGATTCATGAATACGGCGAATTGTTTGGGGTCCCCAGCAAAGCGTTCAGGTGGGGCCAGCGGCATGTTTCCAGGTAGATTAATCTGCACAGGGTTACTGGGAACCACAGGAGCGGGGTTCCCTCCGGAACAGGGTAGAGGAGTTTGTCCAGCTTGACCTTGCAAAAGCTGTCTGGCCAGGTCATCAGTTCTTTCCTTTGATATTATTAATTCCCTCTTGAGGGCATTAGTCTCTTGACGAGCGGCATGTACTTCGGCCCGTAATACCCCCAGTAATTGGGCCAACTGATCAGTCTCAGAAGTTTCCATAGCGCCTGGGTGGGAATTTGTAGGAAGGCTTCGCGTTCTGTAACGCTCACCTGACTCCCACGGGGGCGCTGGCCTGGTTCGCGCTGCTGTGTCCTCGTCTAAGGTGATGCGCAGGGTTCGGAAGAAGGACTGGACCGGGCCCCAGATCTGGCTTGTCTGACTTGCAGAAGTATCCTTCTGTAGGTGAGAATATGGGGTTAACTGTCTGTGGGGTAATACAATCGGCCTCCCACTTACCCCTCTCACCCTCCTCAAAACCCTTCTGTGCTTCCCCGTAGCGTCTCACCTTAGGGTCTGGAAGGACGAGCTCTCCATCCTGCTTCTGATGCAAGGGCGCGTTGGTATCCAGTTACGTCACTGGATTTTCGGATGGGTGAGAACCAAACTTGCTTGGCTTCCAGGTAAGTTTTCTATAAGTGGTTCCCCTTGTGTCCATGCATTAATGTTCTAATGCTAGTGTCTTTTTCCCCATAGGGGCCGGGGTACGGAATGCCGGGGAACAGGCACCGACCCGAGGTGAGCGGTGAAATCCTTGTGGAAATCAGGTAAGTCTTTAATGAGTGTTTTGGTAATTTTTTTTCATTCACTCATTAACGCTGATGTCTTTTTCCCCTTAGGGGCCGGGGTCCGAAAATACCTGGATGCGGCGCGGACCCGAAATGAAAAGGGAATGACCCAACTGGTAAGTCTTGACATGGAGTTTTAGCTTCCCTTTTCCCTTCTTTCTCTCACCTTTGTTCTTGTCTTTTTCTCCCTAGGCGCGGGGGCGCGACTGCGAATCCGGATGGTCGCTGCAGAACATGGAGGCGCCCTGTAAAGGTGAGTAGAATGCGGCGCTGCAGCGATTGATGCGATGTGCTTTTAAAAATAAATGTCTTCCTTTTCAGGATTGTCGGCGAAATGTCTCTGGATGCAGATTTAGCAGGTGAGGCCTTTTCCTTCTTCTGTTCTCTTGTTCCCTTCCTTTGCAGGTGATTCAGGATGCTGGCAGGTGTGGCAGAAGTCAAGATGCAGGAGCAGACACGGTGAGCGCCCAGCTGCTAGATGCAGAACAACGCCAAGCACGTGTGGCTGATCGGGTGTGGTTTAAATAGCCTTGGAAGAAGTTCCTAGAATGTGTCCTTCCTCCAATCAGGTATATATGCTTCCCCGACCACGCCCGGGTGGTAAATGAGTCCCACAGGTAAAGTAGTTCCTTTCAGGCCTCAAGGAGGCCGGGGTTCTGCAGCATGGTCTGCATCAGGTAAGTGCACCCAAACACTTTCATAATGAGCCTGGCGCCTATGGCGCCAGGACTGACGTTTTCTATGAGCCTGGCGCCATAGGCGCCAGGACGCTGTCCAAAGGGCCCCTATAAGGGGTTGCTGGGACCTTCCCCGGGGACTTGATGTCCGCTTTCGGGGACGCAGGGCCTGAGCCGGCTCCCCGGGAGCGGGCATCGTGACACTGACCTGAACTAATCCAAAGTAGCTGTCACCTAGCCTGAATCTCCTATAGGGAATTAAAATCGTTTTTAGCATATTTTTCACTTCATTGCAATCACATTTTAAAGTATTTGGCCTGTGTTTTAAAATCATCCCTGTTTCTCTAAGCTTGCTGGGGGGAACGGGAACTGAACTGCTTTTGATTGTATTCCTGAAAACCTGTGTGCCCTCATTTCCATCTCTTCATATTGCACAGGGGAGAGTGAGTTGTCACAAGGGAAAAAGTGATCATATTTTTTTTTTTTTTTATTATAAATGTTTTGTTTGACTTATCAAACTTTTCATTTGTCTTTTTCCTTATTCTCTTCTTGCCACTAGATTTCGATCTGCCTGTTCTTTTACACTTCTTTGTTGATTTCGTTCCAGAACTTGATCACAGTAATGATCAACCACTGATTGTTTCCTTGGAGCAGCGTTGCCCAACGCTCTTCTGTTGTCATTTGTTGGTCTGAGATTTTAAAAAAGTCTCTAAATAAGTCACGTTTATTTTTTAGCTCTGGGCACACCATGATTAGATGGAATAATGTTTCTTGCTGCATAGGGTCTTTACAGTAGCGACAGGTTGCTGATTTACTACGTGTTCGATCTATTAATGACAAGTATTCGCGTGTTGGTAGTATGTTCAAACGAAAGCGCAAAAATAGGTCACGAATTTTCGCATCAGGGAATTGGAGTAAGATTTTGGTAGAGCAAGGGTTTTTCGCCAGAATATAGCTTCGTATCTTGACCATTTGAATAGATGCTGATGTATCAGAGATTCGCTCGCATAAGTCAAAATCGGAATTACTTTCTGTTTATACAATAGAGTTGTAGGTTTTACCGTATAGGTACCATATTTGCAGTGAAAGAAGCGGCCTTGTCTTGACAATGATATTGTTTTTTCTTCGATGTTTTCTTGCCATTCTTTTTCATTCTTAGATGGGTTGATCATTACACCTAAGTATTTTATGGATTTGGTTGACGCAATGTTTTTATGTTCCAGGTAGAATTTTGGCGTCCATTGCTTCTTAGAGTTATCAGTGATGAGTTTCATCATTTTGGTTTTATCTGTGTTAATTTGTAAATCGTTTTTCTTCATGAAAGTTTGCGTTTTGTCCAATGTTATTTGGAGACCTTTCGCGGTTTTATCCATGATAATAATGTCATCAGCGAAAATTAAGGTTTGAATTAATTCACTATTTATCTTCGGTGGATTCGCTGAAGTGTGTTTAATTTTTCGTTCAAACTCATGAGTGTAAAGATTATAGAGGCAAGCCGCCAAGGGGCAACCTTGTTTTAACCCATTCCATGTGAGAATTGGGGCTGTTGCTTTTCCGTCATTTGAAAGTCGAACTCTAATTGACGTGTTCGAATACAGCTGTTGTATTGGGTGGAGAATGGTCGATGGACAGCCCCAAGCAGCCAATTTGGACCAGAGAAGTTGTCGATTAACAGAATCAAAGGCCATTTTTAAATCTATGAAGATTGCGTATACCTGCTGTACTTTTGTAAATGCTTCATATTTTATCATATTCAGCAAGAGAAGGTTGACGTTGGTACTTATTTTTGTGACAAAGCCAGTCTGTCTTTTTGCTTGTTTACCATTGTGAATAGCCCAAGCAGATAGTTTTTTCTCGAGATAGCCTGCAAAGAGTTTACCCAACGGATCCAATAAGGCTATTGGTCTGTAATTGGCTGGGTTTTTTCTATCTCCAGCCTTATAGATTGGTATTAAAGTAGCTACTGACCATGTACGAGGAATCTCTTTCGTCTTTTCTATCAGATATAAGAGATGTACGAAAAGTTTGGCCCAGTGTTCTGGATTTGCTTTGAGGTTGCTGTTTGCTAGCCCATCAGGCCCCGGGGCTCTAGATGAATTCAGACTCCTCATGGTGGTGGTAATATCATCTATGTCCCATTTTAGTGACCAGGGGTCGGTATCTTCTTGAAGAACTGATGTTGGTTCGAATACCGGTTTCTTATATAGGTTTTGGAAGTGTTTAACCCATATATGTGGTTCCACTTCTTGAATCAAGGTTTGATTTTTCGATGTTATATTCATCAAGGACCACAATTGTCGCGTATTTTTTCCATTTAATGCTTTCAAAAGTGCTTCTGCATCATGTTGTTTCAATATCATTTTGTGTGATTTCATTATGTTGGTGAATTTTTGTTTTTCCTTTTTTATTTCACTTTGATAGTCTCCTTTATTTTTCTTTATTTGTCGAAGTCGTTTGTAATGTTTCTTTTTTTCGAGACAGATTTGTAAATTAAAATAGTGAGTGTGTGACTGTTTGACTCTTTGTTGATTTCTCGATGTAGATTGTTGGTACTTCTCTAAGATCCAGCCATAATTTAATTTAGCTTGGTCCTCCAGTGGTGAGTCTTCGAATAGAATAGGTAAGTCTCGTGTTTGATGATCTTTGATTCGGAGCCGGTTCAACCCGTTGTTTATTTCTAATTCAGGAAGCTTCAAACCTTGATCACTTGAAGGTTCGGCTCGCCAGGAAATAATAATTTGACGATGGTCACTATTTGGATTCGTGGAACTCGCAGTGGAAGTTATGATATTTCGAATACCTTCTGTTGTGAAGATATAATCAATTATTGTGTTGGAGTTCTCCCGTGACCAGGTCGGCAATGGAATGCCTTTATCGTTCGTGGGTTGGACACTTAGGTGTATGTTGCGTAATGTTATTTCCTTGATCCATTTTCTCGCTCTAGATGACATTTCATTAAGTGCCAATTTGCTTCCTCCTTTGTCAAAAAGATGGAAGTTGAAATCTCCTGCCAAGATGATTTCGTTTGTACTATTAGTGATGTTCAATAAGTCGATTTCATCACATATAGAATCGATGAATTTATTGTCAGACATAGCTGTAGGGTTCCAATATATGTTAAAAATTGATAAGCATGTGTCTTTTGCAGGGTAGGATGGATTAGATTTCTGTATTGACGGAATGCTGATGGATAGGAGTTGAGCCCACGGATGGATTATTTTAGTTTCCATTATTCGCCATGTAGGTTGAATTTTTGATAATATGAGCATTCCTGATGCTGGTCTCCCTTGTTGTGAACCTATGGCCGGATTCATAAATGAACTATAGCCATCACACACTACTTCCTCTTTCAACCAGGTTTCTTGGAGACATATGATATCGACTTGTTCAAGTATAGGTGTCCCATTTTCAAAAAGATGTCTATGTCCCCTTGTGTTCCACGAACATAGGATTGTATGGTGTTTCAGTGGGGCTTTTCGTTGTTATAGATACGTTTTCTTTGTTCTCCGATTCACGTCTAAGTTAGAGATGTTTCTTAAACTTTCTCGTGACATTTTATCTTGAATAATTTTTTGCTCACTTCGGTTCTTGGTTATATTTTTAGCAAAGATTTCTAGTGTTCTTATTTTTTTTTCCGCCATCAAACGAGATACCATGATTTCTTCTGTTTGAAATCCCAAGGTCAATAAGTGATGTTTGTTGTTGATGACACATTGCATTGTGTCGTAGTTGGAGAAATCGACATGGGCTTCTTCCATATATTTTTTATTTGCAAATATGATTAACTCAATATCTTCCGTTTTTATGTGGGACAATTGTGGGATTGCCTTAAACAATCGTAAAGTATTAGATCTATTTAAGATGACAGGATCTTCATTGCTCAATTTCTTCGGATATAAAGCTAGTCGATATGCACACGAAATGTTTGACGGATTTCTAAAAATTGGTCTGGATAGTTTAGGGGTTACATGAATTGTTTTGTTGCCACTGGATTCAATGGCTCTTTCTGATTTGTTAGCTGGCCATATTTCTTCAGTGGAAACTGCTGAATATGCCAGAGAGATGTTAGTTTGAGTGTAGTCAAGAAGTGAATCTTCATATTCATCTATTACAATGTGGGATTCATCTTGAGAGTTTATGGAAATGGAGTTATAGTCACTTACATCGTTTTGTGTAGAGGTGTCTGTCCGGTTAGTAGGATTTGGAGCTTTGATTCGTGTTTCCTGAATGATTACTTCTTTAGGTATGGCTTGTGATTCAAGTGTTCTCTGGTTGCCTTGTGCCGTAGAATTTAGAGCTCTAACTCTTTTTCTAGAGTTCAGGGTGGTTTGTTGATTGATTACATCTAAAAGTATATCTAGTGGTTCCGGCGTTAGCTGATTGCCTTGTGATGTAAAATTTAGAGCTCTATCTACTTTTCCATCGATCAGAATCGGTTGTGGTAGAATAGGCTGGTTATTAACCAGAGAGTTTCTATTAGTCTTTGTCCTTTCGTTATTCGTTTTCTGAGCATTTAGTACCTTTCGCAGAAATGCACGTGACCCATTTTTTGCATTTTTTTTGTGCTTTGGTTTAATAGCTGTTTCCTGCCCCACTAATCCTCGTTTTGACAAATCAAATATATCAAATGGGGTACAAGCGGGTGGTTCCGTGATCTCTTGCCCCGCAGAAATCAAGGCTTGTGGAATTGGGACTGGATAGAGTTGCTGATCGCATTGGGTTGTTTGGTCTATTTTCTTCATATTTGAATTAGATTGATTTTCTGTCTGAGTTTGTTTGGATATATATTGTAGGTTCATTGATATTTGTGCAGATTTTTTTACTTTGTCATCCACCATTTTTTGGTGATGGTTGAAAAAGTGTCCATTAGGCTTAATTTGTCAGCTCTATCGGGTCTCGCCACTTCCGCTAGTCTATTTTGCCATGTTCTTGATGATTCAGCTTCATATTTTAGTCTTTCTTGAATGGAGCTTATTAGGGATTCAAACTGTGTTTGCTTGGTCAAGAGCATTGCTAGCAATGTCGCTTGGTCTTTGATGGAATCAACCATTGCTTCTTCGATTTTTAAAAACGGTATCATAGCTGTTGATAATACTGCTACCAAAGTATTTTGTAGATCTAACATCGTCGTAGGCAATCTTCGTTGGTATTCGGGAGAATTACTTATGTTCCCAGGGTTCACACAGATGGAAGAGTTTGTTTCATCCAGGTTGGTTTTCATAGGTTCCTTCACCGGCGAAGCGGTTCTTAACAAACCTATCGGGGTAGATGACTCGATTTTTCCGATTTGGTTTGGTGTAAACAGGCCGCCACAAACCTCATGTTTGTTTCCTTGTAAATCCATAATTGTGTCGATTTCTGTGATGTCCAGTGAGAGACGTACACTTCGTGCCATGAGTGGATTTATGGGATCATCATTTGTCATAGCAGTTGGCAGATGTGTTGCTTGCCATTGCTGTTTGGCTGCCCTCGCACGCTCTTGAAGAGGCGTTTGATGGGAATTTTCGAGTCGCGCATTATATCCTAGCATCTCTGAATGTGTAAGCGACTTAGGGGGGTCACGTATAGGACATGCGTGATCAAGATGAGACAAGGAAACTGGGGCAGAACATATTATTTTTGTGTCTAGTTTATCATGAGCAAGAGTGTGGGTTACAAAGTCGACATTAAGCAAGCAAGCCTGATCTACAGATTTCGCTTTGATGATGTTGTGTGTGTTTGGTGATTTTGAATTAGTCGTTATGGTTCCATCAAAATCTCGGTTATTGGTCGTTTTTTGTATAGGCACTATCGATACCTCTCGTTTGCCCTGGAACCCTTGTACGGGGTTTAGTGGGTTCCATAGAGAGTTCCGCCTCCTATCGCCGATCCAGCCGCACAGCACAAAACAGCCTCGCCCTTTTCTCCACCTCGGGCTTCTCGCCGCATGGGTGAGGGAGTGCCGGATATGAAGGCACTTCCTGTGGGCGTGGCCAACGGGCGTCAGGTGACGCGTGACGCGTGTCACGTGATGAGGAAGCGATGGGGAAGCACACCGCCCGCTTCAACTGCTATCGGCTCCTGCCAATAGACTGATGCGAGTTGGAGCGGCGCTTCGCCTTTCCTTGTGTCTGCAGGTAAAAGTTTGTAGATCAGGTAATCTCACCACCGCACAGCCGCACAGCACAAAACAGCCTCGCCCTTTTCTCCACCTCGGGCTTCTCGCCGCAAGGGTGAGGGAGTGCCGGATATGAAGGCACTTCCTGTGGGCGTGGCCAACGGGCGTCAGGTGACGCGTGTCACGTGATGAGGAAGCGATGGGGAAGCACACCGCCCGCTTCAACTGCTATCGGCTCCTGCCAATAGACTGATGCGAGGTGGAGCGGCGCTTCGCCTTTCCTTGTGTCTGCAGGTAAAAGTTTGTAGATCAGGTAATCTCACCACCGCACAGCCGCACAGCACAAAACAGCCTCGCCCTTTTCTCCACCTCGGGCTTCTCGCCGCAAGGGTGAGGGAGTGCCGGATATGAAGGCACTTCCTGTGGGCGTGGCCAACGGGCGTCAGGTGACGCGTGTCACGTGATGAGGAAGCGATGGGGAAGCACACCGCCCGCTTCAACTGCTATCGGCTCCTGCCAATAGACTGATGCGAGTTGGAGCGGCGCTTCGCCTTTCCTTGTGTCTGCAGGTAAAAGTTTGTAGATCAGGTAATCTCACCACCGCACAGCCGCACAGCACAAAACAGCCTCGCCCTTTTCTCCACCTCGGGCTTCTCGCCGCAAGGGTGAGGGAGTGCCGGATATGAAGGCACTTCCTGTGGGCGTGGCCAACGGGCGTCAGGTGACGCGTGTCACGTGATGAGGAAGCGATGGGGAAGCACACCGCCCGCTTCAACTGCTATCGGCTCCTGCCAATAGACTGATGCGAGTTGGAGCGGCGCTTCGCCTTTCCTTGTGTCTGCAGGTAAAAGTTTGTAGATCAGGTAATCTCACCACCGCACAGCCGCACAGCACAAAACAGCCTCGCCCTTTTCTCCACCTCGGGCTTCTCGCCGCAAGGGTGAGGGAGTGCCGGATATGAAGGCACTTCCTGTGGGCGTGGCCAACGGGCGTCAGGTGACGCGTGTCACGTGATGAGGAAGCGATGGGGAAGCACACCGCCCGCTTCAACTGCTATCGGCTCCTGCCAATAGACTGATGCGAGTTGGAGCGGCGCTTCGCCTTTCCTTGTGTCTGCAGGTAAAAGTTTGTAGATCAGGTAATCTCACCACCGCACAGCCGCACAGCACAAAACAGCCTCGCCCTTTTCTCCACCTCGGGCTTCTCGCCGCAAGGGTGAGGGAGTGCCGGATATGAAGGCACTTCCTGTGGGCGTGGCCAACGGGCGTCAGGTGACGCGTGTCACGTGATGAGGAAGCGATGGGGAAGCACACCGCCCGCTTCAACTGCTATCGGCTCCTGCCAATAGACTGATGCGAGTTGGAGCGGCGCTTCGCCTTTCCTTGTGTCTGCAGGTAAAAGTTTTTAGATCAGGTAATCTCACCACCGCACAGCCGCACAGCACAAAACAGCCTCGCCCTTTTCTCCACCTCGGGCTTCTCAAGTGATCATATTATCTCTCGTTGAAACCACATCAAGTTTATTTCTGTGCTGCATTCTTTCCCACCTTGCATTTCCTTGAACCATAAAAGTATTCTCTGCTACCTTATACTTTCTATACCAACTCCTAAGTAATTAAAGAATTGTGCTACTGTAGATTATCCATTGTTGATCACTGTTATATTCATAAGTGTGCTATCATAAAAGTGTGATATACATATATATTGTTTAATTTTTCAAATAAACCTTTTAATTTGCAAAACAACCTACTTCTTGGCTTAGTGAGGTCAGGGGTATTCAAAGAGAGGGGCGTTATATAAGGGTTTATCATCCAGATTTAAGAACTTTACATAAAAATATATGAATAAGGGCTTCCATTGGGCATTCCCGACTAGGCATTGACTTAGTTGGAGTGCTTGATTGAAGTCACTTACAGAGTGGGGGCTCGTAACGGGACGTCTGGATTAGACCTACCACTTGTGCAGCTTAATACAGTGTGCTAACTGACAGGATACATAAACCCTGTTGCATCACCACGCTGTGTTACGCTGTAAAAGCAATCCTCAAAGTAACACTCTAAGGAAACGGTCTGTGTTGCAAAATAAAATACTAACTTCTGTAAGTCAGGAAGGAAATCAATTTCCAGAATGACGACACTGGTAGACATCAAAATAGCGAGAGAGCACCTCTTACATAAGCTATTTGTGAGAGGTGAGTGGACTCAGCATGACCAGACGGGGTGGTTGCAGGCAATCGCACCCCAGATCACTGCAACAGGGTCAGATACATGAAGAGATCAGGGTCCCTACATATGGCCCTGAGTGAACTATATATGGCCCCTAAAGCCAAAGATGAGCATGACAAGATTGCCAGGATAGCGGCATATTTATATTTATATATGGGAGCCATACAGGACAAATGTGCTGAAGGCCAAGATCTGGCAAGTAGGCAAGTGATGCCATTAGAGAAAGCCCAATCTGACCTGGACTCTTCTGAGCAGAGGCTGCACAGGAGCCAGGAGTCAGAAAATGATAGTAGACAGTATATCATTAAAATAAAAGAGGATATAGATATCCTGCAACAGGAAAAGGCAGACCAGGATACCAGAATTCTGGCCTTGCAGAAGGAGCATCAAGAAGGTTTGGACTCACTACTGCAGAGCCCAAAAAAAGCTGGGGCAACAGATAGATTTCAACAGGGCATGCACAAAGCATGTAGCCATCCTGCAAAGCCAATTGGATAGAGAAAAAGAGGAGAGAAATAAATTGATTTTGAAAGACCTAGATACCCAGGCAGAGTTTGATGAAGAGCACCAGAAAGCTGGTGCCCTTCAAAGGCAGAGGGACGACCTGGCGGCACAGATGCAGGCTCTTACTCAGGAAAGGGATACCTTAGGCCAGGAAGTCTGCCACTTAAAAAAGAAAATGGAAGAAAATCATCTGGCCCTCCAGGGACTGGGTGACCTCCAAAAAGAGCATCGGAACTTGTTAGAGCACACCAGGAGGGTGGAACATGCTCTGGCAAGAAAGGAGCAGGCCAGTAGGGACGGATCTCAGGGGTTAACCCTCCTGCAGCAAAGACTGGCCCGGTACTCCAAGACTAACCAGGAAGCACAAGAGAGAATGAGGCTCTCTCCCAGCACAATGATAGGCTCCAGCAACAGGTACCCATGCAGGAGAGACTGATAGAGTCTAGTAAGGCCTTGATTGAGGAACTGAAAGCACAGGCTCTGGCATGGCAACAGGGAGCAGGGGGTGACAGAGATGTGGTTCGCTTGGAAAGGGAAACACCTGAGCATAACCTCAGGAGTTCTAGTACCAGAGGCCTTCATATCTCCCAGTCCTTGGACTTTGCCACCCCCATGTCCCATGGGGCACATGAGTCCAGGGCCACGGGGATGGCAGATTGCTATCCAGCCAAAAGTATGGGGCGCATAGGCCAGTACCTCCCAGGAATGGGTGGGCGGGCATCCGGGTATGAGCACCCAAGTACAGTGCAATTTAGTGGGGAACCCCAGGAGAGTGGGCCCACTAAGGGCATCCTAAAAACCTCTGCCCAGTTAGGTCAGAGGGGGGTGTACTCATCAAATCCTGGCAGCAAGGAGGAATCTGAAGACTCCTCTGAACGTCACAGGACACAGGAGACCAGGTCTCCACATTCTGCCAGCCATTCCCATGCTCGCAGAATCCGGGAAAACCTGGAAGATCAGACGGGCACCTCTGGGAGCACTGCTTCTGAGTAAGAGGATGAATGGACCAGGGTTACCCGAACCAAGAAGGCCAATAAGGCAAAAAGGGCCTTGTTTAAGGACCCCTTAAAACAGATTAAGGCAATCAGGAGTGTCATCACGCCTTATCACAAGAACAACAAGTATTCTGTGTGGGAACACTTGGAGCTCTTTGAGCAAATGATGAACACTTTCAATTTGAAAGACAGCAGTAGCTGCATGCAGTACGTCAAATGGACATTCTCACCAGAATACTCCAGTTTCTTTGCGGGGCTGGAGGACCAAAATCATACAAGATGGTCCACCTACAGGGCGGCCATCTTAAAGCACTTTTCTGTTCACAGAAATCCCCAAGAGGCTCGCAAGGCAGCCTACAATTTGCAATGTGGGGAGGATCAGGCCCCACAAGAATTTGTGCAGGAATTGAAGCGTGCCTTTGCGCAGACTACCAAAAGGGTGCGCACTGATAGCAAAGAATTTGTGAATACGTTTTTCCATGCCTTACCCAAATACATCATGACCCAGCTAGTAAGAGATTTTCACGAGAAAAGGTCACACGACTGGGTCATTGAACAGGCCACCCGGATCTATGAGGTGCAGAAACCCATAGAAAATAAAAATAATGCTCAGAAGAGCCCCAAGCCGACCAGCACCCCTGCTGCTGCTAAGGTGGCAGAGGTGAAGGTTGCCCCCATTTTGAATTTGGAGATGGGGGGCCTAAAAACTTGCCTGCACAGAATAATTCCAAGCCCAGAAGGCCCTCGGGCCAGTCACAGACAGGGAGCCAATGAGGTAGTCCCAAAAATGGGGTCCCTCACTCCCCTGACTATGTAAGTCCACGCTACAAGGGAAACCGACCCATCCTGGGTTATGTGTGGACTCCTCCAGCCCAAGGGGGGTGATCCGGCCAAACACCTAACCCAGGGAACTTCCCTTCTAACTTCACCCAGGAGGGCAGAAATTCACCAAACCCTGGGCAGAACCTTTTCCCCAGGTATCCACCCAATTTCCAACCCCAAAATCATCCATCCTTCTTTCCCCACTTCCCTGAGCCCAGACCACCTAATCCGGGAGAGGGGAGGCCAAGGGTGGAGGGGTACCCAAATCTTAAAAAAAACAAAGAAGAAATCCAATGTGGATAGCCACGTCCCCTGCACACTTTCTAGACGGCCAAGATAGGCCTTTTGAACATTTTTTGTAATTTTTTTAAATACAATATTGATAACTTTCAATCAATTCTGTAGAAAATGTCCATAAATGATTCAGTTGAAACTTTCTGTTTTATAAAAAACAATGTTTGCTTTTTATTTGTCTTTTGGTGAGCCCAACGCGTTTCGAGTATAAAAAACTCTTCATCAGGGGCGGCATTTTTCAACAAATTAAAGTCTACAAAAGAAAATACATATATACTTCAATTAATTTGTACTTAAAGCAGTTTTTACACAATGTTGAAAAACATCATATCAAACTTTTAGATCAATTTTAACAAATAAATTGTTTACAAGGCAGTCAGCCTAGTCTATAGGGCAACATCCCATTTTTCAGTACTCATTTTAAATCCATCTCCCACAGGGCTACAAGCTATAGGATTTCGTCAAAAACCAACAATTAAGGTTGATATGCAAATGACCTAAGTCTAGTATGGGCGTATAGTTTCTTATTAAATTTCGAATGTGGGGTAATGTGCCTTATGTATCCATAATTGTGGTACACAGAATTGGAGAACGTGGTATAATATCTTAAGCAACTGTGAATATACGGAGGAAGTGATGAGAGAAACAGGCTAGGAGAGGTGGGCCAAATAGTAGCATTCGGAATGTGAAAAAATGGGCAACCATCTTACCCAGGAACATATATTAGGCTCATGGAATGATCAAGATTAGCAGAGCTGATCCAGGTTTCAAGCGGACACTATGTAGTGCATCTCATGGAAAGAAGACTTTGTTGAAGCCTTGATGGCTATGGATATCTAAATGGGATAATGGTATAACCAAGCGGTTATTAAATTAGCTGAGCGGAATAATAAGTGCAAACGAGAGTGTCCAGCCTCTAGCTCAAAAGGAACTTACAAGTTCAGTATCCATCTGCGTCCAGGAGTAGTCCGAGTACGATCGGGAACCGCACCAGAGTGATGTATTCACTCGGCGTCCCTGTTTATACACTGCAAAGAGGCTGTGAGGACATCGCGCGCAAGTGCGTGCAACGTCACGGAAAGCGTGACGTCACCCGCGCACGCGCACCAAGACGTAAACAAACCAAGTAAATACTTTTTAGGGGACCGGGTTGGATTTGAGCCATAAAAGAATTATGAGTGATAAGGATGGTCATATCAACCTTAATTGTTGGTTTTTGACGAAATCCTATAGCTTGTAGCCCTGTGGGAGATGGATTTAAAATGAGTGCTGAAAAATGGGATGTTGCCCTATAGACTAGGCTGACTGCCTTGTAAACAATTTATTTGTTAAAATTGATCTAAAAGTTTGATATGATGTTTTTCAAAATTGTGTAAAAACTGCTTTAAGTTCAAACTAATTGAAGTATATATGTATTTTCTTTTGTAGACTTTAATTTGTTGAAAAATGCCGCCCCTGATGAAGAGTTTTTTATACTCGAAACGCGTTGGGCTCACCAAAAGACAAATAAAAAGCAAAAATTGTTTTTTATAAAACAGAAAGTTTCAACTGAATCATTTATGGACAGTTTCTACAGAATTGATTGCAAGTTATCAATATTGTATTTCAAAAAAATTACAAAAAATGTTCAAAAGGCCTATCTTGGCCATCTAGAAAGTGTGCAGGGGACGTGGCTATCCACATTGGATTTCCTCTTTGTTTTTTGTATATAACCAGCCTAGGTACCAAGTCTGTGTCTTTCTCCCCCGCACCTCGAATTATTTACTAAAGATTACAGTTCTGTTTAAACCTAATTAAATTACATTCAAATTGGTGTGCAAGTGTACTTACCTGTGTTGGGGTACCCAAATCTTCCCAACCCGGGGTACTACCAGAGAAGGGATAGCTACCCTTCCCGGGATCAGCCCAGGGGAGAAAACAGAACCCCACTTCAACCTGAGTGGGATTTCACAGTTAGAGCGCCAAGTCCAAAATATGCTACAGGAGCTGGGTTGCATGCTAAGGGCTCAGCAGAACCCTCAGATGGGCATGCCGGCGCAGAATGCACCAAACTCTGGGCCTGGTACTCCGGAACAATGACGGGGGCAGCACCCCGATAACCCACCGGTTCTCAGGGAGGAGGAACAAGGGGAAGGGGGGTGTAAAGCCTCGGAGGAAGCTTCCTTCCCCACTTGTGAACAGCCCCTGGAAACCCAGGAACCGGAAACAAAATCTCCTACCCCTGAAAGTCTGCCACCCAAGGAGCAGAGAGGAGGTAGGAGAAACAAAGGACCCAAACAGACCCATTTTGTGGAAGAGGTACAGATCTTCTGATTTGAGGGAGGGGGATCCTCAGAGGATCCTGGGAAAAGGATATTCTCCTTCAGAAATGGGGGAACTGTCATGATGCCTGCCCCTGGGAAACCAGATCAGGCCTAGCCACCCCGAAAGCAGGCATCATGCCATTTTGAGCGCGTCCAAAGACCCCAGCTAGGGCGCCAGGCTCATAAACATAGAGTCAGTCCTGGCGCCATGGGCGCCAGGCTCATAGTAGAAAACCCACCTGATGCAGACCATGCTGCCTACTTACCTGATGCAGACCATGCTGCATACTTACCTGGTGCAGACCATGCTGCAAAAGGCCTCAAGCCAAATGAGCCTTAGGAGGGACTATTTTACCTGAGGGACTACTTTTTACTCGGGTGGGACTAAGGAAGGATACTTACCTGGGACTTCTTCCAAGGCTATTTAAACCATGCCCGAACAGCAGCACACGCTTCGCGTTATTCTGCATCCAGCAGCGTAACGCTCACCGTGCCTGCAGCAGCTTCCAGTCTTCTGCCACGCCCGCTCAAGCCCGGAGCTCCTAGAAATAAGAAGAAAGAAGGAGAAGAGGTTAGAACAGGAGCATCACAGTAATCCTTACCTGAATCCTTGATCCATCACGCACTCGAGCTGGAAGCAAGAAGTCACACGTGCGTCGCCTCGCATCTCGCGGCGCCGCGCTGAACTCACCGGCCTTCGCTGCATCTCCGCATTCCATCGCGATCTTCAGCATCTCCCGGCCGCTCGCCGACACCTAGGGAGACAAGAACAACAAGGTGAGCTAAGGGAAAACAAAAGGACAAGTAAGCAAGCTACCCCCCAAGGACTTACCTGATTACCACAGGGGGGCTTAGCTCATCTCGGGTCGGCGCAGCTTACACAGCATCTTCGCCGTACCCCGGCCCCTAAGGGGAAACAAAAGGACAATAAGGCAAACTACTCCCCCAAGACTTACCTGATTTACCACACGGGGTAATTAGCTCATCTCGGGTCGGCGCAGCTTGCACTGCATCTTTGCCTTACCCCGGCCCCTAAGGGGAAAACAAAGGACTATAGGGGAAAACCTATCTCCACAATAGACTTACCTAAATCTTACCGGTTGCCACGTGGAACTCTTCGTGACGGCAAACCGGCAACCTGCAAGGAATCGGACAGAGTGAAGATCAGACATTTGGAACTCTTTCTACCTACCGTCTCACGGCGCCTTGCCTGGATTCTTAGAGTCAATACCGCTCTGGAACTTGCCAATTCCTCCACACCAGTGAAGTAACTGGTCATCTACGCGCCCCTGTGTTCAATGCAGGATGGAGAGCTCATCCTTCCAAACCATCAGGTGAGACTAAAGAGGAGATATCAAGAGTGATCTGTGGGAAGACAACGGGAGGTGGGGAAGGTGGGATAACGCTCAATTCCACGGGAGATTAATCCCCTTTTTCCTTTGCAGAAGGATATTCCTGCGAGCCAGACAAACTAGTAGGCTGAGTGGGCCAGTCCAGTCAGTCATCTCGGCGCTACGCGTCACGCTGGTGGAAACAACAGCGGCCCAGTTCCGATCAACGCCCTCGTGGAAGCCAGGTGAGCGTAACAGAACGCGAAGCCTACCCACAAACACCCACCTGGGCGTCATGGAGACTTCTGAAACTGATCAGTTGGCCCAATTATTAGGGGAATTAAGGGCCGAAGTGCACTCCGCCCGCCAAGAAACTAATGCCCTCAGAAGAGAACTGATTGTATCAAAAGAACGAACAGATGATTTGGCCAGACAACTATTGCAAGCCCAGGCTGGGCAAACACATCTACCAGGACTCGGGGCAAGCCCAGCTCCTGTACCATCGAGTAACCCAGCGCACATAAACCTCCCTGGAACGTTCCATTGGCTCCGCCCGAACATTTTGCCGGAGACCCTAAAAGGTTCGCCGTATTTATGAATCAATGCCGCTTGCACTTTTTATGCAGACCTGGAGCCTTCCCAAACAATCAAGCCAAGGTAGCCTTTGTACTGTCATATCTCAGCGGCAGTGCGGCGGATTGGTCTATTCCACTAGTCAATCAGGATGACCCAATTCTTCGGGATTTCCAGGGTTTTCAAACAAGCATGGAAAGACTATTCGCCCGACACTCCCAAGGACAGGCCCTGGATAACAAACTTTTATCCTTGCGGCAGGGGAATCAGGACCTTTTATCTTATATTGCAACCTTTAACAGATTAATAGTGGAAACTGGGTGGCCTGTAGTAAAGCGAATCACATTATTCCATCGAGGGCTTCGGGGAGAACTCAAAGATGTCTTAGCCCAAATCGTGAACCCACCCCAAGCCTGTGCAGAATACGTAGACTTAGTGGTCCAGTTAGATCATAGACTTCAAAACAGAAAGGCTGATCGAGTCAAATTTGAAAATAGGGTGTTGGTTAAAACCCACGCTAGTCCCAAGGGAGCAGATGCCTCAGAACCTATGCAAATCGGAGGGGTTAGAGGACCCTTAACCCAAAAGGAAAGAGAAAGAAGACGGCAAATGCAATTATGTCTATATTGCGGAACTACCGGTCATTTTCTGCCCAGTAAAACCACCCAAGAAAACTATAGGAGCAGCAGATGAAAACCATTTGGAGACTGACTCGGGAAACAACCACGCCCGACAAGCGTAGAGTTCCGCTTGCCGAGCTTAAAGAAGGACACTCAGACCTCGCATTTCACCATACCCATGGTCCTTGTAGATCTGGAGCAGCCGTCACGCATGCACGGGGTAAAAGCATACGTTGATAGCGGAGCCATAGGAAACTATATGGACTATGAATTGGCTTCCAGGAGGAATCTACCTCTCACCCGAAGGACCACCTCTGATGTCATCACCACAGTAGATGGAACGGAAATTGCCTCTGGGCCCGTAACACTTTCCACCACTGAGATGACATTGCTGGGTCAGGATGGGCACCGAGAGGCTATGGTGTTTGATTTAATCAAGGCCCCACAGTTTCAAGTAATACTGGGGATACCGTGGTTGGAAAAACATAATCCCTGTATTGATTGGCGAGAGAAGAGGATATCCTTCCCAGAATGTGCGCACACCTGTTATCCAAAGAAAACTTTAAACGCAGTCCTGGCCCCAGTAACTCCATCCGCCGTGCAACTACCTGCTGAATACCAAGATTTTCAGGACGGCTTCCAAAAGGAACAGGCAAACACTTTACCCCCTCACAGATCGTATGATTGTCAAATAGATCTCATACCCGGCTCACAACCTCCTTGCAGCAGGATCTATGCCCTTACGGAGCCTGAAAACCTTCACCTGCGCCACTACTTAGACCAATACCTTGCTAATGGCTTCATTCGCCAGTCCAAGTCCCCTGCATCTTCAGCTTTGTTCTTCGTGCCCAAAAAGGAAGGTGACCTCAGAACATGCATAGACTACCGTGCTCTGAACCAGATACCCATTAAGAATCGATACCCATTGCCTTTTATCCCTGAACTACTAGACCAGGTAAAGGACGCTTGCATATACACTAAACTAGACCTTCGGGGGGCATATCATCTGGTACGTGTCAAAGAGGGCGATGAATGGAAGACTGCTTTTCGCACCAAGTACAGGTTATTTGAGTATCAAGTGATGCCTTTTGGACTACGTAATGCACCAGCAGCCTTCCAATTCTTCATGAATGATGTCCTCCGAGAACTTATCGACGTTTGTGTTGTCGTTTACATCGATGATATCCTAGTATACTCCTTGTCAGAATCTGATCATGTAAAACATGTCCGAGCAGTTCTGGAAAAGTTACGCCAGCACAAACTATATGCTAAACTAGAAAAGTGCACCTTTCACACTACCGAAGTGGAATTCCTAGGGTTTATTCTGACCCCAAAAGGAATCAGGATGGATACGCGTAAGGTGGACGTTATTCTTAAATGGACTTCACCAAGCTCAGTCAAAGGAGTACAAAGTATGCTTGGCTTTGCCAATTTCTACCGCAGGTTTATCCCGGACTTCTCTCACGTTGTACATCCTATTACAACGCTTCTGCGAAAAAACAAATGCTTTGTATGGACAAAGGAAGCCGAAAACGCCTTCCAGGAGTTAAAAGCAAAATTCACATCTGCCCCTACTTTAAGACACCCACATCCAGAACTTCCATACATAGTGGAAACAGATGCATCTAGTCTAGCCATGGGAGCTGTCCTCTCTCAAAAGGATCCCGAAACTAACCAGCTTCACCCAGTGGCATTCTGGTCTAGAAAGTTTTCGGCTCCTGAATTAAACTATGCCATTACCGACAAGAAGCTGCTAGCCATCAAGTCCGCCTTCAAGGCTTGGCGGCATTACCTACTGGGTGCCAGATATACCATTACGGTCATCACCGATCACCGTAACTTGCAATATCTGAAGACAGCCAAGGCCCAATCCTCGCGCCAACTCTGTTGGGCATTGTTTTTCGCCAAGTTCGATTTTGTGATAACCTATCGACCAGGTTGTAAGAACGGAAAAGCAGACGCCTTGTCCCGAATTGGAAAGGGAGAAACGGACACAACCCAAGAACCCGTACCCATAATACCTGCACAGAGAGTTCTCGGCCTGACAACAGTACAGACACTGGAGGACATTCAAGAGAAGATCCAGCAACTCTTTGATCCAAGTGCCTTACAGGACTGGGCAAAGAAAGGCCCGGAGTACTCTATCACCAATGATTTACCTTATTACCAAGGCCGGCTTTTTCTGCCACAAAAGGAACTACAAGAACTAGTCATTTCCCGTTACCATGATACCTTACTGGAAGGACATCCTGGTATTGCAAAAACTGAAGCTAAAATTAAGAAACAATTCTGGTGGCCCACCTGGCGAAAAGACATTAAATTGTTTGTCATGCCTTGTGGCATTTGCGCCCAAAATAAAAGTCAAAAGAAAAGACCTGCTGGACTATTACAACCTTTGGACATCCCACCAACTCCTTGGCATACCTTGTCATTAGACTTTATCACGGATCTACCCCCGTGCAATGGCTTTAACACCATTTTAGTTATTGTGGACCTTTTTTCCAAAATGGCCCACTTTATTCCTTTAAAAGGGATACCTTCAGCTTTAGTCCTGGCCAAAGAGTTCCTTGAAAACATTGTTCGCCTACACGGCTTTCCATCCGTGTTGATTTCGGACCGGGGTAGTCAATTAATTTCGCATTTTTGGAGAAAAGGTTGCCAAGTGGCGCAGATAGATGTTAGGCTTTCCACCAGTCACCACCCTCAGACCGACGGTCAAACAGAGAGGACCAACCAGACTCTTGAGCAGTACTTGTGTTGTATGCTACATCAGTCTGAGGGTACTTGGAAAGACATTCTTTGGATTGCCGAGTATGCGTACAATAATTCCGTACACTCGGGAACTGTTCAAAGTCCTTTTTTTACCATCTATGGACACCATCCTCGAACCTCGGACCTTGATTCGCCCCAACACTTAGAGATGCCTGCGGTGGACCATCTCCACGCTGTTATTACACAAGCCTTTAAAGAAGCAACTGCACATTTGCGAAAGGCTAAGGAAAAATACAAGAAAGATGCGGATCTGCACAGGAGTGAAGCACCGCAATACCAGATAGGGAACCAAGTATGGTTGGCCACTAAGCACATCCCACTCAAGGGAACACGGACCTTTAACCCTAGGTATTTAGGACCTTACTCCATCAAGGCCATCATTAACCCTGTGGCTATCAAGTTGGACCTACCTGCTCATATGCGGAATCATCCTGTCTTTCACGTGTCCCTTTTGAAGCCAGTACAACCAGGAACAAGACTAACCAAACCACCAGATCCCGTCCTCATAGACGGAGAGCCCGAATTTGAGGTTAAAAACATCTTGGACTCAAAAAGAGTGAGATCAAAACTCTTTTATCTAATCGACTGGAAAGGTTACGGACCACAGGAAAGGTCTTGGGAACCTAGTGACCACGTGCATGCACCGCAATTGGTGAAGAAATTCCACCGAGAATTTCCAAACAAACCAAAGCCAAGGGGAAGAATGACTTTAGGAGGAGCCTTGAGGGGGAGTGCTGTCATGATGCCTGCCCCCGGGAAACCAGATCAGGCCCAGCAACCCCGAAAGCAGGCATCATGCCATTTTGAGCGCGTCCAAAGACCCCAGCTAAGGGCTGTTTGGGTGCAGTCCTGGCGCCTATGGCGCCAGACTCATAAACATAGAGTCAGTCCTGGCGCCATGGGCGCCAGGCTCATAGTAGAAAACCGACCTGATGCAGACCATACTGCATACTTACCTATGCAGACCATGCTGCATACTTACCTGGTGCAGACCATGCTGCAAAAGGCCTCAAGCCAAATGAGGCTTAGGCGGGACTATTTTGCCTGAGGGACTACTTTTTACTCGGGTGGGGCTATGGAAGGATACTTACCTGGGACTTCTTCCAAGGCTATTTAAACCACGCCCGAACAGCAGCACACGCTTCGCGTTATTCTGCATCCAGCAGCGTAACGCTCACCGTGCCTGCAGCAGCTTCCAGTCTTCTGCCACGCCCGCTCAAGCCCGGAGCTCATAGGAATAAGAAGAAAGAAGGAGAAGAGGATAGAACAGGAGCATCACAGTAATCCTTACCTGAATCCTTGATCCATCACGCACTCGAGCTGGAAGCAAGAAGTCACACGTGCGTTGCCTCGCATCTTGCGGCGCCGCGCTGAACTCACCGGCCTTTGCTGCATCTCTGCATTCCGTCGCAATCTTCAGCATCTCCTGGCCGCTCGCCGACACCTAGGGAGACAAGAACAACAAGGTGAGCTAAGGGAAAACAAAAGGACAAGTAAGCAAGCTACCCCCCAAAGACTTACCTGATTACCACAGGGGGGGCTTAGCTCATCTCGGGTCGGCGCAGCTTACACAGCATCTTCGCCGTACCCCGGCCCCTAAGCGGAAACAAAAGGACAATAAGGCAAGCTACTCCCCCAAGACTTACCTGATTTACCACAGGGGGTAATTAGCTCATCTCGGGTCGGCGCAGCTTACACAGCATCTTTGTCGTACCCCGGCCCCTAAGGGGAAACAAAAGGACAATAAGGCAAGCTACTCCCCCAAGACTTACCTGATTTACCACAAGGGGTAATTAGCTCATCTCGGGTCGGCGCAGCTTACACAGCATCTTCGCCGTACCCCGGCCCCTAAGGGGAAACAAAAGGACAATAAGGCAAGCTACTCCCCAAAGACTTACCTTGATTTACCACAGGGGGTAATTAGCTCATCTCGGGTCGGTGCAGCTTACACTGCATCTTCGCCGTACCCCGGCCCCTAAGGGGAAAACAAAGGACTATAGGGGAAAACCTATCTCCACAATAGACTTAACTAAATCTTACCGGTTGCCACGTGGAACTCTTTGTGACGGCAAACCGGCAACCTGCAAGGAATTGGACAGAGTGAAGATCAGACATTTTGAACTCTTTCTACCTACCATCTCACGGCGCCTTGCCTGGATTCTTAGAGTCAATACCGCTCTGGAACTCGCCAATTCCTCCACACCAGTGAAGTAACTGGTCATCTACGCGCCCCTGCGTTCGATGCAGGATGGAGGGCTCATCCTTCCAAACCATCAGGTGAGACTAAAGAGGAGATATCAAGAGTGATCTGTGGGAAGACAACGGGAGGTGGGGAAGGTGGGTTAACGCTCAATTCCACGGGTGGTTAATCCCCTTTCTCCTTTGCAGAAGGATATTCCTGCGAGCCAGACAAACTAGGCTGAGTGGGCCAGTCCAGTCAGTCATCTCGGCGCTACTCGTCACGCTGGTGGAAACAACAGCGGCCCAGTTCCGATCAACGCCCCCATGGAAGCCAGGTGAGCGTAACAGGAACTCCTCCCAAAGAAAAATGGGTCCCACGGGATTCACAGGCAGACTGGGTAGATGTGGGGACTGAGCTAGCGCCTTCCATCATCTCATCCCAGAACCAACAGCATCAAAAGCCCCTGGTTCAAACCCATTCTGGTGACTGCCTCCAAAAAGGGGGGGGGCGGCCCATAATCGGAACCAGGGTAACCCAAAACGTCTCCCATTTCTAGTTGCCAACTTTTTCTTTCAGATTTCCAAGACTCTCCACAGAATTCTGCCCAAATCTCTTCTTTTTGCATGTCCAAAACCAGAAAATTGGCTCACCAGTTGTCCAAAAATGTGAATTATCTGTTCCCCCTTGAGGAGAAGGAGGGAAGATACTATGCCCCGGTACAAGTACAGGGGCAGGGTACAATTTTGGCACTGGTGGACACTGGATCCCAAGCTACCCTTCTGTCCAGAAAGGCCTTTGATGAACTGAATTCAGGGAGGGGGGAGAATTACCAAATTCCTCTCACCTCTCTTCCTGGACAACTTCAGAACTTTGACGGGAAGGAAATTCCCGTCGAGGGGACTGCGGATTTGGACATTAAAATTGGGTGACACAAGGTGAAACACCCGGTCATAGTAATTACTCCAGAGGGCACCCCTTGTTTTCTAGGGAATGACCTCCTGAGAAGGTTGTCACCCCTAATAGATTGCGCAAACAAGGTCCTCTGGACCCAGACTAGCCGACCAATAAAATTAAAACAGAGTGTCAACCATGTTAGTTTAAACGGCACATGCCACATGGTTGAACAAAAAATCTGACCAAGTAGAATTTCACTTCCAGAACAACCAAATTCCAGACGTGACAGTAATAGTAGTAGGGCAACAGACTGGTGATGGGGGTCCTCTCTCTTTCTGAAAATCAACCTTCCTTCCAGTTTAAGGTGGTATTTCACACTGGAAGGAAACACTCTGAAATTCTTTACCAATCCACAATCAGACATTCCCACTCCAATAGTCCAGAAAGAAGTGAAATCAGCTCAGAGCCTGGCTGATGTTCAGCAAATTGGAGAGCAGTTGTTCATCCCTGTTCAGTTAAATGAAGGGAAGGACTCTGTTCTCGCCCGAGTGTGTGTGAACAACCGTAAGAGCTTCATCAGCGAAGCCATGTTCCGCCAACTCCCAAAAGATCCTGCCATTCCCACATTCAAACTGATAGACAAATGGGAAATGGATCTGGAAACACCCAATTCCAAACATCTCCTGCCAAGCAGGTGTATGCTCAAAATCTCCATTGGCAACAAGAGCATAGTCCATAATTGTTGGGTCGTGCGAGACGTCACTGCCGCCCAGTGCTTTAAGTGGGGTAAGAAATTGAGGGGGGCCCTCGTTTGGAGGCGTGGCCTCCATTGTGGGCGTGGCCTAAAAGTGCACAAATCATAGTAAGGTGCACAAACAAATATGTAAATGTATTTGAGCATTTATATATTTGTTTGCGTACTACTATGGTTTGTGTATTTTTCAAGCCTTCTTTTATATTCATAGCAATGTTACATATTTCTATGTTTATAAAAGGTGGCTTGAAAGTGCACACACCATAGTAAGTTACGCACACTTGTGTGCTTACCTTACTAGGGTTTGTGTACTATTCAAGCTGCCTTTTATAAACATAGACATTTGTAACATATGTCTATGTTTATAAAAGATCGCTTGAAACGTAGGCATCTTTTATAAAGCGTTGAGGACGGACAAAACCCAAGGTGGCTTTGTCCGTCGACAAAGCTTTATAAAAGTTGCTTTGAATTGTGTACGATTCAAGCCGTCTCTTATAAACATAGAAATATTTCTACGTGTATAAAAGATGGCTTAAACGTACACCGTTGAAGGCATCTTTTATAAAGCCTTGCCAAAGGAGAAAGGCGCCTCGGGCTCAGTGATCTCTGCTCAGAGCACTGACCCCGAGGCGTCTTTCACTCACTGCAAACCCGCGGGCTCCGTGATCTAATCTACATATTAGATCATGGAGCCTGCGGGTTCGCTGAGGGTCAGTGACCTGGCGAGGGGAAACTAAGGGACTGTAGCTTCCTCTGATGGCCCCTCAGATGAGGGGTCATCAGAGAAAGTTACAGAGACTGATGGAAGTGCCAGTCAGTCACAGCAACGCTGTGGCTGGCTGGCACTTCTGTCAGCTTGCCTGACGTTAAACTGGCGGGCGCATCTCCCTTTGCGGCTGAGGCCGCGGCGGGATAATGCGTCCTGCCATGGCGTGGTGGGGCTGGGGGGCCCCGGCAGGGCCCCGGCTCAGCCTCACTTTTTGGAGACATTCTCCCTGGAAGTGAAAGTTAAAAGAGGACAAAAATTGAAAAACCCTGATGCTTATATTCATCTAAATGCTTCTCTCCGACAGCAAGGGTTGGGGGTAAACCCAACACCTTTAGTCAATATAGAACATGACACCATTCCAATAGAGGTGGATAACAGTGACTTAAAGAGTATTACTCTAGCCGGAGGCACCATTATTGGTATGGCGGTTGATGACCGACATTTTTCCATTGATTTAGGAAATGAACTGTTAGGACCAATCCCCAAGGACTGTTTTGACAGTGACAGTGATGACAATACAACACCAGTCAGGATCTTTACCCTGCATGGGGGGAACTTCCTGGTGTACACTTCCTGCCCTTATGGTAAGGAAGATGTGACTTGTGACTTCAGGAGGGATGAGGTGATTTTCCAGGTCCATGAGGGCTGCCTTTCCCACCTGAAGCATCCAGTCCAAATCAGCACTCTGACCAGGGACTTCTCCACCCAGATGGAGGAGGCCGCTGAGATAGCAAAACCAGAAGTCTTTCCAGGCTTCAGGCAGATGGTTGAAGAGAGAGTCAACCTAGCTGATGCCTGTGTGACTCTGGCGCAGAAGCAAAAGTTGAAACAAGTTTTCTTGGATTTCCAAGATCTCTTTGCGGTAGACTCATATGACTGTGGTCGCACAGACATCCACACAACAACAATTCCCACGGACCCTGGCATGACTCCAGTGTCGTTTTTACCTCTATTTGGAGCAGCATTTCTCTGACCAGCTCTTGGTGTGTTTTTACAATCGTTTTTCTTGTGCTGAAAGGAAGCTCCTTGGCCCCTTCACAGCACTGCGAGCACTTGGCTCTTGCTGGAAGGAAGGCGGAGCTACACCCAATCACGTGACACTATCACGTGACTCAACTGGACACTTGAAATTGCAGCCAGCGCCGACCGAGTGGTGCTGTTTTTACCTCTATTTGGAGAAGCATTTCTCTGACCAGCTCTTGGTGTGTTTTTACAATCGTTTTTCTTGTGCTGAAAGGAAGCTCCTTGGCCCCTTCACAGCACTGCGAGCACTCGGCTCTTGCTGGAAGGGAGGCGGAGCTACACCCAATCACGTGACACTATCACGTGACTCAACTGGACACTTGAAATTGCAGCCAGCGCCACCCTCGCGGCGTAAGCCCTGGTGGTAGAAGGGCTGGTGCTGTTTGGCTGTTCGGCGTGGCTGCGGACTGCCAATATATAGTAAGCTCCTTTTCTCAACTATTGAGTAACCCGGCTATCGCTGTCAATATTGTTCAATTTTACACCCTGATTTTTAACCTTGATTCTGCCTTTCCTGCAACTCCATTGACAATTACTCCCTGCCTGCTGTGTACTTCAGTATCTAAAACGCAGTTATTTACTGTTTTTCTTATTTGGCATACCAGAGACTGCAGAGCCTGCATATTACTATTGCAGACTCTTTGATCTGGTAACATCCATCTAACTTTCAACAACTCAGGCATTTAAATATTTAACTTGGAACTTGTTCTCATTCAGACTCAAACCTATTCCAGAGACTGTGGGGCTCAGCCCTTTGATCTGGTGGCAACACTTTATACTTGTTATTAGAGACTGCTTTAAGGTTTACTTAAGGAAATCCCATAGAAGTCCGGCTTTTCCCGGAGTCGCTTTCCTGCTGCTGGTGATTTTGCTGTTTATGCCACACTCTGTTTGCTAACAGCGTATTAAGGACTACATCTACCAGGAGCATTCACTTCTCTTGGAGGCGGGCTATAAGAACAGGGACCCGAGGAAGCCCCGTAGAAGTCCCGTATTTTTGCCGCTTCACCGCGCTTGTCGCGGCGAGTAGCGTGTCTATCTTGATTTAGTTGTTTTCATTGCAAATATCTAGCATATTCGCCTTTCTTTGCATTTTGGTACTTTAGGTGCTTTGTGGAAATGAAACGAGGTATGGCTTCCCTAAAATCAGGGATGCCTCCAATTTCAGCAACTCACTACTCTAACGGTGAAAATTCACCTGCTGTAAATAAAAAACCATGCCTAAGTTCCACGCCTCGTATTGGCAATTTGAAACCAAATTTGAAGTCAAGAGCAGAAATCCTTTTAGGAATGGACATTCGGCCATTTTGTAGTGAGCAAAGTGTTGTGAACTCTGAGGAAATTCACAATAGAAGCAATAAACAACCAGAATGTGGTCATGTGGACCAAAAGTCCACTCCTCTACAAAGGGACTATGATCATGGACAGACTGTCAAGAACTCGACGGTGGAGGATAAAGATGAAGATATGGTAAAATCTGGCCCTTTGGCCACTGCAACTGTCACTTCTGCGCATGAAAATGTGTCTCTTACTGACAGCATTTTGTTGAAAAATGTCTTAACCGGTGCTGTGATTCCCCCTACTGAAACTCCAGTCAATCATATTATCTCCATTAGCAACCCTTCAAATTCGAAATTGTCTTCAATTTCAAACTCTGGGGACATGCCTGTAATAGATCTGGACACAAATGCCACTGCCTTTTCTACCCATACACTCTCTGAAAATGTGTCCAAATCCCCCATTTTATTTACCAATATCAGTGCTGCAAATTCCGTTGCTAATTTGTCATTCATTGCCCCTACTCTGCACAAAATAAATTCTCATGGCATTCCTGAATCTGGCCAGGCTGAATCGCATAGTGTACCAACTGGCATAGCTCTCACCTCAATGAACACTGCCATTTTGGCTTTAGCTAAACTGTTTGAGGTCCTAGTCACAAAGGCTGATTTACAGTCTAACCAACTCAACCAAGTTTTGGCAGAGCATCTTACGCTTGCCAACAAAATTGAAAGTCTGAGACAACCTCATAGCTCACCAATTATGAGGAGGTCTATAGCCTCTCAGACCTCTGTCCAGTCTGTAGCCCCCTCACAAGAATTCCAGACCATTCCATGTTTTCCAATTCCTATTATAGATCTAATGAGTGTTGTAGATAACTCTCCCCCAGATCAGCAAACAAAACCAAAAAAACCAACGTATCTGTTATTCGAGGGCAATTTGAACCCTTTTAACAGTGCTAAATGGGGGTTTAAAAAGGCTGCACCCGTTAAAAAATCTAAAAATTTTAAATCTATGGTTAAACACGGCAGTCAAACCAAAGCGTTTGTCAAAAATCTTTCTGTCCCTGTTGCTACCACTGTTGCTGCAGCGAAATTAATTGCGAAAAAATACTCTTCACAGTCACAGAAACGGAAAGTGAGGGTTTCGCCAGTGCCAGTGGAGCACAGTCCTTTAAATGACCTAATTCGTGTGGCGACTGACATGTCTAAAAATACACTCATTAATCAGTCAACTGATGATTCTGCTAAAGCAGTTGTGTCAATGGGTCCTGCAGATAAAGAATTACGACTTAAAGAGCTAAGGAAAGCCATCGATAATTACATGGTATCTAAATCTGTTGTCAAAAATTTGAGTTTTGCTCCGTCCAAATCTCCGCCTACAAACAGTTCTTCTGCTCTGCCGCCACAGCATGTGCAAATATCTACACAACCATCTGCCAAGGCTGTGTCTTCTCAAGCTGTCCCCAAGGTGTCTTTGGCTCAGCCTTTGCACACAGCGTCTCCAGACGTTGATAAGGCTCTTCCATCTCTACCTACCCCTCAGGTGTCTGTTCACACCAAGGCAACTGTCTCTCCGTCTGAGACCATTCCCACCAGAGACTTAGAAAGACTGATTCAGTCTTCCCTGAACAAATTCTTTGAGCACTCTGCCTTTGCTAAGACCAATGCATCTCCTGTAGCTCAGCAAACGGCAAAAGCCTTGCCTTTGCCAGCGAAACAGAAAGGTATGAATGGAGGCCGTAAACGCCCAGCGATTCATGCATTAACTCTGAGTTGTATGCCTGCCCCAGCCAAACAATATAAGCTTAATCGTGCTTCTATATTGGCAATTCTTGGTGAGATTCCTGAACTTGATGACATTGGTTCCATTGATATCGAGCTTGTGGAATTTTACAACAAATCAAATCGCTCCTCTGTAAATCTTTGGATCAACTCGAGAATTGTGGTAAACTCAATTTGGGCTGTTAAATCACAACTATCTAATTTGGGCTTTACCCTTCATATTATCTCAGAGACATCGGACTCTCTGTCAAATTGTTTACAGGTTTCTCATCACATTCAACCAACAAATAAAAAACAAGAATTGACCTCTCACACTTGCTCGTGCAATCTTAAAAGTAGTCAATGTTAGCATCAAAAGCATGTAATTTGCTTTTGGTCCTTCATTAGTTGGAATTCCAGAGGACATAGTCATTTGCTGAATAATTTGAATGTACAGCTACTGGATCATGATGTTATTATGTTACAAGAATCTTGGTTCATGAGCATCCCTTCATGGAACAACTATGAGGTGCTCTTGAATCCAGCAGAGAAAGGTTGCAGGGGGCGACCCATATCTGGATTGCTGACTGCTGTGAAGCAATCCTCGTCGCTAAAAATTGAATCATGGTTCTCCCCTAGCCCCTTTTTACAAATGACAAAAATCATGGGTGACAACTTTTTTGTGCTGCGATAAATGTTTATTGGAACCCTTTGGGAATTTCTGACGATTGTTTTCTTGATTCTGTGACTCAGGCTTTGGATATTGTTATGCTCGAGGGCCTCACTGATTACATCCTCTTAGCTGGTGATTTAAATTTACATTGTTTGGGTCCTTCATGTAAATCTGAGAGTTTTCGCTTACAGAAGTGGACAAGTTTTGTTCATTCTCGTAATCTGTTCATGTTAAATGGAGCGTTTCCTCAGGATATACCACCCAGAGCTACCTGGCATCGTGGTCGGAGTGAAGGAATTATCGACTATATGTATGCAAATGCATGTATGCTTAATAATATCACAGCATTTAAAATAATTGACACAGAAGTAAGCAACCATAATTTGTTAAATATGACGTGGACTTTAAAGTCTGCTATTTCTAAATGTGAAAATGTCCACAATATGGGCTCCTTCAAAGTCAATTCTGCGAGGAGCAGATTGATATGGTCTGAAACTGCCCTTGCAGCTTTCAGGGACTCCTATCACACGCAATTGAATACTCGAAAAGGGGGCTCTTTCCCGGGGGATGTAGTTTACCACGATTTCATGCAACTGTTTCAACCAGGTTCAACTCTACAAAAACAGAAACACATTCCTCACTTACATATAATCAATCATGAATTTAGAGTTAAAAAAGCCACACTTCGGGCTGATAGGAGGGCCACCCATAAGCTTCCACAAGATATGCGATTAGCCTTCCTGTCTCAGATTAAAACTAAGTATAGAAATTGGGCAAGGGGCATGAGGGCAAAACTCTATCAAACGGATGTCAATTCTATGCTAAAGGCTTTAGCCGCGAAGAACTCAGCCCAATCATGGAATATAAATCTGGTGACAGCGGGGCATCAGGTGACTGTCCAAGCAAATTACGTGAACGAGACTATGTGGATCCAGCATTACTCCACTTTATTTGCTGCCCCTCCGTCTACTGTAGGTCCAGTCATGTCAGAGGTACTGCCACCCTTTCATTTGTGTTTTGATAGAGACGACATACTGTATTTTATAAAACAAGCTAGAAATTCTAGAGCCCCTGGTCCGGATGGTTTGGCCAACACACACCTAAAACAATTTCCGGATACCTGGGCAGACATATTATGCCTCATGTTTGAGTCAATTAATGTCTCCCAGATGATACCTATGTCATGGAAGCAGTCAATTGTCATCCCTATCTACAAGAAGGGTGATCGGGCCAATCCCACTAGTTATCGGCCAATCTCCCTTCTTGATGTGCCTGGGAAGATAAACTCTCTCTTAATTCTTAGAGAGCTGAAAAAGTGGTCGAAAGAATATTCGAAATTAGATCCCTTACAATCAGACTTTGTCTCTGGTCTTGGTACATTACCTAACATGATTACCTTGAATATGCTCAAGTCAAAATATGCGGCACGAAAACAATCTTTATATTTTGCTTTTATTGATTTTCGTTCTGCGTTTAATTCTATTAATCGTAATTTGTTATTTCACAAGTTGTACTCTTTTAGCTGTCCGTCCTCCTTGTTATCTTTAATTATCCAATTACACTCAGACACGTATGCGTGTTAGACTCTCTACTGAAGGCCTTTTATCCGCTTCCTTTGCCACATTCTTAGGACTCAAACAGGGGTGTATCTTAGCCTCATGTTTGTTCAATCTGTTTATTTTTGACATGGGACAGGCTTTCTTTTGCATTTTGTCGGATGCGCCTGAATTGGGGGGCCAGCGCATCCCATGGTTATTCTATGCTGATGACCTTGTCTTGGTCTCCCAGGCACCAAAGGGCCTCCGGAATCTCTTATCTGCTTTATCTGAGTATGCTTTGAAGAATCAATTAACAGTAAACTTGGAAAAATCGCAAATTATGGTATGTAGACCAAAGGGGAGATTCAAGTATCGAAATGCAGTTTGGAATCTCCAACTGGAACCATTGCAATTAGTCTCTGAATATAAATATTTAGGACTATCTATTCAAAATACTGTTGGAGATGCTAAATATTCGATTTTGTTGCAGTCCAAACTGTTGTCCTTGTTGTCACAAGCCAAAATACTTGTTTACAGATATGGTAAATTATTTCAAAGCATCTATTTATGTTTTACGAACAAAAAGTGATTCCTATGCTTCTATATGGTGTCGAATCAAAGCTGTATATCAATGATCAAATCTGGAATAAATTGGAAGCCGTTTTTTGGAAAAGGGTGTTACATCTACCAAACTGTGTACCTATGCCCATATTGCGTTTTGAATTGGGTATAAACTCACTAGCGAGCAGGGTTAAATGGAGAATGTGCTCCTTTTTTCGCAAATGCTTGATGGGTGCGACAAATAATAATATACTGAGTACTGTTGCCCGTCATTTGTCCTCCTCCACTCTAACTTTCCCTGCAAAATGGCGAAGTTTTGTCTTAAATACCTTAGTGGAGGCCAACATTTCTTTACAGTTCCTAATTGATAGCCCACTAAGTGCTAAATCAAAATTCTACCAACGGGTCTGGATTCAGAACTATGAGCGTTGTTCAAATTATAGAGATTTTGACACTAGAATCTTTGGCAGCAGGCGCTTGGGTCAAGTGCCTAAATATCTTTTGAAATGCCCCTCAGCCAAAATTAGGAACCAATATTTGCGTTTAAGGATGAACCTATGGCCGACGCAGGAATTGTTGGCGAGGCGCAAAATTGTTCCCTCTGACTTAAATTTTTGCCGATTTTGTGAATCACATACTGTAAGAGAAACGTTGCAACATGTGGTAGTATTGTGCCCTAAGCTGAGGGTCATTAGAGAAAAATATTTCTTAAACCTGATAAACCTGTATATGGAAAGGGATGAAATTGAGACTTTGAGCATTTTACTTAATAGTCCCAGATTTTCGGTGATAAAAGCCCTGGTACATTTTTTGGAAAATATTTTACCTACTGAAATCAATTCACAGTCAAGTAGAACTTTAGCCATATTGTAAAAACCTGATGATATTTCAATGATATTATGTCATTAGAATTAAGGCATCTCATGGACTGTATATATCTGTATTCTACCAGCTCTGGCTGAGTTTCTACTTTATACTTTGCACTCTTTATTTTAATTTGTCTCCTTTTATACTGCTCCTTTGTGTCTCGTTATGTCCCAATTTGAAATTGTAATTGAAAGTGATTTTGTATTTATATCTTTGCATATATGTAATTTTTGAAAAGTTGATTGATTTCAGCTGCATCAAAATAAAAAATAAAAATAAAAATAAAATATTGCTTGCATCTCGCATCCATGGAGTCCCTTACTGAAATAATTAAGAACCTTGAGTCCCGGGGGAGAATCCGTCCAGTACACAGCACCTTCAATAATCCGGTGCTGGGAATATTGAAGCCAAACGGCCAGTGGAGACTCTGCGCCGACCTTAGGGAGCTCAACAAACGGGTCCATACTTCCCGATGGCCTCTTCCCTACATTGACCAAGGGCTGGCCCAGATTCAGGGGTCACAGGTATTCACTGCAATAGACCTGACCAATGGATACTGGACTGTGCCTATCAGTAGGGAGGACCAATACAAACTGGCTTTTACCTTTGGGGGCCAGCAGTACACATGGACCCGGACTCCCTTCGGATACCTCAACTCCGGCAATGAATTCAACATTTTCCTACACAAGGCCATGCCCGACCTGGGTGCGAGGCGTAACCTGGCTTATGTAGATGATGTCCTCATCAAAAGTTCATCTGTGGAGGAACACATAGCGGAGATCTGTTATGTTCTTATACAGTTGAGGGCCGCCGGTGCAAAACTTTCCTTTCAGAAAGCACAGTGGTGTAGAACCCGTGTTAATTTCTTGGGGCATGAGATTACTCCTCAGGGTCTCTGTCCCCAGGAAAAGAAAGTGGAAGCACTCCAGAAACTGAAAGACCCCACAACTCTGCGGGAACTAAGGAGCCTCCTTGGACTGACTAATTATAGCAGAAAGTTCATTGACGGCTACGCAGAGATCACCAGACCCCTGATTCATCTCTTGAAGGGGGGGTCAATTAGGAATGGGGTCCAGAACAATCAGAGGCAGTAAGACAGCTCAAAAGAAGCCTCTCACAAGCGCCTTGCCTAGCTTACCCTGTCAGAAACAAGGAGTTTTTCTTGGAGACAGGGTTCTCTAATACATGCTTGACTGCAGTATTATATCAAAAGCATGACAAGGTCAATAAAGTAATCTCCTATGCGAGCAAAACTTTATCCTCTGTGGAGGAAAAATTCAACGATTGTGAGAAGGCACTCCTGGCAACGGTGTGGGCATTGAAGAATTACCGCCCGTTTATCCACGGGGAACACATCATAGTGGAGACTCCACACCAGCCTCTGCAATATCTCCAACGTGACAGAATCCGGGCTGGAAATGTGAATAATTCCCGAATTACTTCCTGGATTCTGTCAATGCAAGGCTTTCCTGTGGAGATCAGATATGGCCAAAACAAGAAGAGTCCCCTCGCGCAAGGTCTGGCTGACTTGCATGATTGTGCCAGAGAAAACTGTCTCGAGGACGAAAGTCTAAAAATCAAGGACAAATGGAGGCATACCTTAATTCCCCACACAAGGTCTTTGAAGAAGATAAGTGTGAGGGAATGCCCACTGTCTATGTGGATGGATGCTCCTACCATGTTGACAACAACGGGGAAAAAGAACTTGTGGCCGTCGTAGGGAATGCATGGGTGAATGAGTCCCCAAAACCCTCCGCTGGGTACAAGATTGGTCCCCGAAGTAGTCAGGTGGCAGAGTTGATGGCTGTGCATCAAGCCATCCTCACTGCTGTCCAACATCAACTCCACAAACTGGTCATAATCACAGATTCGGATTATGTATGGAACAGGTTCGTGGAGCACCTGGTTAATTGGAAAACCAGAGGCATGTTATGTGCTAATAACAAACCCTTGAAACATGGGAAGTTAATCCGAAATATTGATGATCTGGTCACCTCGAATGGGACAACCATCTACTGGAAAAAGATCACAGGGTCATTCCAGAATAGAGGGACCAGACAAAACTGGAAATGACTTAGCTGATCAGCTGGCCAAAATCGGGGCTATCCAAGGGGATCTAATAGAAATCGAGTCCCTGTTGGGGGAGATCCAGGTCACTGCTATCACTAGGTCCCAGACAAATGCTCACAATGATCTTTCAACTGCACAATGGAGTAAGGAGACCCCAGATGCTGATTTGATTACGGCTCAGAAGGGGATCCAATAATTGGTACGTTTTACCAACACATTGAGGACCCTGAGCACTTTCCCCTGACGGATACCGATTAGATTGGGAAAGAGGACCTTAGAGTGTTGATGAAATGTCCAAAAATGTTCCGAATCCAAGACGGTTAGTTGGTAAGGAAATCCCAAGCTGGCCATGATCAGTGGGTGGTTCCTACCTCATTCCGAAGCCTGATGTTAAGTCACGCCCATGATGTGGCCACAGCCGGTCATAGGGGGTTTCATACAACACTTGAGATCTTAAGAGAGGTTGCATACTGGCCACACATGGGGCAGGACCTCAAACAATACTTGAAGGGGTGACATGTGTGTGCACAATTTCAGCCAACATCCCTCACACACTGTGCGCCCCTCCAAAAGAGGGGGATGACACTGCCATGGTCAGATTTGCAAGTCGACTACATAGGGCCCGTGATTCGCTCCTCGAGGGGAAATAAGTACATGTTGACAGTGACATGCTTATTTACTAAATGGGTGGAATGTCTCCCGGCCCCAAACTGCAAGGTAGAAACAGCAGCTGCCCTGATGATCAACCACATCTTTTCGCGTTTTGGACTACCCCAAAGGATTGAGTCAGACAGAGGTAGCCATTTCACCAGCGAAGTAATGACTAAGATGTGGGAGATACTGGGGGTTAAAAGGAAGCTGCACATTGCTTACTGGGCAGCTTCTTCTGGTGCAATAGAACGTTACAACAAAACCACTGTGAGCATCTTGAAAAAGTTTGTGGCAGATTCTGGGCCAAGTTGGGATATTCGCTTACCTCTTGTCCTAACGGCCATCAGATTTACCCCTTCATCTGCAACTAAAATGTCACCGTTTGAGTTGATGACTGGACGCAGGATGGTGCTTCCCTAGCACTTGCTTTACAGGACCCAAGAGCAGACACTGATCAATGCCTCCACAACTCATGAGTATGTTGAAAACTTAAGGAAACACCTTCGACATGCTTTTGCCTACGCTCAGCAAAATCTAGAGAGATCAGCCGATAGCATGAAGACCCACTATGACTTGAAGACTACTAGGAAAGAATACAATGTAGGAGACCAGGTTTATCTGTACAATTTCCAAAGGAACGAGGCCAAACAGCAGAAAATTCTGCCTACCTGGAAGGGACCTTTTGAAATTGTAGACAAGATCTCACCAGTCGCCTACAAGATCCGCATCCCCAAAGGTAGTTTGGCGGAAGGGGAATACAGGTGGGTCCATATTAATCAGCTAAAGTGTTGCCATCCCAGGCACACTCTGCAGCAACTGGAGGAGTCCTCTGCAATCCAAGAGGGGGCCGCTCCAGAATAATACATTTCCAACCCAAAAATATTCCACATATAGTGTATGAAATACCATAATAAGAATGCAAATGTCTACTGATTTATAAAATGTATATGTTCACCCCACTACATTAATAGTGGTGGGGAAATGTCTACGAATATGTTTCTGCCACTTTTGCTTTGTCATCCTAGGAGAGAGGAAACTATGGAGACTGCCCAAGGAGGACGACCCGGGGACCGGGAGCAAAGTTCCAAGGGGCCCAGAGTACCACCCAATACTCCCATCAGGACCGGCGAGGAGAACCGATTGATCCACCCTGATGGAGGAAAAGATGCTGAACTTTGCCATCTGCGGAATCAGAAGAAGATGAGGCGAACATCCCAGTCTTGTGAGTTCCATCGATGAAAGTTCAGAATGGCCATCGCAAGAGGGGGGCTTGTGGGATGTTTGAACCCACGCATCCAAGCCCTGCAACATCATTGTGCATTGATGGCCGCCGGAAAGCATGCTGCTGGCCAGAAATCACCAGAAGGTGCGCAGTGAAAACCTGACTGACAGGCCACCATTCACTTTTGCCTCTGTCAGTGTTAATACAGGAGGTCACTGACTAAAACCACCATTGGGCTACACACACAGTAGCCTGCAACCACTTGGAAATAGCAATACTGATTGCCAAAAGCAACCCAGAGCTGTTTGGGAATCCATTTTCTTGATGTCAAAAATTGCTAAAATCACGGCTCACAAAACCACTAAAAAGATCCCACCTCCTTGTTGGGGGGTCAACATCATTCTCCCGCAAGAATCTACATGAATCTGAGGTCCACAGAAGTGCATCTATATTTGAACAAAGTATATTTTGAGGATTGCTTACTGGTAAGGCAGCTGTCAAAAATGGGTGCAATACCGGTGCTTGACACTGACTGGCGCTAGCGATCTAAATTCTGACAGGAGACCTGTATTTCTGAAGCTAAACTGTACCCTGAGTTAGCTGAGACTTCAAAAGGCTGGCTGTCCCCGGGAAGTCTTCACACCTAGTCTTCTCAGCAAGAAGGCAGGAAATCACATGGTTCTGTTAATCAGATGGAGAGTGGTACCCTGGACTGATGTCCTGCTAGCAGGAAAAACAAGACAAAGGATTCCTGCAGCTGAATAGGGTATGATGATTTTGGGTGTGAACTGTCAACACTGCTCTGGGGGAAGGCAAGACATCTGACCTCTGAGTCAAGCCAAGTTTCTAGGGGCGGGGACAAACCAATGGGTGTACTGCAGTGGAGGCAAATGTATGTTTTATTAAATTGCTTATAAAATATTGTATCAAGCTGACAAAAATGTACAATTTGGGGATTCTTAATATGAAAAATGCACCCACAATTTGAGACTAAGCTGGACGTTGTGGGATGTTCTGAGGCCAAGCCCCATAATTATTAAAATTGTGGTTACACTGTTTATGCTATAAACCTAAGAACTTCCAGTAATATGCTCAGAGTGGGTGTACCTCTGTGTAAGATTTGATGCAAAATTAATATGGAAAAACCCATCAAAAGTGCAAAATGTTGTCATTTCTGAACCCAAGCTCGTAGAAACATGTGACTTGAACCGAACTGTACCTTAAGCAATCTGTCATGCAATTTAGGTAATATTAACAAGTGGTGTATATTGTAATTATGTGTTTTATGAAAAAGAAGATATGCTGTACGGACACAAAGGGGAGTGTCCTTTTCTTGTGCCATAAACATGACCCCCGGTGACTCATTCTGACTCACAACTCCGTTCTCCAGTCAGAGGACAGAAAATCCATTAACCTATCAGGATCCTCAGTGGGTTGGGCATAGAAAGTCAGCCTTCCCACCCACTTTCAAAAGACATAAAAAGAGCCACTGAGACCCAGAGAGAGACATTCATTTTCCACTCTTCAATCAATTTCTGCGCAGCACTTTGCCGGCCGACTTCAAACCCAGATAGACCCAGAGACCAGACTCTGGAACCCAGCTCTAGAACCTTAAGCAGGGGCCTAACCCAAAAGCTGAACTCTTCTCAGCAGGCCTCAGAATCCACAACCTAACCAAACTATTCAACAGCCGGGCGAGCTGTTTGATTCTGGCTAGAACCCGGTGCCAGAACCGTATCCAGACCCAGAAAGCAGAGCTGTATCCAGACCCAGACCACCGTGCAGTGCCGATAGCAGACCCAGACCAGACCGCTGTGAGCAGAACCAGTGCCAGAGACCGTCCGGTGGCGAGAGACCCACAGCCCAAACCTGACCAGATCTGTGACGAGGTCCATTCCCTTCCAAAACTAGGAGTGAGTATATAGAACTGTCCAGAACCCATCTCTTAGTTTAAAGTAATCTTATTCAAACCATTTCAATCTGTCCAGAACTGCATAGAAATCGTGTGTCCATTCTGTGATTTCAAAGCTGCAAAAGTGTCATCTGTCATTCTGAAATCTTGACTTCATTTCAGAAAATCTACCTTCACAAAAACATCCGTATCTTTTGAACCGTACGTCAAGAAGTGATATTTAACTGTCATTTTAAAGCTAAGATCCTCGGATTTCCAACAAACCTAAAAGCACCTCTCAACCCCTTATAGTTTTTCCATAATCACGCTTTACGCACTCGGAAAAAGTCCTGTGAATTGCAAGTTGGCTCAATTTCACCACTTGTAAAAATAGCTGCTTCTTGCTTTCCACTGCTGAAATTTGTTTTCACTCTGATAAATCATTCATGAATCATTGCTAGTACTGACCTGAACTAATCCAAAGTAGCTGTCACCTAGCCTGAATCTCCTATAGGGAATTAAAATCGTTTTTAGCATATTTTTCACTTCATTGCAATCACATTTTAAAGTATTTGGCCTGTGTTTTAAAATCATCCCTGTTTCTCTAAGCTTGCTGGGGGGAACGGGAACTGAACTGCTTTTGATTGTATTCCTGAAAACCTGTGTGCCCTCATTTCCATCTCTTCATATTGCATAGGGGGGGAGTGAGTTGTCACAAGGGAGAAAGTGATCATATTATCTCTTGTTGAAACCACATCAAGTTTATTTCTGTGCTGCATTCTTTCCCACCTTGCATTTCCTTGAACCATAAAAGTATTCTCTGCTACCTTTCCTTTCTATACCAACTCCTAAGTAATTAAAAAATGGTGCTACTGTAGATTTTCCATTGTTCATCACTGTTATATTCATAAGTGTGCTATCAAATATTAATTTATTCATAAAAGTGTGATATATATATATTGTTTAATTTTTCAATAAACCTTTTAATTTGCAAAACAACCTACTTCTTGGCTCAGTGAGCTCAGGGGGATTCAAAGAGAGGGGCTTTATATAAGGGTTTATCATCCAGATTTAAGAACTTGACATAACAATATATGAATAAGGGCTTCCATTGGGCATCACAGACTAGGCATTGACTTAGTTGGAGTGCTTGATTGAAGTCACTTACAGCTACACATTGTTCAGTGCAATATAGTTGGTAGCCATCCAGTTATGAATACAGGATTAGAGTTGATTGATAGCCAGGGAGTTTGTGCTGTGATCGACAGATAGTTGTATCCGTATCTTGGTATCATCTCCATAGTTATTGTAGCTCACACCAATGTGGACAAGAAGATCGAACAGAGGCCGGGTATAGATGTTTTAGAGGGTGGAAGTTAAACAAGATCCCTGGGGAACACTGCAATCAAGAAATGGAGGAAATGCAGAGGCATCATCAACAAAGATGCTGCCTTGTCTATTGGAAAGAAACAAGTTGACCCAGGCAGAGGCAGATGGAGAGAGGTTAGCAACAGCAGCAAAGCAATCAACCAGGATAGAATAATCAACCAGGTTGAAAAAAGCCGTTAAGTCCAGTAGAATAAGACTACACTAAATTTAAACTTCTTAGGCTGCTTGGGGATGTCAGAGCTGACAGAGGGTCAGCTATGGTGCCATAGTCTGCCAGCTTGTAGGTTACTAGGTAGAGGTTGGATTGGACCCCCTCCAACCTCATGACCAAGGTAGGTAACCTTCCCCTGTGCTATCTGGTACTTGGTTGCCTTGGTAGTGAGGGTGGCCATTTTCATGGCCTGCAACTCCCTATCCAAGTGTGCCAAATGCTTTTCCCAGGTGGAACTGTAGATAGCAATGTCGTCCAGGTAGACCACACAAACGGCCTCCAGCCCACTGAGAGCAGGATTGAGTAACCTTTGTAAGGTGGCAGGGGCATTCCTCAACCCAAAAGGCAAAACCCTAAACTAGTAGAGCCCTTCTGGTGTTGAGAAAGCCATTTTCTCCTTGGCCTGGTCTGTCAGAGCTATGTGCCAATAGCCTGTTGTGAGGTCAAAGGTGCTTACAAACTTGGCAGCACCTATCTTGTCCACAAGCTTATCAGCCATGGGCAATGGGTCTTTATCAATCTTGGTGACTGCATTGAATCCTCTGTAGTCCACACAGACCTTCAATCCTTGGTACCTGCCTGGGAACATGCCTTGGGGACAAGGACCACTGGGCTGGATCATGAGCTGGGTGAGGGTTCAATAACACCCAAGTCCAACATCTTGGTGACTCCTGCCTTGATGTGGTTCTTAACAGTGTCTGCATTCCTGTAGCATCTTAATTTGGCAGGTACACTGTCACCAGTGTCAATATCATGCCTATCCCGTGGGGTGAGGCCTGATGTCAGTGAGAACAGAGAAGTATACTGCTGCAGCAAAGTCCTAAAGATCCTCTGCAGCTCTACTGTCAGATCTGGAGAGAGTTGCACTCCCTCCACTTAGCAATCCTGAGGGTTGCTATTCAGCAAATCAGGAAGAGCCTCACTCCTATACTCTTCTTGCTCTGAAGCTAGCATGAGGCATGAGACTTCTCCTCTCCTGTGAAAAGGCCTGTTGACATGGATTACCTGAAGGGCTAACCCTGGAAAACCCATGTCAACCAGACAGTTGAATTCAACCATCTTGGGGATTATCCTGAAGGGTCCAGTCTACTTTACCAAAGCTTGAGGCTGGGTAGGCTCCATCACAAGGACCTCCTGACCAGGAGTCCAATCCACTTGTGAGGCCTTAAGGTGATGCCAGTACTTGTTCCATTATTGGCTTGCCTCAAGATTTGCTTTTGCTTGGCCCATCATCTGTGGCATCCTCCTTCTGAGGCCTAACACATAGTCCCCCACTTGCTTGGCAGGACCTGGAGGGGTGGCTTCCAAACCTTCTCATACTAAGGAAAGGGGCCCTCTCACTGGATGTCCAAAGAGGCACTCAAAGGGGCTGAAACCAACACCCTCTTGAGGCACCTCTCTGTAAGCAAACAGCATGCATGGCGGGAGGAGATCCCATTTCCTTCATAGGGGCTCTTCCAAAGCAACCAACATGCCCTTCAGAGTCTTGTTAAATCTCTCAACCAGACCATTGGTTTGAGGATGGTAGGAAGTGGATCATTTATAAGTTACGCCACATTCCTTCCACATAGCTTGCACGTAACTAGACATGAAGTTGGTTCCTCTGTCAGAGATCACCTCTTTAGGAAATCCCACTCTGGTAAAGATGCCCAGGAGAGACCTGGCAACCATCCTTGGCTGTTATGGCCTGAATGGTTATAGCCTCGGGGTACCTAGTGGCATGATATTCCAGCACCATTATGAACCCGTGTCCACCTGTGTTAGGGAGAATTCTCATTCTATGGCTAATTTCCCTCACCTAGTGAGTCCCCCAGCAGCTTTTCTGGATTTCTGGAGTTTATTTTTTCCACTTGGTAAGAGTGTGAGCCTTTTTCCCACTCTTTCATGTGTTTTTACCATGTGTATTTTTACTGTTTGTGTGATAGTGGGATCTGGAGGACTCCACTCCATGAACCCCACTATTCATGTGTGTTACTCAGCACCTTCCGTGCAGTAACACAGGTTTGTCTTTGAGACTTCCCCCTGACTCCATTTTCTGGGGCTGACTACTGTCTCCCAGAAAACAGGTAAAGTTGGCATTTACTTTACATAGTCATTTTAAACTACAGACCCAGTACACCCCATCTTACATGGAGTACTGGAAAGGGTTAACTCCTATGCCTCTTTGTCTGTGCCTCACTGAGCTTTGTTTTGCTCTTTTAACATTTAGACTTGGCTGCTGGAAGTGGAATCTACCCTAACTTTTCTACCGTGATTATATTATATAAACTTGGTACTGTTCCAGGCTATCATAGTAGCCTCGAAAATAAACCAGCTTGACCAAATACTCTTTCTTTTGTCTCCGGTCGGGTTTATTCACCATTTCTTTTTGTTAAAGTCCTTCTTGTGTTTTACTTTGCGCGGCAAACCAGGTTTGCCTTTTTTGTTCACTGTCTTTTGGCGGACTTCTCTCAAGAAGCCCTCCTTGTGGCGCCTGGGTGTCTAGGTGGGCTGAATGTGAGGGAGGGGTGTAGTCACCCCCTGAACAGGGTATCCTTGGAAACCCAAGTCGCACTTTGTCATGATTGGCTACGGTGGGTGTCCGGGCCGGACATCCCCCCTGCTGGGTGATTGACAGCCAGGCTGTGTGAATGGGGGATTTTCGCATAAAAGACAGGACTCTTGGGCTGGAAGTCAGAGTCGCCACTGGAACTGCAAGGAACTAAAGAGAAGCGGAGAAGAAGACGGCTGCTGCAACCACCGAGTCCCGATGGAGCCCTGCTGTAGTCCTGAGCTATCTACCCATCTTCCACAGGTAGAGGATCCTCTTCTTGGTCGAAATTGCTCCACACATTGTAGTGGTCCGGATAGCCATCTGAAGAGCCTCTCCTGTTTTAAAGGAGCACACCTTTTATTCACCAGTGCTTTTGCTGCTTCTGGCCTCATCCCTGGGTAGAGCAGATCGCTCCAGACGTCCTCCTTCTTGTCCCCACGACTGAAGTCACAGGAACCGTGAGTCTGCAGGAACTTCCTGGAACAACTGCCGTGGCACCAGCTCTTCTTCACTTGAATCAGGTACTGTTTCCGACCTCGAGGAACTAGGGTGAATCCCTTTTCTCCTCACCAAATGCTTGTCCTTATCTTCCTTCCCTCATATAACTTTTGCTTCCTCTTGTGACAATATCCAAGTACTCCTGGCAATCTCGAATTATGAACTATACTAACTGTGTGATCCTCGACAACAGGAACCCTGTTCCACTTGAAACTGGCAAAGGCCTATTGACTTTTATTCACTTGTAGGAAAGTGTCCTCTGATTCTATCTGCCTTGACAAAAGTGTTACCTATGATTTTTATCCCCAACTCTCTTGTGTTGATTCATGTGCTATGTGTGTTTTAACTCTGGTAACATTTCGTCCAGCGGGTACGCGTATCTTTAGTAAGACTGAACTGTCATTACTCTCAAAAAGTGATTGCATCTGTCCCCCCCGGTAACGTCTTTGTTTCACAACACCGGTCTGTCAAAACCAAAGCTACTTACCTTCAATTGTGCTGCACAAAGTGAATTGGTTGTGTGTAGTGTATTTTAAGTGTGGTTTTACATTAATAGAAGTGAAGTGTTTTACGAACAGATAGTCTAGAAATAAATGTACTTTTACTTTTCAACCAAAAACCTTGAGTCACTGTTTGTTTGAGTCACAGTAATTGTGATCCTTTGTGTAATCTCTACTACTACTCATTTTCTCTTGAGATAAGTCTGGTTGCTCCGCTACTGCTACCACTTTAACAGTGTAGTACAGGCTTGTACCAAAGGTGAACTTGTATTACCACTTGTAGTCTTAATTCTGTGTAGTGGTCCCTAAGGGCACGGCACAGGATTCTGCATAACACTGGTGTACAGCGGTGAGGATTTTTAAGTATAGTGGTTACACTTAGAGTGCTGCTATTACCTTGGGTCAACTAACCACAAGGCTAAACACCACTTATTCTGTTAACTGAAAAATCTTGTCAAATATGGAAAACTACAGTGAAGAGAGTCTCTTAAACTATACTGCTGAGGTTCTGAGAAAAATGTGTAGAGAGAGGAGCCTCTCTGGTAAAGGAAAGAAATCTGAACGGAGCTTTGAGCAGAAGTTGAGCAGTCTACAGCAGGATGCAGTGTTTCTACTCTTTTCTTGGTGGGAAGACCCACATATATCTGCAGACACCGTGGAGCGGTGAGCTGAGCTTTGAGCAGAGGTTGGGCAGTCTGCAGCAGGCTGCAGTGTTTCTACTCTTTTTTTTGTGGGAGGACCCACATATACCTGCACACCGCAGAGCGGAGAGCGGAGCTTTGAGCAGAGGTTGAGCAGTCTACAGCAGGCTGAAGTGTTTCTACTCTTTTCTTTGTGGGAGGACCCACATATACCTGCACACACCGCGGAGCGGTGAGCGGGGCTTTGAGTAGAGCTTGAGAAGTCTACAGCAGGCTGCAGTGTTTCTACTCTTTTCTTTATGGGAGGACCCACATATACCTGCACAAACCGCAGAGCAGTGAGCGGAGTTTTGAGCAGAGGTTAAGCAGTCTACAGCAGTCTGCGGCAGGACCCGGATGGAGCCTGCTGTAACCGTTCCACCCCACCCCTCCAAAACTCCACCTGAACCTGCCACAGAGGCCCAGAGACTAAGGAGCAACTGCAAAATATCTGACTTGAATACACAGAAACCACCGCCAAAAGAGCGAAGGAGGTAAGAACAAACATCAACACCAACACCTCTGCAACCAAAATAACCAACGTACTGTTTGATTTTGAAAACCCCTTTGATATTAATCAACGGTCACCCTTCAGTTCTCCAATGAATCCACTTTCAGAGACCATAAGCGACAATCTTCAAAATTACTTTGCAGATGTTAACAGTTCTGCATCATCAATCTCCTCAAACAACTCACCCTCTATGACCCCAACAAACGGTCTCACAACACCCCAGACAGTTGCGCCGCCCGCCCTGCCTGTCTCACCTGTTTCACCTGTGCCGCGGGTCATTGATCTGAAGGCACACCTCTCGCCCCCTGTGCTGCTCTCGCCGGGGGTAGCCTCAACATCGGCGATTCTCTTCTCCTCCCCGCGCAGTGCGCCTGGCGCCCAGCCTGCTCAGCCTCCCCGCCAGATTCTCGTAGTGGCGAGGGGTGTCCAGGTCTCGGCTGTCGAAGGACGGCCGACCTCGGCCCCTGTGCTAACAGAGCTGGGTGGGGGTATGGAGGCCCTTGCGGACGTGATTGTGCAGGCGCGGGCTGGCATTGGAGACAAGGAGATGGACCAGGATCGGCGCCGGCCGGAAATGCATCCCGAGGCAGCGTGTTCCCCTCACAGTGCTTGCGAGCCAAACCCCTTCCATCAGCTGTGCCGCACACAGACCCGGCAGAGGCCCAGCTGGGGTGCTCCCAAGGGGGTACAGCGACGGCCTTGAGACCAGCGCCCACCGAGATCTTCGCTCAAATCCACGCTGCAAATGGAACCTCAATTGTCGTGCAATACTGATTCACTCTTGCCACTTCTTCAAAAAAAAAACAGACATTATGGACAAATATCATGTCCGTGACCTCGCAGCATTAACAGATACTGCAAGTCGCCCAACCCCTAAAGAGCCCCTTCATTTCACCAAAGAAAATGCACATACACTGCAGCCAAAACAAAGGGACCCTGGATCAGTCTTTTCTGAATATACAGCTACAGAACCCCCTACCTCAGAACGCGTGAACGACCTGTATAGTCAAACCAAAAAAACACCAAAGACAAAAAGGCTGACACATCCAGAAAAAGCATATAAAAGACCCCTACAAAAATCACCAAAGGAGTTAAGAAACCCTCCTTGCAAAACTCAACTGACGCAACACAGAAAAAAAGATGCAGGAAAAAAAAACCTTCCTCACCCACTTCTATCCAGTTCTCTTAAAGTTGGACCAGGTCCAAGAACTACCTGACGCCGAAATCCTGGAGGCCATCCAAGATTTACCTCCAGTGAGCAAAGCAAGAAAAGTCACGACTACAACCTTGAAAAAGACACCTCCTCGATCATTACTTGAAAAACCTACTCATGAAAAAAACACTGCAACAACATCCTCTCCGCTAGCTGCGGGTGAACAAGACGCGATGACTACAGTCATACCTTGTGCACCGAACGCTAGCTCCTCCGTCAAGGTGACCCATGAAGAGCTGTCCGAAGCAGATCCAGAGTGCTTCGAAAAGAAAACCCACGTGGATGAATACAACAAAACCACGACACAAAACCAACTAGAGGCAAGGCAGAGCCTCCCACTATTCGAAAATATGAACCAACCAAAAGAAAGCTCATCCGCACAACAAAAATCACCATCTCTAGAGGCTCCCAGACAGCCCTATATTCAAGATCCCACGCGAAGAGCCAACCCGAACCCGACCACTCCTCATTCCAACCTAAAAACTGTGACAGACCTACTCAAACAGACGAGAGCTCATCTGCGACATTGCCACCGATACCGACTACACCGCGAGGTCGATCTCCCCCAAAAACAGGAGACTAAGCGAAAAGCCACACCAAGCAACAAGGAATCACCGGCAAAAAAACAGACCTTACAACCATCATGTCAGCTATAACAATAGCTTTAGCTCCCTTCGGGAAGCTGTACGAAGCCATCAATGACTCTCTGAAAGACAGCGTCACAGTAACAGCGATGATGCACACCAAGCTGATCTTCGTGGAAGGCTATATTACAGCACTAGACCAAAGAAACAAAGAAACAAGGAACACAGAGACTCTTGGGAATCAAAGCTGACTCTTCTAGAAGAAAAACTAAAGCTTCTCAACTCCACCAGTCCCGTCAAAGCAAGGTCTCTCGACAAAGAAACTCAGACAACGACACAGCCTCCGTCTGTAGAACTGGCTTCTTTGTTTACAAGACCAAATGATAAACACCTTTGTCCGTCAACCACGCTCACCAAACCTACGACACCAAGTGACAATCAACAAAAAGCTGCTTCTATCACCAAAACCCAACCACTTCTGAAACTTGCTAGAAGCGACCAACCAGACACCATTCACTCGGAAACAGTGACCGCCTTTGACCCACTGCGGTCCTAAAAAAAACTAGACATAGAAACACGGTGCTCCACACCAAAAACAAAGTAACTTTACCACTTCACCCAAGACAGCGGAGGAATTCATGGCTTGAAGCTCTTTGATTGACTTAACCCAACACTGGGACACAACAGACAGCTGGGAACCCCAAACCGAAACCTTAAACAAAGCCAAGACACAAGATCCGAGCCCGTCACTCCGCCCCCAACGGAAGAAATTAAACCTACATCCTTAAACTCTCAACCAGACCTTATAGACATCACAGCAATACTGGACCACCTGGGAAGCGACCAACTCTCCCAAAAAAAGATACCAAACCCTCCGACCATCCTGGCCGCTACCAGCCAAGCCAAACAATGGAAAACCTCATCAGTCCACTCGAAAGAGGACCAAAGGACTCATCAACAAGATATACTCGCCTCTTTAAAATAGAACAAAAAGCAACGGACGACCACTACATGATCCTAAACAGAAAAACAGTCCTCAAAATAGTAAATCAAGTCGACATGCTACAAACCTTAAAATCAGATGATTTTACCCTGATCGAGCCTTACCATAGGAACAAACAAGCAAAGGCTTACCTTCATATCAAAAACCTGGCACTTCGTGAGATCCCCCAAGACGTCTACGCCGAATTAGCCCATCTGGGCTATACCCTCTACGAGAACCCAACCGCGACCATGATCGGCAAGCAGGCAGACAACCACAGGAAAACTCCTGGAAAAAACTACAGATATAAATGACGAATGGAGGACCTATATAGACCTACCAGAAGGGGAAGAAGCCCACCACCACCAAGAAAAACCGATTACAGATACAACAGACCAACTTCGGAATGGGCAAACATGACCGACCAATCGAAACACGTTTCGACTGATAATGGAAGAGACCAATCAAGAAGAGAAGTCAGAAATTACAAAGACTTTAGGAGACATCAAGCCCCCTTAAACTCACCACGCGTCCGGCATTAAGAACAAATAACCTCACCGCAACACGCAAGAGACCGAAAAAAAACATCAGAGCTCCCTACAACCCGCCCAGAAGAAGCACTAAAGAAGGGCAGTTGGTCATGGATCCGCAACGCCCTGACACCAGGCCTCAAAAGATAGCAACCACCAAGGGGTGCTGTCTCATCATCACAGCTACCCCGACCCAATGTCGAGGAACACCCAAAAACCACTCTGAGTATAGCCTCATGGAACACCAGAGGCCACGTCCACCTAACTAAACCCGACAGTCACGACTTGGGAGCATACAATGTTTTATGCCTCCAAGAAATCTGGTTGCTGGAAAAACCGACGCTCGATGGCTATACTATCGAAATTTCACCAGCATCTAAAGGGCCACTAGGCCAGCCGTCATCAGGTCTACTGATAGCTACCCACCTAGGATCAGATATAGCCATCATAAAGAAAATAGCGGAATGCTACGAACTCTTGGCTGTCCTCACTACGTGGACTCATGAAACTCCAGCTGAATGAACATCTCCTTCCGACTATTTAGCTATCATCAACGTTTACTGAAATCCTCAAAAAACATCACCAGCGAACTTCTGCGACACAATAGCCAACATCATCGACGAAATTGCGATCAAACAACAGACCCCAAACATCCTCATCTGTGGAGACCTCAATGCGAAATGCACCGCCTCAACCTGGCAAAGACGAACCTACTCCCCCTTACCCTGACGGAAGTAAGGGAACTGGCTTTGTTAAACCTAATGAAGTCTAGGAACCTCCATAATGCAGCAACCGTAAGCAGTGACCACACCTTGATACCTACGGGGGAGCGTGATAGATCATCAGCGGTGCTCGATTACATTTTCATATCTGAAACCGTCCATCTTCGCATAAACTCCTTTGAAGTAATCAGAACAAGGGACAGTGATCATAATCTGCCGAACCTTACCTGCAGTACAAGCGCCCGATTCCACGACCCTACAAAGCATCCATTGCAACCAATTCCCAACAAACCCGTCTGCGTATGACCACCACAGACATCCGAAAGCTGTCGGACAAATACAAAAGTTTAACGTCTGACACCGAAGCTCAAGATGCAACTTTAAGGACTAGCTACATTCCCCTGCTCCTCGCCTTCAAAAAGCCTAGGAGAAATCCCCACAATCCTATCTCTAACCACAATCGTACGTACAACATGAACTTGATAACCAAATGAAGACTTTTAAGGAAACTAAAGAGAGAAGCAGTCACCCTGAACACAACAACGCTGTGGGAAACTCTTCATTCGAGAAAATACAAGCAGTGGCTCAGAATCTCTAGATTCGCCCTATACCAGACCGATGCAGAAGACATGCTTAAGGCACTAACCTACAAAAAATCCTGTGAATTCTGGTCACTCATCAACAAATCAAACAAACACCCCAACAGCCAAATGATCAACTCAGTCTCAGAAGCAAACTGGACCAAGCACTTCTCTCAACTTTTCGGGTCCCCCACAAAGAACATCCACCCAACCAACCAACCAGCAGACGCAAATTGGGTGGGCCTCTCAGATAAAGAAGAGATAAAAAAAGTTATCCTAAGGCTGAAGTTGTCGAGAGCACCGGGACCTGATGGACTTGCAACCTCCGACTTAAAACAACATCCAGACGACTGGTCAACTCTAATTAGCACGATCTTCAAGGACTGCAAAGATAGAAAAATAATCCCAGATTCCTGGAGCCGAGCAGTAATCGACCCGATCTTCAAAAAGGGTATCAGGGAAGAGACTTCCAACTACCGGCCCATAGCCCTTCTCGACATCATCGGTAGGTCTTTGCAACAATTCTTCTGAGCCACTTCCACAAATGGGTTCACACATCCCTGAGCGCTGATCCACTCCAAACAGGGTTCCAGAAGGACGCCAGCACAGGAACCAACATAATGCTTTTGAACACAATCAAAGAAAAAGTTCTGTCAGGAGCACCGCAAGTTTTTCTAGCATTTGTCGACCTATCTCAAGCCTTTGATAGAGTCGACATGCAAAAACTATGGGCTAAATTAAAGACGTGGAACTGTCCCGACACAATCCTGGACCCCATAATCGCCCTCTACTCCAATACCACCGTTACTGTTGCTTAAACCATCAAGGTTTACTTTCTGACCCAATACCCTCTCACCGCGGAGTGAAGCAAGATTGCCCCCTGGCACCTGCTCTTTTTATATCTTCACTCGGCGACTTCAAAGACAGCCAAGTCAAGATCAGGTCCTTAGCACCCAAAGTAGGAAACGTGAGGGTCCCAAGACTTCTATACGCTGATGACTTGATATTATTGGACCATACCCAGATTGGTCTCCAGTGCCAACTCAGCAACCTTGCGCAATACACTAAAGAAAACAACCTCAAGATCAACAAAAAAAAAACTAAAATCTTGATTTTTCAAAAACCGGGGAACAAAAAGAAAGAGGACCTACAGTGGTACCTACACAAGACCGAAATAGAAATTGTCCCAACATTCAAGTACCTGGGAGTCCAAATCGACAGCACAAAGAAAGCACTGAGCATGCAGCAAACACTGTGGGCCAAGGCCAAGAACCTAACTGCCCAACCACAAGCAGTTGATAGAAAGTACTGCAAATTCTCCTTACTACCTGTCATCCAGTTTTACAAGGCAAAAGTGATCCCGTCACTGACCTACGGGATGGACGCCATGCCGGCAATCCCGCCTTCGCTGTGGCTAAAACTGGAAGGTTTCATCTGGAGAGCAGTAATAGGGCTTTCTAACTCTACATCTCATGCTGCGATAAGACGAGAAGTAGGTCTACTCTCACTAAACGCAGTCATCGACCAAAACAGCATGCAACTGTTTAGAAAAATCCAACACCCAGAGAGCCTCCAAATCTACCGAATGATTGCAGAGGAAATCGCCAAAGGAAGCAACCAGTTCTTAAATGACTGGGCTACGACACAACAACACAAACTATGGGAGATCGCCTGCTCAGAAGAAGAACTGCTGCAAAACCCATTAAGAATCAAATCAAAAATTGAATGTTTAGATTGGATAAACACAAATGAGAAAGCAATCGCAAGCAAACTACTAAGCCATCTTCCACCGACCTTCAATAAACTGAAGGCACCCATGACATAATGTGCCAAATACCCGAGCAAACCCTTAATGAAAACCTTACTGAAAGCACGTCTTAGCCTGCTACCTTCTCAGGAAATCTTAGCAATCAGGACAGCTAGTAAAGAGAAAGCGTGTAGACTCTGCAAAGACCCTCAAAATACAGAATCGATCAGACACCTTCTGATGACATGCCCTTCACTGAACCAAGAAAGGAAAGCTTTTTTCAGCCCTCTACTCTTAAACTCTTTTGTCCACGACGAAGAAATAGGGTGGAACCGTCTCATCACAGGAGCCCAAACGAGATGGTCAATAGCGACGGCAAAACTCCTGAACGTCGCTATGGAGAAGACCAAACTATCTTCTGATCTTCCTACAACTTCAACCTAAAAACATAGTCGAACAGAAGATTCTTCACTTACTGCTAGTGCTTTCCTTTCTTCTTTTTAGTCCTGAACAGAAGAAGAAGCTGTTATACTTTATGATTTTCTTCTCTTCTCTCTTGACAACTGAAATCATTCTTGTAAAAATCTAAAATGATTATACACAAGTAATTAAAAAAAAGAAAAAAGAAATCTGAACTGGTTGCCAAATTAAGGGGAAAACAAAGTCTGGAGAGTGGGTCAGAAGGACTTACCCCTCCAGCAAATGTGGATACTGATGTTTCTGATTCTGAGAGTGTTGGATTAGAAGAAGTAGATGGGTCCTTGTTAGGAAACCCTACAACTCCCTTGCCTGCTCAGAAAGCACAACCTCTGTCCACAGGGACCCCCACAGGTCCTACACTCACTCCTGAGTTTATTGCACTAGAGAAAATAAGACATGAATTAGAAGGGAAACGTATAGATGCACAAACTGCCATGAAACATCAAGAATGAAGGCTCAGAGAAATGGAGATGGCTCATGTTCTAGAAATGAAGAAATTGTCTTTGGAAAATGCTTCTCTCCCAGAGTCTTCTACATCTTCCAGCCCTAAGAGACCCTGTATGCCAAAGGAAATTATTCGTATGTATGAGACTAAACTTGATGTTTTGGATTGGTTAGCAATGTTTGAATACAATCATGGGATTCAGGGTATCTCAGGGAATCAGTTGATGCCTTGGATTTTCTCTAGGCTTCCCCCTGTTGCAAGTGATGCTGTAATGGAGTTGGAGGAGGAGGATAAGCAGGATTATGAGTGTGTGAAGCTAGCTTTGATAGCTAGATTTGGGAAGACCCCTTCCCAGTACCTTAAGAGGTTTAGGACCCTAAAAAAGCATGATGGAACCCCTTGGGCTACCTGGGTGTGTGAATGTTTGAAAAACTTAGATGGTTGGGTTAAGGGTTACAAAGTGAACACTTATGAAGGTTTGAGGAATCTTGTGATGTTTGAGTCAATCTATGCTGCCTGCTCTCCTTAGCTTAGACAGCACTTGGCTGATTCAAAGGAGATGAATCCTAAGAAGTTAGCTAAGGCTGCCGACATGTGGTTTGCCAACTGGGCTACTCACAAGTACTCTGGGGCAACTCAGAAAAAGGATGAGGGAAAACAGTCAAAGAAAGACACCAAAGAGAATTCCAATAATTCCAATCCAAAAGAGGGCCCCAAACATAACCAGGGTAAGCCACAAGGGAAACTGAATCAGGCTAGTGTACCCTCTGGTCCCAAACCAGATGGAGGTCAGAACAAACCCCCATTCATTAAAGCATTTGGAAAATGTTTTGCTTGAGGGATGTAAGGGTAAACCTTCAGGGGTCCATACTGTCTCCTTAGCCTTCTCCCAGGAGGATGAAGTACCTATAGCCAGTGGAAACTTTCAGTTACTAGCTGATGATCCCATGAGAGTCTCAGCTAGTTTTGCTTTAGTGTCCTTGGGTCTTTGGGAACAACAGAACTTAGATGTCTATAACTCAATCCCAGATAATACTAAAGAGTGTTATAAAGATAGTGTTCTTGTGGATGGTCAGGAGACCCCTGCCATCAGAGACACTGTAGCCAGCATAACTGTGGTTGATGAATATTTTTTCAAGGTCGAGGATGTTGCTAAGGCACCCAAACACCTAACCAAGTTAGTTGGAGGCCCTGTGCAAATGGTTCCCCAGTTACCAGCTCTCATCCAGTGCAATGACATGACTGTCAGAATACCTGTAAATGTGCAAAATAACATACCTGGGAGAGTCCTGTTGAATAATGACCTTAAAACTCCTGGAGTTGTGTCTAGTACCCCCAGGCCTCCCAGCAAAAGGAAGCAGGAGCTCACAAGGTCTGCTAGGGAGAGAACCTTGAGAGGCTCTCCTGGGGACTTGATAGAAGAAACTATCACCCAAGTCCACAGGACTTACTTACTGCTATTGCAGGACAGAAAGAGACAAAGGGGAACCCAAAGTCTGCCAGTAAGAAACCAGCAAGCACCCCTGTACCCAGAAGGACATCTCCAAGACTGTCCAAAGTCACACCTGTGACTCCTCCGCCAGCTGAGGCTGAGTGTGAGGTTCAACCCTGTATGGTTCAACTGAGGAATCAGATCTAGAAGAAGATCTTATTCTGGTTGGAGATCTTCACCCTGTTGAACATCCTGAGCTGCAGTCTTTACTGGCAGAAGGTGGACCCAACAGAGCAGACTTCAGCAGAGGACAAAGGGAGTGTCCTACTCTTGAAGGTCTTCACCTACAGGCAGCTTCTCAGATCAGTGGGACAGACCCTGGAAAGTATAGGTTGCACTGGGAAGATGGCCTCTTCTACAGTGAACCGATTGAGCCAACCCCTGCAGACTACAAAAGACTTGTAGTACCTCTAGTGAACCGACTCCAGTTCCTACAGTTAGCCCGCGAGATACCTTTGACTGGTCACTTAAGTTTTAAGAAGACCAAGGAAAGGCTCTCCCTCTACTTCTACTGGCCTAAAATGGGTTCAGAAGTAGACAAATTCTGTAGGAGCCGCCACACTTGCCAAACCTCTGGCAAGAGTGGAGCCACGAATGTGGCACCCTTGGTGCCTCTATTGACAGAATGAGAGAACGCGAGTGCACAGCTGGTGCTTTAATCAATGTCTAATGGTTTTCCGTATTTGTTTAGTTTGTTAAAAATTCATTAGTAGGGTGCAGCCCACTGGTCAGTGCCACCGTGTAGGACATTGTAAGTAAACTGAAGCAAAGAGACCAAGACTTTTAAGCCTTTGGTGTGGGCCGCACACCCTTAATACCCACTTCGGGTTCAGCAGTTTTTATGAAACTTTATCAAAAAAAGTTGTCATCTAGGTATGGTTATGTTAAGATCCTTTATTTCTCAAGTATCTCTTGAATTTCAATTATCCAATTTTTTCAAAGTACAGCTTCACCAATTAGGCTAATGCTGTGTCAGAGGCAAACAATTATGCAACCCTATGTGGCTAATGCATTTCGGAATGAAATCCTTCATCAGAGCCAAGTTGTAAATGTCAACTAAATCATAAATACCAAGAATACATTATATATTGGAATGTTCAAATCAAATCGCTCTTATGCGTAAAGACATGAATGAAACATATTTGATCCATATCATATGTACAGGGCGCCCACAGTTACAAACACAATCAACAGATAGGAGAAAACATAAGCAAAAAAGTATCTCATGAATATATTTTGTTATAGCATTTCTGTTATAGTGATTCTCATTTGTCATTACTTATAACATCTGTGAACCATCTTTTTTATCATGCCCAGTGCCAATGTTGTCGTTCGATATATATCATCCTTCTATGTTGTGTGCATTATCCAAGTATACCTACTGGTGTAAACCCATGCAGTGTGCCCATTGTTGTTGTTAATATTCTCTTCCCTCATATTGTGTTCATGTCAATATGCACCCTATGTGAATTACTGACCTGTTTGCCGTATTAATTCTCTGAGTGACGAGATACACTATCTTGTAATACTCACTCTACAATAAGAGGTAAGATCGTGTTAGCAGAACCCAATCAGTTTAAACAATATCGGCATAATGCTTCCTAAGCGTTCCTTGACTGCCGTACTGTTGCGGTCGCTTACCTTGTTACAAGCGTACAATCGTTCCTTCTCGCACGCTGGCTGCAAATGTTTGCTAAGGTCCTGAGCGTTGCTATATTCACGCTAGGTGCCATAGCTGCGTGTGTCGGCCATTTTGGTAGGGGCAACTTAGTTCCCTCGTTTTTGTCGACTGCTTACAGAGTTGTAAACATAGTGTTGCTGTGTCTATGTGCTCTTGTCTAATGACTACATATTTGTGTTGGCTGCGAGATAATGGGTAATTGACAATATATGGGCATTTAGAATACCAGATTACTGATTTTTAACAAACGAATTAATCAGCAAATACTGTTTATGCACATTCTTGTAAAGACCAATTAAAGTCACATTATATCTCATTGTTATCATAAAAAAAAGTTGAAGTCCAGTTGTTCATTTAGTCCTCTTGGGGATAGAGCCTCCAAACGGTCTATCCAGTAGGCTTCTCTCTGTTGCCTTCTCCTTTTGATGTCCATGTCAGAAACTTGTGCTTCAATAATTTCCAACACTTGAAACTTGATCTGTGCGATGCTGTGTGTCTTTTTGTTAAAGTGTCTAGCAACTGCTGAGTTTGCATTATGGCTACGTATGCATGATTTATGCTCATTCGTGCAGGTTTTTATTTTTCTGCCTGTTTCCTCTCCCAGTGGTGGGAGTTCCTTTTGAGAGGGTCGGGATTGACATTGTTGGTCCTCTTGATCCTCTCACATCTTCAGGTAACATGTTTATCCTTTTTGTAGTAGACCATGCTACTAGGTATCCTGAAGCAATACCTATGAGGACTGTTATGGCTCAGATGTGGCTAAGGTCCTACTTGGTATTTTTACCAGAGTAGGTTTTCCTAAGGAGGTGATATCTGACAGGGGATCATATTTTATGTCCCACTACATGCAAGCCATGTGGAAAACCAGTGGAGTCACCAACAAGTACGCTACTTCCTACCATCTCCAAACCAATGAGTTGGTAGAGAGGTTTAACAGAACTAACAGAACTATGAAGAGCATGATAGGTGCTTTAGAAGAAACCCTTAAAAGAAAGTGGGGCCTTCTACTGCCATGCCTTCTCTTTGCATATGGAGAAGTCCCTCAGGAGGGAGTATGTTACAGTCCCTTTGAACTTCTCTATTGCCATCCAGTCAGAGGTCCATTGGCCCTGATTAAGGAGGGTTTGGAGAGTGCTCCTTCCCCCAAGGTAGTCAGAGTGACTGACTATGTGATAGGTCTCCGGAGGAGAATGTCACACATGATGGCAGAAGCACCTGATAACTTGAATACTGGTCAAGCTCTGGTCAAGCATTGACATGACCAGAAGGCTAACATGGTTGAGTTTACTCAAGACCAGCTTGTTCTTGTTATGGTACCTACAAGGCAGAGGGCCTTACAGGACAAATGGATAGGACCCTCCAAAGTTGTGGGTAAACCTGGTGAGGTGTACTATCTGGTGGACTTAGGCAATCCTAAGGAGGCTCCTAGAGTCTTTCACATCAACTGTTTAAAGGCTTATGTCTCTATACCTGACATGGGAGCATTGCTCCTAGCTTCAGCTAAGGAGGGGGAGGAGAGTGAACCTCTGCCTGACCTCCTCAGAGGCTTACCTTTAGATGAGCAAGTAGAAGGAGTTAATCTCTCTTCCAGTCTAACATCTGACCAGCAGGAACAGTGCAAATTACTGTTTAATTAGTTTGCCTCCCTGTTCTCACTCTCACCAGGCTTGACCCCTTGGGGCCAGCATGATATCCTCACTGATGACTGTTTGCCTGTGAAAAGCAGGGGGTACAGAATGTCAGACAATGTAAGAACCCATACAAGGAATGAGGTCAACAAGATGCTTGATCTCAGGTTATAGAACCCTCTACTAGTCCATGGTCCAGCCAAGTTGTGCTTGTACCAAAGGCAGGATCCAAGGAGTTGAGATTCTGCATGGATTATAGAGCTCTAAATGCAGTCACTAAGACTAATGCCCATCCTTTACCTAGGACAGATGAGCTGGTGGACAAACTTGGTGCAGCCAAGTACCTCAGCACATTTGACCTAACGTCAGGCTATTGGCAAATAGCCCTGACAGACCATGCCAAGGAGAACACTGCATTCTCCACCCCAGCTGGCCTCTACTAATTTAAGGTAATGCCTTTTGGATTAAAGAATGCACCTGCTACATTTCAGAGGATGGTCAATCAAGTTCTGAATGGGATGGAGGACTTCTGCATACTTGGATTACATTGCAGTGTTCAGCCCTACATGTAAATAACATATTGATCACCTAGGATATGTTTTGCAGGCTCTTGAACAGGCCCTTGAACAGGCCCATCTGACCATAAAGGCAAGTAAATGTCAAATTGATCAGAGCACAGTGGTCTACCTTGGACATGAGGTAGGAGGAGGTGAAATAAGGCCATTGCCTAGCAAAGTACAAGCTGTACAAAACTGGGCCACCCCTACTACTCAAACCCAGGTGAGAGCCTCCTTAGGTCTCACTGGGTATTACAGGAAATTCATAGAGAACTATGGGACCATATCTTCTCCTTTGAATGTCATCTCTTCTCCCAAATTTCCTAAAAGGGTCAGGTGGAATGAGGAGTGCAATCAAGCTTTTGAAGGCCTGAAGAAAGCCCTTTGTCAAGCACCAGTCCTAAGAGCTCCTGACTATCACCAACCCTTCATTGTACAAACTGATGCTTCTAATGTAGGTATAGGTGCAGTCCTTAGTCAACTGGATGAGAAAGGGAGGGAACACCCCATGTGTTTCATCAGCAGGAAGTTAAAGGATCCTGAGACAAGGTGGGCAACAATAGAACGTGAATGTTTTGCTATTGTGTGGTCACTGAAGAGGTTTAGGCCACACTTGTATGGTTCTACCTTCATTATTCAGACTGACGACCAACCCTTGAGATGGCTGATGCAAATGAAAGGGGAAAACCCCAAACTACTCAGATGGTCAATCTGCCTGCAAGGGTTTGATTTTTCCATTGAGCACAGAGCAGGAAGTCACCACCAAAATGCTGATGGTCTCTCCAGGATGTTTATAACCGACTAGAGGTATTAGTCCCTTAGTTTGGGGGGGGGGGGGCGAGTGTTAGGGAGAATTCTCATTCTATGGCAAATTTCCCTCATCTAGTGAGTCCCCCAGCAGCTTTGTTGGATTTCTGGATTTTATTTTTTCCACTTGGTAAGAGTGTGAGCCTTTTTCCCACTCTTACATGTGTTTTGCCATGTGTATTTTTACTGTTTGTGTGATAGTGGGCTCTGGACGTCCCCACTCCATAAATTCCACTTTTCATGTGTGTTACACAGCACCTTCTGTGCAGTAACACAGGGTTGTCTTTGAGACTTCCCCCTGACTCCATTTTCTGTGGCTGACTAATGTCTCCCAGAAAACAGGTAAAGTTGCCATTTACTTTACATAGTCATTTAAAACTACAGACCCAGTACACCCCATCTTACATGGAGTACTGGAAAGGGTAACTCCTATCCCTTTTTGTCTGTGACTCGCTGAGCTTTGTATTGCTCTTTTAAAATTTAGACTTGGCTGGTGGCAGTGGTATCTACCCTACCTTTTCTACCGCGATTATATTACATAACCGTGGTACTGTTCTAGGCTATCATAGTAGCCTCGAACATAAACCCGCTTGACCAAATACTCTTTTTTTTGGCTCCAGTCGGGTTTATTTGCCATTTCGTTTTGTTAAAATCCTTCTTGTGTTTTACTTTGCGCAGCAAACCAGGTTTGCCTGCTTTGTTCACCGTCCTGCACCCCCTTTGTTCACCCCCTGCACAGGATATCCTTGGAAACCAAAGTCGCACTTTGTCATGATTGGCTAAGGTGGTTGTCCGGGCCGGACAACCCCCCTGCTGGGTGATTGACAGCCAGGCTGTGTGAATGGGGGATTTTCTCATAAAAGGCAGGACTCTGGGCTGGAAGTCAGAGTCGCCACTGGAACTGCAAGGAACCGAAGAGAAGCGGAGAAGAAGACGGCTGCTGCAACTACCGAATCCCTTTTCTCCTCACCAAAGGCTTGTCCTTATCTTCCTTCCCTCTTATAACTTTTGCTTCCTCTTGTGACAATATCTAAGTACTCCTGGCAATCTCGAATCATGAACTATACTAACCATGTGATCCTCGACAACAGGAACCCTGTTCCACTTGACACTGGCACAGGTCTATTGACTTTTATTCACTTGTAGGAAAGTGTCTTCTGATTCCTTTCTGCCTTGACAAAAGTATTCCCTATGATTTTTATCCCCAACTCTCTTGTGTTGATTCATGTGCTAAGTGTGTTTTAACTCCGGTGACAATTCTTCCCCCGGTTACGTGTATCTTTAGTAAGGTCGAACTGTTATTACTGTCAAAAAGTGATCGCATCTGTCCCCCCGGTAACGTCTTTGTTTCACAACACTGGTCTGTCAAAACCAAAGGTACTTACCTTGAATTGTGCGGCACAAAGTGAATTGGTTGTGTGTAGTGTATTTTACGTGTTGTTTTACATTAATAGAAGTGACGTGTTTTACGAACTGATGGTCTAGAAATAAATGAACTTTTACTTTTCAACCAAAAACCTTGAGTCAGTGTTTGTTTGAGTCAGAGTAATTGTGGTCCTTTGTGTAATCCCTACTACTGCTCATTTGCTCCTGAGATAAGTCTGTCGGCTCCGCTACTGCTACCAGTTTAACAGTGTAGTACAGGCTTGTACCAAAGGTGAACTTGTATTACCACTTGTAGTCTTAATTGTGTGTAGTGGTCCCTAAGGGCACTGCACAGGATTCTGCCTAACAACCTGATGTTGGAGGTTCCAGGGGACCAACAATGTCAATTCCCACCCTCTCAAATGGTATACCAACCACTGGCAAAGGCTGCAGTTGGTCAAGGACACTGCCTCCAATCTTGCCAGACAACTGACAAGTGGGACAGGTATTGCAATGAGCTTCCACTTTTACTCCCATCCTGAGCCAATAGAAGTGGTCTGAGGGCCTTTGCTTGGTCTTCTTGGTGCCAAGCTGACCAGCTAAAGGGACCTCAATTGCCAACTGCCAAAGGAAGGGCCTGTATACCTGTAGTACAACCAACCTCTTGACTGCACCAGGTTCAGGCTGAATGGGCTCACTGTAAAGGAGCACACTCTCCCAACAGATCTTAAATGGCCTAGGCACTTCACCTTGCACCTGGGCCAAGGCCTGTTTTCTTAGATCCTCAACAAAGTGGCACTCTCTTTTACAGAAAAACCTTCAGCCATAAGGTCTGGGTGATCTTCTGCGGTGAGTACCTCTCCCTGAGGAGGGTCATCAGGCTCTCCTCCCTCAGGAGTTGAGTCTATGGTCTCCACTGGGCCTAGTCCCTCGGGAGCTGGGACCACAGTGGGTGCTGTTGAAACAGCTGGAAGAGAGGGAGCCCCCTTCACAGAGGTGGTCTTCTTCCTCTCCCTCTTAGCCTTGGGTTTCCCCTTTGGCTTGGGGAACTGACTGTCAGCCAGACCCTGTTTGACCTGTGACCTAGTGACTGCAGCAGCAGTCACAGGCAACACATCAGAAATTAACCTCATCTCCACTAAATCATTCCGCAACAAAATGTTGGTTGGTACATTGTCCTGAACCAGGACAGGCAGCTTTGCTGTTTTATCTTCAGTCTGAGTGGTACTAGGGATACAGGAGAAAGTTTAGGAGGCCCGCCAGCTAACCTGATGGTTCTCAGAGGAGTACCTTCATAGTCCTGTCCACCACTAGCATGCTATCCCCGGTGTTTCTCAAACCAGTGGAATGCTGACCATTTATGAGGACACTTCTCAAAGACCTTCTAGTATTCTGTGGGGCAGTAGCCAGTACTTCTGAGTACTGGTCCCAGGACGCAAGGGACACTAAGGAAATCTCCACAGGAGCACCAGAGGTCATTCCTGGACTGGAGATGATGGGAGGACAGTGGCCTCCACCTCAGGCATAGAGTAGGGTTAGGTCAGGCTGACAGCCTGAACACCAAGTGACTTACACTTACACTTGGGGGTCACCTTTAAAAAAAAAATCTTTTTATTGTCATTTTGCAACACAACCAGCACAGAGTGGCAACAGATTCCCATGCACCCCCCACTCACACCTCTACAAGTATAATGCATCTCGGTCAAGGACATACACATCTGAACCCAACTCCCGGGTGTCGTATTCATACTATGAAGGTCCTCACATCCTCCTGCTCTGGGTGCGTACATGTCTAGTGGGTATTAGCACAGTTATTGTTCGCCTCCATCCCCTCTCCCTCAGCCCTACCCTTTATCCCCTCAATCATTTCGGGAGTTATGGCGGATCATTACTTGTGCTTGTGCTATGCCCCATCAGGTATTGTATATAGGGGCTCCACATAAATTTAACTCCGGGTTAGGTGTGGGTTAGGACGCCATACCCCATTTCCATGGCATTGCAGGACAAAATATCGTTCCTCCATTGTTCCACCCTGGGGCTATGCTTCCCACCTCACTGAATGTCCAAATCGACAGCACAAAGAAAGCACTGAGCATGCAGCAAACACTGTGGGCCAAGGCCAAGAACCTAACTGCCCAACCACAAGCAGTTGATAGAAAGTACTGCAAATTCTCCTTACTACCTGTCATCCAGTTTTACAAGGCAAAAGTGATCCCGTCACTGACCTACGGGATGGACGCCATGCCGGCAATCCCGCCTTCGCTGTGGCTAAAACTGGAAGGTTTCATCTGGAGAGCAGTAATAGGGCTTTCTAACTCTACATCTCATGCTGCGATAAGACGAGAAGTAGGTCTACTCTCACTAAACGCAGTCATCGACCAAAACAGCATGCAACTGTTTAGAAAAATCCAACACCCAGAGAGCCTCCAAATCTACCGAATGATTGCAGAGGAAATCGCCAAAGGAAGCAACCAGTTCTTAAATGACTGGGCTACGACACAACAACACAAACTATGGGAGATCGCCTGCTCAGAAGAAGAACTGCTGCAAAACCCATTAAGAATCAAATCAAAAATTGAATGTTTAGATTGGATAAACACAAATGAGAAAGCAATCGCAAGCAAACTACTAAGCCATCTTCCACCGACCTTCAATAAACTGAAGGCACCCATGACATAATGTGCCAAATACCCGAGCAAACCCTTAATGAAAACCTTACTGAAAGCACGTCTTAGCCTGCTACCTTCTCAGGAAATCTTAGCAATCAGGACAGCTAGTAAAGAGAAAGCGTGTAGACTCTGCAAAGACCCTCAAAATACAGAATCGATCAGACACCTTCTGATGACATGCCCTTCACTGAACCAAGAAAGGAAAGCTTTTTTCAGCCCTCTACTCTTAAACTCTTTTGTCCACGACGAAGAAATAGGGTGGAACCGTCTCATCACAGGAGCCCAAACGAGATGGTCAATAGCGACGGCAAAACTCCTGAATGTCGCTATGGAGAAGACCAAACTATCTTCTGATCTTCCTACAACTTCAACCTAAAAACATAGTCGAACAGAAGATTCTTCACTTACTGCTAGTGCTTTCCTTTCTTCTTTTTAGTCCTGAACAGAAGAAGAAGCTGTTATACTTTATGATTTTCTTCTCTTCTCTCTTGACAACTGAAATCATTCTTGTAAAAATCTAAAATGATTATACACAAGTAATTAAAAAAAAGAAAAAAGAAATCTGAACTGGTTGCCAAATTAAGGGGAAAACAAAGTCTGGAGAGTGGGTCAGAAGGACTTACCCCTCCAGCAAATGTGGATACTGATGTTTCTGATTCTGAGAGTGTTGGATTAGAAGATGTAGATGGGTCCTTGTTAGGAAACCCTACAACTCCCTTGCCTGCTCAGAAAGCACAACCTCTGTCCACAGGGACCCCCACAGGTCCTACACTCACTCCTGAGTTTATTGCACTAGAGAAAATAAGACATGAATTAGAAGGGAAACGTATAGATGCACAAACTGCCATGAAACATCAAGAATGAAGGCTCAGAGAAATGGAGATGGCTCATGTTCTAGAAATGAAGAAATTGTCTTTGGAAAATGCTTCTCTCCCAGAGTCTTCTACATCTTCCAGCCCTGAGTGACCCTGTATGCCAAAGGAAATTATTCGTATGTATGAGACTAAACTTGATGTTTTGGATTGGTTAGCAATGTTTGAATACAATCATGGGATTCAGGGTATCTCAGGGAATCAGTTGATGCCTTGGATTTTCTCTAGGCTTCCCCCTGTTGCAAGTGATGCTGTAATGGAGTTGGAGGAGGAGGATAAGCAGGATTATGAGTGTGTGAAGCTAGCTTTGATAGCTAGATTTGGGAAGACCCCTTCCCAGTACCTTAAGAGGTTTAGGACCCTAAAAAAGCATGATGGAACCCCTTGGGCTACCTGGGTGTGTGAATGTTTGAAAAACTTAGATGGTTGGGTTAAGGGTTACAAAGTGAACACTTATGAAGGTTTGAGGAATCTTGTGATGTTTGAGTCAATCTATGCTGCCTGCTCTCCTTAGCTTAGACAGCACTTGGCTGATTCAAAGGAGATGAATCCTAAGAAGTTAGCTAAGGCTGCCGACATGTGGTTTGCCAACTGGGCTACTCACAAGTACTCTGGGGCAACTCAGAAAAAGGATGAGGGAAAACAGTCAAAGAAAGACACCAAAGAGAATTCCAATAATTCCAATCCAAAAGAGGGCCCCAAACATAACCAGGGTAAGCCACAAGGGAAACTGAATCAGGCTAGTGTACCCTCTGGTCCCAAACCAGATGGAGGTCAGAACAAACCCCCATTCATTAAAGCATTTGGAAAATGTTTTGCTTGAGGGATGTAAGGGTAAACCTTCAGGGGTCCATACTGTCTCCTTAGCCTTCTCCCAGGAGGATGAAGTACCTATAGCCAGTGGAAACTTTCAGTTACTAGCTGATGATCCCATGAGAGTCTCAGCTAGTTTTGCTTTAGTGTCCTTGGGTCTTTGGGAACAACAGAACTTAGATGTCTATAACTCAATCCCAGATAATACTAAAGAGTGTTATAAAGATAGTGTTCTTGTGGATGGTCAGGAGACCCCTGCCATCAGAGACACTGTAGCCAGCATAACTGTGGTTGATGAATATTTTTTCAAGGTCGAGGATGTTGCTAAGGCACCCAAACACCTAACCAAGTTAGTTGGAGGCCCTGTGCAAATGGTTCCCCAGTTACCAGCTCTCATCCAGTGCAATGACATGACTGTCAGAATACCTGTAAATGTGCAAAATAACATACCTGGGAGAGTCCTGTTGAATAATGACCTTAAAACTCCTGGAGTTGTGTCTAGTACCCCCAGGCCTCCCAGCAAAAGGAAGCAGGAGCTCACAAGGTCTGCTAGGGAGAGAACCTTGAGAGGCTCTCCTGGGGACTTGATAGAAGAAACTATCACCCAAGTCCACAGGACTTACTTACTGCTATTGCAGGACAGAAAGAGACAAAGGGGAACCCAAAGTCTGCCAGTAAGAAACCAGCAAGCACCCCTGTACCCAGAAGGACATCTCCAAGACTGTCCAAAGTCACACCTGTGACTCCTCCGCCAGCTGAGGCTGAGTGTGAGGTTCAACCCTGTATGGTTCAACTGAGGAATCAGATCTAGAAGAAGATCTTATTCTGGTTGGAGATCTTCACCCTGTTGAACATCCTGAGCTGCAGTCTTTACTGGCAGAAGGTGGACCCAACAGAGCAGACTTCAGCAGAGGACAAAGGGAGTGTCCTACTCTTGAAGGTCTTCACCTACAGGCAGCTTCTCAGATCAGTGGGACAGACCCTGGAAAGTATAGGTTGCACTGGGAAGATGGCCTCTTCTACAGTGAACCGATTGAGCCAACCCCTGCAGACTACAAAAGACTTGTAGTACCTCTAGTGAACCGACTCCAGTTCCTACAGTTAGCCCGCGAGATACCTTTGACTGGTCACTTAAGTTTTAAGAAGACCAAGGAAAGGCTCTCCCTCTACTTCTACTGGCCTAAAATGGGTTCAGAAGTAGACAAATTCTGTAGGAGCCGCCACACTTGCCAAACCTCTGGCAAGAGTGGAGCCACGAATGTGGCACCCTTGGTGCCTCTATTGACAGAATGAGAGAACGCGAGTGCACAGCTGGTGCTTTAATCAATGTCTAATGGTTTTCCGTATTTGTTTAGTTTGTTAAAAATTCATTAGTAGGGTGCAGCCCACTGGTCAGTGCCACCGTGTAGGACATTGTAAGTAAACTGAAGCAAAGAGACCAAGACTTTTAAGCCTTTGGTGTGGGCCGCACACCCTTAATACCCACTTCGGGTTCAGCAGTTTTTATGAAACTTTATCAAAAAAAGTTGTCATCTAGGTATGGTTATGTTAAGATCCTTTATTTCTCAAGTATCTCTTGAATTTCAATTATCCAATTTTTTCAAAGTACAGCTTCACCAATTAGGCTAATGCTGTGTCAGAGGCAAACAATTATGCAACCCTATGTGGCTAATGCATTTCGGAATGAAATCCTTCATCAGAGCCAAGTTGTAAATGTCAACTAAATCATAAATACCAAGAATACATTATATATTGGAATGTTCAAATCAAATCGCTCTTATGCGTAAAGACATGAATGAAACATATTTGATCCATATCATATGTACAGGGCGCCCACAGTTACAAACACAATCAACAGATAGGAGAAAACATAAGCAAAAAAGTATCTCATGAATATATTTTGTTATAGCATTTCTGTTATAGTGATTCTCATTTGTCATTACTTATAACATCTGTGAACCATCTTTTTTATCATGCCCAGTGCCAATGTTGTCGTTCGATATATATCATCCTTCTATGTTGTGTGCATTATCCAAGTATACCTACTGGTGTAAACCCATGCAGTGTGCCCATTGTTGTTGTTAATATTCTCTTCCCTCATATTGTGTTTATGTCAATATGCACCCTATGTGAATTACTGACCTGTTTGCCGTATTAATTCTCTGAGTGACGAGATACACTATCTTGTAATACTCACTCTACAATAAGAGGTAAGATCGTGTTAGCAGAACCCAATCAGTTTAAACAATATCGGCATAATGCTTCCTAAGCGTTCCTTGACTGCCGTACTGTTGCGGTCGCTTACCTTGTTACAAGCGTACAATCGTTCCTTCTCGCACGCTGGCTGCAAATGTTTGCTAAGGTCCTGAGCGTTGCTATATTCACGCTAGGTGCCATAGCTGCGTGTGTCGGCCATTTTGGTAGGGGCAACTTAGTTCCCTCGTTTTTGTCGACTGCTTACAGAGTTGTAAACATAGTGTTGCTGTGTCTATGTGCTCTTGTCTAATGACTACATATTTGTGTTGGCTGCGAGATAATGGGTAATTGACAATATATGGGCATTTAGAATACCAGATTACTGATTTTTAACAAACGAATTAATCAGCAAATACTGTTTATGCACATTCTTGTAAAGACCAATTAAAGTCACATTATATCTCATTGTTATCATAAAAAAAAGTTGAAGTCCAGTTGTTCATTTAGTCCTCTTGGGGATAGAGCCTCCAAACGGTCTATCCAGTAGGCTTCTCTCTGTTGCCTTCTCCTTTTGATGTCCATGTCAGAAACTTGTGCTTCAATAATTTCCAACACTTGAAACTTGATCTGTGCGATGCTGTGTGTCTTTTTGTTAAAGTGTCTAGCAACTGCTGAGTTTGCATTATGGCTACGTATGCATGATTTATGCTCATTCGTGCAGGTTTTTATTTTTCTGCCTGTTTCCTCTCCCAGTGGTGGGAGTTCCTTTTGAGAGGGTCGGGATTGACATTGTTGGTCCTCTTGATCCTCTCACATCTTCAGGTAACATGTTTATCCTGGTTGTAGTAGACCATGCTACTAGGTATCCTGAAGCAATACCTATGAGGACTGTTATGGCTCAGATGTGGCTAAGGTCCTACTTGGTATTTTTACCAGAGTAGGTTTTCCTAAGGAGGTGATATCTGACAGGGGATCATATTTTATGTCCCACTACATGCAAGCCATGTGGAAAACCAGTGGAGTCACCAACAAGTACGCTACTTCCTACCATCTCCAAACCAATGAGTTGGTAGAGAGGTTTAACAGAACTAACAGAACTATGAAGAGCATGATAGGTGCTTTAGAAGAAACCCTTAAAAGAAAGTGGGGCCTTCTACTGCCATGCCTTCTCTTTGCATATAGAGAAGTCCCTCAGGAGGGAGTATGTTACAGTCCCTTTGAACTTCTCTATTGCCATCCAGTCAGAGGTCCATTGGCCCTGATTAAGGAGGGTTTGGAGAGTGCTCCTTCCCCCAAGGTAGTCAGAGTGACTGACTATGTGATAGGTCTCCGGAGGAGAATGTCACACATGATGGCAGAAGCACCTGATAACTTGAATACTGGTCAAGCTCTGGTCAAGCATTGACATGACCAGAAGGCTAACATGGTTGAGTTTACTCAAGACCAGCTTGTTCTTGTTATGGTACCTACAAGGCAGAGGGCCTTACAGGACAAATGGATAGGACCCTCCAAAGTTGTGGGTAAACCTGGTGAGGTGTACTATCTGGTGGACTTAGGCAATCCTAAGGAGGCTCCTAGAGTCTTTCACATCAACTGTTTAAAGGCTTATGTCTCTATACCTGACATGGGAGCATTGCTCCTAGCTTCAGCTAAGGAGGGGGAGGAGAGTGAACCTCTGCCTGACCTCCTCAGAGGCTTACCTTTAGATGAGCAAGTAGAAGGAGTTAATCTCTCTTCCAGTCTAACATCTGACCAGCAGGAACAGTGCAAATTACTGTTTAATTAGTTTGCCTCCCTGTTCTCACTCTCACCAGGCTTGACCCCTTGGGGCCAGCATGATATCCTCACTGATGACTGTTTGCCTGTGAAAAGCAGGGGGTACAGAATGTCAGACAATGTAAGAACCCATACAAGGAATGAGGTCAACAAGATGCTTGATCTCAGGTTATAGAACCCTCTACTAGTCCATGGTCCAGCCAAGTTGTGCTTGTACCAAAGGCAGGATCCAAGGAGTTGAGATTCTGCATGGATTATAGAGCTCTAAATGCAGTCACTAAGACTAATGCCCATCCTTTACCTAGGACAGATGAGCTGGTGGACAAACTTGGTGCAGCCAAGTACCTCAGCACATTTGACCTAACGTCAGGCTATTGGCAAATAGCCCTGACAGACCATGCCAAGGAGAACACTGCATTCTCCACCCCAGCTGGCCTCTACCAATTTAAGGTAATGCCTTTTGGATTAAAGAATGCACCTGCTACATTTCAGAGGATGGTCAATCAAGTTCTGAATGGGATGGAGGACTTCTGCATACTTGGATTACATTGCAGTGTTCAGCCCTACATGTAAATAACATATTGATCACCTAGGATATGTTTTGCAAGCTCTTGAACAGGCCATTGAACAGGCCCATCTGACCATAAAGGCAAGTAAATGTCAAATTGATCAGAGCACAGTGGTCTACCTTGGACATGAGGTAGGAGGAGGTGAAATAAGGCCATTGCCTAGCAAAGTACAAGCTGTACAAAACTGGGCCACCCCTACTACTCAAACCCAGGTGAGAGCCTCCTTAGGTCTCACTGGGTATTACAGGAAATTCATAGAGAACTATGGGACCATATCTTCTCCTTTGAATGTCATCTCTTCTCCCAAATTTCCTAAAAGGGTCAGGTGGAATGAGGAGTGCAATCAAGCTTTTGAAGGCCTGAAGAAAGCCCTTTGTCAAGCACCAGTCCTAAGAGCTCCTGACTATCACCAACCCTTCATTGTACAAACTGATGCTTCTAATGTAGGTATAGGTGCAGTCCTTAGTCAACTGGATGAGAAAGGGAGGGAACACCCCATTTGTTTCATCAGCAGGAAGTTAAAGGATCCTGAGACAAGGTGGGCAACAATAGAACGTGAATGTTTTGCTATTGTGTGGTCACTGAAGAGGTTTAGGCCACACTTGTATGGTTCTACCTTCATTATTCAGACTGACGACCAACCCTTGAGATGGCTGATGCAAATGAAAGGGGAAAACCCCAAACTACTCAGATGGTCAATCTGCCTGCAAGGGTTTGATTTTTCCATTGAGCACAGAGCAGGAAGTCACCACCAAAATGCTGATGGTCTCTCCAGGATGTTTATAACCGACTAGAGGTATTAGTCCCTTAGTTTGGGGGGGGGGCGAGTGTTAGGGAGAATTCTCATTCTATGGCAAATTTCCCTCATCTAGTGAGTCCCCCAGCAGCTTTGTTGGATTTCTGGATTTTATTTTTTCCACTTGGTAAGAGTGTGAGCCTTTTTCCCACTCTTACATGTGTTTTGCCATGTGTATTTTTACTGTTTGTGTGATAGTGGGCTCTGGACGTCCCCACTCCATAAATTCCACTTTTCATGTGTGTTACACAGCACCTTCTGTGCAGTAACACAGGGTTGTCTTTGAGACTTCCCCCTGACTCCATTTTCTGTGGCTGACTAATGTCTCCCAGAAAACAGGTAAAGTTGCCATTTACTTTACATAGTCATTTAAAACTACAGACCCAGTACACCCCATCTTACATGGAGTACTGGAAAGGGTAACTCCTATCCCTTTTTGTCTGTGACTCGCTGAGCTTTGTATTGCTCTTTTAAAATTTAGACTTGGCTGGTGGCAGTGGTATCTACCCTACCTTTTCTACCGCGATTATATTACATAACCGTGGTACTGTTCTAGGCTATCATAGTAGCCTCGAACATAAACCCGCTTGACCAAATACTCTTTTTTTTGGCTCCAGTCGGGTTTATTTGCCACTTCGTTTTGTTAAAATCCTTCTTGTGTTTTACTTTGCGCAGCAAACCAGGTTTGCCTGCTTTGTTCACCGTCCTGCACCCCCTTTGTTCACCCCCTGCACAGGATATCCTTGGAAACCAAAGTCGCACTTTGTCATGATTGGCTAAGGTGGTTGTCCGGGCCGGACAACCCCCCTGCTGGGTGATTGACAGCCAGGCTGTGTGAATGGGGGATTTTCTCATAAAAGGCAGGACTCTGGGCTGGAAGTCAGAGTCGCCACTGGAACTGCAAGGAACCGAAGAGAAGCGGAGAAGAAGACGGCTGCTGCAACTACCGAATCCCTTTTCTCCTCACCAAAGGCTTGTCCTTATCTTCCTTCCCTCTTATAACTTTTGCTTCCTCTTGTGACAATATCTAAGTACTCCTGGCAATCTCGAATCATGAACTATACTAACCATGTGATCCTCGACAACAGGAACCCTGTTCCACTTGACACTGGCACAGGTCTATTGACTTTTATTCACTTGTAGGAAAGTGTCTTCTGATTCCTTTCTGCCTTGACAAAAGTATTCCCTATGATTTTTATCCCCAACTCTCTTGTGTTGATTCATGTGCTAAGTGTGTTTTAACTCCGGTGACAATTCTTCCCCCGGTTACGTGTATCTTTAGTAAGGTCGAACTGTTATTACTGTCAAAAAGTGATCGCATCTGTCCCCCCGGTAACGTCTTTGTTTCACAACACTGGTCTGTCAAAACCAAAGGTACTTACCTTGAATTGTGCGGCACAAAGTGAATTGGTTGTGTGTAGTGTATTTTACGTGTTGTTTTACATTAATAGAAGTGACGTGTTTTACGAACTGATGGTCTAGAAATAAATGAACTTTTACTTTTCAACCAAAAACCTTGAGTCAGTGTTTGTTTGAGTCAGAGTAATTGTGGTCCTTTGTGTAATCCCTACTACTGCTCATTTGCTCCTGAGATAAGTCTGTCGGCTCCGCTACTGCTACCAGTTTAACAGTGTAGTACAGGCTTGTACCAAAGGTGAACTTGTATTACCACTTGTAGTCTTAATTGTGTGTAGTGGTCCCTAAGGGCACTGCACAGGATTCTGCCTAACAACCTGATGTTGGAGGTTCCAGGGGACCAACAATGTCAATTCCCACCCTCTCAAATGGTATACCAACCACTGGCAAAGGCTGCAGTTGGTCAAGGACACTGCCTCCAATCTTGCCAGACAACTGACAAGTGGGACAGGTATTGCAATGAGCTTCCACTTTTACTCCCATCCTGAGCCAATAGAAGTGGTCTGAGGGCCTTTGCTTGGTCTTCTTGGTGCCAAGCTGACCAGCTAAAGGGACCTCAATTGCCAACTGCCAAAGGAAGGGCCTGTATACCTGTAGTACAACCAACCTCTTGACTGCACCAGGTTCAGGCTGAATGGGCTCACTGTAAAGGAGCACACTCTCCCAACAGATCTTAAATGGCCTAGGCACTTCACCTTGCACCTGGGCCAAGGCCTGTTTTCTTAGATCCTCAACAAAGTGGCACTCTCTTTTACAGAAAAACCTTCAGCCATAAGGTCTGGGTGATCTTCTGCGGTGAGTACCTCTCCCTGAGGAGGGTCATCAGGCTCTCCTCCCTCAGGAGTTGAGTCTATGGTCTCCACTGGGCCTAGTCCCTCGGGAGCTGGGACCACAGTGGGTGCTGTTGAAACAGCTGGAAGAGAGGGAGCCCCCTTCACAGAGGTGGTCTTCTTCCTCTCCCTCTTAGCCTTGGGTTTCCCCTTTGGCTTGGGGAACTGACTGTCAGCCAGACCCTGTTTGACCTGTGACCTAGTGACTGCAGCAGCAGTCACAGGCAACACATCAGAAATTAACCTCATCTCCACTAAATCATTCCCCAACAAAATGTTGGTTGGTACATTGTCCTGAACCAGGACAGGCAGCTTTGCTGTTTTATCTTCAGTCTGAGTGGTACTAGGGATACAGGAGAAAGTTTAGGAGGCCCGCCAGCTAACCTGATGGTTCTCAGAGGAGTACCTTCATAGTCCTGTCCACCACTAGCATGCTATCCCCGGTGTTTCTCAAACCAGTGGAATGCTGACCATTTATGAGGACACTTCTCAAAGACCTTCTAGTATTCTGTGGGGCAGTAGCCAGTACTTCTGAGTACTGGTCCCAGGACGCAAGGGACACTAAGGAAATCTCCACAGGAGCACCAGAGGTCATTCCTGGACTGGAGATGATGGGAGGACAGTGGCCTCCACCTCAGGCATAGAGTAGGGTTAGGTCAGGCTGACAGCCTGAACACCAAGTGACTTACACTTACACTTGGGGGTCACCTTTAAAAAAAAAATCTTTTTATTGTCATTTTGCAACACAACCAGCACAGAGTGGCAACAGATTCCCATGCACCCCCCACTCACACCTCTACAAGTATAATGCATCTCGGTCAAGGACATACACATCTGAACCCAACTCCCGGGTGTCGTATTCATACTATGAAGGTCCTCACATCCTCCTGCTCTGGGTGCGTACATGTCTAGTGGGTATTAGCACAGTTATTGTTCGCCTCCATCCCCTCTCCCTCAGCCCTACCCTTTATCCCCTCAATCATTTCGGGAGTTATGGCGGATCATTACTTGTGCTTGTGCTATGCCCCATCAGGTATTGTATATAGGGGCTCCACATAAATTTAACTCCGGGTTAGGTGTGGGTTAGGACGCCATACCCCATTTCCATGGCATTGCAGGACAAAATATCGTTCCTCCATTGTTCCACCCTGGGGCTATGCTTCCCACCTCACTGAATCGCTACCCGTCTTTTGTCTAGTATCAGGATCAATCCTATCAACTTCTGCATGCATTTGGGAATCGGTTTGGTGAACTTCAATAACGCCATCAGTGGATCTGGTTCTATGTTTGTCCCAGTTATCCCACTGATTGTCTCAAAGGACTTGTGTCCAGAACGTTCTTGTGGGAGGGCATTCCCATGCCATGTGTATAAAGTCAGCCCCCTCACTACCACATTTTACAAAACTGCTAGAGTTATCTGGGAAAAAGACATTGAGCTGGGCTGGTTTGTAGAAAAACTGATGCAAGTACTTAAAGTGGATTAATTTAAGATTGGCATTGGCGGCCCCTTTCCTAGTCCCTTTACAACAATACCTCCATACGGTCTCTGAAATCTCCTGTCTCAGGGACCCTTCCCATTTCTTCCGGGGGGAGGTTTTGGTCTCTTCTGACAGTGTGAGACTCATGGTGTACAGCGCTCATGCCACACTGCAGCCAGTAACGCCCTGAAGTGTTTTGTCTAGTATGGGAGTTATCTGTGGTTGTTTGGGGAATGTCTGCAATATCTACCGCATGACCACTCTCTGTCTGTAAAATGTAAATACATACAATGCAGAAAGTTCCCCCTTCTCTTTCAGTTCCTCCAATGTGATAAATGACCCATTCGGAAAAGGTCACCATAGCAAGACACCCCCAATCGGTTCATTAGGACTACAAAGCTCGCCTCTTTTGTAGTGGGGATCCCGGGTGTGTGTATTATCGGCACCTTTGGGGAATACAGGACTTCTCCCTTGGGTTTGTGTTATATACAAGCCATGCTCTGCAGGTAACATCCACCATATTGTGTGTATGCTGTATCTTGTTGGGTGCTGTGAGGATGACGGAATGCAGGAGCGATAGTGCCACTATCGCTCTCTCCATTTCCACATGCTTTCGGTCCCCCTGTACCTCGAGCCAATAATGGAGGAATCATGTCTGTGCCACATTGTAGTAGGTTTCAAATTCAGCAGTTCTAATCCCCCCCTCATGTATGGGTGCCACCAGCTTGTCCCATGAGACTCTGGCTTGTTTACCTGCCCATATAAACTATGATATTGCGGATTTCATTTCTCTGAAGTATCCTCTAGGTATAGCTATTGGGCATTGAGGAAGACATTTAAGAATCTGGGAAGCAACATCGTCTTGATCAGGGAAATTCTCCTGTAGAGATTAAGAGGAAAGTTTATCCACTTTTCCATAGCTCTTCTGGCCTGTTCTAGAGCCCTCTGATAGTTATGTTTATCTACCACGTTTTTATCCCTGGCTATATTGATTCCAAGGTATTGAGTCTGAACATGTGCCACATTGTCTATTAGTGGGAACAAGACCGATTTTGTGGCATCCACTTTGAGCCCCGAGAAGTCCCCAAACCATTGGAGGTCTTGCATAATTGGATTCAAGTTGCGTCGGGGATCCTTGACAAAGATGACCATGTCATTTGCACACGAAGAAATTACCACTATATGGTTATATAGGTGGATCCCTCAGTGTAAGTGATGGTCCCTTATCCTCTCCACCAGAGGCTCTATTGCCATGGCAAACAGCAACGGTGAGAGAGGGCCTCCCTGCCGAGTGCCTCTCCCCAGCAATATATTCGGAGTAAACTGACCATTCACCCTTTTCCTGGCAACAGATCATGTGTATAGCAACGATAACATAGCTATATAGTGTTCCCCCACCCCCATCCGGCGCAGTGTAGTAAATGGAAGCAGCCATTCCACTGAGTCGAACGCCTTGGTGGCGTCCAACAAGGCAGCCACTATCAGGTCCTCCTGACACAGAGCCGAGATCAGCCCGAACATTCTCCTGAGCCCATAAGAGGTGGAGCGCCCTGGGATGAAAACGGACTGATCTGCTCTCACTATCGTTTGCAATAAGGGCACTAGCCAAGAAGCCAGAATCTTGGCCAACATTTAGTTATCTAAATTAATGAGAGAGATTGGCCGGTAGGCAGTACAGTCATTTTGAGGTTTATCCGGTTTAGGTAATAGCACCAAGACCGCTTCCCTCGGACTCTGTTGGTACATCTGTAGTAAGTATGGGCCGAGTTTAGCAGCATAGTGCTTATAAAACTTTGCCATGAACCCATCAGGCCCGAGAGATTTCCCAGACTGGACGGATTGGATCACCCCAAGTACCTCCTCAAGTGTCAAGTGGCGATTTAGCCACTCTCTCTGTCCATCCGTGCACCAGTGGAGGGCCATCTCTTCTAAGTAACCATTGATCTCCTGTTGAGAGGCTTGAATTTGGGATGAGTATAACTGGCTATAAAACCGGTGGAACTCATCAACAATCCCATCGTTCATAAATTGTTCCACCCACTGTTTGTCCATTAGTGACAGGACACAACCCTTGAGGTTGTCTAATCTTGTGGCTCTCGCGAGCGTCCGGCCTGGTTTCTGCCCTAACCCATATTGCCTCACTGCATCCTTCCTCCATACAAATTAGGCCTCCCTTTGCACAAGCTCACTGAACCCCTGTCGTTGCTTCATAATCTCTGCTTGTTCAAAGTGTTATTGAGTGGGTGCTGCTAGTTCTAATGCCTGTATAGCGTTTTCCTTGACTGGCAATTCCCTTTTGATTTGTCGTAGCACCCCAGATTCCCTAGATATACACTCCCCTCATATTACACACTTAAAGCTCTCCCATAGAGTCCCTGAGGAGCCCACCAACCCCTCATTAATTTAACAAACATGTCAATTGCGTCTCGAAAGAAGGTGTCCGTAAGGCCCATATTATTAAATATCCAAGGCAGCCTCTCTTTCCTCCGGCCCGCCAAGTCTGCAGTGATAAACACTGGGGCATGATCATGATCTGATAACGTATGAGCTAGGATTGTAGCCTGATTGTGGGATGAGGAGTGGGGAGTGTATTGCTATGCTCCTTGATTCCTGACCCTCCACACATCCCCAATTTCCCAAGTTAGGCACATACCTTGTATCTTGCTGGTCCCTTTGGGCACCTGAGGAAATCCCCTACCCATGCAGTCAAAAAGATGGTTCATGACTGTGTTGAAGTCCCTGGCCCAGACCACCTACCCAGGAGGGAGAGCCCCCAGTTGCTTATCAATACAGTCCAGTGTCTCTACCTTGTCTTGGTTCGGGCCATAGCAGTTGACCAAGGTGTATAATTTGCCTTGTATAGTGCCCTGCACCACAATACCCCTCCCCTCTTGATCCTTAACCGTGGTAATCTGGTGAAACCCAACAGAGCTATGAATTAGAATGCACACCCCTCTTGCATAAGAGGAGTAGGAAGAACAATACCTATGGCACCCCCAACCTATCCCAAATTTAGATTCTATCTCTAATGTTAAATGAGTCTCTTGTAGGAATGGAATTCCCACCTGGTGGCGCTGCATGTAGAGCAGAACCATACGACACTTGTAAGGACAGTTAAGCCCTCTAACGTTCCATGAGAGGCACTTAAGTGTCGCTAACATATTATCCTTTGGGAGGCACACCCCGTTCAGATCGTTTTAAACATCAAGTGGTGTGCTTTCATGACTCCCAGGTGATTACCCTGACTGAGCTCCCCAACATTCAACAAAGACTTAAAAACTGCACCTACCCCTTCCACTCTCCCTTTCTCTCCCCCACCCCCAGCGATAACCCCAATTTGTTAGTATATCTAGCCCCACACCCTCCCACCGCCGATCACCCCAACTTATCAGCATCATTCCCTTCCCCAATTGAACATCAAACTGGAGCTTCCGCATGAGGGGTGGCTCGAAGCCCAGCCGTCCACCACACTACTGTTATGGATGTGACATCACCCATTATTTCCACATTGTCTGTGGTTCTTTGCCTGCAGTTCAAGAAAGGCGGTTGCCTCCTCTGGGGTCAGAAACAACATTGCCTGCCCCTCATGTTCTATCCACAGTTTGGCTGAGAACAACATGGCATACTGGATACCCCTCTCCTGCATTTGTCTCTTAACTTCCATGTAAGATCTCCTAGAGGCTTGTACCTTGTCCGAAAAGTCCAGGAAGAACATAATTGTGTCTCCCTTATAGGTCACTTCACCTTTCCCTCTGGCTTTGCAGAGAGTGAGATCTCTGTCTCGATTGTTGAGCATCCGCGCAATAATCGGGCGATGTGGGGCTCCTGGAATTGGTTTTCTCCTTCTCGGTACTCAGTGAGCCCGTTCCACTATGAACACTGCTGAAAAGTCCTCCCAGTGCCTCACACAACATCTCCTCCACTAATGGTTCCATGATTTTCTGTTCCACCGATTCCGGCACACCCACAATTCTCAGGTTATTCCTCCGAGACCCGGACTACAAATCCTCCTTTTTATCCACCAGTTCCTTGAGGTCACGATTCACAAGTGTCATATCTCTGGCCGTAGATGTGGATTCATCCTCCACAGTGGATACACACCCCTCCACTTCATCGAGCCTCTCCCCATGCTTTGCGAGGCGGATCCACATGTGATTGACCTTACAGGTGAGGGTGTCCATCTTCCCATCCAGGGAATTAATATAATTCTTCAGTTGGTTGAACATTACTTTAATGTCCTAAAATGCCATAGTGATATCTTGGGACACCCCAGGTAGGGGCACCCCTCCGGGGAGCCGTCCATGGACTTAGCGCTTGTGGTTTGCAAAGGTGTGTCAAAATGCAGTTTGGACTGTTGCTTGCCTCCTTTATCTGATTTCGACATTGTAATATTTCCCTGGGTTTGAGCTATGCCAGTGTTGCATGCTCCTTCTAGTAATCACCACTGGTGTTATCTCCCCGCCAGTTGTGCCATGCCGTCCCGCTCACCAGGTCAACCTCCCTAGACCCCAGATGCACCTGGCTGTTGTTAGGAAAGATTTCATATTTGAATGTAATTTTCCCTCCATGTGTCAACCCCCAAACTGTTTGCTGCTGTTTAAACACCTGTCACTAAACTTTGCCAGAGAAGCACAGCCCTCAGCTGCACTCCTCTGGGCTTTGGCTCACTTTTTATGGGGAAACTGACATGCCCTTAAGACAGTCAATACTGGGAGACTTTGTTTCCCTCAGTCCTTTCCTCATGTTGCAACTTTTGTGCAACATGTAACAAGTGTACAATGTAACTTACCTTACGTCTCTAGTCTTTCCAGAGGCCCTAGAAACTCTCGGTGGACTTTTTATGAACTGTGCAGATGTGTCAGGGACAGGACTGGTGGCAGCTATCATTTACATGTATTTTAACCCTTTCTTGCCGTATTAAACCACTTTACATGCCCTTGGCACGAATAGGTGGCCTGGCTCAAAATGGCCATGCCACAAGGTTCTTTGTCCTGTCCTTTGGACATCTTGCCCCTTCACCTTCCCCAGGTCGAGTCGACCCGGGTCAGTCCTTATTTGGTCATGCACTTTCCCGCAGAACCCAATGCTTTCACAGGCTTCTGCATGCCTTGTGTGTGCGCCTCCAGGATGTGGGCTGGGATGTCTGTTCCCAATACACATCCTGGGTGCCAGAGAGTCTGGAGTGTCTTGAATACCTGGGACCACCATGGTCCATGATTGGTCCACGTATGGAGTGAGTGTTTGTGAGCAAATCTCCCATTGGGTCCTCTCTGTTTTGGCGCAAAGGGAACATTGGATAAGAGGAGGCTGAAAACACCACCACCAGGTCAATCTCCCGAGTTCACACCGAACGAGGGATAAGGAGCCAAGTATCCTGCAACAGAAGCCGAAGCAAGGAATCGCTGGGGACATGCTAGAAGGTTTGGCACCCTGAGCCCGCTGTCGTCCCGTGAGATCCCTCTGCATCTGGTCATCCTAGAAGGTCTGCAAAGGTGCTTCCACCCATTGGAATAGTAGGATCAACTATTCTCGGCACCTTCACCAAACCCTGCAAGTAAGCCACTTCGGAAGTGTCCCTGGGCCAACCCGTGGGCTGACCAGCTTACACAGGACGTTTGCTCTGTCACCGCTGCCGTTTCAAGGAGGCCCTTGAAACTTGGCATACTGCTAGCTCTGTGTCCACGGCACCCTCACACCGAATTTTGCACACTTGGCTTTCCCAGGTTTGAAGTGAGACGAGTGTATCCGGACCGGAGTAAACGCGGTTGCTGTGTTGCCCTGCTGAGGCAACGACCTGTGCAAGTTCTGTGCATTTGTGACCCCCTCGTCCCTGAAGCCTGCTGCAGTGGAACTGGGCCGATTCTTCCACCCTGAGCAGAGAAATCGCCACTGTCCGGTTTGGAAATCCTCGCTGCATCTCGCGAACTACATGGTGTCGAGACGTTCTGATTGTTGCATTCGAACCTGCTAGCGAAGTGGACTGTACTGGCGAAGTTTGGGTCTGCCTGCATCAGGGACCGGTGAGTAATCCTTTCCCCAACTGGTGGCCCCGAGCGCAGGAGCCCATTTTTACGCACAAAGTGGCCCCTGAGGGCCCCTTTCCTTTCCACAGCTATTGTGAAATAGCGATTCCATCCCAAACTCTCCAACTGCCCCTGCCCTCAAGCAGAGGTCCTGTTTCAATAGTGGGAACTTGTTCTTCATCGCCTTATCCACCTTCCTGAGCTGCTAGAGACCCTTGAAGAGACCCTGTTTTGTCCATTGCCACAAGCGTGTGAATGTACTATTGAGCATAAGGCTCCTCTCTTCGTAGGGCTTGGACTGCCTCTTAAGTGAGGTGTATCCTCGATGTGGAACTGGGTCTAAAGATTATTCGCACTGCCTGTTTTCCACCCCATCTAGGTGGTCTACATATTTCATGCTTTTAACCCTTTAGGCCCTAATGGCCTTGTATATATATTGTGTTGATATTGATGTATTGGTTTATTCTAGTGATACTGTGATTCTTTGCTATGACATCTTTACAAAGGCCTTGTAATAAATATGTATATATTTATAATTCAGTGAACATTTTTTGTTAAAGGGACCTTATGGTTAAGTTGCACTACTAAAAACCTATGAAATTCAGTGAAAAAACTTTGTTAAAGGGACGTTATGGTTCCAAGTAAAACCGAAAAACACCTGAAATTCGCCAGTTATGGTAAGTTAAGCAACCATAACTCGCACCACCACTGTGCACTGCTAAGCCTAACACCCAGGACATCAAAGATGACATCACAAATGTCATTGATGACATCAGTGATGACATCACATGTCTGACGCCCCCTTTTTTCCTTTCCTGACATATCTAGGCCACATGATTTTCTTCAGTAACAGTCAGGAACTAAAAATTGTAAATGTACTATATTTGTAGACTTATCCTTCAAGTATGTTCTTACAATAATTCCCTAATGGTCCAGTCATATATGAAACATATACATAGGGGAAGACACAACCTTTAAAGACAGCAATCCTTTTTGTACATTAAAATTATCAGTGGAGTTATCAGCACTTTCTGATAGTTTTGATGTTTTTTTATTACTGTACTTTCCCTGTATATGCTCATATTTTTATATGTTGTACTCACACTATTTTCCTTAGGGTCTAGACACATCATGTGATATACATAGATAGGGTAAGTAACAGCTTTGAAACAGAGCAATCATTTCTCTGCATAAAGGTAATCAGTTAGGTTATGAACACTTTCTGCTACTATTGCGTTTTTTTTCCTTACTTCAATTCCCTTGTATATATTCATATTTGTATGTGGTGTTGTCTCTTTATGATTTGTCTATAATAATGTAATTATCTACTAAGTGGGTTTTATTACCTACTTATCACAAGTTTCACTGTACGCAAAACTCTAATATGAAAACAGTTATCATTTCACTATTCAACTTGGCAAGCTTATGAATATTGCACCTCCATCAAGTATGCTGCACACAATGCCTATGTTTCTACATGAGTACCTTAGTATACTGGATTGAAGTTAATAATAGAATGCTATTTATATCAATGCATAGCTTAATGCACTGATTAGCACTTGATATTTATTCCAATAATCTTTGACACTTTTTTTTATTAACATTACACTAAGAATCCCTTGTACAGACTTTTCATGAAAGGTAAATGCACATGTGATGTCATCAGTGATGTCCTCAATGACATTTGTGATGTCATCTTTGATGTCCTGGGTGTTAGGCTTAGCAGTGCACGGTGGTGGCCCGAGTTATGGTTGCTTAGCTTACCATAACTGGCGAATTTCAGGTGTTTTTCGGTTTTACTTGGAACCATAACGTCCCTTTAACAAAGTTTTTTCACTGAATTTATAGGTTTTTTACTAGCGCAACTTAACCATAACGTCCCTTTAACAAAGTTTTTTCACTGAATTTCATAGGTTTTTAGTAGCGCAACTTAACCATAACGTCCCTTTACCAACGTTTTTTCACTGAATTTCATAGGTTTTTAATAGCGCAACTGCCATAACACCCCTTTAACAAAGTTTTTTCATTGAATTTCATTGGTTTCTATTAGTGCAACTTTACCATAACGTCCCTTTCAATGGATGAAGGTCAATAGCATCTTAGGTTCTCAAAGTGGGAACCCGGGGTGGTAAAAAAAAGATTTTTCTTCCCAAACCGGAACGCCTGTGGCGTCCCGGTTTAGGAAGGAAAATCTTTAACAAGATGGACACCATGGAAAGGGAAGGCGGGGTGTATAAAGAGAACACAACAGGGCATGGGTAGGGGGGACAAGGAGGGAGACACGGGGCATGGGAGGGGTGTGGGGGGTAACAGGAGAGAGACACGGGGCATGAGCGGGAGGTTACAGGAGAGAGACACGGGGCATGAGCAAGGGGTGGGGGGCAACAGCAGGAAGACATGGGGCATGAGCAGGGGGTGGGGGGCAACAGCAGGGAGACACGGGGTATGAGCGGGGGGTAACAGGAGAGAGACACGGGGCATGAGCAGGGGTGGGGGGCAACAGCAGGGAGACACGGGGCATGAGCAGGGGTGGGGGGCAACAGCAAGGAGACACGGGGCATGAGCGGGGGGTGGGGGAACATGAGGGAGACACGGGGCATGAGAGGGGGGTGGGGGCAACAGAAGAGAGACACGGGGCAAGAGCGGGGGTTGGGGGGCAACAGGAGGGAGACACGGGGCATGACCGGGGGTGGGGGGCAACAGGAGAGAGACATGGGCCATGACCGCGGGGTGGGGGGCAACAGGAGAGAGACACGGGGCATGAGAGGGGGGTGGGGGGTAACAGGAGAGAGACGCGGGGGATGGGGGGCAACATGAGAGAGACACGGGGCATGAGCGGGGGGTGGGGGGCAACAGCAGGGAGACACGGGGCATGAGCAGGGGGTGGGGGGAACACGAGGGAGACACGGCGCATGAGAGGGGGGTGGGGGGTAAAGGAGAGAGACACGTGGCATGAGCGGGGGGTGGGGGGCAACAGAAGGGAGACACAGGGCATGAGAGGGGGGTAACAGGAGAGAGACACAGGGCATGAGAGGGGGGTGGGGGGTAACAGGAGAGAGACACAGGGCATGAGCGGGGGTGGGGGGGCAACAGCAGGGAGACACGAGGCATGACCGGGAGGTGGGAGGCAACAGCAGAGAGACACGGGCATGTGAGGGGGTGGGGGTAACAGAAGAGAGACACGGGGCATGAGAGGGGGTGGGGGGTAACAGGAGAGAGACACAGGGCATGAGAGGGGGGTGGGGGGGTAACAGGAGAGAGACACAGGGCATGAGCGGGGGTGGGGGGCAACAGCAGGGAGACACGAGGCATGACCGGGAGGTGGGAGGCAACAGCAGAGAGACACGGGGCATGAGAGGGGGTGGGGGGTAACAGAAGAGAGACACGGGGCATGAGCGGGGGGTGGGGGGTAACAGGAGACAGACATGGGGCATGAGCGGCGGGTGGGGGCAACAGCAGGGAGACACGGGGCATGAGCGGGGACAGGGGGAAAACGAGGGAGACACTGGGCATGAGAGGGGGGTTGGGGGTAACAGAAGAGAGAACGGGGCATGAGAGGGGTTGTGGGGGCAACAGGAGGGAGACACGTGGCATGAGCGGGGGATGGGGGGGCAACAGCAGGGAGACATGGGCATGTCCGGGGGGTGGGGGGCAACAGAAGAGAGACACAGGGCATGACCGGGGGGTGGGGGCAACAGGAGAGAGACACGGGGCATGAGAGGGGGGTGGGGAGTAACAGGAGAGAGACACGGGGCATGAGATGGGGGTGGGGGGTAACAGGAGAGAGACAAGGGGCATGAGCGGGGGTGGGGGGCAACAGCAGGGAGACACGGGGTATGAGAGGGGGGTGGGGGGGAACAGGAGAGAGACACGTGGCATGAGCGGGGGTTGGGGGGTAACAGGAGACAGACACAGGGCATGAGCGGGGGGTGGGGGGCAACAGCAGGGAGACACGGGGCATGACCAGGGGGTGGGAGGCAACAGAAGAGAGACACGGGCATGACCGGGAGGTGGGGGGCAACAGGAGAGAGACACAGGGCATGAGAGGAGGGAGGGGGGTAACAGAAGAGAGACACAGGGCATGAGCGGGGGGTTGGGGGCAACATGAGAGAGACACGGGGCATGAGCGGGGGTGGGGGGCAACAGCAGGGAGACATGGGGCATGAGCAGGGGGTGGGGGGAACAGGAGAGAGACACAGGGCATGAGCGGGGGGTGGGGGCAACAGCAGAGAGACACGGGGCATGACCGGGGGGTGGGGGGCAACAGAAGGGTGACACGGGGCATGACCGGGGGTGGGGGGCAACAGGAGAGAGACACGGGGCATGAGAGGCGGATGGGGTTAACAGGAGAGAGACACAGGGCATGAGCGGAGGGTGGGGGGAAACAGCAGGGAGACACAGGGCATGATCGGGGGGGCAACAGGAAAGAGACACAGGGCATGAGAGGGGGTGGTGGTAACAGGAGAGAGACACAGTGCATGAGAGGGGGGTGGGGGTAACAGGAGAGAGACATGGGGCATGAGCTGAGGGTGGGGACAACAGCAAGAAGACACGGGGAATGAGCGAGGGGTGGGGGAACACGAGGGAGACACGGGGCATGAGAGGGGGCTGGGGGGTAACAGGAGAGAGACACGGGGCATGAGCGGGGGGTGAGGGGCAACAGCAGGGAGACACGGAGCACTAGCGGGGGGCAACAGGAGAAAGACACGGGGCATGAGTGGGGGGCAACAGCAGGGAGACACAGGGCATGAGCGGGGGGTGGTGGGCAACAGCAGGGAGACATGGGGCATGACCGGGGGTGGGGGGTAACAGGATAGAGTCACGGGGCATGAGCAGGGGGTGGGGGGCAACAGGAGGGAGACAAGGGGCATGAGAGGGGGTGGGGGGTAACAGGAGAGACACGGGGCATGAGCGGGGGGTGGGGGGGCAACATCAGGGAGACACGGACCATGAGCGGGTGTGGGGGGAACAGGGGAGACACGATGCATAAGCGGGGGGTGGGGGTAACAGGAGAGAGACACGGGGCATGAGTGGGGGGTGGGGGGAAACAGCAGGGAGACACGGGGCATGACCGGGGGGTGGGCGGCAACGGAGAGAGACACGGAACATGAGCGGGGGTAACAGCAGGGAGACACGGGGCATGACCGGGGGGTGGGGGCAACAGCAGGGAGACATGGGGCATTACCGCGGGGTGGGGGTAACAGGAGAGAGACACGGAGCATGAGCAGGGGGTGGGGGGGCAACAGGAGGGAGACACGGGCATGAGCGGGGGTGTGGAGGAACAGGAGAGACAAGAGGTGTGAGCGGGGGTTGGGGGAACAGGAGAGAGACACGGAGCATGAGCGGGGGGTAACAGCAGGGAGACACGGGGCATGAGCGGGGGTCGGGGCAACAGCAGGGAGACACGGGGCATGACCGGGGGATGGGGGTAACAGGACCGAGACACGGGGCATGAGCAGGGGCTGGGGGCAACATCAGGGAGACATGGGCCATGAGCGGGGGTGGGGGGGAACAGGGGAGACAAGAGGCATGAGCGGGGGGTGGGGGGCAACAACAGGGAGACACGGGGAATGACCGGGGGGTGGGGGGTAACAGGAGAGAGACACGGGGCATGAGCGGGGGGTGGGGGCAACAACAGGGAGACACGGGGAATGACCAGGGGGTGGGGGGTAACAGGAGAGAGTCACGAGGCATGAGCAGGGGGTGGGGGGCAACAGGAGGGAGACACGGGGCATGAGAGGGGGGTGGGGGGTAACAGGAGAGACACGGGGCATGAGCGGGGGGTGGGGGGGCAACATCAGGGAGACACGGACCATGAGCGGGTGTGGGGGGAACAGGGGAGACACGAGGCATAAGCGGGGGGTGCGGGTAACAGGAGAGAGACACGGGGCATGAGTGGGGGGTGGCGGGAAACAGCAGGGAGACACGGGGCATGACCTGGGGGTGGGCGGCAACAGGAGAGAGACACGGAACATGAGCGGGGGTAACAGCAGGGAGACACGGGACATGACCGGGGGGTGGGGGGCAGCAGCAGGGAGACATGGGGCATGACCGCGGGGTGGGGGTAACAGGAGAGAGACACGTAGCATGAGCGGGGGGTGGGGGGACAACAGGAGGGAGACACGGGCATGAGCGGGGGTGGGGAGGAACAGGAGAGACAAGAGGCGTGAGCGGGGGTTGGGGGGAACAGGAGAGAGACACGGAGCATGAGCGGGGGGTAACAGCAGGGAGACACGGGGCATGAGCGGGGGTCGGGGCAACAGCAGGGAGACACGGGGCATGACCGGGGGATGGGGTAACAGGAACGAGACACGGGGCATGAGCAGGGGCTGGGGGCAACATCAGGGAGACATGGGACATGAGCGGGGGTGGGGGGGAACAGGGGAGACAAGAGGCATGAGCGGGGGGTGGGGGGCAACAACAGGGAGACACGGGGAATGACCGGGGGGTGGGGGGTAACAGGAGAGAGACACAGGGCATGAGCGGGGGGTGGGGGCAACAACAGGGAAACACGGGGAATGACCAGGGGGTGGGGCTAACAGGAGTGAGACACAGGGAATGAGCGGGGGGTGGGGGGCAACATCAGGGAGACATGGGCCATGAGCGGGGGTGGGGGGAACAGGGGAGCGACACAGGGCATGAGCCAGGGGTGGGGGGCAACAGCAGGGAGACACAGGGCATGACCGGGGGTGGGGGTCAACAGGAGAGAGACACAGGGCATGAGAGGGGGGTGGGGGGTAACAGGAGAGAGACACGGGACATGAGCGGGGGGTGGGGGGCAACAGCAGGGAGACACGGGGCATGACGGGGGATGGGGGATAACAGGAGAGAGACACAGGGCATGAACGGGGGTGGGGGGCAACAGCAGTGAGACACGGGCATGACCAGGGGGGTGGGGGGCAACAGGAGAGAGACATGGGGCATGAAAGGGGGGTGGGGGTAACAGGAGAGACACACGGGGCATGAGAGGGGGGTGGGGGGCAACAGCAGGGAGACACAGGGCATGAGCGGGGGGTGGGGGAACACGAGGGAGACACAGGGCATGAGAGGGGGTGGGGGGTAACAGGAGAGAGACACGGGGGGCAACAGCAGGGAGACACGGGGCATGAGAGGGGGTGGGGGCAACAGCAGGGAGACACGGTTCATGAGCAGGGGGTGGGGCTCAACAGCACGAAGTCACGGGGCATGACCGGGGAGTGGGGGGCAACTGGAGAGAGACACAGGGGATGAGAGGTGGGTGGGGGGTAACAGGAGAGAGACACGGGGCATGAGAGGGGTGTGGGGGGGTAACAGGAGAGACACGGGGCATGAGCGGGGGGTGGGGGGCAACAGCAGGGAGACACGGGGCATGAGCGGGGGGTCGGGGGAACAAGGGAGACACAAGGTATGAGCGGGATGTGGGGGAACAGGAGAGAGGTACAGGGCATGAGCGGGGCATGGGGGGCAACAGCAGGGAGACACAGGGCATGACCGTGGGTGGGAGGTAACAGGAGAGAGACACGGGGCATGAGACGGGAGTGGGGGGCAACAGCAGGGAGACACGGGGCATGACCGGGGGTGGGGGGCAACAGGAGAGAGACACGGGGCATGAGAGGGGGGTGGGGGGTAACAGGGGAGACACGAGGCATAAGCAGGGGGTGGGGGTAACAGGAGAGAGACAGGGGGCATGATCGGCCGGTGGGGGACAGCAGCTGGGAGACACAGGGCATGTCCAGGGGTTGAAGGGTAACAGGAGAGAGACTCGGGGCATGAGCGGGGGGCAACAGCAGGGAGACACAGGGCATGAGCGGGGGGTGGGGGGCAACAGGAGAGAGGCACAGGCCATGAGCAGGGGGTGGAGGGAACAGGAGAGAGACACGGGGCATGAGCGGGGGTTGGGGGCAACAGTAGGGAGACACGGGGCATGACCGGGGGGTGGAGGGTAACAGGAGAGAGACACAGGGCATGAGTGGGGTGGGGGGCAACAGCAGGGCGACACGGGCATGACCGGGGGGTGTGGGGCAACAGGAGAGAGACACGGGGCATGAGAGGGGGCGTGGGGGGTAACAGGAGAGAGACACGGGGCATGATCGGGGGGTGGGGGGCAACAGCAGGGAGACACGGGGCATGAGCAGGGGGCGGGGGGTAACAGGAGAGAGACGCGGGCATGAGCGGGGGGTGGGGGGCAACAGCAGGGAGACACGGGGCATGACCGGGGGGTGGGGGAACAGGAGAGGGACACGGGGCATGAGAGGGGGGTGGGGGGTAACAGGAGAGAGACACGGGCATGAATGGGGGTAGGGGGGCAACAGCAGGGAGACATGAGGCATGACCGGGGGGTGGGGGGAACACGGGGGAACACGGGGTATGAATGGGGGGTGGGGGGTAACAGGAGAGAGACACGGGGCATGAGCGGTGAGTGGGGGGCAACAGCAGGGAGACACGGGGCATGAGCGGAGGGTGGGGGCAACAGCAGGGAGACACGGGGCATGACTGGGGGTGGGGGGTAACAGTGGAGAGACACGGGGCATGACCGGGGGGTGGGAGGCAACAGCAGGGCGACACTGGGCATGACCAGGGTTGGGGGCCAACAGGAGAGAGAAACGGGGCATAAAAGGGGGTGGGGGGCAACAGGAGAGAGACACGTGGCATGAGAGGGGGTGGGGCTAACATGAGAGAGACACGGGGCATGAGCGGGGACGGGGGGCACAGCAGGGAGACACGGGGCATGAGCGGGGGGTGAAGAGGAACAGGGGAGACACAAGGCATGAGCGGGGGGTAGGGGGAACAGGAGAGAGACACAGGCCATGAGCAGGGGGTGGGGGGAACAGGAGAGAGAAACGGGGCATGAGCGGGGGGGGGCAACAGTAGGGAGACACGGGGCATGACCGGGGGGTGGGGGGTAACAGGAGAAAGACACGGGCATGACCGGGGGGTGGGGGGCGACAGGAGAGAGACACGGGCATGGGAGGGGGGATGGGGGTAACAGGAGAGAGATAGGGAGCATGAGCGGGGGGTCGAGGGCAACAGCAGGGAGACACGGGGCATGAGCGGGGGGTGGTGGGTACCAGGAGAGAGACGTGGTGCATGAGCGAGGGGTGGGGGGCAACAGCAGGGAGACACGGGGCATGAGCGGGGGGTAACAGGAGAGAGACGCGGGGCATGAGCGGGGGGTGGGGTGCAACAGCAGGGAGACACGGGGCATGACCGGGGTAGTGGGGGGAACAGGGGAGAGACACGGGGCATGAGAGGGGGTGGGGGTAACAGGAGAGAGACACGGGCATGAGAGGGGGTGGGGGGCAACAGCAGGGAGGCACGGGGCATGAGTGGGGTTTGGGGGAACACGAGGGAGACACGGGGCATGAGAGGGGGTGGGGGGTAACAGGAGAGAGACACGGGGCATGAGCAGGGGGTGCGTGGCAACAGCAGGGAGACACGGGGCATGAGAAGGGGGTGGGGGTAACAGGAGAGAGACACGGGTCATGAGAGGGGGGTGGGGGCAACAGCAGGGAGACACGGGGCATGAGCGTGGGGTGGGGGGAACACGAGGGAGACATGGGGCATGAGAGGGGAGTGGGGGGTAACAGGGGAGAGACACAGGGCATGAGCGGGGGGTGGGTGGCAACAGCAGGGAGTCACGGGGCATGACCGGGGAGTGGGGGGCAATTGAAGAGAGACAGGGGGCATGAGAGGTGGGTGGGGGTAACAGGAGAGAGACACGGGGCATGAGAGGGGTGTGGGGGGTAACAGGAGATACACGGGGCATAAGCCGGGGTGGGGGGCAACAGCAGGGAGACACGGGGCATGAGCGGGGGGTGGGGGGAACAGGGGAGACATGAGGCATGAGCGGGGTGTGGGGGGAACAGGAGAGAGGCACGGGGCATGAGCGGGGGGTGGGGGGCAACAGCAGGGAGACACAGGGCATGACCGGGGGTGGGGGGTAACAGGGGAGAGACACGGGGCATGAGAGGGGAGTGGGGGGCAACAGCAGGGAGAAACGGGGCATGACCGGGGGTGGGGGGCAACAGGAGAGAGACACGGGGCATGAGAGGGGGTTGGGGGGTAACAGGAGAGAGACAGAGGGCATGAGCGGGCGGTGGGGGACAACAGCTGGGAGACACAGAGCATGACCGGGGTTGGGGGGTAACAGGAGAGAGACACGGGGCATGAGCGGGGGGTGGGGGCAACAGCAGGGAGACACAGGGCATGAGCGGGGGGTGGGGGGCAACAGGAGAGAGACACAGGCCATGAGCAGGGGGTGGGGGGAACAGGAGAGAGAAACAGGGCATGAGCGGGGGGTGGGGGCAACAGTAGGGAGACACAGGGCATGAGCGGGGGGTGGGGGGTAACAGGAGAAAGACACGGGCATGACCGGGGGGTGGGGGGCAACAGGAGAGAGACACGGGCATGGGAGGGGGTATGGGGGTAACAGGAGAGAGATACGGGGCATCAGCGGGGGGTGGAGGGCAACAGCAGGGAGACACGGGGCATGAGCGGGGGTGGGGGGTAACAGGAGAGAGACGCGGGGCATGAGCGGGGGGTGGGGTGCAACAGCAGGGAGACACGGGGCATGACCGGGGTAGTGGGGGGAACAGGAGAGGGACACGGGGCATGAAAGGGGGGTGGGGGGTAACAGGAGAGAGACACGGGGCATGAGTGGGGGAGTGGGGGGTGGGGGGCAACAGCAGGGAGACACGAGGCATGAGCGGGGGGTGGGGGGAACAGGAGAGAGACACGGGGCATGAGGGGGGGGTGGGGGCAACAGTAGGGAGACACGGGGCATGACCGGGGGTGGGAGGTAACAGGAGAAAGATACGGGCATGACTGGGGGTTGGGGGGCAACAGGAGAGAGACACGGGGCATGGGAGGGTGCATGGGGGGTAACAGGAGAGAGACACGGGGCATGAGCGGGGGGTGGAGGGCAACAGCAGGGAGACACGGGGCATGAGCGGGGGGTGGGGGTAACAGGAGAGAGACGCGGTGCATGAGCGAGGGGTGGGGGGCAACAGCAGGGAGACACGGGGCATGAGCGGGGGGTGGGGGGTAACAGGAGAGAGACGCGGGGCATGAGCGGGGGGTGGGGTGCAACAGCAGGGAGACACGGGGCATGACTGGGGGGTGGGGGGAACAGGAGAGGGACACGGGGCATGAGAGGGGGGTGGGGGTAACAGGAGAGAGACACGGGGCATGAGTGGGGGGCAACAGCAGGGAGACACGAGGCATGAGCAGGGGGTGGGGGAACACGGGGGAGACACAGGGCATGAATGGGGGGTGGGGGTAACAGGAGAGAGACACGGGGCATGAGCGGGGTTGGGGGGCAACAGCAGGGAGACACAGGGCATGAGCGGAGGGTGGGGGGCAACAGCAGGGAGACATGGGGGCATGAGCGGGGGTGGGTGGAGGGTAACAGTGGAGAGACACGGGGCATGACCGGGGGGTGGGAGGCAACAGCAGGGTGACACTGAGCATGACCGGGGGTGGGGGGCAACAGGAGAGAGACACGGGGCATAAAAGGGGGTGGGGGGTAACAGGAGAGAGACACGGGGCATGAGCAGGGGGTGCGTGGCAACAGCAGGGAGACACGGGGCATGAGAAGGGGGTGGGGGTAACAGGAGAGAGACACGGGTCATGAGAGGGGGGTGGGGGCAACAGCAGGGAGACACGGGGCATGAGCGGGGGGTGGGGGGAACACGAGGGAGACATGGGGCATGAGAGGGGAGTGGGGGGTAACAGGGGAGAGACACAGGGCATGAGCGGGGGGTGGGTGGCAACAGCAGGGAGTCACGGGGCATGACCGGGGAGTGGGGGGCAATTGAAGAGAGACAGGGGGCATGAGAGGTGGGTGGGGGTAACAGGAGAGAGACACGGGGCATGAGAGGGGTGTGGGGGGTAACAGGAGATACACGGGGCATAAGCCGGGGTGGGGGGCAACAGCAGGGAGACACGGGGCATGAGCGGGGGGTGGGGGGAACAGGGGAGACATGAGGCATGAGCGGGGTGTGGGGGGAACAGGAGAGAGGCACGGGGCATGAGCGGGGGTGGGGGGCAACAGCAGGGAGACACAGGGCATGACCGGGGGTGGGGGGTAACAGGAGAGAGACACGGGGCATGAGAGGGGAGTGGGGGGCAACAGCAGGGAGAAACGGGGCATGACCGGGGGTGGGGGGCAACAGGAGAGAGACACGGGGCATGAGAGGGGGTTGGGGGGTAACAGGAGAGAGACAGAGGGCATGAGCGGGCGGTGGGGGACAACAGCTGGGAGACACAGAGCATGACCGGGGTTGGGGGGTAACAGGAGAGAGACACGGGGCATGAGCGGGGGGTGGGGGCAACAGCAGGGAGACACAGGGCATGAGCGGGGGGTGGGGGGCAACAGGAGAGAGACACAGGCCATGAGCAGGGGGTGGGGGGAACAGGAGAGAGAAACGGGGCATGAGCGGGGGGTGGGGGCAACAGTAGGGAGACACAGGGCATGAGCGGGGGTGGGGAGCAACAGCAGGGAGACACAGGGCATGACCGAGGGTTGGGGGGTAACAGGAGAGAGACACGGGGCATGAGCGGGGGGCAACAGCAGGGAGACACAGGGCATGAGCGGGGGGTGGGGGGCAACAGCAGAGAGAAACGGGGCATGAGCGGGGGGTGGGGGCAACAGTAGGGAGACACGGGGCATGACTGGGGAGTGGGGGGTAACAGGAAAAAGACACGGGCATGACCTGGGGGTGGGGGGCAACAGGAGAGAGACACAGGGCATGGGAGGGGGCATGGGGGGTAACAGGAGAGAGATACGGGACATGAGCGGGGGTGGAGGGCAACAGCAGGGAGACACGGGGCATGAGCGGGGGGTGGGGGGGAACAGGAGAGAGACGCGGTGCATGAGCGAGGGGTGGGGGGCAACAGCAGGGAGACACGGGGCATGAGCGGGGGGTGGGGGGTAACAGGAGAGAGACGCGGGGCATGAGCGGGGGGGTGGGGTGCAACAGCAGGGAGACACTGGGCATGACCGGGGGGTGGGGGAACAGGAGAGGGACACGGGCATGAGAGGGGCGTGGGGGGTAACAGGAGAGAGACACGGGGCATGAGTGGGGGTGGGGGGCAACAGCAGGGAGACACAAGGCATGAGCGGGGGTGGGGGGAACAGGAGAGAGACACGGGGCATGAGCGGGGGATGGGGGCAACAGTAGGGAGACACGGGGCATGACCGGGGTGTGGGGGGGTAACAGGAGAGACACGGGCATGAGCGGGGTGGGGGGCAACAGCAGGGAGACACAGGGCATGACCGGGGGGTGGGAGGTAACAGGAGAAAAACACGGGCATGACTCGGGGGTGGGGGGCAACAGGAGAGAGACACGGGGCATGGGAGGGGGCATGGGGGGTAACAGGAGGGAGAGACGGGGCATGAGCGGGGGGTGGAGGGCAACAGCAGGGAGACACGGGGCATGAGCGGGGGGTGGGGGTGACAGGAGAGAGACGCGGTGCATGAGCGAGGGGTGGGGGGCAACAGCAGGGAGACACGGGGCATGACTGGGGGGTGGGGGGAACAGGAGAGGGACACAGGGCATGAGGGGGGGTGGGGGGTAACAGGAGAGACACACGGGGCATGAGTGGGGTGCAAAAGCAGAGCGACATGGGGCATGAGCGGGGGTGGGGGGCAACATCAGGGAGACACAGACCATGAGCGGGTGTGGGGGGAACAGGGGAGACACGAGGCATAAGTGGGGGGTGGGTTTAACAGGAAAGAGACACGGGGCATGAGTCGGGGGTGGGGGGCAACAGCAGGGAGACACGGGGCATGACCGGGGGGTGGGCGGCAAAAGGAGAGAGACACGGAACATGAGCGGGGGTAACAGCAGGGAGACACGGGGCATGACCGGGGGGTGGGGGGCAACAGCAGGGAGACATGGGGCATGACCGTGGGGTGGGGGTAACAGGAGAGAGACACGGAGCATGAGCGGAGGGTGGGGGGCAACAGGAGGGAGACACGGGCATGAGCGGGGGTGGGGAGGAACAGGGGAGACAAGAGGCATGAGCGGGGGGTGGGGGGAACAGGAGAGAGACACAGAGCATGAGCGGGGGGGTAACAGCAGGGAGACACGGGGCATGAGCGGGGGTCGGGTGCAACAGCAGGGAGACACGGGGCATGACCGGGGGATGGGGGTAACAGGAACGAGACACGGGGCATGAGCGGGGGGTGGGCGGCAACATCAGGGAGACATGGGCAATGAGCGGGGGTGGGGGGGAACAGGGGAGACAAGAGGCATGAGCGGGGGGTGGGGGGCAACAACAGGGAGGCACGGGGAATGACCGGGGGTGGGGGGTAACAGGAGAGAGACACGGGGCATGAGCAGGGTGTGGGGGCAACAACAGGGAGACACGGGGAATGACCAGGGGGTGGGGCTAACAGGAGTGAGACACGGGGAATGAGCGGGGGGTGGAGGGCAACATCAGGGAGACATGGGCCATGAGCGGGGGTGGGGGGAACAGGGGAGACACGAGGCATTAGCGGGGGTGGTGGGAACAGGAGAGAAACACAGGGCATGAGCGGGGGGTCGGGGGCAACAACAGGGAGACACGGGGAATGACCGGGGGGTGGGGGGTAACAGGAGAGCGACACAGGGCATGAGCGGGGGTGGGGGGCAACAGCAGGGAGACACAGGGCATGACCGGGGGTGGGGGTCAACAGGAGAGAGACACAGGGCATGAGAGGGGGGTGGGGGGTAACAGGAGAGAGACACGGGACATGAGCGGGGGGTGGCGGGCAACAGCAGGGAGACACGGGGCATGACCGCGGAATGGGGGATAACAGGAGAGAGACACGGGGCATGAACAGGGGTGGGGGGCAACAGCAGTGAGACACGGGGCATGACCAGGGGGGTGGGGGGCAACAGGAGAGAGACATGGGGCATGAAAGGGGGGTGGGGGTAACAGGAGAGACACACGGGGCATGAGGGGGGGGCAACAGCAGGGAGACACGGGGCATGAGTGGGGGGTGGGGGGAACACGAGGGAGACACAGGGCATGAGAGGGGGTGGGGGTCAACAGGAGAGAGACATGGGGCATGAAAGGGGGGTGGGGGTAACAGGAGAGACACACGGGGCATGAGAGGGGGTGGGGGGCAACAGCAGGGAGACACGGGGCATGAGCGGGGGGTGGGGGAACACGAGGGAGACACAGGGCATGACCGGGGGTGGGGGGTCAACAGGAGAGAGACACAGGGCATGAGAGGGGGGTGGGGGGTAACAGGAGAGAGACACGGGACATGAGCGGGGGGTGGGGGGCAACAGCAGGGAGACACGGGGCATGAGAGGGGGTGGGGGCAACAGCAGGGAGACACGGGTCATGAGCAGGGGGTGGGGCTCAACAGCACGGAGTCACGGGGCATGACCGGGGAGTGGGGGGCAACTGGAGAGAGACACAGGGGATGAGAGGTGGGTGGGGGGTAACAGGAGAGAGACACGGGGCATGAGAGTGGGGTGGGGTGGGTAACAGGAGAGACACGGGGCATGAGCGGGGGGTGGGGGCAACAGCAGGGAGACACGGGGCATGAGCGGGGGGTGGGGGGAACAGGGGAGACACAAGGCATGAGCGGGATGTGGGGGAACAGGAGAGAGGTACAGGGCATGAGCGGGGGTGGGGGGCAACAGCAGGGAGACACAGGGCATGACCGGGGGTGGGAGGTAACAGGAGAGAGACACGGGGCATGAGAGGGGGTGGGGGGCAACAGCAGGGAGACACGGGGCATGACCGGGGGTGGGGGGCAACAGGAGAGAGACACGGAGCATGAGAGGGGGGTGGGGGTAGCAGGAGAGAGACAGGGGCATGATCGGCCTGTGGGGGACAGCAGCTGGGAGACACAGGGCATGTCCCGGGGTTGGGGGGTAACAGGAGAGATACTCGGGGCATGAGCGGGGGGTGGGGGGCAAAAGCAGGGAGACACAGGGCATGAGCGGGGGGTGGGGGCAACAGTAGGGAGACACGGGGCATGACCGGGGGGTGGGGGGTAACAGGAGAGAGACACAGGGCATGAGTGGGATGGGGGCAACAGGAGAGAGACACGGGGCATGAGAGGGGGTGTGGGGGGTAACAGGAGAGGGACACGGGGCATGAGCGGGGGGTGGGGGGCAACAGCAGGGAAACACGGGGCATGAATGGGGGGTGGGGGTAACAGGAGAGAGACACGGGGCATGAGCGGTGAGTGGGGGGCAACAGCAGGGAGACACGGGGCATGAGCGGAGGGTGGGGGCAACAGCAGGGAGACACAGGGCATGAGTGGGGGGTGGGGGGTAACAGTGGAGAGACACGGGGCATGACCGGGGGGTGGGAGGCAACAGCAGGGCGACACTGGGCATGACCAGGGGTGGGGGCCAACAGGAGAGAGACACGGGGCATAAAAGGGGTGGGGGGTAACAGGAGAGAGACACGGGGCATGAGAGGGGGGTGGGGGGGTAACAGGAGAGAGACACGGGGCATGAGCGGGTTCGGGGGGCACAGCAGGGAGACACGGGGCATGAGCGGGGGTTGAAGAGGAACAGTGGAGACACAAGGCATGAGCGGGGGGTAGGGGGAACAGGAGAGAGACACGGGGCATGACCGGGGGTGGGGGGCAACAGCAGGGAGACACAGGGCATGACTGGGGGTGGGGGGTAACAGGAGAGAGACACGGGGCATGAGAGGGGAGTGGGGGGCAACAGCAGGGAGAAACGGGGCATGACCGGGGGTGGGGGGCAACAGGAGAGAGACACGGGGCATGAGAGGGGGTTGGGGGGTAACAGGAGAGAGACAGAGGGCATGAGCGGGCGGTGGGGGACAACAGCTGGGAGACACAGAGCATGACCGGGGTTGGGGGGTAACAGGAGAGAGACACGGGGCATGAGCGGGGGGTGGGGGCAACAGCAGGGAGACACAGGGCATGAGCGGGGGGTGGGGGGCAACAGGAGAGAGACACAGGCCATGAGCAGGGGGTGGGGGGAACAGGAGAGAGAAACGGGGCATGAGCGGGGGGTGGGGGCAACAGTAGGGAGACACAGGGCATGAGCGGGGGGTGGGGGGTAACAGGAGAAAGACACGGGCATGACCGGGGGGTGGGGGGCAACAGGAGAGAGACACGGGCATGGGAGGGGGTATGGGGGTAACAGGAGAGAGATACGGGGCATCAGCGGGGGGTGGAGGGCAACAGCAGGGAGACACGGGGCATGGGCGGGGGTGGGGGGTAACAGGAGAGAGACGCGGGGCATGAGCTGGGGGTGGGGTGCAACAGCAGGGAGACACGGGGCATGACCGGGGTAGTGGGGGGAACAGGAGAGGGACACGGGGCATGAAAGGGGGGTGGGGGGTAACAGGAGAGAGACACGGGGCATGAGTGGGGGGTGGGGGGCAACAGCAGGGAGACACGAGGCATGAGCGGGGGTTGGGGGAACAGGAGAGAGACACGGGGCATGAGGGGGGGTGGGGGCAACAGTAGGGAGACAAGGGGCATGACCGGGGGTGGGAGGTAACAGGAGAAAGACACGGGCATGACTGGGGGTTGGGGGGCAACAGGAGAGAGACACGGGGCATGGGAGGGTGCATGGGGGGTAACAGGAGAGAGACACGGGGCATGAGCGGGGGGTGGAGGGCAACAGCAGGGAGACACGGGGCATGAGCGGGGGGTGGGGGTAACAGGAGAGAGACGCGGTGCATGAGCGAGGGGTGGGGGGCAACAGCAGGGAGACACGGGGCATGAGCGGGGGGTGGGGGGTAACAGGAGAGAGACGCGGGGCATGAGCGGGGGGTGGGGTGCAACAGCAGGGAGACACGGGGCATGACTGGGGGGTGGGGGGAACAGGAGAGGGACACGGGGCATGAGAGGGGGGTGGGGGTAACAGGAGAGAGACACGGGGCATGAGTGTGGGGCAACAGCAGGGAGACACGAGGCATGAGCAGGGGGTGGGGGGAACACGGGGGAGACACAGGGCATGAATGGGGGGTGGGGGGTAACAGGAGAGAGACACGGGGCATGAGCGGGGTTGGGGGGCAACAGCAGGGAGACACAGGGCATGAGCGGAGGGTGGGGGGCAACAGCAGGGAGACATGGGGCATGAGCGGGGGTGGGTGGAGGGTAACAGTGGAGAGACACGGGGCATGACCGGGGGGTGGGAGGCAACAGCAGGGTGACACTGAGCATGACCGGGGGTGGGGGGCAACAGGAGAGAGACACGGGGCATAAAAGGGGGTGGGGGGTAACAGAAGAGAGACACGTGGCATGAGAGGGGGTGGGCTAACAGGAGAGAGACACGGGGAATGAGAGGGGTGTGGGGGGGTAACAGGAGAGACACGGGGCATGAGCGGGGGTGGGGAGCAACAGCAGGGAGACACAGGGCATGAGCGGGGGGTGGGGGGCAACAGGAGAGAGAAACGGGGCATGAGCGGGGGGTGGGGGCAACAGTAGGGAGACACGGGGCATGACTGGGGGGTGGGGGGTAACAGGAAAAAGACACGGGCATGACCGGGGGGTGAGGGGCAACAGGAGAGAGACACAGGGCATGGGAGGGGGCATGGGGGGTAACAGGAGAGAGATACGGGACATGAGCGGGGGTGGAGGGCAACAGCAGGGAGACACGGGGCATGAGCGGGGGGTGGGGGGTAACAGGACAGAGACGCGGTGCATGAGCGAGGGGTGGGGGGCAACAGCAGGGAGACACGGGGCATGAGCGGGGGGGTGGGGGGTAACAGGAGAGAGACGCGGGGCATGAGCGGGGGGGTGGGGTGCAACAGCAGGGAGACACGGGGCATGACCGGGGGGTGGGGGAACAGGAGAGGGACACGGGCATGAGAGGGGCGTGGGGGGTAACAGGAGAGAGACACGGGGCATGAGTGGGGGAGGGGGGCAACAGCAGGGAGACACAAGGCATGAGCGGGGGGTGGGGGGAACAGGAGAGAGACACGGGGCATGAGCGGGGGGTGGGGGCAACAGTAGGGAGACACGGGGCATGACCGGGGTGTGGGGGGGTAACAGGAGAGACACGGGCATGAGCGGGGTGGGGGGCAACAGCAGGGAGACACAGGGCATGACCGGGGGGTGGGAGGTAACAGGAGAAAGACACGGGCATGACTCGGGGGTGGGGGGCAACAGGAGAGAGACACGGGGCATGGGAGGGGGCATGGGGGGTAACAGGAGGGAGAGACGGGGCATGAGCGGGGGGTGGAGGGCAACAGCAGGGAGACACGGGGCATGAGCGGGGGGTGGGGGTAACAGGAGAGAGACGCGGTGCATGAGCGAGGGGTGGGGGCAACAGCAGGGAGACACGGGGCATGACTGGGGGGTGGGGGGAACAGGAGAGGGACACAGGGCATGAGGGGGGGTGGGGGGTAACAGGAGAGACACACGGGGCATGAGTGGGGTGCAAAAGCAGAGCGACATGGGGCATGAGCGGGGGTGGGGGGCAACATCAGGGAGACACGGACCATGAGCGGGTGTGGGGGGAACAGGGGAGACACGAGGCATAAGTGGGGGGTGGGTTTAACAGGAAAGAGACACGGGGCATGAGTCGGGGGTGGGGGGCAACAGCAGGGAGACACGGGGCATGACCGGGGGGTGGGCGGCAAAAGGAGAGAGACACGGAACATGAGCGGGGGTAACAGCAGGGAGACACGGGGCATGACCGGGGGGTGGGGGGCAACAGCAGGGAGACATGGGGCATGACCGTGGGGTGGGGGTAACAGGAGAGAGACACGGAGCATGAGCGGGGGGTGGGGGGGCAACAGGAGGGAGACACGGGCATGAGCGGGGGTGGGGAGGAACAGGGGAGACAAGAGGCATGAGCGGGTGGTGGGGGGAACAGGAGAGAGACACAGAGCATGAGCGGGGGGGTAACAGCAGGGAGACACGGGGCATGAGCGGGGGTCGGGGGCAACAGCAGGGAGACACGGGGCATGACCGGGGGATGGGGGTAACAGGAACGAGACACGGGGCATGAGCGGGGGGTGGGCGGCAACATCAGGGAGACATGGGCAATGAGCGGGGGTGGGGGGGAACAGGGGAGACAAGAGGCATGAGCGGGGGGTGGGGGGCAACAACAGGGAGGCACGGGAATGACCGGGGGTGGGGGGTAACAGGAGAGAGACACGGGGCATGAGCGGGGTGTGGGGGCAACAACAGGGAGACACGGGGAATGACCAGGGGGTGGGGCTAACAGGAGTGAGACACGGGGAATGAGCGGGGATGGAGGGCAACATCAGGGAGACATGGGCCATGAGCGGGGGTGGGGGGAACAGGGGAGACACGAGGCATTAGCGGGGGGTGGTGGGAACAGGAGAGAAACACAGGGCATGAGCGGGGGGTCGGGGGCAACAACAGGGAGACACGGGGAATGACCGGGGGGTGGGGGGTAACAGGAGAGCGACACAGGGCATGAGCGGGGGTGGGGGGCAACAGCAGGGAGACACAGGCCATGACCGGGGGTGGGGGTCAACAGGAGAGAGACACAGGGCATGAGAGGGGGGTGGGGGGTAACAGGAGAGAGACACGGGACATGAGCGGGGGGTGGCGGGCAACAGCAGGGAGACACGGGGCATGACCGGGGGATGGGGGATAACAGGAGAGAGACACGGGGCATGAACAGGGGTGGGGGGCAACAGCAGTGAGACACGGGGCATGACCAGGGGGGTGGGGGGCAACAGGAGAGAGACATGGGGCATGAAAGGGGGGTGGGGGTAACAGGAGAGACACACGGGGCATGAGGGGGGGGCAACAGCAGGGAGACACGGGGCATGAGCGGGGGGTGGGGGGAACACGAGGGAGACACAGGGCATGAGAGGGGGTGGGGGTCAACAGGAGAGAGACATGGGGCATGAAAGGGGGTTGGGGGTAACAGGAGAGACACACGGGGCATGAGAGGGGGTGGGGGCAACAGCAGGGAGACACGGGGCATGAGCGGGGGGTGGGGGGAACACGAGGGAGACACAGGGCATGACCGGGGGTGGGGGTCAACAGGAGAGAGACACAGGGCATGAGAGGGGGGTGGGGGGCAACAGCAGGGAGACACGGGGCATGAGAGGGGGTGGGGGCAACAGCAGGGAGACACGGGTCATGAGCAGGGGGTGGGGCTCAACAGCACGGAGTCACGGGGCATGACCGGGGAGTGGGGGGCAACTGGAGAGAGACACAGGGGATGAGAGGTGGGTGGGGGGTAACAGGAGAGAGACACGGGGCATGAGAGTGGTGTGGGGTGGGTAACAGGAGAGACACGGGGCATGAGCGGGGGGTGGGGGCAACGGTGGGGGCAACAGCAGGGAGACACGGGGCATGAGCGGGGGGTGGGGGGAACAGGGGAGACACAAGGCATGAGCGGGATGTGGGGGAACAGGAGAGAGGTACAGGGCATGAGCGGGGGGTGGGGGGCAACAGCAGGGAGACACAGGGCATGACCGGGGGTGGGAGGTAACAGGAGAGAGACACGGGGCATGAGAGGGGGTGGGGGGCAACAGCAGGGAGACACGGGGCATGACCGGGGGTGGGGGGCAACAGGAGAGAGACACGGAGCATGAGAGGGGGGTGGGGGTAGCAGGAGAGAGACAGGGGCATGATCGGCCTGTGGGGGACAGCAGCTGGGAGACACAGGGCATGTCCCGGGGTTGGGGGGTAACAGGAGAGAGACTCGGGGCATGAGCGGGGGGTGGGGGGCAAAAGCAGGGAGACACAGGGCATGAGCGGGGGGTGGGGGCAACAGTAGGGAGACACGGGGCATGACCGGGGGGTGGGGGGTAACAGGAGAGAGACACAGGGCATGAGTGGGATGGGGGGCAACAGGAGAGAGACACGGGGCATGAGAGGGGGTGTGGGGGGTAACAGGAGAGGGACACGGGGCATGAGCGGGGGGTGGGGGGCAACAGCAGGGAAACACGGGGCATGAATGGGGGGTGGGGGGTAACAGGAGAGAGACACGGGGCATGAGTGGTGAGTGGGGGGCAACAGCAGGGAGACACGGGGCATGAGCGGAGGGTGGGGGCAACAGCAGGGAGACACAGGGCATGAGTGGGGGGTGGGGGGTAACAGTGGAGAGACACGGGGCATGACCGGGGGGTGGGAGGCAACAGCAGGGCGACACTGGGCATGACCAGGGGTGGGGGCCAACAGGAGAGAGACACGGGGCATAAAAGGGGTGGGGGGTAACAGGAGAGAGACACGGGGCATGAGAGGGGGGTGGAGGGGGTAACAGGAGAGAGACACGGGGCATGAGCGGGTTCGGGGGGCACAGCAGGGAGACACGGGGCATGAGCGGGGGTTGAAGAGGAACAGTGGAGACACAAGGCATGAGCGGGGGGTAGGGGGAACAGGAGAGAGACACGGGGCATGACCGGGGGTGGGGGGCAACAGGAGAGAGACACGGGGCATGAGAGGGGGTGGTGGGTAACAGGAGAGAGACACAGGCATGAGAGGGGGTGGGGGGCAACAGCAGGGAGGCACGGGGCATGAGTGGGGGTTGGGGGAACACGAGGGAGACACGGGGCATGTGAGAGGGGTGGGGGTAACAGGAGAGAGACACGGGGCATGAGCGGGGGGTGCGTGGCAACAGCAGGGAGACACGGGGCATGAGAAAGGGGTGGGGGGTAACAGGAGAGAGACACGGGGCATGAGAGGGGGGTGGGGGGCAACAGCAGGGAGACACGGGGCATGAGCGGGGGGTGGGGGGAACACGAGGGAGACATGGGGCATGAGAGGGGAGTGGGGGGTAACAGGGGAGAGACACAGGGCATGAGCGGGGGGTGGGTGGCAACAGCAGGGAGTCACAGGGCATGACCGGGGAGTGGGGGGCAACTGGAGAGAGACAGGGGGCATGAGAGGTGGGTGGGGGGTAACAGGAGAGAGACACGGGGCATGAGAGGGGTGTGGGGGGTAACAGGAGAGACACGGGGCATAAGCGGGGGTGGGGGGCAACAGCAGGGAGACACGGGGCATGAGCGGGGGGTGGGGGGAAACAGGGGAGACATGAGGCATGAGCGGGGTGTGGGTGGAACAGGAGAGAGGCACGGGGCATGAGCGGGGGTGGGGGGCAACAGCAGGGAGACACAGGGCATGACCGGGGGTGGGGGGTAACAGGAGAGAGACACGGGGCATGAGAGGGGAGTGGGGCGCAACAGCAGGGAGACACGGGGCATGACCGGGGTGGGGGGCAACAGGAGAGAGACACAGGGCATGAGAGGGGGTTGGGGGGTAACAGGAGAGAGACAGAGGGCATGAGCGGGCGGTGGGGGACAACAGCTGGGAGACACAGGGCATGACCGGGGATTGGGGGTAACAGGAGAGAGACACGGGGCATGAGCGGGGGGTGGGGGCAACAGCAGGGAGACACAGGGCATGAGCGGGGGGTGGGGGGCAACAGGAGAGAGACACAGGCCATGAGCAGGGGGTGGAGGGAACAGGAGAGAGAAACGGGGCATGAGCGGGGGGGTGGGATTCAACAGCAGGGAGTCACAGGGCATAACGGGGAGTGGGGGGCAACTGGAGAGAGACAGGGGGCATGAGAGGTGGGTGGGGGGTAACAGGAGAGAGACACAGGGCATGAGAGGGGTGTGGGGGGTAACAGGAGAGACACGGGGCATAAGCGGGGGTGGGGGGCAAGAGCAGGGAGACATGGGGCATGAGCGGGGGGTGGGGGGAAACAGGGGAGACATGAGGCATGAGCAGGGTGTGGGTGGAACAGGAGAGAGGCACGGGGCATGAGCGGGGGGTGGGGGGCAACAGCAGGGAGACACAGGGCATGACCGGGGGTGGGGGGCAACAGGAGAGAGACACGGGGCATGAGAGGGGGTTTTGGGGGTAACAGGAGAGAGACAGAGGGCATGAGCGGGCGGTGGGGGGACAACAGCTGGGAGACACAGGGCATGACCGAGGTTGGGGGTAACAGGAGAGAGACACGGGGCATGAGCGGGGGGTGGGGGGGCAACAGCAGGTAGACACAGGGCATGAGCGGGGGGTGGGGGGCAACAGGAGAGAGACACAGGCCATGAGCAGGGGGTGGGGGGAACAGGAGAGAGAAACGGGGCATGAGCGGGGGGGGTGGGGACAACAGTAGGGAGACACGGGGCATGACCGGGGGGTGGGGGGGTAACAGGAGAAAGACATGGGCATGACCGGGGGGTGGGGGGCAACAGGAGAGAGACACGGGGCATGGGAGAGGGCATGGGGGGTAACAGGAGAGAGATGCGGGGCATGAGCGGGGGGTGGAGGGCAACAGCAGGTAGACACGGGGCATGAGCGGGGGGGTGGGGGGTAACAGGAGAGAGACGCGGTGCATGAGCGAGGGGTGGGGGGCAACAGCAGGGAGACACGGGGCATGAGCGGGGGGGTAACAGGAGAGAGACGCGGGGCATGGCGGGGGGTGGGATGCAACAGCAGGGAGACACGGGGCATGACCGGGGTAGTGGGGGGAACAGGAGAAGGACACGGGCATGAGAGGGGGGGTGGGGGGTAACAGGAGAGAGACACGGGACATGAGTGGGGGGTGGGAGGCAACAGCAGGGAGACACGAGGCATGAGCGGGGGTGGGGGGAACAGGAGAGAGACACAGGGCATGAGCGGGGGGTTGGGGGCAACAGTAGGGAGACACGGGGCATGACCGGGGGGTGGGAGGTAACAGGAGAAAGACACGGGCATGACTGGGGGTGGGGGGCAACAAGAGAGAGACACGGGGCATGGAAGGGTGCATGGGGGGTAACAGGAGAGAGACACGGGGCATGAGCGGGTGGTGGAGGGCAACAGCAGGGAGACACGGGGCATGAGCGGGGGTGGGGGTAACAGGAGAGAGACGTGGTGCATGAGCGAGGGGTGGGGGGCAACAGCAGGGGGACACGGGGCCATGAGCGGGGGGTGGGGGGTAACAGGAGAGAGACGCGGGGGGTGGGGTGCAACAGCAAGGGAGACACGGGGCATGACTGGGGGGTGGGGGGAACAGGAGAGGGACACGGGGCATGAGAGGGGGGTGGGGGGTAACAGGAGGGAGACACGGGGCATGAGTAGTGGGTGGGGGGCAACAGCAGTGAGACACGAGGCATGAGCAGGGGGTGGGGAACACGGGGGAGACACATGCATGAATGGGGGGTGGGGGGTAACAGGAGAGAGACACAGGGCATGAGCGGATTGGGGGGCAACAGCAGGGAGACACGGGGCATGAGCGGAGGGTGGGGGGCAACAGCAGGGAGACATGGGGCATGAGCAGGGGGTGGGGATAACAGTGGAGAGACACATGGCATGAGAGGCGGTGGGCTAACAGGAGAGAGACACGGGGTATAAAAGGGGGTGGGGGGTAACAGAAGAGAGACACAATTGCATGAGAGCGGTGGGCTAACAGGAGAGAGACACTGGGCATGAGAGGGGTGTGGGGGGGTAACAGGGAGAGACACGGGGCATGAGCGGGGGTGGGGGGCAACAGCAGGGAGACACAGGGCATGACCGGGGGTTGGGGGTAACAGGAGAGAGACACGGGGCATGAGCGGGGGGCAACAGCAGGAAGACACAGGGCATGAGCGGGGGGCAACAGGAGAGAGAAACGGGGCATGAGTGGTGGGGTGGGGGCAACAGTAGGAAGATACGGGGCATGACGGGGGGTGGGGGGTAACAGGAGAAAGACGCGGGCATGACCGGGGGGTGGGGGGCAACAGGAGAGAGACACAGGCATGGGATGGGACATGGGGGTAACAGGAGAGAGATACGGGGCATGAGCGGGGGGTGGAGGGCAACAGCAGGGAGACACAGGGCATGAGCGGGGGGTGGGGGGTAACAGGAGAGAGACGTGGTGCATGAGCGAGGGGTGGGGGGCAACAGCAGGGAGACACGGGGCATGAGCGGGGGGTGGGTGTAACAGGGAGAGAGACGCAGGGCATGAGCGGGGGGTGGGGTGCAACAGCAGGGAGACACGGGGCATGACCGGGGGGTGGGGGGAACAGGAGAGGGACACGGGGCATGAGAGGGGGGTGGGGGCATGACTGGGGGGTGGGGGGCAACAGCAGGGAGACACGGGGCATGAGCGGGGGGTGGGGTGCAACAGCAGGGAGACACGGGGCATGACCGGGGGGTGGGGGGAACAGGAGAGGGACACGGGGCATAAGAGGGGGGTGGGGGGTAACAGGAGAGAGACACGGGGCATGAGTGGGGGGTGTGGGGCAACAGCAGGGAGACACAAGGCATGAGTGGGGGTGGGGGGAACAGGAGAGAGACACGGGGCATGAGCAGGGGGGGTGGGGGCAACAGTAGGGAGACACGGGGCATGACCGGGGTGTGGGGGGATAACAGGAGAGACATGGGGCATGAGCGGGGGTGGGGGGCAACAGCAGGGAGACACAGGGCATGACCGGGGGGTGGGAGGTAACAGGAGAAAGACACAGGCATGACTGGGGGGTGGGGGGCAACAGGAGAGAGACACGGGGCATGGGAGGGGGCATGGGGGGGTAACAGGAGAGAGACACGGGGCATGAGCGGGGGTGGAGGGCAACAGCAGGGAGACACGGGGCATGAGCGGGGGTGGGGGTAACAGGAGAGAGACGCGGTGCATGAGCGAGGGGTGGGGTGCAACAGCAGGGAGACACGAGGCATGAGCGGGGGGTGGGGGGTAACAGGAGAGAGACGCGGGGTATGAGCGGGGGGTGGGGTGCAACAGCAGGGAGACACGGGGCATGACTGGGGGTGGGGGGAACAGGAGAGGGACACGGGGCAAGAGAGGGGGGTGGCGGTAACAGGAGAGAGACACAGGGCATGAGTGGGGGGCAAAAGCAGGGAGACACGAGGCATGAGCAGGGGGCAGGGGAACACGGGGGAGACACAGGGCATGAATGGGGGTGGGGAGTAACAGGAGAGAGACACAGGGCATGAGCGGGTATGGGGGGCAACAGTAGGGAGACACGGGGCATGAGCGGAGGGTGGGGGGCAACAGCACGGAGACACGGGGCATAAGCGGGGGGTGGGGGTAACAGTGGAGAGACACGGGGCATGACCGGGGGTGGGAGGCAACAGCAGGGTGACACTGGGCATGACCGGGGTGGGGGGCAACAGGAGACAGACACGGGGCATAAAAGGGGGTGGGGGGGTAACAGAAGAGAGACACGTGGCATGAGAGGGGGTGGGCTAACAGGAGAGAGACACGGGGCATGAGAGGGGTGTGTGGGGTAACAGGAGAGACATGGGGCATGAGCAGGGGTGGGGGGCAACAGCAGGGAGACACGGGGCATGAGAGGGGTGTGTGGGGTAACAGGAGAGACACGGGGCATGAGCGGGTTGTGGGGGGAACAGGAGAGAGGCACGGGGCATGAACGGGGGGTGGGGGACATCAGCAGGGAGACCCAGGGCATGACCGGGGGTGGGGGGTAACAGGAGAGAGACACGCGGCATGAGAGGGGAGTGGGGGGCAACAGCAGGGAGACACGGGGCATGACCGGGGGTGGGGGGCAACAGGAGAGAGACACAAGGCATGAGAGGGGGGTGGGGGCTAACAGGAGAGAGACAGGGGGCATGAGCGGGCGGTGGGGGACAATAGCTGGGAGACACAGGGCATGACCGGGGGTTGGAGGGTAACAGGAGAGAGACGCGGGGCATGAGCGGGGGGTGAGGGGCAACAGCAGGGAGACACGGGGCATGACCGGGGGTGGGGGGAACAGGAGAGGGACACGGGGCATGAGAGGGGGGTGGGGGGTAACAGGAGAGACACAGTGGGCATTAGTGGGGGGTGGGGGGCAACAGCAGGGAGACACGAGGCATGAGCGGGGGGTGGGAGGAACATGGGGGAGACACAGGGCATGAATGGGGGTGGGGGGTAACAGGAGAGAGACACGGGGCATGAGCGGGGGTGGGGGGCAACAGCAGGGAGACACGGGGCATGAGCGGAGGGTGGGGGGCAACAGCAGGGAGACACGGGGCATGAGCGGGGGTGGGGGGTAACAGTGGAGAGAGACAGGGCATGACCGGGGGGTGGGAGACAACAGCAGGGCGACACTGGGCATGACCGGGGGTGGGGGGCAACAGGAGAGAGACACGGGGCATAAAAGGGGGTGGGAGGTAACAGGAGAGAGACACGTGGCATGAGAGGGGGTGGGGCTAACAGGAGAGAGACACGGGGCATGAGAGGGGGTGGGGGGTAACAGGAGAGAGACACGGGGCATGAGTGGGGACGGGGGGCACAGCAGGGAGACACCGGGCATGAGCGGGGGGTGGGGGGTAACAGGAGAGAGATGCGGGGCATGAGCGGGGGGTGGGGGGCAACAGCAGGGAGACACGGGACATGACCGGGGGGTGGGGGAACAGGAGAGGGACACGGGGCATGAGCGGGGGTTGGGGGGTAACTGTGGAAAGACACGGGGCATGACTTGGGGGTGGGAGGCAACAGCAGGGTGACACTGGGCATGACCGGGGGTGGGGGGCAACAGGAGAGAGACATGGGGCATAAAAGGGGGTGGGGGTAACAGGAGAGAGACACATGGCATGAGAGGGGGTGGGGGGTAACAGGAGAGAGACACGGGGCATGAGCGGGGATGGGGGGCACAGCAGGGAGACATCGGGCATTAGCGGGGGGTGGGGGGTAACAGGAGAGAGATGCGGGGCATGAGCGGGGGGTGGGGGGCAACAGCAGGGAGACACGGGGCATGACCGGGGGGTGGGGGAACAGGAGAGGGACACGGGGCATGAGCGGGGGCTGGGGGGTAACAGTGGAAAGACACGCAGCATGACTGGGGGGTGGGAGGCAACAGCAGGGCAACACTGAGCATGACCGGGGGTGGGGGGCAACAGGAGAGAGACACGGGGCATAAAAGGGGGTGGGGCTAACAGGAGAGAGACACGGGGGATGAGAGGGGGTGAGGGGTAACAGGAAAGAGAGACACGGGGCATGAGCGGGGACGGGGGGCACAGCAGGGAGACACGGGGCATGAGCGGGGGGGAGGAGGAACAGGGGAGACACGAGGCATGAGCGGGGGGTAGTGGGAACAGGAGAGAGACACAGGGCATGACCGGGGGTGGGGGGCAACAGGAGAGAGACACGGGGCACGAGAGGGGGTGGGGGGTTACAGGAGAGAGACACGGGCATGAGAGGGGGTTGGGGGGCAACAGCAGGGAGACACAGGGCATGAGTGGGGGGTGGGGGGAACACGAGGGAGACACGGGGCATGAGAAGGGGTGGGGGGTAACAGGAGAGAGACATGAGGCATGAGCGGGGGGTGCGTGGCAACAGCAGGGAGACAAGGGGCATGAGCGGGGGGCAAAAGCAGGGAGACACGGTGCATGAGAGGGGGTGGGGGTAACAGGAGGGAGACACGGGGCATGAGAGGGGGGTGGGGGCAACAGCAGGGAGACACGGGGCATGAGCGGGGGGTGGGGGGAACACGAGGGAGACATGGGGCATGAGAGGGGGGTGGGGGTAACAGGAGAGAGACACGGGACATGAGAAGGGGTGGGGGGCAACAGGAGAGAGACACGGGGCATGAGAGGGGGGTGGGGGGTAACAGGAGAGAAACACGGGGCATGAGAGGGGGTGGGGGTAACAGGAGAGAGACACGGGGCATGAGAGGGGGGTGGGGGTAACAGGAGAGAGACACAGAGCATGAGCCGGGGGGCAATATCAGGGAGACACGGGGCATGAGCGGATGGTGGGGGACAACAGCAGGGAGACAAGGGGCGTGAGAGGGGGGTGGGGTGTAACAGGAGAGAGACACGGGGCATGAGCGGGGGTGGGGGCAACAGGAGAGAGACACGGGCATGAGCGAGGGGTGGGGGGCAATAGGAGAGAGACACGGGGCATGAGAGGGGCGTGGGGGGTAACAGGAGAGACATGGGGCATGAGCGGGGGGTGGGGGGCAACAGCAGGGAGACACAGGGCATGAGCGGGGGGTGAGGGGCAACAGCAGGGAGACACGGGGCATGACCGGGGGGTGGGGGCAAACGGAGAGAGACACGGGGCATGAGCAGGGGGTGGGGGCATCAGCAGGGAGACACGGGGCATGAACAGGGGATGGGGGCAACGGGAGAGAGACACAGGGCATGAGGCGGGTGTGGGGGTAACAGGAGAGACACGAGGCATGAGCGGGGATTGGGGGGCAACAGCAGGGAGAGACGGAGCATGACCGGGGGTGTGGGCTAACAGGAGAGAGACACGGCACATTAGCGGGGGTTGGGGGGCACCAGCAGGGAGACACGGGGCATGACCGAGGGTGTGGGGCAACAGGAGAGAGACACGGGGCATGAGAGGGGGTGGGGGTAACAGGAGAGAGACATGGGGCATGAGCGGGGGGTGGGGGAGTAACAGGAGAGAGACATGGGGCATGAGCGGGGTGGGGGGCAACAGCAGGGAGACACGGGGCATGAGCGGGGGTGGGGGGCAACAGCAGGGAGACACGGGGCATGACCGGGTGGTGGGGGGGCAACAGGAGAGAGACACGGGGCATGAGCAGGGAGTGGGGGGCAAAAGCAGGGAGATACAGGGCATGACTGGTGGGTGGGGGGTAACAGGAGAGAGACACGGGGCATGAGCGGGGGGTGTTGGGCAACAGCAGGGAGACACAGGGCATGACCGGGGGTTGGGGGGTAACAGGCGAGAGACACGGGGCATGAGCAGGGGGTGGGGGCGACAGCAGGGAGACACGGGGCATGAGCGGGGGATGGGGGGCAACAGGAGAGAGACACATGCCATGAGCAGGGGGTGGGGGGGCAACAGGAGAGAGACACGGGGCATAAGCGGGGGGTGGGGGGCAACTGCAGGGGGACACGGGGCATGACTGCGGGGTGGGGGGCAACAGGAGAGAGACACAGGGCATGAGAGGGGGTGGGGGGCAACAGCAGGTAGACACGGGGCACGACCGGGGCGGTGGGGGGCAACAGGAGAGAGACACGGGGCATGAGAGGGTGGTGGGGGGTAACAGGAGAGAGACACAGGGCATGAGCGGGGGGTGGGGGGGCAACAGCAGGGTGACACAGAGCATGACCGGGGGTTGGGGGGTAACAGGAGAGAGACACGAGGCAGGGGGTGGGAGAACACGGGGGAGACACAGGGCATGAATGGGGGGTGGGGGGTAACAGGAGAGAGACATGGGGCATGAGCGGGGGGCGGGGGGCAACAGCAGGGAGACACGAGGCATGAGCGGGGGGTGGGGGGTAATAGTGGAGAGACACTTGCATGAACGGGGGTGGGAGGCAACAGCAGGGCATCATGGGGCATGACCAGGGGGGTGCAGGGCAACAGGAGTGAGACACAGGGCATGTGAGGGGGGTGGGGGGTAACAGGAGAGAGACACGGGGCATGAGCGGGGAGTGGGGGGCAACAGCAGGTAGACACAGGGCACGACCGGGGCGGTGGGGGGCAACAGGAGAGAGACACGGGGCATGAGAGGGTGGTGGGGGTAACAGGAGAGAGACACAGGGCATGAGCGGGGGGTGGGGGGGCAACAGCAGGGTGACACAGAGCATGACCGGGGGTTGGGGGGTAACAGGAGAGAGACACGAGGCAGGGGGTGGGAGAACACGGGGGAGACACAGGGCATGAATGGGGGGTGGGGGGTAACAGGAGAGAGACATGGGGCATGAGCGGGGGGCGGGGGGCAACAGCAGGGAGACACGAGGCATGAGCGGGGGGTGGGGGGTAATAGTGGAGAGACACTTGCATGAACGGGGGTGGGAGGCAACAGCAGGGCATCATGGGGCATGACCAGGGGGTGCAGGGCAACAGGAGTGAGACACAGGGCATGTGAGGGGGTGGGGGGTAACAGGAGAGAGACACGTGGCATGAGAGGGGGGTGGGGGTAACAGGAGAGAGACACGGGGCATGAGAGGGGGGAGGGGGTAACAGGAGATAGACACAGGGCATGAGCGGGGCGTGGGGGCCACAGCAGGGAGACACAGGGCATGAGCGGGGGTGGGGAGGAACAGGGGGAGACACGAGGCATGAGCAGGAGGTGGGGGGAACAGGAGAGAGACACGTGGCATGACCGGGGGTGGGGGGCAACAGGAGAGAGACACGGGGCATGAGAGGGGAGTGGGGGGTAACATGAGAGATACATGGGGCATGAGACGGGGGCAACAGCAGGGAGACACGGGGCATGAGTGGGGGGTGCGGGGAACACGAGGGAGACACCGGGCATGAGAGGGGGGTGGGGGGTAACAGGAGAGAGACATGGGGCATGAGCGGGGGGTGGGGGGCAACAGCAGGGAGACACGGGGCATGAGAGGGGGTGGGGGTAACAGAAGAGAGACACGGGGCATGTGAGGGCGTTGGGGGGCAACAGCAGGGAGACGCGGGGCACGAGCAGGGGGGTGGGGGGAACACGAGGGAGACACGGGGCATGAGAGGGGGTGGGGGTAACAGGAGAGGGACACGGGGCATGAGAGGGGTGGGGGGTAACAGGAGAGACACAAGGGGCATTAGTGGGGGGTGGGGGGCAACAGCAGGGAGACACGAGGCATGAGCGGGAGGTGGGAGGAACACGGGGGAGACACAGGACATGAATGGGGGCGGGGGTAACAGGAGAGAGACGCGGGGCATGAGCGGGGGGTGAGGGGCAACAGCAGGGAGACACGGGGCATGAACGGGGGTGGGGGGAACAGGAGAGGGACACGGGGCATGAGAAGGGGGTGGGGGGTAACAGGAGAGACACAAGGGGCATGAGCGGGGGATGGGAGGAACACGGGGGAGACACAGGGCATGAATGGGGGTGGGGGGTAACAGGAGAGAGACACGGGGCATGAGTGGGGACGGGGGGCACAGCAGGGAGACACCGGGCATGAGCGGGGGGTGGGGGGTAACAGGAGAGAGATGCGGGGCATGAGCGGGGGGTGGGGGGCAACAGCAGGGAGACACGGGACATGACCGGGGGTGGGGTAACTGTGGAAAGACACGGGGCATGACTTGGGGGTGGGAGGCAACAGCAGGGTGACACTGGGCATGACCGGGGGTGGGGGGCAACAGGAGAGAGACATGGGGCATAAAAGGGGGTGGGGGTAACAGGAGAGAGACACATGGCATGAGAGGGGGTGGGGGGTAACAGGAGAGAGACACGGGGCATGAGCGGGGATGGGGGGCACAGCAGGGAGACATCGGGCATTAGCGGGGGGTGGGGGGTAACAGGAGAGAGATGCGGGGCATGAGCGGGGGGTGGGGGGCAACAGCAGGGAGACACGGGGCATGACCGGGGGGTGGGGGAACAGGAGAGGGACACGGGGCATGAGCGGGGGCTGGGGGGTAACAGTGGAAAGACACGCAGCATGACTGGGGGGTGGGAGGCAACAGCAGGGCAACACTGAGCATGACCGGGGGTGGGGGGCAACAGGAGAGAGACACGGGGCATAAAAGGGGGTGGGGCTAACAGGAGAGAGACACGGGGGATGAGAGGGGGTGAGGGGTAACAGGAAAGAGAGACACGGGGCATGAGCGGGGACGGGGGCACAGCAGGGAGACACGGGGCATGAGCGGGGGGGAGGAGGAACAGGGGAGACACGAGGCATGAGCGGGGGGTAGTGGGAACAGGAGAGAGACACAGGGCATGACCGGGGGTGGGGGCAACAGGAGAGAGACACGGGGCACGAGAGGGGGTGGGGGGTTACAGGAGAGAGACACGGGCATGAGAGGGGGTTGGGGGGCAACAGCAGGGAGACACAGGGCATGAGTGGGGGGTGGGGGGAACACGAGGGAGACACGGGGCATGAGAAGGGGTGGGGGGTAACAGGAGAGAGACATGAGGCATGAGCGGGGGGTGCGTGGCAACAGCAGGGAGACAAGGGGCATGAGCGGGGGGCAAAAGCAGGGAGACACGGTGCATGAGAGGGGGTGGGGGGTAACAGGAGGGAGACACGGGGCATGAGAGGGGGGTGGGGGCAACAGCAGGGAGACACGGGGCATGAGCGGGGGGTGGGGGGAACACGAGGGAGACATGGGGCATGAGAGGGGGGTGGGGGTAACAGGAGAGAGACACGGGACATGAGAAGGGGTGGGGGGCAACAGGAGAAAGACACGGGGCATGAGAGGGGGGTGGGGGGTAACAGGAGAGAAACACGGGGCATGAGAGGGGGTGGGGGTAACAGGAGAGAGACACGGGGCATGAGAGGGGGGTGGGGGTAACAGGAGAGAGACACAGAGCATGAGCCGGGGGGCAATATCAGGGAGACACGGGGCATGAGCGGATGGTGGGGGACAACAGCAGGGAGACACGGGCGTGAGAGGGGGGTGGGGTGTAACAGGAGAGAGACACGGGGCATGAGCGGGGGTGGGGGCAACAGGAGAGAGACACAGGCATGAGCGAGGGGTGGGGGGCAATAGGAGAGAGACACGGGGCATGAGAGGGGCGTGGGGGGTAACAGGAGAGACATGGGGCATGAGCGGGGGGTGGGGGGCAACAGCAGGGAGACACAGGGCATGAGCGGGGGGTGAGGGGCAACAGCAGGGAGACACGGGGCATGACCGGGGGGTGGGGGCAAACGGAGAGAGACACGGGGCATGAGCAGGGGGTGGGGGCATCAGCAGGGAGACACGGGGCATGAACAGGGGATGGGGGCAACGGGAGAGAGACACAGGGCATGAGGGGGTGTGGGGGTAACAGGAGAGACACGAGGCATGAGCGGGGATTGGGGGGCAACAGCAGGGAGAGACGGAGCATGACCGGGGGTGTGGGCTAACAGGAGAGAGACACGGCACATTAGCGGGGGTTGGGGGGCACCAGCAGGGAGACACGGGGCATGACCGAGGGTGTGGGGCAACAGGAGAGAGACACGGGGCATGAGAGGGGGTGGGGGTAACAGGAGAGAGACATGGGGCATGAGCGGGGGGTGGGGGAGTAACAGGAGAGAGACATGGGGCATGAGCGGGGTGGGGGGCAACAGCAGGGAGACACGGGGCATGAGCGGGGGTGGGGGGCAACAGCAGGGAGACACGGGGCATGACCGGGTGGTGGGGGCAACAGGAGAGAGACACAGGGCATGACAGGGGTGTGGGGGTAACAGGGGAGAGACACGGGGCATGAGAGAGGTGTGGGGGGTAACAGGAGAGAGACACGGGGCATGAGCGGGGGGTGGGGGAAACAGCAGGGAGACACAGGGCATGAGAGGGGGGTGGGGGTAACAGGAGAGAGACACGGGGCATGAGCAGGGAGTGGGGGGCAAAAGCAGGGAGATACAGGGCATGACTGGTGGGTGGGGGGTAACAGGAGAGAGACACGGGGCATGAGCGGGGGGTGTTGGGCAACAGCAGGGAGACACAGGGCATGACCGGGGGTTGGGGGGTAACAGGCGAGAGACACGGGGCATGAGCAGGGGGTGGGGGCGACAGCAGGGAGACACGGGGCATGAGCGGGGGATGGGGGGCAACAGGAGAGAGACACATGCCATGAGCAGGGGGTGGGGGGGAACAGAAGAGAGACACGGGGCATGAGTGGGGGGTGGGGGCAACAGCAGGGAGACACGGGGCATGAGCGGAGCGTGGGGGGCAACAGCAGGGAGACACGGGGCATGAGCGGGGGAGAGGGTAACAGAAGAGAGACACGGGGCATGAGATGGGGTGGGGGGGCAACAGGAGAGAGACACGGGGCATAAGCGGGGGGTGGGGGGCAACTGCAGGGGGACACGGGGCATGACTGCGGGGTGGGGGGCAACAGGAGAGAGACACAGGGCATGAGAGGGGGTGGGGGGCAACAGCAGAGAGACACATGGCATGACCGGGGGGTGGGGGGTAACAGGAGAGAGACACAGGGCATGAGCGGGGAGTGGGGGGCAACAGCAGGTAGACACGGGGCACGACCGGGGCGGTGGGGGGCAACAGGAGAGAGACACGGGGCATGAGAGGGTGGTGGGGGGTAACAGGAGAGAGACACAGGGCATGAGCGGGGGGTGGGGGGGCAACAGCAGGGTGACACAGAGCATGACCGGGGGTTGGGGGGTAACAGGAGAGAGACACGAGGCAGGGGGTGGGAGAACACGGGGGAGACACAGGGCATGAATGGGGGGTGGGGGGTAACAGGAGAGAGACATGGGGCATGAGCGGGGGGCGGGGGGCAACAGCAGGGAGACACGAGGCATGAGCGGGGGGTGGGGGGTAATAGTGGAGAGACACTTGCATGAACGGGGGTGGGAGGCAACAGCAGGGCATCACGGGGCATGACCAGGGGGTGCAGGGCAACAGGAGTGAGACACAGGGCATGTGAGGGGGGTGGGGGGTAACAGGAGAGAGACACGTGGCATGAGAGGGGGGTGGGGGTAACAGGAGAGAGACACGGGGCATGAGAGGGGGTAACAGGAGATAGACACAGGGCATGAGCGGGGCGTGGGGGCCACAGCAGGGAGACACAGGGCATGAGCGGGGGTGGGGAGGAACAGGGGAGACACGAGGCATGAGCAGGAGGTGGGGGGAACAGGAGAGAGACACGTGGCATGACCGGGGGTGGGGGGCAACAGGAGAGAGACACGGGGCATGAGAGGAGAGTGGGGGGTAACATGAGAGATACATGGGGCATGAGACGGGGGCAACAGCAGGGAGACACGGGGCATGAGTGGGGGGTGCGGGGAACACGAGGGAGACACCGGGCATGAGAGGGGGGTGGGGGGGTAACAGGAGAGAGACATGGGGCATGAGCGGGGGGTGGGGGGCAACAGCAGGGAGACACGGGGCATGAGAGGGGGTGGGGGTAACAGAAGAGAGACGCCGGGCATGTGAGGGCGTTGGGGGGCAACAGCAGGGAGACGCGGGGCACGAGCAGGGGGGTGGGGGGAACACGAGGGAGACACGGGGCATGAGAGGGGGTGGGGGTAACAGGAGAGGGACACGGGGCATGAGAGGGGTGGGGGGTAACAGGAGAGACACAAGGGGCATTAGTAGGGGGTGGGGGGCAACAGCAGGGAGACACGAGGCATGAGCGGGAGGTGGGAGGAACACGGGGGAGACACAGGACATGAATGGGGGCGGGGGTAACAGGAGAGAGACGCGGGGCATGAGCGGGGGGTGAGGGGCAACAGCAGGGAGACACGGGGCATGAACGGGGGTGGGGGGAACAGGAGAGGGACACGGGGCATGAGAAGGGGGTGGGGGGTAACAGGAGAGACACAAGGGGCATGAGCGGGGGATGGGAGGAACACGGGGGAGACACAGGGCATGAATGGGGGTGGGGGGTAACAGGAGAGAGACACGGGGCATGAGCGGGGGTGGGGGGCAACAGCAGGGAGACACAGGGCATGAGCGGAGGGTGGGGGGCAACAGCAGGGAGACACGGGGCATGAGCGGGGGTGGGGGGTAACAGTGGAGAGAGACAGGGCATGACCGGGGGGTGGGAGGCAACAGCAGGGCGACACTGGGCATGACCGGGGGTGGGGGGCAACAGGAGAGAGACACGGGGCATAAAAGGAGGTGGGAGGTAACAGGAGAGAGACACGTGGCATGAGAGGGGGTGGGGCTAACAGGAGAGAGACACGGGGCATGAGAGGGGGGTGGGGGGGTAACAGGAGAGAGACACGGGGCATGAGTGGGGACGGGGGCACAGCAGGGAGACACCGGGCATGAGCGGGGGGTGGGGGGTAACAGGAGAGAGATGCGGGGCATGAGCGGGGGGTGGGGGGCAACAGCAGGGAGACACGGGGCATGACCGGGGGTGGGGGAACAGGAGAGGGACACGGGGCATGACCGGGGGTTGGGGGGTAACAGTGGAAAGACACGGGGCATGACTGGGGGTGGGAGGCAACAGCAGAGCGACACTGGGCATGACCGGGGGTGGGGGGCAACAGGAGAGAGACACGGGGCATAAAAGGGGGTGGGGGGTAACAGGAGAGAGACACATGGCATGAGAGGGGGGTGGGGGGGTAACAGGAGAGAGACACGGGGCATGAGCGGGGACGGGGGGCACAGCAGGGAAACACCGGGCATGAGCGGGGGGTGGGGGTAACAGGAGAGAGATGCGGGGCATGAGCGGGGGAGGGGGGGCAACAGCAGGGAGACACGGGGCATGAGCGGGGATGGGGGGCACAGCAGGGAGACACCGGGCATTAGCGGGGGGTGGGGGGTAACAGGAGAGAGATGCGGGCATGAGCGGGGGGTGGGGGGCAACAGCAGGGAGACACGGGGCATGACCGGGGGGTGGGGGAACAGGAGAGGGACACGGGGCATGAGCGGGGGCTGGGGGGTAACAGTGGAAAGACACGCAGCATGACTGGGGGGTGGGAGGCAACAGCAGGGCAACACTGAGCATGACCGGGGGTGGGGGGCAACAGGAGAGAGACACGGGGCATAAAAGGGGGTGGGGCTAACAGGAGAGAGACACGGGGATGAGAGGGGGTGAGGGGTAACAGGAAAGAGAGACACGGGGCATGAGCGGGGACGGGGGGCACAGCAGGGAGACACGGGGCATGAGCGGGGGGAGGAGGAACAGGGGAGACACGAGGCATGAGCGGGGGGTAGTGGGAACAGGAGAGAGACACGGGGCATGACCGGGGGTGGGGGGCAACAGGAGAGAGACACGGGGCACGAGAGGGGGTGGGGGGTTACAGGAGAGAGACACGGGCATGAGAGGGGGTTGGGGGGCAACAGCAGGGAGACACAGGGCATGAGTGGGGGGTGGCGGGAACACGAGGGAGACACGGGGCATGAGAAGGGGTGGGGGGTAACAGGAGAGAGACATGAGGCATGAGCGGGGGGTGCGTGGCAACAGCAGGGAGACAAGGGGCATGAGCGGGGGGCAAAAGCAGGGAGACACGGTGCATGAGAGGGGGTGGGGGGTAACAGGAGGGAGACACGGGGCATGAGAGGGGGGTGGGGGCAACAGCAGGGAGACACGGGGCATGAGCGGGGGGTGGGGGGAACACGAGGGAGACATGGGGCATGAGAGGGGGGTGGGGGTAACAGGAGAGAGACACGGGACATGAGAAGGGGTGGGGGGCAACAGGAGAGAGACACGGGGCATGAGAGGGGGTGGGGGGTAACAGGAGAGAAACACGGGGCATGAGAGGGGGTGGGGGTAACAGGAGAGAGACACGGGGCATGAGAGGGGGGTGGGGGTAACAGGAGAGAGACACAGAGCATGAGCCGGGGGGCAATATCAGGGAGACACGGGGCATGAGCGGATGGTGGGGGACAACAGCAGGGAGACACGGGGCGTGAGAGGGGGGTGGGGTGTAACAGGAGAGAGACACGGGGCATGAGCGGGGGTGGGGGCAACAGGAGAGAGACACGGGCATGAGCGAGGGGTGGGGGGCAATAGGAGAGAGACACGGGGCATGAGAGGGGCGTGGGGGGTAACAGGAGAGACATGGGGCATGAGCGGGGGGTGGGGGGCAACAGCAGGGAGACACAGGGCATGAGCGGGGGGTGAGGGGCAACAGCAGGGAGACACGGGGCATGACCGGGGGGTGGGGGCAAACGGAGAGAGACACGGGGCATGAGCAGGGGGTGGGGGCATCAGCAGGGAGACACGGGGCATGAACAGGGGATGGGGGCAACGGGAGAGAGACACAGGGCATGAGGGGGGTGTGGGGGTAACAGGAGAGACACGAGGCATGAGCGGGGATTGGGGGGCAACAGCAGGGAGAGACGGAGCATGACCGGGGGTGTGGGCTAACAGGAGAGAGACACGGCACATTAGCGGGGGTTGGGGGGCACCATCAGGGAGACACGGGGCATGACCGAGGGTGTGGGGCAACAGGAGAGAGACACGGGGCATGAGAGGGGGTGGGGGTAACAGGAGAGAGACATGGGGCATGAGCGGGGGGTGGGGGAGTAACAGGAGAGAGACATGGGGCATGAGCGGGGTGGGGGGCAACAGCAGGGAGACACGGGGCATGAGCGGGGGTGGGGGGCAACAGCAGGGAGACACGGGGCATGACCGGGTGGTGGGGGGGCAACAGGAGAGAGACACAGGGCATGACAGGGGTGTGGGGGTAACAGGGGAGAGACACGGGGCATGAGAGAGGTGTGGGGGGTAACAGGAGAGAGACACGGGGCATGAGCGGGGGGTGGGGGAAACAGCAGGGAGACACAGGGCATGAGAGGGGGGTGGGGGTAACAGGAGAGAGACACGGGGCATGAGCGGGGAGTGGGGGGCAAAAGCAGGGAGATACAGGGCATGACTGGTGGGTGGGGGGTAACAGGAGAGAGACACGGGGCATGAGCGGGGGGTGTTGGGCAACAGCAGGGAGACACAGGGCATGACCGGGGGTTGGGGGGTAACAGGCGAGAGACACGGGGCATGAGCAGGGGGTGGGGGCGACAGCAGGGAGACACGGGGCATGAGCGGGGGATGGGGGGCAACAGGAGAGAGACACATGCCATGAGCAGGGGGTGGGGGCATGACCAGGGGGTGCAGGGCAACAGGAGTGAGACACAGGGCATGTGAGGGGGGTGGGGGGTAACAGGAGAGAGACACGTGGCATGAGAGGGGGGTGGGGGTAACAGGAGAGAGACACGGGGCATGAGAGGGGGGAGGGGGTAACAGGAGATAGACACAGGGCATGAGCGGGGCGTGGGGGCCACAGCAGGGAGACACAGGGCATGAGCGGGGGTGGGGAGGAACAGGGGAGACACGAGGCATGAGCAGGAGGTGGGGGGAACAGGAGAGAGACACGTGGCATGACCGGGGGTGGGGGGCAACAGGAGAGAGACACGGGGCATGAGAGGGGAGTGGGGGGTAACATGAGAGATACATGGGGCATGAGACGGGGGCAACAGCAGGGAGACACGGGGCATGAGTGGGGGGTGCGGGGAACACGAGGGAGACACCGGGCATGAGAGGGGGGTGGGGGGTAACAGGAGAGAGACATGGGGCATGAGCGGGGGGTGGGGGGCAACAGCAGGGAGACACGGGGCATGAGAGGGGGTGGGGGTAACAGAAGAGAGACACGGGGCATGTGAGGGCGTTGGGGGGCAACAGCAGGGAGACGCGGGGCACGAGCAGGGGGGTGGGGGGAACACGAGGGAGACACGGGGCATGAGAGGGGGTGGGTGGGGGGTAACAGGAGAGACACAAGGGGCATTAGTGGGGGGTGGGGGGCAACAGCAGGGAGACACGAGGCATGAGCGGGAGGTGGGAGGAACACGGGGGAGACACAGGACATGAATGGGGGCGGGGGTAACAGGAGAGAGACGCGGGGCATGAGCGGGGGGTGAGGGGCAACAGCAGGGAGACACGGGGCATGACCGGGGGTGGGGGGAACAGGAGAGGGACACGGGGCATGAGAAGGGGTGGGGGGTAACAGGAGAGACACAAGGGCATGAGCGGGGGATGGGAGGAACACGGGGGAGACACAGGGCATGAATGGGGGTGGGGGGTAACAGGAGAGAGACACGGGGCATGAGCGGGGGGTGGGGGCAACAGCAGGGAGACACGGGGCATGAGCAGAGGGTGGGGGGCAACAGCAGGGAGACACGGGGCATGAGCGGGGGTGGGGGGTAACAGTGGAGAGAGACAGGGCATGACCGGGGGTGGAGGCAACAGCAGGGCGACACTGGGCATGACCGGGGGTGGGGGGCAACAGGAGAGAGACACGGGGCATAAAAGGAGGTGGGAGGTAACAGGAGAGAGACACGTGGCATGAGAGGGGGTGGGGCTAACAGGAGAGAGACACGGGGCATGAGAGGGGGGGTGGGGGGGTAACAGGAGAGAGACACGGGGCATGAGTGGGGACGGGGGCACAGCAGGGAGACACCGGGCATGAGCGGGGGGTGGGGGGTAACAGGAGAGAGATGCGGGGCATGAGCGGGGGGTGGGGGGCAACAGCAGGGAGACACGGGGCATGACCGGGGGTGGGGGAACAGGAGAGGGACACGGGGCATGACGGGGGTTGGGGGTAACAGTGGAAAGACACGGGGCATGACTGGGGTGGGAGGCAACAGCAGAGCGACACTGGGCATGACCGGGGGTGGGGGGCAACAGGAGAGAGACACGGGGCATGAGAGGGGGTGGGGGTAACAGGAGAGAGACACATGGCATGAGAGGGGGGTGGGGGGGTAACAGGAGAGAGACACGGGGCATGAGCGGGGACGGGGGGCACAGCAGGGAAACACCGGGCATGAGCGGGGGGTGGGGGGTAACAGGAGAGAGATGCGGGGCATGAGCGGGGGGTGGGGGGCAACAGCAGGGAGACACGGGGCATGACCGGGGTGGGGGAACAGGAGAGGGACACGGGCATGAGCGGGGGCTGGGGGGTAACAGTGGAAAGACACGGGGCATGACTGGGGGGTGGGAGGCAACAGTAGGGTGACACTGGGCATGACCGGGGGTGGGGGGCAACAGGAGTGAGACACGGGGCATAAAAGGGGGTGGGGCTAACAGGAGAGAGACACGGGGGGTGAGAGGGGGTGGGGGTAACAGGAAAGAGAGACACGGGGCATGAGCGGGGATGGGGGCACAGCAGGGAGACACGGGCATGAGCGGGGGGAGGAGGAACAGGGAGACACGAGGCATGACCGGGGGTGGGGGCAACAGGAGAGAGACACGGGGCATGAGAGGGGGTGGGGGTAACAGGAGAGAGACACGGGCATGAGAGGGGGTTGGGGGGCAACAGCAGGGAGACACAGGGCATGAGTGGGGGGTGGGGGGAACACAAGGGAGACACGGGGCATGAGAAGGGGGTGGGGGTAACAGGAGAGAGACATGAGGCATGAGCGGGGGGTGCGGGGCAACAGCAGGGAGACACGGTGCATGAGAGGGGGTGGGGGGTAACAGGAGGAGAGACACGGGGCATGAGAGGGGGGTGGGGGGCAACAGCAGAGAGACACGGGGCATGAGCGGGGGGTGGGGGAACACAAGGGAGACATGGGGCATGAGAGGGGGGTGGAGGTAACAGGAGAGAGACACGGGGCATGAGAAGGGGTGGGGGGCAACAGGAGAGAGACACGGGGCATGAGAGGGGGGTGGGGGGTAACAGGAGAGAAACACGGGGCATGAGAGGGGGTGGGGTAACAGGAGAGAGACACGGGGCATGAGAGGGGGGTGGGGGTAACAGGAGAGAGACACGGAGCATGAGCCTGGGGGCAACAGCAGGGAGACACGGGGCATGAGCGGATGGTGGGGGACAACAGCAGGGAGACACGGGGCATGAGAGGGGGGTGGGGTGTAACAGGAGAGAGACACGGGGCATGAGCGGGGGTGGGGGCAACAGGAGAGAGACACGGGCATGAGCGAGGGGTGGGGGGCAATAGGAGAGAGACACGGGGCATGAGAGGGTCGTGGGGGGTAACAGGAGAGACATGGGCATGAGCCGGGGGTGGGGGGCAACAGCAGGGAGACACAGGGCATGAGCGGGGGGTGAGGGGGCAACAGCAGGGAGACACGGGGCAGACCGGGGGGTGGGGGGCAAACGGAGAGAGACACGGGGCATGACGGGGCATGAGCAGGGGGTGGGGGCATCAGCAGGGAGACACGGGGCATGGACAGGGGATGGGGGCAACGGGAGAGAGACACAGGGCATGAGGGGGGTGTGGGGGTAACAGGAGAGACACGAGGCATGAGCGGGGGATTGGGGGGCAACAGCAGGGAGAGACGGAGCATGACCGGGGGTGTGGGCTAACAGGAGAGAGACACGGCGCATTAGCGGGGGTTGGGGGGCACCAGCAGGGAGACACGGGGCATGACCGAGGGTGTGGGGCAACAGGAGAGAGACACGGGGCATGAGAGGGGGTGGGGTAACAGGAGAGAGACATGGGGCATGAGCAGGGGGTGGGGGAGTAACAGGAGAGTGACATGGGGCATGAGAGGGTCGTGGGGGGTAACAGGAGAGACATGGGGCATGAGCGGGGGGTGGGGGGCAACAGCAGGGAGACACAGGGCATGAGCGGGGGGTGAGGGGCAACAGCAGGGAGACACGGGGCATGACCGGGGGGTGGGGGCAAACGGAGAGAGACACGGGGCATGAGCAGGGGGTGGGGGCATCAGCAGGGAGACACGGGGCATGGACAGGGGATGGGGGCAACGGGAGAGAGACACAGGGCATGAGGGGGGTGTGGGGGTAACAGGAGAGACACGAGGCATGAGCGGGGATTGGGGGGCAACAGCAGGGAGAGACGGAGCATGACCGGGGGTGTGGGCTAACAGGAGAGAGACACGGCGCATTAGCGGGGGTTGGGGGGCACCAGCAGGGAGACACGGGGCATGACCGAGGGTGTGGGGCAACAGGAGAGAGACACGGGGCATGAGAGGGGGTGGGGGTAACAGGAGAGAGACATGGGGCATGAGCGGGGGGTGGGGGAGTAACAGGAGAGTGACAAAGGGGCATGAGCAGGGTGGGGGGCAACAGCAGGGAGACACGGGGCATGAGCGGGGGTGGGGGGCAACAGCAGGGAGACACGGGGCATGACCGGCTGGTGGGGGGCAACAGGAGAGAGACACAGGGCATGACAGGGGGGTGGGGGTAACAGGGGAGAGACACGGGGCATGAGAGAGGGGTGGGGGGTAACAGGAGAGAGACACGGGGCATGAGCGGGGGGTGGGAGAAACAGCAGGGGAGACACAGGGCATGAGATGGGGGTGGGGGTAACAGGAGAGAGACACGGGGCATGAGCGGGGAGTGGGGGGCAACAGCAGGGAGACACAGGGCATGACTGGGGGGTGGGGGGTACAGGAGAGAGACACGGGGCATGAGCGGGGGGTGGTGGGCAACATCAGGGAGACACAGGGCATGACCGGGGGTTGGGGGTAACAGGCGAGAGACACGGGGCATGAGCAGGGGGTGGGGGCGACAGCAGGGAGACACGAGGCATGAGCGGGGGATGGGGGGCAACAGGAGAGAGACACATGCCATGAGCAGGGGGTGGGGGGAACAGAAGAGAGACACGGGGCATGAGCGGGGGGTGGGGGGCAAAAGTAGGGAGACACGGCACATGAGCTTGGGGTGGGGGGACACAGCAGCGACACACGGGGCATGAGTGGGGGGTGGGGGCAACAGCAGGGAGACACGGGGCATGAGCGGAGGGTGGGGGGCAACAGCAGGGAGACACGGGGCATGAGCGGGGGGAGAGGGTAACAGAAGAGAGACACGGGGCATGAGATGGGGGTGGGGGGGCAACAGGAGAGAGACACGGGGCATGAGCGGGGACGGGGGGCACAGCAGGGAAACACGGGGCAAGAGTGGGCGGTGGGGGGTAACAGGAGAGAGACACGGGGCATGAGCGGTGAGTGGGGGGCAACAACAGGGAGACACGGGGCATGAGCGGAGGGTGGGGGCAACAGCAGGGAGACACGGGGCATGAGTGGGGGGTGGGGGGTAACAGTGGAGAGACACGGGGCATGACCGGGGGGTGGGAGGCAACAGCAGGCGACACTGGGCATGACCAGGGTTGGGGGCCAACAGGAGAGAGACACGGGGCATAAAAGGGGGTGGGGGGTAACAGGGAGAGAAGACACTTCGGGGCATGAGAGGGGGGTGGGGGGGTAACAGGAGAGGATGCCCCCGCATGAGCGGGGATGGGGGGCACAGCAGGGAGACAAGGGGCATGAGCGGGGGTTGAAGAGGAACAGGGGAGACACAAGGCATGAGCGGGGGGTAGGGGGAACAGGAGAGAGACACGGGGCATGACCGGGTTTGGGGGGCAACAGGAGAGAGACACAGGGCATGAGTGGGATGGGGGGCAACAGGAGAGAGACACAGGGCATGAGAGGGGGTGTGGGGGGTAACAGGAGAGAGACACGGGGCATGAGCAGGGGGTGGGGGGCAACAGCAGGAAACACGGGGCATGAATGGGGGGTGGGGGGTAACAGGAGAGAGACACGGGGCATGAGCGGTGAGTGGGGGGCAACAGCAGGGAGACACGGGGCATGAGTGGGGGGTGGGGGGTAACAGTGGAGAGACACGGGGCATGACCGGGGGGTGGGAGGCAACAGCAGGGCGACACTGGGCATGACCAGGGTTGGGGGCCAACAGGAGAGAGACACGGGGCATAAAAGGGGGTCGGGTGTAACAGGAGAGAGACACGGGGCATGAGAGGGGGGTGGGGGGGTAACAGGAGAGAGACACGGGGCATGAGCGGGGACGGGGGGCACAGCAGGGAAACACGGGGCATGAATGGGGGGTGGGGGTAACAGGTGAGAGAACACGGGGCATGAGCGGTGAGTGGGGGGCAACAGCAGGGAGACACGGGGCATGAGCGGAGGGTGGGGGCAACAGCAGGGAGACACGGGCATGAGTGGGGGGTGGGGGGTAACAGCGGAGAGACATGGGGCATGACCGGGGGGGGGAGGCAACAGCAGGGCGACACTGGGCATGACCAGGGTTGGGGGCCAAACAGGAGAGAGACACGGGGCATAAAAGGGGGTGGGGGGTAACAGGAGAGAGACACGGGCATGTGAGGGGGTGGGGGGCAACAGCAGGGAGGCACGGGGCATGAGTGGGGGTTGGGGGAACACGAGGGAGACACAGGGCATGAGAGGGGGGTGGGGAGTAACAGGAGAGAGACGCGGGGCATGAGAGGGGGGTGGAGGGCAACAGCAGGGAGACACAGGGCATGAGCGGGGGGTGCGTGGCAACAGCAGGGAGACACGGGGCATGAGAAGGGGGTGGTTGGTAACAGGAGAGAGACACGGGGCATGAGAGGGGGTGGGGGGCAACAGCAGGGAGACACAGGGCATGAGCGGGGGGTGGGGAGAACACGAGGGAGACATGGGGCATGAGAGGGGAGTGGGGGGTAACAGGGGAGAGACACAGGGCATGAGCGGGGGGTTGGGTGGCAACAGCAGGGAGTCACAGGGCATGACCGGGGAGTGGGGGGCAACTGGAGAGAGACAGGGGGCATGAGAGGTGGGTGGGGGGTAACAGGAGAGAGACACGGGGCATGAGAGGGGTGTGGGGGGTAACAGGAGAGACACGGGGCATAAGCGGGGGTGGGGGGCAACAGCAGGGAGACCCGGGCATGAGCGGGGGGTGGGGGGAAACAGGGGAGACATGAGGTATGAGCGGGGTGTGGGTGGAACAGGAGAGAGGCACGGGGGCATGAGCGGGGGGTGGGGGGGCAACAGCAGGGAGACACAGGGCATGACCGGGGTTGGGGGGTAACAGGAGAGAGACACGGGGCATGAGAGGGGAGTGGGGGGCAACAGCAGGGAGACACGGGGCATGACCGGGGGTGGGGGGCAACAGGAGAGAGACACGGGGCATGAGAGGGGATTGGGGGGTAACAGGAGAGAGACAGAGGGCATGAGCGGGCGGTGGGGGACAACAGCTGGGAGACACAGGGCATGACCGAGGCTTGGGGGTAACAGGAGAGAGACACGGGGCATGAGCGGGGGGTGGGGGGCAACAGCAGGGAGACACAGGGCATGAGCGGGGGGTGGGGGGCAACAGGAGAGAGACACAGGCCATGAGCAGGGGGTGGGGGGAACAGGAGAGGAGAAACGGGGCATGAAGCGGGGGGTGGGGGCAACAGTAGGGAGACACAGGGCATGACCGGAGGGTGGGGGGTAACAGGAGAAAGACATGGGCATGACCGGGGGGTGGGGGGCAACAGGAGAGAGACACGGGGCATGGGAGGGGGCATGGGGGGTAACAGGAGAGAGATACGGGGCATGAGCGGGGGGTGGAGGGCAACAGCTGGGAGACACGGGGCATGAGCGGGGGTGGGGGGTAACAGGAGAGAGACGTGGTGCATGAGCGAGGGGTGGGGGGCAACAGCAGGGGGACACGGGGCATGAGCGGGGGGTGGGGGTAACAGGAGAGAGACGCGGGGAATGAGCGGGGGGTGGGGTGCAACAGCAGGGAGACACGGGGCATGACTGGGGGGTGGGGGGAACAGGAGAGGGACACGGGGCATGAGAGGGGGTTGGGGGTAACAGGAGAGAGACACGGGGCATGAGTGGGGGGTGGGGGCAACAGCAGTGAGACACGAGGCATGAGCAGGGGGTGGGGGAACACGGGGGAGACACAGGGCATGAATGGGGGGTGGGCGGTAACAGGAGAGAGACACAGGGCATGAGCGGGGTTGGGGGGCAACAGCAGTGAGACACGGGGCATGAGCGGAGGGTGGGGGGCAACAGCAGGGAGACATGGGGCATGAGCGGGGGGTGGGGGGTAACAGTGGAGAGACACGGGGCATGACCGGGGGGTGGGAGGCAACAGCAGGGCGACACTGGGCATGACCGGGGGTGGGGGGCAACAGGAGAGAGACACGGGGCATAAAAGGGGGTGGGGGTAACAGAAGAGAGACACGTGGCATGAGAGGCGGTGGGCTAGCAGGAGAGAGACACGGGCATGAGAGGGTTGTGGGGGGGTAACAGGAGAGACACGGGGCATGAGCGGGGGTGGGGGCAACAGCAGGGAGACACAGGGCATGACCGGGGGTTGGGGGGTAACAGGAGAGAGACACGGGGCATGAGCGGGGGGCAACAGCAGGGAGACACAGGGCATGAGCGGGGGGTGGGGGGCAACAGGAGAGAGAAACGGGGAATGAGCGGGGGGGTGGGGGCAACAGTAGGGAGACACGGGGCATGGGAGGGGGCATGGGGGTAACAGGAGAGAGATACGGGCCATGAGCGGGGGGTGGAGGGCAACAGCAGGGAGACACGGGGCCATGAGCGGGGGGTGGGGGGTAACAGGAGAGAGACGTGGTGCATGAGCGAGGGGTGGGGGCAACAGCAGGGAGACACGGGGCATGAGTGGGGGGTGGGGGGTAACAGGAGAGAGACGAAGGGCATGAGCGGGGGGTGGGGTGCAACAGCAGGGAGACACGGGGCATGACCGGGTGGTGGGGGGAACAGGAGAGGGACACGGGGCATGAGAGGGGGGTGGGGGGTAACAGGAGAGAGACGGGTCATGAGTGGGGGGTGTGGGGCAACAGCAGGGAGACACAAGGCATGAGCGGGGGGTGGGGGGAACAGGAGAGAGACACAGGGCATGAGCGGGGGGGTGGGGGCAACATTAGGGAGACACGGGGCATGACCGGGGTGTGGGGGGGTAACAGGAGAGACACGGGGCATGAGCGGGGGTGGGGGGCAACAGCAGGGAGACACAGGGCATGAGCAGGGGTGGGAGGTAACAGGAGAAAGACACGGGCATGACTGGGGGGTGGGGGGCAACAGGAGAGAGACACGGGGCATGGGAGGGGGAATGGGGGTAACAGGAGAGAGACACGGGGCATGAGCAGGGGTGGAGGGCAACAGCAGGGAGACACGGGGCATGAGCGGGGGGTGGGGGTAACAGGAGAGAGACGCGGTGCATGAGCGAGGGGTGGGGTGCAACAGCAGGGAGACACGGGGCATGAGCAGGGGGTGGGGGGTAACAGGAGAGAGACGCGGGGTATGAGCGGGGGGTGGGGTGCAACAGCAGGGAGACACGGGGCATGACTGGGGGTGGGGGGAACAGGAGAGGGACACGGGGCATAAAAGGGGGTGGGGGTAACAGGAGAGAGACACATGGCATGAGAGGGGGGTGGGGGGGTAACAGGAGAGAGACACGGGGCATGAGCGGGGACGGGGGGCACAGCAGGGAGACACCGGGCATGACCGGGGGTGGGGGGCAACAGGAGAGAGACACGGGGCATAAAAGGGGGTGGGGGAACAGGAGAGGGACACGGGGCATGAGCGGGGGTTGGGAGTAACAGTGCAAAGACACGGGGCATGACTGGGGGGTGGGAGGCAACAGCAGGGCGACACTGGGCATGACCGGGGGTGGGGGGCAACAGGAGAGAGACACGGGGCATAAAAGGGGGTGGGGGGTAACAGGAGAGGGACACGGGGCATGAGCGGTGGCTGGGGGGTAACAGTGGAAAGACACGGGGCATGACTGGGGGGTGGGAGGCAACAGCAGGGCTACACTGGGCCAGACCGGGGGTGGGGGGCAACAGGAGAGAGACATGGGGCATAAAAGGGGATGGGGCTAACAGGAGAGAGACACGGGGATCAGAGGGGGTGGGGGTAACAGGAAAGAGAGACACGGGGCATGAGCGGGGACGGGGGGCACAGCAGGGAGACACAGGGCATGAGCGGGGGGTAGTGGGAACAGTAGAGAGACACGGGGCATGACCGGGGGTGGGGGCAACAGGAGAGAGACACGGGGCATGAGAGGGGGTGGGGGGTAACAGGAGAGAGACACGGGCATGAAAGGGGGTTGGGGGGCAACAGCAGGGAGAAACAGGGCATGAGTGGGGGGTGGGGGGAACACGAGGGAGACACGGGGCATGAGAAGGGGGTGGGGGTAACAGGAGAGAGACATGAGGCATGAGCGGGGGTGCGTGGCAACAGCAGGGAGACACAGAGCATGAGCGGGGGGCAACAGTAGGGAGACACGGTGCATGAGAGGGGGGTGGGGGGTAACAGGAGAGAGACACGGGGCATGAGAGGGGGGTGGGGGGCAACAGCAGGGAGACACGGGGCATGAGCGGGGGGTGGGGGGAACACGAGGGAGACATGGGGCATGAGAGGGGGGTGGGGGTAACAGGAGAGAGACACGGGGCATGAGAAGGGGGTGGGGGGCAACAGGAGAGAGACACGGGGCATGAGAGGGGGGTGGGGGGTAACAGGAGAGAAACACGGGGCATGAGAGGGGGGTGGGGGTAACAGGAGAGAGACACGGGGCATGAGAAGGGGGTGGGGGTAACAGGAGAGAGACACGGAGCATGAGCCGGGGGGGAAACCGCAGGGAGACACAGGGCATGAGCGGATGGTGGGGGACAACAGCAGGGAGACACGGGGCATGAGAGGGGGGTGGGGTGTAACAGGAGAGAGACACGGGGCATGAGCGGGGGTGGGGGCAACAGGAGAGAGGACACGGGCATGAGCGAGGGGTGGGGGGCAATAGGAGAAAGACACGGGGCATGAGAGGGCCGTGGGGGGTAACAGGAGAGACATGGGGCATGAGCGGGGGGTGGGGGGCAACAGCAGGGAGACACAGGGCATGAGCGGGGGGTGAGGGGCAACAGCAGGGAGACACGGGACATGACCGGGGGGTGGGGGCAAACGGAGAGAGACACGAGGCATGAGCAGGGGGTGGGGGCATCAGCAGGGAGACACGGGGCATGAACGGGGGATGGGGGCAACGGGAGAGAGACACAGGGCATGAGGGGGGGTGGGGGTAACAGGAGAGACACGAGGCATGAGCGGGGATTGGGGGGCAACAGCAGGGAGAGACGGAGCATGACCGGGGGTGTGGGCTAACAGGAGAGAGACATGGGGCATTAGCGGGGGTTGGGGGGCACCAGCAGGGAGACACGGGGCATGACCGAGGGTGTGGGGCAACAGGAGAGAGACACGGGGCATGAGCGGGGTGGGGGGCAACAGCAGGGAGACACGGGGCATGAGTGGGGGTGGGGGGCAACAGCAGGGAGACACGGGGCATGACCGGGTGGTGGGGGGCACCAGGAGAGAGACACAGGGCATGACAGGGGGGTGGGGGTAACAGGGGAGAGACACGGGGCATGAGAGAGGGGTGGGGGGTAACAGGAGAGAGACACGGGGCATGAGCGGGGGGTGGGGGAAACAGCAGGGAGACACATGGCATGAGAGGGGTGTGGGGGTAACAGCAGGGAGACACGGGGCATGAGCGGAGGGTGGGGGGCACAGCAGGGAGACACGGGGCATGAGCGGGGGGAGGGGGTAACAGAAGAGAGACACGGGGCATGAGATGGGGGTGGGGGGGCAACAGGAGAGAGACACGGGGCATAAGCGGGGGGTGGGGGGCAACTGCAGGGGGACACGGGGCATGACTGCGGGGTGGGGGCAACAGGAGAGAGACACAGGGCATGAGATGGGGTGGGGGGCAACAGCAGAGAGACACAGGGCATGACCGGGGGGTGGGGGGTAACAGGAGAGAGACACAGGGCATGAGCGGGTAGTGGGGGGCAACAGCAGGTAGACACGGGGCACGACCGGGGCGGTGGGGGCAACAGGAGAGAGACACGGGGCATGAGAGGGTGGTGGGGGGTAATAGGAGAGAGACACGGGGCATGAGCGGGGGGTGGGGGGGCAACAGTAGGGAGACACGGCGCATGAGCTTGGGGTGGGGGGACACAGCAGGGACACACGGGGCATGAGTGGGGGGTGGGGGCAACAGCAGGGAGACACGGGGCATGAGCGGAGGGTGGGGGGCACAGCAGGGAGACACGGGGCATGAGCGGGGGGAGGGGGTAACAGAAGAGAGACACGGGGCATGAGATGGGGTGGGGGGGCAACAGGAGAGAGACACGGGGCATAAGCGGGGGGTGGGGGGCAACTGCAGGGGGACACGGGGCATGACTGCGGGGTGGAGGGCAACAGGAGAGAGACACAGGGCATGAGAGGGGGTGGGGGGCAACAGCAGAGAGACACGGGGCATGACCGGGGGGTGGGGGTAACAGGAGAGAGACACAGGGCATGAGCGGGGAGTGGGGGGCAACAGCAGGTAGACACGGGGCACGACCGGGGCGGTGGGGGGCAACAGGAGAGAGACACGGGGCATGAGAGGGTGGTGGGGGTAACAGGAGAGAGACACGGGGCATGAGCGGGTGGTGGGGGGCCAACAGCAGGGTGACACAGAGCATGACCGGGGGTCGGGGGGTAACAGGAGAGAGACATGTGGCAGGGGGTGGGAGAACACGGGGGAGACACAGGGCATGAATGGGGGGTGGGGGGTAACAGGAGAGAGACACGGGGCATGAGCGGGGGGCGGGGGCAACAGCAGGGAGACACGAGGCATGAGCGGGGGGTGGGGGGTAATAGTGGAGAGACACTTGCATGAACGGGGGTGGGAGGCAACAGCAGGGCATCATGGGGCATGACCAGGGGGTGCAGGGCAACAGGAGTGAGACACGGGGCATGTGAGGGGGGGTGGGGGGTAACAGGAGAGAGACACGTGGCATGAGAGGGGGGTGGGGGTAACAGGAGAGAGACACGGGGCATGAGAGGGGGGAGGGGGTAACAGGAGATAGACACAGGGCATGAGCGGGGGGTGGGGGGCACAGCAGGGAGACACAGGGCATGAGCGGGGGTGGGGAGGAACAGGGGAGACACGAGGCATGAGCAGGAGGTGGGGGGAACAGGAGAGAGACACGTGGCATGACCGGGGGGTGGGGGGCAACAGGAGAGAGACACAGGGCATGAGAGGGGAGTGGGGGGTAACATGAGAGATACATGGGGCATGAGAGGGGGCAACAGCAGGGAGACACGGGGCATGAGTGGGGGCTGGGGGAACACGAGGGAGACACGGGGCATGAGAGGGGGGTGGGGGGTAACAGGAGAGAGACACGGGGCATGAGCGGGGGGTGGGGGGCAACAGCAGGGAGACACGGGGCATGAGAGGGGGTGGGGGGTAACAGAAGAGAGACACGAGGCATGTGAGGGGGTTGGGGGGCAACAGCAGGGAGATGCGGGGCACGAGCAGGGGGTGGGGGGAACACGAGGGAGACACGGGGCATGAGAGAGGGGTGGGGGTAACATGAGAGAGACACAGGGCATGAGCGGGGGGTGGGGGGCAACAGCAGGGAGACACGGGGCATGAGCAGGGGGTGGGGGGCAACAGCAGGGAGACACTGGGCATGACCGGGGGGCAACAGCAGGGAGACACGGGGCATGACCAGGGGGTGGGGAGAAACAGGAGAGACACACGGGGCATGAGAGGGGGTGGGGGTAACAGGAGAGAGACACAGGGCATGAGAGGGGGGTGGGGGTAACAGAAGAGAGACACGGGGCATGAGAGGGCAGTGGGGGGTAACAGGAGAGAGACATGGGGCATGAGCCGGGGGTGGGGGGCAACAGCAGGGAGACACGGGGCATGAGCGGAGGGTGGGGGAAAACAGCAGGGAGACACGGGGCATGAGAGGGAGGTGGGGGGTAACAGGAGAGAGACAAGGGGCATGAGCGGGGGTGGGGGTAACAGGAGAGACACAGGGCATGAGCGGGGGTGGGGGCAACAGCAGGGAGACACGGGGCATGAGCGGGGGTGAGGGGCAACAGCAGGGAGACACGGGGCATGACCGGGGGGTGGAGGGAACAGGAGAGAGACATGGGGCATGAGCGGGGGGTGAGGGGCAACAGCAGGGAGACACGGTGCATGAGAGGGGGTGGGGGTAACAGGAGAGAGACACACGGGGCATGAGAGGGGGTGGGGGGCAACAGCAAGGGAGACATGGGGCATGAGCGGGGGGTGGGGGGAACATGAGGGAGACATGGGGGATGAGAAGGGGGTGGGGGGTAACAGGAGAGAGACACAGGACATGAGCGGGGGTTGGGGGCAACAACAGGGAGACACGGGGCATGAGCGGGGGGTAGAGGCAACAGCAGGGAGACACTGGGCATGACCGGGGGGTGGGGGAACAGGAGAGAGGCAGAGGGCATGAGCGGGGAGTGGGGGGCAACAGCAGGGAGACATGGGGCATGACCGGGGGGTGGGGGCAAGCGGAGAGAGACACGGGGCATGAGCAGGGGGTGGGGGGCAACAGCAGGGAGACACGGGGCATGACCGAGGGATGGGGGCAACAGGAGAGAGACACGGGGCATTAGCGGGGGTTGGGGGGCAACAGCAGGGAGACACGGGGCATGACCGAGGGTGTGGGGCAACAGAAGAGAGACACGGGGCATGAGAGGGGGTGGGGGGTAACAGGAGAGAGGCACGGGGCATGAGAGGGGGTGGGGGCAACAGGAGAGAGACACGGGGCATGAGAGGGGGTGGGGGAAACAGGAGAGAGACACGGAGCATGAGCCGGGGGTGGAGGGCAACAGCTGGGAGACACGGGGCATGAGCGGATGGTGGGGGACAACAGCAGTGAGGCACAGGGCATGAGAGGGGGGTGGGGGGTAACAGGAGGGAGACACAGGGCATGAGTGGGGGTGGGGGCAACAGGAGAGAGACACGGGCATGTGAGGGGGGTAGGGTTAACAGGAGAGAGACACGGCGCATGAGAGGGGGTGGGGATAACAGGAGAGAGACACAGAGCATGAGCCGGGGGTGGAGGGCAACAGCAGGGAGACACGGGGCATGAGCGGATGGTGGGGGACAACAGGAGAGAGACACGGGGCATGAGTGGGGGGTGGGGGGAACACGAGGGAGACACGGGGCATGAGAGGGGGGTGGGGGGTAACAGGAGAGAGACACGGGGCATGAGCGGGGTGTGGGGGGCAACAGCAGGGAGACACAGGGCATGAGAGGGGGTGGGGGGTAACAGAAGAGAGACACGGGGCATGTGAGGGGTTTGGGGGGCAACAGCAGGGAGACGCGGAGCACGAGCAGGGGGTGGGGGGAACACGAGGGAGACACGGGGCATGAGAGGGGGGTGGGGGTAACAGGAGAGAGACACAGGGCATGAGCGGGGGGTGGGGGGCAACAGCAGGGAGACACGGGGCATGAGCAGGGGGTGGGGGCAACAGCAGGGAGACACTGGGCATGACCGGGGGGCAACTGCAGGGAGACACGGGGCATGACCAGGGGGTGGGGGGAAACAGGAGAGACACACGGGGCATGAGAGGGGGGTAGGGGTAACAGGAGAGAGACACAGGGCATGAGAGGGGGGTGGGGGTAACAGAAGAGAGACACGGGGCATGAGAGGGCAGTGGGGGGTAACAGGAGAGAGACACGGGGCATGAGCCAGGGGTGGGGGGCAACAGCAGGGAGACACGGGGCATGAGCGGAGGGTGGGGGGCAACAGCAGGGAGACACGGGGCATGAGAGGGAGGTGGGGGTAACAGGAGAGAGACACGGGGCATGAGCGGGGGTGGGGGTAACAGGAGAGACACAGGGCATGAGCGGGGGTGGGGGCAACAGCAGGGAGACACGGGGCATGAGCGGGGGTGAGGGGCAACAGCAGGGAGACACGGGGCATGACCGGGGGTGGGGGGAACAGGAGAGAGACATGGGGCATGAGCGGGGGGTGAGGGGCAACAGCAGGGAGACACGGTGCATGAGAGGGGGTGGGGGTAACAGGAGAGAGACACGGGGCATGAGAGGGGGTGGGGGGCAACAGCAAGGGAGACATGGGGCATGAGCGGGGGTGGGGGGAACATGAGGGAGAGACGGGGGATGAGAAGGGGGTGGGGGGTAACAGGAGAGAGACACAGGGCATGAGCGGGGGTTGGGGGGCAACAACAGGGAGACACGGGGCATGAGAGGGGGGTAGAGGCAACAGCAGGGAGACACTGGGCATGACCGGGGGGTGGGAGGAACAGGAGAGAGGCAGAGGGCATGAGCGGGGAGTGGGGGGCAACAGCAGGGAGACACGGGGCATGACTGGGGGGTGGGGGCAAGCGGAGAGAGACACAGGGCATGAGCAGGGGGTGGGGGGCAACAGCAGGGAGACACGGGGCATGACCGGGGGATGGGGGCAACAGGAGAGAGACACGGGGCATGAGAGGGGGGTGGGGGTAACAGGAGAGACACGGGGCATGAGCAGGGAGTGCGGGGCAGCAGCAGGGAGACACGGTGCATGACCGGGTCCGGGGGGTGGGGGCTAACAGGAGAGAGACACGGGGCATTAGCGGGGGTTGGGGGGCAACAGGAGAGAGGCAGGGGGCATGAGAGGGGGTGGGGGCAACAGGAGAGAGACACGGGGCATGAGAGGGGGTGGGGGAAACAGGAGAGAGACACGGAGCATGAGCCGGGGGTGGAGGGCAACAGCAGGGAGACACGGGGCATGACCGAGGGTGTGGGGCAACAGGAGAGAGACACGGGGCATGAGAGGGGGTGGGGGGTAACAGGAGAGAGGCAGGGGGCATGAGAGGGGGTGGGGGCAACAGGAGAGAGACACGGGGCATGAGAGGGGGTGGGGGAAAAAGGAGAGAGACACGGAGCATGAGCCGGGGGTGGAGGGCAACAGCAGGGAGACACGGGGCATGAGCGGATGGTGGGGGACAACAGCAGTGAGACACAGGGCATGAGAGGGGGTAGGGTTAACAGGAGAGAGAAACGGCGCATCAGAGGGGGTGGGGCTAACAGGAGAGAGACACGGAGCATGAGCCGGGGGTGGAGGGCAACAGCAGGGAGACACGGGGCATGAGCGGATGGTGGGGGACAACAGGAGAGAGACACGGGGCATGAATGGGGGGTGGGGGGAACATGAGGGAGACACGGGGCATGAGAGGGGGGTGGGGGTAACAGGAGAGAGACATGGGGCATGAGCGGGGGGTGGGGGGCAACAGCAGGGAGACACGGGGCATGAGAGAGGGTGGGGGGTAACATAAGAGAGACATGGGGCATCTGAGGAGGTTGGGGGCAACAGCAGGGAGACGCGGGGCACGAGCAGGGGGTGGGGGTAACACGAGGGAGACACGGGGCATGAGAGGGGGGTGGGGGTAACAGGAGAGAGACACAGGGCATGAGCGGGGGGTGGGGGGCAACAGCAGGGAGACACGGGGCATGAGCAGGGGGTGGGGGGCAACAACAGGGAGACACTGGGCATGACCGGGGGGCAACAGCAGGGAGACACGGGGCATGACCAGGGGGTGGGGGTAAACAGGACAGACACACCGGGCATGAGAGGGGGTGGGGGTAACAGGAGAGAGACACAGGGCATGAGAGGGGGGTGGGGGTAAGAGAAGAGAGACACGGGGCATGAGAGGGGGGTGGGGGGCAACAGCAGGGAGACACGGGGCATGAGCGGATGGTGGGGGACAACAGGAGAGAGACACGGGGCATGAATGGGGGGTGGGGGGAACATGAGGGAGACACGGGGCATGAGAGGGGGGTGGGGGTAACAGGAGAGAGACATGGGGCATGAGCGGGGGGTGGGGGGCAACAGCAGGGAGACACGGGGCATGAGAGGGGGTGGGGGGTAACATAAGAGAGACATGGGGCATCTGAGGAGGTTGGGGGGCAACAGCAGGGAGACGCGGGGCACGAGCAGGGGGTGGGGGTAACACGAGGGAGACACGGGGCATGAGAGGGGGGTGGGGGTAACAGGAGAGAGACACAGGGCATGAGCGGGGGGTGGGGGGCAACAGCAGGGAGACACGGGGCATGAGCAGGGGGTGGGGGCAACAACAGGGAGACACTGGGCATGACCGGGGGGCAACAGCAGGGAGACACGGGGCATGACCAGGGGGTGGGGGTAAACAGGACAGACACACCGGGCATGAGAGGGGGTGGGGGTAACAGGAGAGAGACACAGGGCATGAGAGGGGGGTGGGGGTAAGAGAAGAGAGACACGGGGCATGAGAGGGAAGTGGGGGGTAACAGGAGAGAGACACGGGGCATGAGCCGGGGGTGGGGGGCAACAGCAGGGAGACACGGGGCATGAGCGGAGGGTGGGGGGCAACAGCAGGGAGACCCGGGGCATGAGAGGGAGGTGGGGGGTAACAAGAGAGAGACATTGGGCATGAGCGGGGGTGGGGGTAACAGGAGAGACAAAGGGCATGAGCGGGGGTGGGGGCAACAGCAGGGAGACACGGGGCATGAGCGGGGGTGAGGGGCAACAGCAGGGAGACACGGTGCATGACGGGGGGTGGGGGGAACAGGAGAGAGACATGGGGCATGAGCGGGGGGTTAGGGGCAACAGCAGGGAGACACGGTGCATGAGAGGGTGTGGGGGTAACAGGAGAGAGACACGGGGCATGAGAGAGGGTGGGGGGCAACAGCAAGGGAGACATGGGGCATGAGCGGGGGGTGGGGGGAACATGAGGATGACACGGGGGATGAGAAGGGGGTGTGGGGTAACAGGAGAGAGACACAGGGCATGAGCGGGGGTTGGGGGGCAACAACAGGGAGACACGGGGCATGAGCGGGGGGTAGAGGCAACAGCAGGGAGACACTGGGCATGACCGGGGGGTGGGGGGAACAGGAGAGAGGCAGAGGGCATGAGCGGGGAGTGGGGGGCAACAGCAGGGAGACACGGGGCATGACCGGGGGTGGGGGCAAGCGGAGAGAGACACGGGGCATGAGCAGGGGGTGGGGGGCAACAGCAGGGAGACACGGGGCATGACCGGGGGATGGGGGCAACAGGAGAGAGACACCGGGCATAAGCAGGGAATGCGAGGCAGCAGCAGGGAGACACGGTGCATGACCGGGTCCGGGGGGTGGGGGCTAACAGGAGAGAGACACGGGGCATTAGCAGGGGTTGGGGGGCAACAGCAGGGAGACACGGGGCATGACCGAGGGTGTGGGGCAACAGGAGAGAGACACGGGCATGAGAGGGGGTGGGGGGTAACAGGAGAGAGGCACGGGGCATGAGATGGGGTGGGGGCAACAGGAGAGAGACACGGGGCATGAGAGGGGGTGGGGGAAACAGGAGAGAGACACGGAGCATGAGCCGGGGGTGGAGGGCAACAGCAGGGAGACACGGGGCATGAGCGGATGGTGGGGGACAACAGCAGTGAGACACAGGGCATGAGAGGGGGGTGGGGGGTAACAGGAGAGAGACACGGGGCATGAGCGGGGGTGGGGGCGACAGGAGAGAGACACGGGCATGAGAGGGGGGTAGGGTTAACAGGAGAGAGACACGGCGCACGAGAGGGGGTGGGGCTAACAGGAGACAGACACGGAGCATGAGCCGGGGTGGAGGGCAACAGCAGGGAGAAACGGGGCATGAGCGGATGGTGGGGGACAACAACAGTGAGACACAGGGCATGGGAGGGGGTTGGGGGGCAATAGGAGAGAGACACGGGGCATGAGCGGGGCATGGGGGTAACAGGAGAGACATGGGGCATGAGCAGGGGGTGGGGGGAAACAGGAGAGACACACGGGGCATGAGAGGGGGGTAGGGGTAACAGGAGAGAGACACAGGGCATTAGAGGGGGGTGGGGGTAACAGAAGAGAGACACGGGGCATGAGAGGGCAGTGGGGGGTAACAGGAGAGAGACACGGGGCATGAGCCAGGGGTGGGGGGCAACAGCAGGGAGACACGGGGCATGAGCGGAGGGTGGGGGGCAACAGCAGGGAGACACGGGGCATGAGAGGGAGGTGGGGGTAACAGGAGAGAGACACGGGGCATGAGCGGGGGTGGGGGTAACAGGAGAGACACAGGGCATGAGCGGGGGTGGGGGCAACAGCAGGGAGACACGGGGCATGAGCGGGGGTGAGGGGCAACAGCAGGGAGACACGGGGCATGACCGGGGGTGGGGGGAACAGGAGAGAGACATGGGGCATGAGCGGGGGGTGAGGGGCAACAGCAGGGAGACACGGTGCATGAGAGGGGGTGGGGGTAACAGGAGAGAGACACAGGGCATGAGAGGGGGTGGGGGGCAACAGCAAGGGAGACATGGGGCATGAGCGGGGGGTGGGGGGAACATGAGGGAGAGGCGGGGGATGAGAAGGGGGTGGGGGGTAACAGGAGAGAGACACAGGGCATGAGCGGGGGTTGGGGGGCAACAACAGGGAGACACGGGGCATGAGAGGGGGTAGAGGCAACAGCAGGGAGACACTGGGCATGACCGGGGGGTGGGAGGAACAGGAGAGAGGCAGAGGGCATGAGCGGGGAGTGGGGGGCAACAGCAGGGAGACACGGGGCATGACTGGGGGGTGGGGGCAAGCGGAGAGAGACACAGGGCATGAGCAGGGGGTGGGGGGCAACAGCAGGGAGACACGGGGCATGACCGGGGGATGGGGGCAACAGGAGAGAGACACGGGGCATGAGAGGGGGGTGGGGGTAACAGGAGAGACACGGGGCATGAGCAGGGAGTGCGGGGCAGCAGCAGGGAGACACGGTGCATGACCGGGTCCGGGGGGTGGGGGCTAACAGGAGAGAGACACGGGGCATTAGCGGGGGTTGGGGGGCAACAGCAGGGAGACACGGGGCATGACCGAGGGTGTGGGGCAACAGGAGAGAGACACGGGGCATGAGAGGGGGTGGGGGGTAACAGGAGAGAGGCAGGGGGCATGAGAGGGGGTGGGGGCAACAGGAGAGAGACACGGGGCATGAGAGGGGGTGGGGGAAACAGGAGATGGACACGGAGCATGAGCCGGGGGTGGAGGGCAACAGCAGGGAGACACGGGGCATGAGCGGATGGTGGGGGACAACAGCAGTGAGACACAGGGCATGAGAGGGGGTAGGGTTAACAGGAGAGAGAAACGGCGCATCAGAGGGGGTGGGGCTAACAGGAGAGAGACACGGAGCATGAGCCGGGGGTGGAGGGCAACAGCAGGGAGACACGGGGCATGAGCGGATGGTGGGGGACAACAGGAGAGAGACACGGGGCATGAATGGGGGGTGGGGGGAACATGAGGGAGACACGGGGCATGAGAGGGGGGTGGGGGTAACAGGAGAGAGACATGGGGCATGAGCGGGGGGTGGGGGGCAACAGCAGGGAGACACGGGGCATGAGAGGGGGTGGGGGGTAACATAAGAGAGACATGGGGCATCTGAGGGGGTTGGGGGGCAACAGCAGGGAGACGCGGGGCACGAGCAGGGGGTGGGGGTAACACGAGGGAGACACGGGGCATGAGAGGGGGGTGGGGGTAACAGGAGAGAGACACAGGGCATGAGCGGGGGGTGGGGGGCAACAGCAGGGAGACACGGGGCATGAGCAGGGGGTGGGGGGCAACAACAGGGAGACACTGGGCATGACCGGGGGGCAACAGCAGGGAGACACGGGGCATGACCAGGGGGTGGGGGTAAACAGGACAGACACACCGGGCATGAGAGGGGGTGGGGGTAACAGGAGAGAGACACAGGGCATGAGAGGGGGGTGGGGGTAAGAGAAGAGAGACACGGGGCATGAGAGGGAAGTGGGGGGTAACAGGAGAGAGACACGGGGCATGAGCTGGGGGTGGGGGGCAACAGCAGGGAGACACGGGGCATGAGCGGAGGGTGGGGGGCAACAGCAGGGAGACCCGGGGCATGAGAGGGAGGTGGGGGGTAACAAGAGAGAGACATTGGGCATGAGCGGGGGTGGGGGTAACAGGAGAGACAAAGGGCATGAGCGGGGGTGGGGGCAACAGCAGGGAGACACGGGGCATGAGCGGGGGTGAGGGGCAACAGCAGGGAGACACGGTGCATGACGGGGGGTGGGGGGAACAGGAGAGAGACATGGGGCATGAGCGGGGGGTTAGGGGCAACAGCAGGGAGACACGGTGCATGAGAGGGTGTGGGGGTAACAGGAGAGAGACACGGGGCATGAGAGAGGGTGGGGGCAACAGCAAGGGAGACATGGGGCATGAGCGGGGGGTGGGGGGAACATGAGGATGACACGGGGGATGAGAAGGGGGTGTGGGGTAACAGGAGAGAGACACAGGGCATGAGCAGGGGTTGGGGGGCAACAACAGGGAGACACGGGGCATGAGCGGGGGGTAGAGGCAACAGCAGGGAGACACTGGGCATGACCGGGGGGTGGGGGGAACAGGAGAGAGGCAGAGGGCATGACCGGGGAGTGGGGGGCAACAGCAGGGAGACACGGGGCATGACCGGGGGTGGGGGCAAGCGGAGAGAGACACGGGGCATGAGCAGGGGGTGGGGGGCAACAGCAGGGAGACACGGGGCATGACCGGGGGATGGGGGCAACAGGAGAGAGACACGGGGCATAAGCAGGGAATGCGAGGCAGCAGCAGGGAGACACGGTGCATGACCGGGTCCGGGGGGTGGGGGCTAACAGGAGAGAGACACGGGGCATTAGCAGGGGTTGGGGGGCAACAGCAGGGAGACACGGGGCATGACCGAGGGTGTGGGGCAACAGGAGAGAGACACGGGCATGAGAGGGGGTGGGGGGTAACAGGAGAGAGGCACGGGGCATGAGAGGGGGTGGGGGCAACAGGAGAGAGACACGGGGCATGAGAGGGGGTGGGGGAAACAGGAGAGAGACACGGAGCATGAGCCGGGGGTGGAGGGCAACAGCAGGGAGACACGGGGCATGAGCGGATGGTGGGGGACAACAGCAGTGAGACACAGGGCATGAGAGGGGGGTGGGGGGTAACAGGAGAGAGACACGGGGCATGAGCGGGGGTGGGGGCAACAGGAGAGAGACACGGGCATGAGAGGGGGGTAGGGTTAACAGGAGAGAGACACGGCGCACGAGAGGGGGTGGGGCTAACAGGAGACAGACACGGAGCATGAGCCGGGGTGGAGGGCAACAGCAGGGAGAAACGAGGCATGAGCGGATGGTGGGGGACAACAACAGTGAGACACAGGGCATGGGAGGGGGTTGGGGGGCAATAGGAGAGAGACACGGGGCATGAGCGGGGCATGGGGGTAACAGGAGAGACATGGGGCATGAGCAGGGGGCGGGGGGCAACAGCAGGGAGACACGGGGCATGAGCGGGGGGTGAGGGGCAACAGCAGGGAGACACGGGGCATGACCGGGGGGTGGGGGGAACAGGAGAGAGACACAGGGCATGAGCGGGGGGTGGGGGCAACAGGAGAGAGACACGGGGCATGAGAGGGCGGTGGGGGGTAACAGGAGAGAAACACGGGGCATGTGAGGGGTGTGGGGGTAACAGGAGAGAGACACGGGGCATGAGAGGGGGTGGGGGTAACAGGAGAGAGACACGGAGCATGAGCCGGGGGTGGGGGGCAACAGGAGAGAGACACGGGCATGAGCGAGGGGTGGGGGGCAATAGGAGAGAGACACGGGGCATGAGCGGGGCGTGGGGGGTAACAGGAGAGACATGGGGCATGAGCCGGGGGTGGGCGGCAACAGCAGGGAGACACGGGGCATGAGCGGGGTGTGAGGGGCAACAGCAGAGAGACACGGGGCATGACCGGGGGGTGGGGGGAACAGGAGAGAGACACAGGGCATGAGCGGGGAGTGGGGGGCAACAGCAGGGAGACATGGGGCATGACCGGGGGGTGGGGGCAAGCGGCGAGAGAGACACGAGGCATGAGCAGGGGGTGGGGGGCAACAGCAGGGAGACACGGGGCATGACCGGGGGATGGGGGCAACAGGAGAGAGACACGGGGCATGAGAGGGGGGTGGGGGTAACAGGAGAGACACGGGGCATGAGCAGGGAGTGCGGGGCAACAGCAGGGAGACACGGTGCATGACCGGGGGGTGGGGGCTAACAGGAGAGAGATACGGGGCATTAGCGGGGGTTGGGGGCAAAAGCAGGGAGACACGGGGCTTGACCGTGGGTGTGGGGCAACAGGAGAGAGACACGGGGAATGAGAGGGGGTGGGGGTAACAGGAGAGAGACATGGTGCATGAGCGGGGGGTGGGGGGGTAACAGGAGAGAGACATGGGACATACGCAGGGGTGGGGGCAACAGCAGGGAGACACGGGGCATGAGCGGGGGTTGAGGGCAAAAGCAGGGAGACACGGGGCATGACCGGGTGGTGGGGGGCAACAGGAGAGAGACACAGGGCATGACAGGGGGGTGGGGGTAACAGGAGAGAGACACGGGGCATGAGAGGGGGGTGGGGGGTAACAGGAGAGAGACACGGGGCATGAGCAGGGGGTGGGGGGCAACAGGAGGGAGACACGGGGCATGAGCAGGGGTGGGGGGGTAACAGGAGAGAGACACAGGGCATGAGCAGGGGGTGGGGGGCAACAGGAGGGAGACACGGGGCATGAGCGGGGGTGGGGGGCAACAGGAGAGAGACACATGCCATGAGCAGGGGGTGGGGGAACAGGAGAGAGACACGGGGCATGAGCGGTGGGTGGAGGTAACAGGAGAGACACGGGGCATGAGCGGGGGGTGGGGGCAACAGCAAGGAGACACAGGGCATGAGCGGGGGTGAGGGGCAACAGCAGGGAGACACAGGGCATGACCGGGGGTGGGGGGAACAGGAGAGAGACATGGGGCATGAGTGGGGGGTGGGGGGCAACAGCAGGGAGACACGGGGGATGAGAGGGGGTAGGGGGTAACAGGAGAGAGACACGGGGCATGAGAGGGGGTGGGGGGCAACAGCAGGGAGACACGGGGCATGAGCGGGGGTGGGGGGAACACGAGGGAGACACGGGGGATGAGAAGGGGGTGGGGGTAACAGGAGAGAGACACAGGGCATGAGCGGGGGTTCGGGGGCAACAACAGGGAGACATGGGGCATGAGTGGGGGTAGAGGCAACAGCAGAGAGACACTGGGGATGACCGGGGCAACAGCAGAGAGACACAGGGCATAACCGGGGGGTGGGGGGCAACAGGAGAGAGACACGGGGCATGAGAGGGGGGTGGGGAGGAACAGGGGAGACACGAGGCATGAGCAGGGGGTGGGGGGAACAGGAGAGAGACACGGGGCATGACTGGGGGGTGGGGGGCAACAGGAGAGAGACACGGGGCATGAGAGGGGAGTGGGGGGTAACATGAGAGATACATGGGGCATGGGAGGGGGGGCAACAGCAGGGAGACACGGGGCATGAGTGGGGGGTGGGGGTGGGGGGAACACGAGGGAGACACGGGGCATGAGAGGAGGGTGAGGGGTAACAGGAGAGAGACACGGGGCATGTGAGGGGGTTGGGGGCAACAGCAGGGAGACGCGGGGCACGAGCAGGGGGTGGGGGGAACACGAGGGAGACACGGGGCATGAGAGGGGGCTGGGGGTAACAGGAGAGAGACACAGGGCATGAGCGGGGGGTGGGGGGCAACAGCAGGGAGACACGAGGCATGAGCAGGGGGTGGGGGGCAACAGCAGGGAGACACTGGGCATGACCGGGGGGCAACAGCAGGGAGACATGGGGCATGACCAGGGGGTGGGGGGCAACAGGAGAGACACACGGGGCATGAGAGGGGGGTAGGGGTAACAGGAGAGAGACACAGGGCATGAGAGGGGGGTGGGGGTAACAGGAGAGAGACACGGGGCATGAGAGGGTGGTGGGGGGTAACAGGAGAGAGACACGGGGCATGAGCCAGGGGTGGGGGGCAACAGCAGGGAGACACGGGGCATGAGTGGAGGGTGGGGGGCAACAGCAGGAGACACGGGGCATGAGAGGGAGGTGGGGGTAACAGGAGAGAGACACGGGGCATGAGTGGGGGTGGGGGCAAAAGGAGAGAGACACGGGGCATGAGCGGGGGGTGGGTGTAACAGGAGAGACACGGGGCATGAGCGGTGGGTGGGGGCAACAGGAGAGGGACACGGGGCATGAGCGGGGGGTGGGGGGGTAACAGGAGAGACACGGGGCATGAGCAGGGGGTGAGGGGCAACAGCAGGGAGACACGGGGCATGACCGGGGGGCGGGGGGAACAGGAGAGAGACACGGGGCATGAGTGGGGGGTGGGGGGCAACAGCAGGGAGACACGGGGCATGACCAGGGGGTGGGGGCAACAGGAGAGAGACACGAGGCATGAGCGGGGGTAGGGGGAACAGGAGAGAGACACGGGGCATGACCGGGGGTTGGGGTGCAACAGGAGAGAGACACGGGGCATAAGAGGGGGTGGGGGGTAACAGGAGAGAGACACAAGCATGAGAGGGGGGTGGGGGGCAACAGCAGGGAGACACGGGGCATGAGTGGGGAGAAGGGGGAACACGAGGGAGACACGGGACATGAGTGGGGGGTGGGGGTAACAGGAGAGAGACACGGGGCATGAGCGGGGGGTGCGTGGCAACAGCAGGGAGACACGGGGCATGAGAGGGGGGTGGGGGGTAACAGGAGAGAGGCACGGGGCATGAGAGGGGGTGGGGGCAACAGGAGAGAGAATAGGGCATGAGAGGGGGGTGGGGTTAACAGGAGAGAGACAGGGGGCATGAGCAGGGGGTGGGGGGCAACAGCAGGGAGACACGGGGCATGACAGGGGGATGGGGGCAACAGGAGAGAGACATGGTGCATGACCGGGGGGTGGGGGCTAACAGGAGAGAGACACGGGGCATTAGCGGGGGTTGGGGGCAACAGCAGGGAGACACGGGGCATGACCGAGGGTGTGGGGCAACAGGAGAGAGACACGGGGCATGAGAGAGGGTGGGGGTAACAGGAGAGAGACATGGGGCATGAGCGGGGGTGGGGGGGTAACAGGAGAGAGACACTGGACATAAGCGGGGGTGGGGGCAACAGCAGGGAGACACGGGGCATGAGCGGGGGTGGAGGGCAACAGCTGGGAGACACGGGGCATGACCGGGTGGTGACGGGCAACAGGAGAGAGACACAGGGCATGACAGGGGGGTGGGGGTAACAGGAGAGAGACACAGGGCATGAGAGGGGTTGGGGGGTAACAGGAGAGAGACACGGGGCATAAGCGGGGGGTGGGGGGCAAAAGCAGGGAGACACGGGGCATGAGCGGGGGTGGGGGGCAACAGGAGAGAGACACATGCCATGAGCAGGGGGTGGGGGAACAGGAGAGAGACACGGGGCATGAGCGGGGGGTTGGGGGCAACAGTAGGGAGACACGGGGCATGAGCTTGGGGTGGGGGCAACAGCAGGGAGACACGGGGCATGACCGGGGGTGTGGGGAAACAGGAGAGAGACACGGGCATGAGAGGGGGGTGGGGGTAACAGGAGAGAGAAATGGGGCATGAGCGGGGGTGGGGGGTAACAGGAGAGAGTAACAGGGCATAAGCAGGGGGTGGGGGGCAACAGCAGGGACACAAGGGGCATGAGTGGGGGGCAACAGCAGGGAGACACGGGGCATGAGCGGAGGGTGAGGGCAACAGAAGGGAGACACGGGGCATGAGCGGGAGGAGGGGGTAACAGGAGAGAGACACGGGGCATGAGATGGGGGTGGGGGGGTAACAGGAGAGAGACACGGGGCATAAGCGCGGGGTGGGGGGCAACAGCAGGGAGACACGGGGCATGACCGGGGGGAGGGGGCAACAGGAGAGAGACACAGGGCATGAGAGGGGGGTGGGGGGCAACAGCAGAGAGACACAGGGCATGACCAGGGGGTGGGGGGTAACAGGAGAGAGACACAGGACAATGGCAGGGAGTGGGGGGCAACAGCAGGTAGACACGGGGCATGACCGGGGGGTTGGGGGGAAACAGGAGAGAGACACGGGGCATGAGAGGGGGGTGGGGGGTAACAGGAGAGAGACACGGGGCATGAGCGGGTGGTGGGGGGCAACAGCAGGGAGACACAGAGCTTGACCGGGGGTGGGGGGTAACAGGAGAGAGACATGGGGCATGAGCGGGGGGAGGGGGGCAACAGCAGGGAGACACGGGGCATGAGCGGGGGTGGGGGGCAACAGCAGGGAGACACAAGGCATGAGCGGGGGTGGGGGGTAACAGTGAAGAGACACGAGGCATGACCGGGGGTGGGAGGCAACAGCAGGGCGACACGGGGCATGACCGGTGGGTGGGGGGCAACAGGAGGGAGACACGGGGCTTGAGAGGGGGGTGGGGGTAACAGGAGAGAGACACATGGCATGAGAGGTGGGTGGGGGCAACAGGAGAGAGACACGGGGCATGAGAGGGCGGTGGGGGGTAACAGGAGAGAAACACGGGGCATGTGAGGGGTGTGGGGGTAACAGGAGAGAGACACGGGGCATGAGAGGGGGTGGGGGTAACAGGAGAGAGACACGGAGCATGAGCCGGGGGTGGGGGGCAACAGGAGAGAGACACGGGCATGAGCGAGGGGTGGGGGGCAATAGGAGAGAGACACGGGGCATGAGCGGGGCGTGGGGGGTAACAGGAGAGACATGGGGCATGAGCCGGGGGTGGGCGGCAACAGCAGGGAGACACGGGGCATGAGCGGGGTGTGAGGGGCAACAGCAGAGAGACACGGGGCATGACCGGGGGGTGGGGGGAACAGGAGAGAGACACAGGGCATGAGCGGGGAGTGGGGGGCAACAGCAGGGAGACATGGGGCATGACCGGGGGGTGGGGGCAAGCGGCGAGAGAGACACGAGGCATGAGCAGGGGGTGGGGGGCAACAGCAGGGAGACACGGGGCATGACCGGGGGATGGGGGCAACAGGAGAGAGACACGGGGCATGAGAGGGGAGTGGGGGTAACAGGAGAGACACGGGGCATGAGCAGGGAGTGCGGGGCAACAGCAGGGAGACACGGTGCATGACCGGGGGGTGGGGGCTAACAGGAGAGAGATACGGGGCATTAGCGGGGGTTGGGGGCAAAAGCAGGGAGACACGGGGCTTGACCGTGGGTGTGGGGCAACAGGAGAGAGACACGGGGAATGAGAGGGGGTGGGGGTAACAGGAGAGAGACATGGTGCATGAGCGGGGGGTGGGGGGGTAACAGGAGAGAGACATGGGACATACGCGGGGGTGGGGGCAACAGCAGGGAGACACGGGGCATGAGCGGGGGTTGAGGGCAAAAGCAGGGAGACACGGGGCATGACCGGGTGGTGGGGGGCAACAGGAGAGAGACACAGGGCATGACAGGGGGGTGGGGGTAACAGGAGAGAGACACGGGGCATGAGAGGGGGGTGGGGGGTAACAGGAGAGAGACACGGGGCATGAGCAGGGGGTGGGGGGCAACAGGAGGGAGACACGGGGCATGAGCAGGGGTGGGGGGGTAACAGGAGAGAGACACAGGGCATGAGCAGGGGGTGGGGGGCAACAGGAGGGAGACACGGGGCATGAGCGGGGGTGGGGGGCAACAGGAGAGAGACACATGCCATGAGCAGGGGGTGGGGGAACAGGAGAGAGACACGGGGCATGAGCGGTGGGTGGGGGTAACAGGAGAGACACGGGGCATGAGCGGGGGGTGGGGGCAACAGCAAGGTGACACAGGGCATGAGCGGGGGTGAGGGGCAACAGCAGGGAGACACAGGGCATGACCGGGGGTGGGGGGAACAGGAGAGAGACATGGGGCATGAGTGGGGGGTGGGGGGCAACAGCAGGGAGACACGGGGGATGAGAGGGGGTGGGGGGTAACAGGAGAGAGACACGGGGCATGAGAGGGGTGGGGGGCAACAGCAGGGAGACACGGGGCATGAGCGGGGGTGGGGGGAACACGAGGGAGACACGGGGGATGAGAAGGGGGTGGGGGTAACAGGAGAGAGACACAGGGCATGAGCAGGGGTTCGGGGGCAACAACAGGGAGACATGGGGCATGAGTGGGGGTAGAGGCAACAGCAGAGAGACACTGGGGATGACCGGGGCAACAGCAGAGAGACACAGGGCATAACCGGGGGGTGGGGGGCAACAGGAGAGAGACACGGGGCATGAGAGGGGGGTGGGGAGGAACAGGGGAGACACGAGGCATGAGCAGGGGGTGGGGGGGACAGGAGAGAGACACGGGGCATGACTGGGGGGTGGGGGGCAACAGGAGAGAGACACGGGGCATGAGAGGGGAGTGGGGGGTAACATGAGAGATACATGGGGCATGGGAGGGGGGCAACAGCAGGGAGACACGGGGCATGAGTGGGGGGTGGGGGTGGGGGGAACACGAGGGAGACACGGGGCATGAGAGGAGGGTGAGGGGTAACAGGAGAGAGACACGGGGCATGTGAGGGGGTTGGGGGCAACAGCAGGGAGACGCGGGGCACGAGCAGGGGGTGGGGGGAACACGAGGGAGACACGGGGCATGAGAGGGGGCTGGGGGTAACAGGAGAGAGACACAGGGCATGAGCGGGGGGTGGGGGGCAACAGCAGGGAGACACGAGGCATGAGCAGGGGGTGGGGGGCAACAGCAGGGAGACACTGGGCATGACCGGGGGGCAACAGCAGGGAGACATGGGGCATGACCAGGGGGTGGGGGGCAACAGGAGAGACACACGGGGCATGAGAGGGGGGTAGGGGTAACAGGAGAGAGACACAGGGCATGAGAGGGGGGTGGGGGTAACAGGAGAGAGACACGGGGCATGAGAGGGTGGTGGGGGGTAACAGGAGAGAGACACGGGGCATGAGCCAGGGGTGGGGGGCAACAGCAGGGAGACACGGGGCATGAGTGGAGGGTGGGGGGCAACAGCAGGAGACACGGGGCATGAGAGGGAGGTGGGGGTAACAGGAGAGAGACACGGGGCATGAGTGGGGGTGGGGGCAAAAGGAGAGAGACACGGGGCATGAGCGGGGGGTGGGTGTAACAGGAGAGACACGGGGCATGAGCGGTGGGTGGGGGCAACAGGAGAGGGACACGGGGCATGAGCGGGGGGTGGGGGGGTAACAGGAGAGACACGGGGCATGAGCAGGGGGTGAGGGGCAACAGCAGGGAGACACGGGGCATGACCGGGGGGCGGGGGGAACAGGAGAGAGACACGGGGCATGAGTGGGGGGTGGGGGGCAACAGCAGGGAGACACGGGGCATGACCAGGGGGTGGGGGCAACAGGAGAGAGACACGAGGCATGAGCGGGGGTAGGGGGAACAGGAGAGAGACACGGGGCATGACCGGGGGTTGGGGTGCAACAGGAGAGAGACACGGGGCATAAGAGGGGGTGGGGGGTAACAGGAGAGAGACACAAGCATGAGAGGGGGGTGGGGGGCAACAGCAGGGAGACACGGGGCATGAGTGGGGAGAAGGGGGAACACGAGGGAGACACGGGACATGAGTGGGGGGTGGGGGTAACAGGAGAGAGACACGGGGCATGAGCGGGGGGTGCGTGGCAACAGCAGGGAGACACGGGGCATGAGAGGGGGGTGGGGGGTAACAGGAGAGAGGCACGGGGCATGAGAGGGGGTGGGGGCAACAGGAGAGAGAATAGGGCATGAGAGGGGGGTGGGGTTAACAGGAGAGAGACAGGGGGCATGAGCAGGGGGTGGGGGGCAACAGCAGGGAGACACGGGGCATGACAGGGGGATGGGGGCAACAGGAGAGAGACATGGTGCATGACCGGGGGGTGGGGGCTAACAGGAGAGAGACACGGGGCATTAGCGGGGGTTGGGGGCAACAGCAGGGAGACACGGGGCATGACCGAGGGTGTGGGGCAACAGGAGAGAGACACGGGGCATGAGAGAGGGTGGGGGTAACAGGAGAGAGACATGGGGCATGAGCGGGGGTGGGGGGGTAACAGGAGAGAGACACTGGACATAAGCGGGGGTGGGGGCAACAGCAGGGAGACACGGGGCATGAGCGGGGGTGGAGGGCAACAGCTGGGAGACACGGGGCATGACCGGGTGGTGACGGGCAACAGGAGAGAGACACAGGGCATGACAGGGGGGTGGGGGTAACAGGAGAGAGACACAGGGCATGAGAGGGGTTGGGGGGGTAACAAGAGAGAGACACGGGGCATAAGCGGGGGGTGGGGGGCAAAAGCAGGGAGACACGGGGCATGAGCGGGGGTGGGGGGCAACAGGAGAGAGACACATGCCATGAGCAGGGGGTGGGGGAACAGGAGAGAGACACGGGGCATGAGCGGGGGGTTGGGGGCAACAGTAGGGAGACACGGGGCATGAGCTTGGGGTGGGGGCAACAGCAGGGAGACACGGGGCATGACCGGGGGTGTGGGGAAACAGGAGAGAGACACGGGCATGAGAGGGGGGTGGGGGTAACAGGAGAGAGAAATGGGGCATGAGCGGGGGTGGGGGGTAACAGGAGAGAGTAACAGGGCATAAGCAGGGGGTGGGGGGCAACAGCAGGGACACAAGGGGCATGAGTGGGGGGCAACAGCAGGGAGACACGGGGCATGAGCGGAGGGTGAGGGCAACAGAAGGGAGACACGGGGCATGAGCGGGAGGAGGGGGTAACAGGAGAGAGACACGGGGCATGAGATGGGGGTGGGGGGGTAACAGGAGAGAGACACGGGGCATAAGCGCGGGGTGGGGGGCAACAGCAGGGAGACACGGGGCATGACCGGGGGGAGGGGGCAACAGGAGAGAGACACAGGGCATGAGAGGGGGGTGGGGGGCAACAGCAGAGAGACACAGGGCATGACCAGGGGGTGGGGGGTAACAGGAGAGAGACACAGGACAATGGCAGGGAGTGGGGGGCAACAGCAGGTAGACACGGGGCATGACCGGGGGGTTGGGGGGAAACAGGAGAGAGACACGGGGCATGAGAGGGGGGTGGGGGGTAACAGGAGAGAGACACGGGGCATGAGCGGGTGGTGGGGGGCAACAGCAGGGAGACACAGAGCTTGACCGGGGGTGGGGGGTAACAGGAGAGAGACATGGGGCATGAGCGGGGGGAGGGGGGCAACAGCAGGGAGACACGGGGCATGAGCGGGGGTGGGGGGCAACAGCAGGGAGACACAAGGCATGAGCGGGGGTGGGGGGTAACAGTGAAGAGACACGAGGCATGACCGGGGGTGGGAGGCAACAGCAGGGCGACACGGGGCATGACCGGTGGGTGGGGGGCAACAGGAGGGAGACACGGGGCTTGAGAGGGGGGTGGGGGTAACAGGAGAGAGACACATGGCATGAGAGGTGGGTGGGGGTAACAGGAGAGAGACACGGGGCATGAGAGGGGGGTGGGGGGCACAGCAGGGAGACACAGAGCATGAGCGGGGGGTGGGGAGGAACAGGGGAGACACGAGGCATGAGCAGGGGGTGGGGGGAACAGGAGAGAGACACGGGGCATGACCGGGGGGTGGGGGGCAACAGGAGAGAAACACGGGGCATGAGAGGGGAGTGGGGGTTAACAGGAGAGAGACACGGGGCATGAGAGGGGGATGGGGGCAACAGCAGGGAGACACGGGGCATGAGTGGGGGGTGGGGGGAACACGAGGAAGACACAGGGCATGTGAGGGGAGTGGGGGGTAACAGGAGAGAGAAACGGGGCATGAGCGGGGGGTGGGGGGCAACAGCAGGGAGACACGGGGCATGAGAGGGGGTGGGGGTAACAGGAGAGAGACACGGGGCATGTGAGGGGGTTGGGGGGCAACAGCAGGGAGAAGCGGGGCACGAGCATGGGTTGGGGGGAACACGAGGGAGACACGGGGCATGAGAGGGGGGTGGGGGTAACAGGAGAGAGACACAGCGCATGAGCGGGGGGTGGGGGTAAGAGGAGAGAGACATGGCGCATGAGCGGGGGTGGGGGTAACAGCAGGGAGACACGGGGCATGAGCGGGGGTGAGGGGCAACAGCAGGGAGACACGGTGCATGACCGGGGGGTGGGGGGAACAGGAGAGAGACATGGGGCATGAGCGGGGGGTGAGGGGCAACAGCAGGGAGACACGGTGCATGAGAGGGGGTGGGGGTAACAGGAGAGAGACACGGGGCATGAGACGGGGTGGAGGGCAACAGCAAGGGAGACATGGGGCATGAGCGGGGGGTGGGGGGAACATGAGGATGACACGGGGGATGAGAAGGGGGTTGGGGGTAACAGGAGAGAGACACAGGGCATGAGCGGGGGTTGGGGGGCAACAACAGGGAGACACGGGGCATGAGCGGGGGGTAGAGGCAACAGCAGGGAGACACTGGGCATGACCGGGGGGTGGGGGGAACAGGAGAGAGGCAGAGGGCATGAGCGGGGAGTGGGGGGCAACAGCAGGGAGACACGGGGCATGACCGGGGGTGGGGGCAAGCGGAGAGAGACACGGGGCATGAGCAGGGGGTGGGGGGCAACAGCAGGTAGAAACGGGGCATGACCGGGGGATGGGGGCAACAGGAGAGAGACACGGGGCATAAGCAGGGAGTGCGAGGCAGCAGCAGGGAGACACGGTGCATGACCGGGTCCGGGGGGTGGGGGCTAACAGGAGAGAGACACGGGGCATTAGCGGGGGTTGGGGGGCAACAGCAGGGAGACACGGGGCATGACCGAGGGTGTGGGGCAACAGGAGAGAGACACGGGGCATGAGAGGGGGTGGGGGGTAACAGGAGAGAGGCACGGGGCATGAGAGGGGGTGGGGGCAACAGGAGAGAGACACGGGGCATGAGAGGGGGTGGGGGAAACAGGAGAGAGACACGGAGCATGAGCCGGGGGTGGAGGGCAACAGCAGGGAGACACGGGGCATGAGCGGATGGTGGGGGACAACAACAGTGAGACACAGGGCATGAGAGGGGGGTGGGGGGCAATAGGAGAGAGACACGGGGCATGAGCGGGGCATGGGGGTAACAGGAGAGACATGGGGCATGAGCAGGGGGCGGGGGGCAACAGCAGGGAGACACGGGGCATGAGCGGGGGTTGAGGGGCAACAGCAGGGAGACACGGGGCATGACCGGGGGGTGGGGGGAACAGGAGAGAGACACAGGGCATGAGCGGGGGGTGGGGGCAACAGGAGAGAGACACGGGGCATGAGAGGGCGGTGGGGGGTAACAGGAGAGAAACACGGGGCATGAGAGGGGTGTGGGGGTAACAGGAGAGAGACACGGGGCATGAGAGGGGGTGGGGGTAACAGGAGAGAGACACGGAGCATGAGCCGGGGGTGGGGGGCAACAGGAGAGAGACACGGGCATGAGCGAGGGGTGGGGGGCAATAGGAGAGAGACACGGGGCATGAGCGGGGCGTGGAGGGCAACAGCAAGGGAGACATGGGGCATGAGCGGGGGGTGGGGGGAACATGAGGATGACACGGGGGATGAGAAGGGGTGGGGGGTAACAGGAGAGAGACACAGGGCATGAGCGGGGGTTGGGGGGCAACAACAGGGAGACACGGTGCATGAGCGGGGGGTAGAGGCAACAGCAGGGAGACACTGGGCATGACCGGGGGGTGGGGGGAACAGGAGAGAGGCAGAGGGCATGAGCGGGGAGTGGGGGGCAACAGCAGGGAGACACGGGGCATGACCGGGGGTGGGGGCAAGCGGAGAGAGACACGGGGCATGAGCAGGGGGTGGGGGGCAACAGCAGGTAGACACGGGGCATGACCGGGGGATGGGGGCAACAGGAGAGAGACACGGGGCATAAGCAGGGAGTGCGAGGCAGCAGCAGGGAAACACGGTGCATGACCGGGTCCGGGGGGTGGGGGCTAACAGGAGAGAGACACGGGGCATTAGCGGGGGTTGGGGGGCAACAGCAGGGAGACACGGGGCATGACCGAGGGTGTGGGGCAACAGGAGAGAGACACGGGGCATGAGAGGGGGTGGGGGGTAACAGGAGAGAGGCACGAGGCATGAGAGGGGGTGGGGGCAACAGGAGAGAGACACGGGGCATGAGAGGGGGTGGGGGAAACAGGAGAGAGACACGGAGCATGAGCCGGGGGTGGAGGGCAACAGCAGGGAGACACGGGGCATGAGCGGATGGTGGGGGACAACAGCAGTGAGACACAGGGCATGAGAGGGGGGTGGGGGGTAACAGGAGAGAGACACGGGGCATGAGCGGGGGTGGGGGCAACAGGAGAGAGACACGGGCATGAGAGGGGGGTAGGGTTAACAGGAGAGAGACACGGCGCACGAGAGGGGGTGGGGCTAACAGGAGACAGACACGGAGCATGAGCCGGGGTGGAGGGCAACAGCAGGGAGACACGGGGCATGAGCGGATGGTGGGGGACAACAACAGTGAGACACAGGGCATGGGAGGGGGTTGGGGGGCAATAGGAGAGAGACACGGGGCATGAGCGGGGCATGGGGGTAACAGGAGAGACATGGGGCATGAGCAGGGGGCGGAGGGCAACAGCAGGGAGACACGGGGCATGAGCGGGGGGTGAGGGGCAACAGCAGGGAGACACGGGGCATGACCGGGGGGTGGGGGGAACAGGAGAGAGACACAGGGCATGAGCGGGGGGTGGGGGCAACAGGAGAGAGACACGGGGCATGAGAGGGCGGTGGGGGTAACAGGAGAGAAACACGGGGCATGAGAGGGGCGTGGGGGTAACAGGAGAGAGACACGGGGCATGAGAGGGGGTGGGGGTAACAGGAGAGAGACACGGAGCATGAGCCGGGGGTGGGGGGCAACAGGAGAGAGACACGGGCATGAGCGAGGGGTGGGGGGCAATAGGAGAGAGACACGGGGCATGAGCGGGGCGTGGGGGGTAACAGGAGAGACATGGGGCATGAGCGGGGGGTGGGCGGCAACAGCAGGGAGACACGGGGCATGAGCGGGGGGTGAGGGGCAACAGCAGGGAGACACGGGGCATGACCGGGGGGTGGGGGGCAACAGCAGGGAGACACAGGGCATGAGCGGGGGGTGAGGGGCAACAGCAGGGAGACACAGGGCATGAGCGGGGAGTGGGGGGCAACAGCAGGGAGACACGGGGCATGACCGGGGGTGGGGGGCAACAGCAGGGAGACACAGGGCATGAGCGGGGAGTGGGGGGCAACAGCAGGGAGACACGGGGCGTGACCGGGGGATGGGGGCAAGCGGCGAGAGAGACACGAGGCATGAGCAGGGGGTGGGGGGCAACAGCAGGGAGACACGGGGCATGACCGGGGGATGGGGGCAACAGGAGAGAGACACGGGGCATGAGAGGGGGGTGGGGGTAACAGGAGAGACACGGGGCATGAGCAGGGAGTGCGGGGCAACAGCAGGGAGACACGGTGCATGACCGGGGGTGGGGGCTAACAGGAGAGAGATACGGGGCATTAGCGGGGGTTGGGGGCAACAGCAGGGAGACACGGGGCTTGACCGAGGGTGTGGGGCAACAGGAGAGAGACACGGGGAATGAGAGGGGGTGGGGGTAACAGGAGAGAGACATGGGGCATGAGCGGGGGGTGGGCGGGTAACAGGAGAAAGACATGGGACATAAGCGGGGGTGGGGGCAACAGCAGGGAGACACGGGGCATGAGCGGGGGTTGAGGGCAAAAGCAGGGAGACTCGGGGCATGACCGGGTGGTGGGGGGCAACAGGAGAGAGACACAGGGCATGACAGGGGGGTGGGGGTAACAGGAGAGAGACACGGGGCATGAGAGGGGGGTGGGGGGTAACAGGAGGGAGACACGGGGCATGAGCAGGGGGTGGGGGGCAACAGGAGGGAGACACATGCCATGAGCAGAGGGTGGGGGAACAGGAGAGAGACACGGGGCATGAGCGGTGGGTGGGGGTAACAGGAGAGACACGGGGCATGAGCGGGGGGTGGGGGCAACAGCAGGGAGACACGGGGCATGAGCGGGGGTGAGGGGCAACAGCAGGGAGACACAGGGCATGACCGGGGGGTGGGGGGAACAGGAGAGAGACATGGGGCATGAGTGGGGGGTGGGGGGCAACAGCAGGGAGACACGGGGGATGAGAGGGGGTGGGGGGTAACAGGAGAGAGACACGGGGCATGAGAGGGGGTGGGGGCAACAGCAGGGAGACACGGGGCATGAGCGGGGGGTGGGGGGAACACGAGGGAGACACGGGGGATGAGAAGGGGGTGGGGGGTAACAGGAGAGAGACACAGGGCATGAGCGGGGGTTGGGGGGCAACAACAGGGAGACATGGGGCATGAGTGGGGGGTAGAGGCAACAGCTTGGAGACACTGGGGATGACCGGGGCAACAGCAGAGAGACACAGGGCATGACCGGGGGGTGGGGGGCAACAGGAGAGAGACACGGGGCATGAGAGGGGGGTGCGGAGGAACAGGGGAGACACGAGGCATGAGCAGGGGGTGGGGGGAACAGGAGAGAGACACGGGGCATGACCGGGGGGTGGGGGGCAACAGGAGAGAGACACGGGGCATGAGAGGGGAGTGGGGGGTAACATGAGAGATACATGGGGCATGAGAGGGGGGGCAACAGCAGGGAGACACGGGGCATGAGTGGGGGGTGGGGGTGGAGGGAACACGAGGGAGACACGGGGCATGAGAGGGGGGTGAGGGGTAACAGGAGAGAGACACGGGGCATGTGAGGGGGTTGGGGGCAACAGCAGGGAGACACGGGGCACGAGCAGGGGGTGGGGGGAACACGAGAGAGACACGGGGCATGAGAGGGGGCTGGGGGTAACAGGAGAGAGACACAGGGCATGAGTGGGGGGTGGGGGGCAACAGCAGGGAGACACGAGGCATGAGCAGGGGGTGGGGGGCAACAGCAGGGAGACACTGGGCATGACCGGGGGGCAACAGCAGGGACACATGGGGCATGATCAGGGGGTGGGGGGCAACAGGAGAGACACACGGGGCATGAGAGGGGGGTGGGGGTAACAGGAGAGAGACACAGGGCATGAGAGGGGGGTGGGGGTAACAGGAGAGAGACACGGGGCATGAGAGGGTGGTGGGGGGTAACAGGAGAGAGACACGGGGCATGATCCAGGGGTGGGGGGCAACAGCAGGGAGACACGGGGCATGAGCGGAGGGTGGGGGGCAACAGCAGGAGACACGGGGCATGACCAGGGGGTTGGGGGAAACAGGAGAGACACACGGGGCATGAGAGGGGGGTGGGGGTAACAGGAGAGAGACACAGGGCATGAGAGGGGGGTGGGGTAACAGAAGAGAGACACGGGGCATGAGAGGGCAGTGGGGGGTAATAGGAGAGAGACACGGGGCATGAGCCGGGGCCAACAGCAGGGAGACACGGGGCATGAGCGGAGGGTCGGGGCAACAGCAGGGAGACACGGGGCATGAGAGGGAGGTGGGGGGTAACAGGAGAGAGACACGGGGCATGAGCGGGGGTGGGGGTAACAGGAGAGACACAGGGCATGAGCGGGGGTGGGGGCAACAGCAGGGAGACACCGGGCATGAGCGGGGGTGAGGGGCAACAGCAGGGAGACACGGGGCATGACTGGGGGGTGGGGGGAATAGGAGAGGGACACAGGGCATGAGAGGGGGGTGGGGGTAACAGGAGAGAGACACGGGTCATGAGTGGGGGGTGGGGGGCAACAGCAGGGAGACACGAGGCATGAGCAGGGGGTGGGGGGAACACGGGGGAGACACAGGGCATGAATGGGGGTGGGGGGTAACAGGAGAGAGACACGGGGCATGAGCGGGGTTGGGGGGCAACAGCAGGGAGACACGGGGCATGAGCGGAGGGTGGGGGGCAACAGCAGGGAGACATGGGGCATGAGCGGGGGTGGGGGGTAACAGTGGAGAGACACAGGGCATGACCGGGGGGTGGGAGGCAACAGCAGGGTGACACTGAGCATGACCGGGGGTGGGGGGCAACAGGAGAGAGACACGGGGCATAAAAGGGGGTGGGGGGTAACAGAAGAGAGAAACGTGGCATGAGAGGGGGTGGGCTAACAGGAGAGAGACACAGGGCATGAGAGGGGTGTGGGGGGGTAACAGGAGAGACACGGGGCATGAGCGGGGGTGGGGGGCAACAGCAGGGAGACACAGGGCATGACCGGGGGTTGGTGGGTAACAGGAGAGAGACACGGGGCATGAGCGGGGGGCAACAGCAGGGAGACACAGGGCATGAGCGGGGGGTGGCGGGCAACAGGAGACAGAAACGGGGCATGAGCCGGGGTGGGGGCAACAGTAGGGAGACACGGGGCATGACGGGGGGTGGGGGGTAACAGGAAAAAGACACGGGCATGACCCGGGTGTGGGGGGCAACAGGAGAGAGACACGGGGCATGGGAGGGGGCATGGGGGGTAACAGGAGAGAGATACGGGGCATGAGCGGGGGGTGGAGGGCAACAGCAGGGAGACACGGGGCATGAGCGGGGGGTGGGGGGTAACAGGAGAGAGACGCGGTGCATGAGCGAGGGGTGGGGGGCAACAGCAGGGAGAACGGGGCATGAGCGGAGGGTGGGGGCAACAGCAGGGAGACACGGGGCATGAGAGGGAGGTGGGGGGTAACAGGAGAGAGACACGGGGCATGAGCGGGGGTGGGGGTAACAGGAGAGACACAGGGCATGAGCGGGGGTGGGGGCAACAGCAGGGAGACACGGGGCATGAGCGGGGGTGAGGGGCAACAGCAGGGAGACACGGGGCATGACTGGGGGGTGGGGGGAACAGGAGAGGGACACAGGGCATGAGAGGGGGGTGGGGGTAACAGGAGAGAGACACGGGTCATGAGTGGGGGGTGGGGGGCAACAGCAGGGAGACACGGGGCATGAGCAGGGGGTGGGGGGAACACGGGGGAGACACAGGGCATGAATGGGGGTGGGGGTAACAGGAGAGAGACACGGGGCATGAGCGGGGTTGGGGGCAACAGCAGGGAGACACGGGGCATGATCGGAGGGTGGGGGGCAACAGCAGGGAGATATGGGGCATGAGCGGGGGCGGGGGGTAACAGTGGAGAGACACGGGGCATGACCGGGGGGTGGGAGGCAACAGCAGGGTGACACTGAGCATGACCGGGGGTGGGGGGCAACAGGAGAGAGACACGGGGCATAAAAGGGGGTGGGGGTAACAGAAGAGAGACACGTGGCATGAGAGGGGGTGGGCTAACAGGAGAGAGACACAGGGCATGAGAGGGGTGTGGGGGGGTAACAGGAGAGACACGGGGCATGAGCGGGGTGGGGGGCAACAGCAGGGAGACACAGGGCATGACCGGGGGTTGGGGGGTAACAGGAGAGAGACACGGGGCATGAGCGGGGGGCAACAGCAGGGAGACACGGGGCATGAGCGGGGGGTGGGGGGTAACAGGAGAGAGACGCGGGGTATGAGCGGGGGGTGGGGTGCAACAGCAGGGAGACACGGGGCATGACTGGGAGGGTGGGGGGAACAAGAGAGGGACACGGGGCTTGAGGGGGGTGGGGGGTAACAGGAGAGACACACGGGGCATGAGTGGGGGGCAAAAGCAGAGAGACACGGGGCATGAGCGGGGGTGGGGGGCAACATCAGGGAGACACGGACCATGAGCGGGTGTGGGGGGCAACAGCAGGGAGACACGAGGCATAAGCAGGGGGTGGGGGTAACAGGAGAGAGACACGGGGCATGAGCGGGGTTGGGGGGCAACAGCAGGGAGACACGGGGCATGAGCGGAGGGTGGGGGGCAACAGCAGGGAGACATGGGGCATGAGCGGGGGTGGGGGGTAACAGTGGAGAGACACGGGGCATGACCGGGGGGTGGGAGGCAACAGCAGGGTGACACTGAGCATGACCGGGGGTGGGGGGCAACAGGAGAGAGACACGGGGCATAAAAGGGGTGGGGGTAACAGAAGAGACACGTGGCATGAGAGGGGGTGGGCTAACAGGAGAGAGACACAGGGCATGAGAGGGGTGTGGGGGGGTAACAGGAGAGACACGGGGCATGAGCGGGGGTGGGGGGCAACAGCAGGGAGACACAGGGCATGACCGGGTGTTGGGGGGTAACAGGAGAGAGACACGGGGCATGAGCGGGGGGCAACAGCAGGGAGACACAGGGCATGAGCGGGGGGTGGCGGGCAACAGGAGACAGAAACGGGGCATGAGCGGGGGGGTGGGGGCAACAGTAGAGAGACACGGGGCATGACGGGGGGTGGGGGGTAACAGGAAAAAGACACGGGCATGACCCGGGTGTGGGGGGCAACAGGAGAGAGACACGGGGCATGGGAGGGGGCATGGGGGGTAACAGGAGAGAGATACGGGGCATGATCGGGGGGTGGAGGGCAACAGCAGGGAGACACGGGGCATGAGCGGGGGGTGGGGGGTAACAGGAGAGAGACGCGGTGCATGAGCGAGGGGTGGGGGGCAACAGCAGGGAGACACGGGGCATGAGCAGGGGGTGGGGGGTAACAGGAGAGAGACGGGGGGCATGAGCGGGGGTGGGGTGCAACAGCAGGGAGACACGGGGCATGACCGGGGGGTGGGGGAACAGGAGAGGGACACGGGGCATGAGAGTGGGGTGGGGGGTAACAGGAGAGAGACACGGGGCATGAGTGGGGGGTGGGGGCAACAGCAGGGAGACACAAGGCATGAGCGGGGGGTGGGGGGAACAGGAGAGAGACACGGGGCATGAGCGGGGGGGTGGGGGCAACAGTAGGGAGACACGGGGCATGACCGGGGTGTGGGGGGTAACAGGAGAGACACGGGGCATGAGCGGGGGTGGGGGGCAACAGCAGGGAGACACAGGGCATGACCGGGGGGTGGGAGGTAACAGGAGAAAGACACAGGCATGACTGGGGGGTGGGGGGGCAACAGGAGAGAGACACGGGCATGGGAGGGGGCATGGGGGGTAACAGGAGAGAGACACGGGGCATGAGTGGGGGGTGGAGGGCAACAGCAGGGAGACACGGGGCATGAGCGGGGGGTGGGGGTAACAGGAGAAAGACACGGGCATGACTGGGGGGTGGGGGGGCAACAGGAAAGAGACACGGGCATGGGAGGAGGTATGGGGGGTAACAGGAGAGAGACACGGGGCATGAGTGGGGGGTGGAGGGCAACAGCAGGGAGACACGGGGCATGAGCGGGGGGTGGGGGTAACAGGAGAGAGACGCGGTGCATGAGCGAGGGGTGGGGGGCAACAGCAGGGAGACACGGGGCATGAGCGGGGGGTGGGGGGTAACAGGAGAGAGACGCGGGGTATGAGCGGGGGGTGGGGTGCAACAGCAGGGAGACACGGGGCATGACTGGGGGGTGGGGGGAACAGGAGAGGGACACGGGGCATGAGGGGGGGTGGGGGGTAACAGGAGAGACACACGGGGCATGAGTGGGGGGCAAAAGCAGAGAGACACGGGGCATGAGCGGGGGTGGGGGGCAACATCAGGGAGACACGGACCATGAGCGGGTGTGGGGGGAACAGGGGAGACACGAGGCATAAGCAGGGGGTGGGGGTAACAGGAGAGAGACACGGGGCATGAGCGGGGTTGGGGGGCAACAGCAGGGAGACACGGGGCATGAGCGGAGGGTGGGGGGCAACAGCAGGGAGACATGGGGCATGAGCGGGGGTGGGGGTAACAGTGGAGAGACACGGGGCATGACCGGGGGGTGGGAGGCAACAGCAGGGTGACACTGAGCATGACCGGGGGTGGGGGGCAACAGGAGAGAGACATGGGGCATAAAAGGGGGTGGGGGGTAACAGAAGAGAGACACGTGGCATGAGAGGGGGTGGGCTAACAGGAGAGAGACACAGGGCATGAGAGGGGTGTGGGGGGGTAACAGGAGAGACACGGGGCATGAGCGGGGGTGGGGGGCAACAGCAGGGAGACACAGGGCATGACCGGGGGTTGGGGGTAACAGGAGAGAGACACGGGGCATGAGCGGGGGGCAACAGCAGGGAGACACAGGGCATGAGCGGGGGGTGGCGGGCAACAGGAGACAGAAACGGGGCATGAGCGGGGGGGTGGGGGCAACAGTAGAGAGACACGGGGCATGACGGGGGGTGGGGGGTAACACGAAAAAGACACGAGCATGACCCGGGTGTGGGGGGCAACAGGAGAGAGACACGGGGCATGGGAGGGGGCATGGGGGGTAACAGGAGAGAGATACGGGGCATGATCGGGGGTGGAGGGCAACAGCAGGGAGACACGGGGCATGAGCGGGGCATGACCGGGGCTGGGAGATAACAGGAGAGAGACACGGGGCATGAGAGGAGAGTGGGGGGCAACAGCAGGGAGACACGGGGCACGACCGGGGGTGGGGGGGCAACAGGAGAGAGACACGGGGCATGAGAGGGGGGTGGGGGGTAACAGGAGAGAGACAGGGGGCATGATAGCAGGTGGGGGACAGCAGCTTGGAGACACAGGGCATGTCCGGGGGTTGGGGGTAACAGGAGAGAGACTCGGGGCATGAGCGGGGGGTGGGGGGCAACATCAGGGAGACACAGGGCATGAGCGGGGGGTGGGGGGCAACAGGAGAGAGACACAGGCCATGAGCAGGGGGTGGGGGGAACAGGAGAGAGACATGGGGCATGAGCGGGGGGTGGGGGCAACAGTAGGGAGACACAGGGCATGACCGGGGGGTGGGGGGTAACAGGAGAGAGACACGAGGCATGAGAGGGGGTGTGGGGGGTAACAGGAGAGAGACACGGGGCATGAGCGGGGGGTGGGGGGCAACAGCAGGGAAACACGGGGCATGAATGGGGGGTGGGGGGTAACAGGAGAGAGACACGGGGCATGAGCGGTGAGTGGGGGGCAACAGCAGGGAGACACCGGGCATGAGCGGAGGGTGTGGGCAACAGCAGGGAGACACGGGGCATGAGTGGGGGGTGGTGGGTAACAGTGGAGAGACACGGGGCATGACCGGGGGGTGGGAGGCAACAGCAGGGCGACACTGGGCATGACCAGGGTTGGGGGCCAACAGGAGAGAGACACGGGGCATGAAAGGGGGTGGGGGTAACAGGAGAGAGACACGGGGCATGAGAGGGGAGTGGGGGGTAACAGGAGAGAGACACGGGGCATGAGCGGGGACGGGGGGCACAGCAGGGAAACACGGGGCAAGAATGGGCGGTGGGGGGTAACAGGAGAGAGACACGGGGCATGAGCGGTGAGTGGGGGGCAACAGCAGGGAGACACGGGGCATGAGCGGAGGGTGGGGGCAACAGCAGGCAGACACGGGGCATGAGTGGGGGGTGGGGGGTAACAGTGGAGAGACACGGGGCATGACCGGGGGGTGGGAGGCAACAGCAGGGCGACACTGGGCATGACCAGGGTTGGGGGCCAACAGGAGAGAGACACGGGGCATAAAAGGGGGTGGGGGGTAACAGGAGAGAGACACGGGGCATGAGAGGGGGGTGGGGGGGTAACAGGAGAGGATGCCCCCGCATGAGCGGGGACGGGGGGCACAGCAGGGAGACAAGGGGCATGAGCGGGGGTTGAAGAGGAACAGGGGAGACACAAGGCATGAGCGGGGGGTAGGGGGAACAGGAGAGAGACACGGGGCATGACCGGGTTTGGGGGGCAACAGGAGAGAGACACAGGGCATGAGTGGGATGGGGGGCAACAGGAGAGAGACACGGGGCATGAGAGGGGGTGTGGGGGGTAACAGGAGAGAGACACGGGGCATGAGCAGGGGGTGGGGGGCAACAGCAGGGAAACACGGGGCATGAATGGGGGGTGGGGGGTAACAGGAGAGAGACACGGGGCATGAGCGGTGAGTGGGGGGCAACAGCAGGGAGACACGGGGCATGAGCGGAGGGTGGGGGCAACAGCAGGGAGACACAGGGCATGAGTGGGGGGTGGGGGGTAACAGTGGAGAGACACGGGGCATGACCGGGGGGTGGGAGGCAACAGCAGGGCGACACTGGGCATGACCAGGGTTGGGGCAAACAGGAGAGAGACACGGGGCATAAAAGGGGGTCGGGGGTAACAGGAGAGAGACACGGGGCATGAGAGGGGGGTGGGGGGGTAACAGGAGAGAGACACGGGGCATGAGCGGGGACGGGGGGCACAGCAGGGAAACACGGGGCATGAATGTGGGGTGGGGGGTAACAGTGGAGAGACATGGGGCATGACCGGGGGGGGGAGGCAACAGCAGGGCGACACTGGGCATGACCAGGGTTGGGGGCCAACAGGAGAGAGACACGGGGCATAAAAGGGGGTGGGGGGTAATAGGAGAGAGACACGGGGCATGAGAGGGGGTAGGGGGGTAACAGGAGAGAAACACGGGGCATGAGCGGGGACGGGGGCACAGCAGGGAGACACGGGGCATGAGCGGGGGTTGAAGAGGAACAGGGGAGACACAAGGCATGAGCGGGGGTAGGGGGAACAGGAGAGAGGCACGGGGCATGACCGGGGGTGGGGGGCAACAGGAGAGAGACACGGGGCATGAGAGGGGGTGGGGGGTAACAGGAGAGAGACACGGGCATGAGAGGGGGTGGGGGGCAACAGCAGGGAGGCACGGGGCATGAGTGGGGGTTGGGGGAACACGAGGGAGACACAGGGCATGAGAGGGGGGTGGGGGGTAACAGGAGAGAGACGCGGGGCATGAGAGGGGGGTGGAGGGCAACAGCAGGGAGACACAGGGCATGAGCGGGGGGTGCGTGGCAACAGCAGGGAGACACGGGGCATGAGAAGGGGGTGGTTGGTAACAGGAGAGAGACACGGGGCATGAGAGGGGGTGGGGGGCAACAGCAGGGAGACACAGGGCATGAGCGGGGGTGGGGAGAACACGAGGGAGACATGGGGCATGAGAGGGGAGTGGGGGGTAACAGGGGAGAGACACAGGGCATGAGCGGGGGGTTGGGTGGCAACAGCAGGGAGTCACAGGGCATGACCGGGGAGTGGGGGGCAACTGGAGAGAGACAGGGGGCATGAGAGGTGGGTGGGGGGTAACAGGAGAGAGACACGGGGCATGAGAGGGGTGTGGGGGGTAACAGGAGAGACACGGGGCATAAGCGGGGGTGGGGGGCAACAGCAGGGAGACACGGGGCATGAGCGGGGGGTGGGGGGAAACAGGGGAGACATGAGGTATGAGCGGGGTGTGGGTGGAACAGGAGAGAGGCACGGGGCATGAGCGGGGGGTGGGGGGGCAACAGCAGGGAGACACAGGGCATGAGCGGGGGGTGGGGGGAACAGGAGAGAGACAAGGAGCATGAGCGGGGGGTAACAGCAGGGAGACACGGGGCATGAGCGGGTGTCGGGGGCAACAGCAGGGAGTAATGGGGCATGACCGGGGGATGGGGTAACAGGAACGAGACACGGGGCATGAGCGGGGGGTGGGGGGCAACATCAGGGAGACATGGGCCATGAGCGGGGGTGGGGGGGAACAGGGGAGACAAGAGGCATGAGCGGGGGGTGGGGGGCAACAGCAGGGAGACACAGGGCATGAGCGGGGGGTGGGGGGCAACAGGAGAGAGACACAGGCCATGAGCAGGGGGTGGGGGGAACAGGAGAGAGAAACGGGGCATGAGCGGGGGGGTGGGGGCAACAGTAGGGAGACACGGGGCATGACCGGAGGGTGGGGGGTAACAGGAGAAAGACATGGGCATGACCGGGGGGTGGGGGGCAACAGGAGAGAGACACGGGGCATGGGAGGGGGCATGGGGGGTAACAGGAGAGAGATACGGGGCATGAGCGGGGGGTGGAGGGCAACAGCTGGGAGACACGGGGCATGAGCGGGGGTGGGGGGTAACAGGAGAGAGACGTGGTGCATGAGCGAGGGGTGGGGGGCAACAGCAGGGGGACACGGGGCATGAGCGGGGGGTGGGGGTAACAGGAGAGAGACGCGGGGAATGAGCGGGGGTGGGGTGCAACAGCAGGGAGACACGGGGCATGACTGGGGAGTGGGGGGAACAGGAGAGGGACACGGGGCATGAGAGGGGGTTGGGGTAACAGGAGAGAGACACGGGGCATGAGTGGGGGGTGGGGGGCAACAGCAGTGAGACACGAGGCATGAGCAGGGGGTGGGGGAACACGGGGGAGACACAGGGCATGAATGGGGGGTGGGCGGGTAACAGGAGAGAGACACAGGGCATGAGCGGGGTTGGGGGGCAACAGCAGTGAGACACGGGGCATGAGCGGAGGGTGGGGGGCAACAGCAGGGAGACATGGGGCATGAGCGGGGGGTGGGGGGTAACAGTGGAGAGACACGGGGCATGACCGGGGGGTGGGAGGCAACAGCAGGGCGACACTGGGCATGACCGGGGGTGGGGGGCAACAGGAGAGAGACACGGGGCATAAAAGGGGGTGGGGGTAACAGAAGAGAGACACGTGGCATGAGAGGCGGTGGGCTAGCAGGAGAGAGACACGGGCATGAGAGGGGTGTGGGGGGGTAACAGGAGAGACACCGGGCATGAGCGGGGGTGGGGGGCAACAGCAGGGAGACACAGGGCATGACCGGGGGTTGGGGGGTAACAGGAGAGAGACACGGGGCATGAGCGGGGGGCAACAGCAGGGAGACACAGGGCATGAGCGGGGGGTGGGGGGCAACAGGAGAGAGAAACGGGGAATGAGCGGGGGGGTGGGGGCAACAGTAGGGAGACACGGGGCATGGGAGGGGGCATGGGGGGTAACAGGAGAGAGACGTGGTGCATGAGCGAGGGGTGGGGGCAACAGCAGGGAGACACGGGGCATGAGTGGGGGGTGGGGGGTAACAGGAGAGAGACGCAGGGCATGAGCGGGGGGTGGGGTGCAACAGCAGGGAGACACGGGGCATGACCGGGGGGTGGGGGGAACAGGAGAGGGACACGGGGCATGAGAGGGGGGTGGGGGGTAACAGGAGAGAGACACGGGTCATGAGTGGGGGGTGTGGGGCAACAGCAGGGAGACACAAGGCATGAGCGGGGGGTGGGGGGAACAGGAGAGAGACACAGGGCATGAGCGGGGGGGTGGGGGCAACATTAGGGAGACACGGGGCATGACCGGGGTGTGGGGGGGTAACAGGAGAGACACGGGGCATGAGCGGGGGTGGGGGGCAACAGCAGGGAGACACAGGGCATGAGCGGGGGTGGGAGGTAACAGGAGAAAGACAAGGGCATGACTGGGGGGTGGGGGGCAACAGGAGAGAGACACGGGGCATGGGAGGGGGAATGGGGGTAACAGGAGAGAGACACGGGGCATGAGCAGGGGTGGAGGGCAACAGCAGGGAGACACGGGGCATGAGCGGGGGTGGGGGTAACAGGAGAGAGACGCGGTGCATGAGCGAGGGGTGGGGTGCAACAGCAGGGAGACACGGGGCATGAGCAGGGGGTGGGGGGTAACAGGAGAGAGACGCGGGGTATGAGCGGGGGGTGGGGTGCAACAGCAGGGAGACACGGGGCATGACTGGGGGTGGGGGGAACAGGAGAGGGACACGGGGCATAAAAGGGGGTGGGGGGTAACAGGAGAGAGGACACATGGCATGAGAGGGGGGTGGGGTGGTAACAAGAGAGACACACGGGGCATGAGCGGGGACGGGGGGCACAGCAGGGAGACACCGGGCATGACCGGGGGTGGGGGGCAACAGGAGAGAGACACGGGGCATAAAAGGGGGTGGGGGAACAGGAGAGGGACACGGGGCATGAGCGGGGGTTGGGAGTAACAGTGCAAAGACACGGGGCATGACTGGGGGGTGGGAGGCAACAGCAGGGCGACACTGGGCATGACCGGGGGTGGGGGGCAACAGGAGAGAGACACGGGGCATAAAAGGGGGTGGGGGGTAACAGGAGAGGGACACGGGGCATGAGCGGTGGCTGGGGGGTAACAGTGGAAAGACACGGGGCATGACTGGGGGGTGGGAGGCAACAGCAGGGCTACACTGGGCCAGACCGGGGGTGGGGGGCAACAGGAGAGAGACACGGGGCATAAAAGGGGATGGGGCTAACAGGAGAGAGACACGGGGATGAGAGGGGGTGGGGGGTAACAGGAAAGAGAGACACGGGGCATGAGCGGGGACGGGGGGCACAGCAGGGAGACACAGGGCATGAGCGGGGGGTAGTGGGAACAGTAGAGAGACACGGGGCATGACCGGGGGTGGGGGGCAACAGGAGAGAGACACGGGGCATGAGAGGGGGTGGGGGGTAACAGGAGAGAGACACGGGCATGAAAGGGGGTTGGGGGGCAACAGCAGGGAGAAACAGGGCATGAGTGGGGGGGTGGGGGGAACACGAGGGAGACACGGGGCATGAGAAGGGGGTGGGGGTAACAGGAGAGAGACATGAGGCATGAGCGGGGGGTGCGTGGCAACAGCAGGGAGACACAGAGCATGAGCGGGGGGCAACAGTAGGGAGACACGGTGCATGAGAGGGGGGTGGGGGGTAACAGGAGAGAGACACGGGGCATGAGAGGGGGGTGGGGGGCAACAGCAGGGAGACACGGGGCATGAGCGGGGGGTGGGGGGAACACGAGGGAGACATGGGGCATGAGAGGGGGGTGGGGGTAACAGGAGAGAGACACGGGGCATGAGAAGGGGGTGGGGGGCAACAGGAGAGAGACACGGGGCATGAGAGGGGGGTGGGGGTAACAGGAGAGAAACACGGGGCATGAGAGGGGGGTGGGGGTAACAGGAGAGAGACACGGGGCATGAGAGGGGGGTGGGGGTAACAGGAGAGAGACACGGAGCATGAGCCGGGGGGGAAACCGCAGGGAGACACAGGGCATGAGCGGATGGTGGGGGACAACAGGAGAGAGACACGGGGCATGAGCGGGGGTGGGGGCAACAGGAGAGAGACACGGGCATGAGCGAGGGGTGGGGGGCAATAGGAGAAAGACACGGGGCATGAGAGGGCCGTGGGGGGTAACAGGAGAGACATGGGGCATGAGCGGGGGGTGGGGGGCAACAGCAGGGAGACACAGGGCATGAGCGGGGGGTGAGGGGCAACAGCAGGGAGACACGGGGCATGACCGGGGGGTGGGGGCAAACGGAGAGAGACACGAGGCATGAGCAGGGGGTGGGGGCATCAGCAGGGAGACACGGGGCATGAACGGGGGATGGGGGCAACGGGAGAGAGACACAGGGCATGAGGGGGGGTGGGGGTAACAGGAGAGACACGAGGCATGAGCGGGGATTGGGGGGCAACAGCAGGGAGAGACGGAGCATGACCGGGGGTGTGGGCTAACAGGAGAGAGACATGGGGCATTAGCGGGGGTTGGGGGGCACCAGCAGGGAGACACGGGGCATGACCGAGGGTGTGGGGCAACAGGAGAGAGACACGGGGCATGAGCGGGGTGTGGGGCAACAGGAGAGAGACACGGGGCATGAGCGGGGTGGGGGGCAACAGCAGGGAGACACGGGGCATGAGCGGGGGTGGGGGGCAACAGCAGGGAGACACGGGGCATGACCGGGTGGTGGGGGGCACCAGGAGAGAGACACAGGGCATGACAGGGGGTGGGGGTAACAGGGGAGAGACATGGGGCATGAGAGAGGGGTGGGGGGTAACAGGAGAGAGACACGGGGCATGAGCGGGGGGTGGGGGAAACAGCAGGGAGACACATGGCATGAGAGGGGTGTGGGGGTAACAGCAGGGAGACACGGGGCATGAGCGGAGGGTGGGGGGCACAGCAGGGAGACACGGGGCATGAGCGGGGGGAGGGGGTAACTGAAGAGAGACACGGGGCATGAGATGGGGGTGGGGGGGCAACAGGAGAGAGACACGGGGCATAAGCGGGGGGTGGGGGGCAACTGCAGGGGGACACGGGGCATGACTGCGGGGTGGGGGGCAACAGGAGAGAGACACAGGGCATGAGATGGGGTGGGGGGCAACAGCAGAGAGACACAGGGCATGACCGGGGGGTGGGGGGTAACAGGAGAGAGACACAGGGCATGAGCGGGTAGTGGGGGGCAACAGCAGGTAGACACGGGGCACGACCGGGGCGGTGGGGGCAACAGGAGAGAGACACGGGGCATGAGAGGGTGGTGGGGGGTAATAGGAGAGAGACACGGGG